>NC_138208.1:10511523-11216523 GCF_964194415.1 Vipera berus | reverse complement strand
ATCCTGCAGCTTCCTTCTCTTATTATCTTAGACATATAAATAATTTCTAAGTAGAAAAGTTTTGCTCTTAGCAGCAAAATAATAATTTAGTAAGGTAGGCACACAACAGCAGCCCCATCCTATTTTTAGCATTTGTGACACTGTGTTGGAGGTTATTTTAAGCCGCCCAGAGTTGCTTAAGATGGGAAGCCATGTAAATCTTTTAAATAAATAAAATATTACCAAGTTAAGCCATTCCTGTCCCATTATCTTACATTACGTCCGAGTACCAGATCTGATCTATCACTATGTTCATTGCAACCCTATACTGGGAAGGAGCCCCACTGAAATCTACAGAGCTTACATCAGAAAAGGCATTATAGTATTTGGCTATTAAGTTTCCCTAATATCATATCAGGTGTTCCTATCCCACACAATGCCTGGAATCCAGACCAATTTATATATCAACAGCTGCTCACAGTGTGGCTGACTTATTCTTGGTCCTTTTTAAAAAAAAAGACAGAAAGAATTTGTCTGTGTTATTTTATTTTACTTGAACTTACTTCATCAACATTGTAAAGGAGACTGCCCTGACAAATAATTGCATGTTCATAATATTTCCTCACGTAGATGCTCACTGTTCATCATGCAATGTAATAACGTCCTTGGCTCCTTAGAGTATGGTTTGGCAAGCATTTCCAAGAGGAGAAGGAAAGTGTATGGTGAGATGTAAGTGGCGGGGTGGGGGGAATCCTGTGGGTTCAATAATCTGTGAATTGGGAAGAGGACGAAAATGAATTGGAGACAAATCCAATGGATGTTGATTCCTGTTTTAAGCCAGAAGGAAGAGAAAGGAAATGGGTGATAAGATTAGCACTCAAACATAAAAGTTCCCCTTTCACTTTAGAGAAAATAAAAAGTATTGATTATGAACCAAACCTTCATGCTAATCACTGTTGGATGACTTTTACCCTTTTCCCAATTTGGGGTTAAACCCGACTATTTTTACAGTAACAATGGGGCAGTAAACAGGATTTAATTTAATTTAATTTAATTTATTAATATTTCTATACCGCCCTTCTCCTGAAGGACTCAGGGCGGTGTACAGGGCAAGAATAAAACAAGAGTTACAAAAATTAAAAGATAATTAAATACATGCCCATAAAAACAGTTAATACATTAATAAAAAACCCCAATAAAATGATACTAAAAAACCCCACCAGTCCCCCCTCAGGCCAGGCCGGCTTGTTCGAACAGGTATGTTTTCAGATCGCGGCGAAAGGAGCGAAGATCGGGCGCCGTCCGGAGCTCAACCGGTAACTGGTTCCATAGCTCCGGGGCGCCCACAGAGAAAGATCTCCCCAACCCCAGACCCTGAGATGCCATGAATGGTAGTTTCTGCTCATGTATAAAGTACCAGCTAATCCCTGAAATGGTGATGCTTTTTCACCTACAGCCTTTGGAAAAAATTCTACCCTTTGCTCAGCATAACCATAAAGAAGGGACTGGCTATCTTTTTGGAGGAACGTGTGGACTCCCTCTTCAGTCATACTTGACTTTGGGTGACTTCCCCAGAGACATCCATCAAGGCTACAGAAATGATGGATTGTTGTCTTCTTGGGTTAGCTTCCTTTAATTGCCCAGTCTATTCTACAATCCCAGCAGCTCTGGTTGTCTCCTATCCAAATATAAGCTTGTTCTGACTCTGTTTAGTTTCTCTAAGATCAACCAAAGTCAACTGTAAGACCACAATTTGGAATATTGCATCCAGTTTTGGTCACCACGATGTAAAAGAGATGTTGAGACTCTAGAAAGAGTGCAGAGTGCAGACAAGAGCAGCAAAGATGATTAGGGGACTGGAGGCTGAAGAACAATTGTAGGAATTGGGTATGTCTAGTTTAATGAAGAGAAGGACTAGGGGTGACCTGATTGCAATCTTCCAATATCTAAGGGGCTGCCACAAAGTAGATGGGGGTCAGCTTATTCTCCAAAGCAGCTGAAGGCAGATCAAGAAACAAAGGATGGAAATTAATCAAGGAGAGAAGCAACCTAGAGCTATGAAGAAATTTCCTGAGAGTGAGAACAATTAATCAGTGGAAAGGCTTCCCTCCAGAGGTTGTGGGTGCTCCACCATTGGAGGTTTTCAAGAAGAGATTGGATGACCATTTGACCTAAAATTGTATAGGGTTTCCTACCTGAGCAGGCGATTGGACTGGAACAGTGATGGCGAACCTTTTAGAGACTGAGTGCCCAGACTGCAATCCAAAACCCACTTATTTATCGTTGGGTGCTGGGTGGGCATGGCCCATTGGGTGGGCATGGCTGCAGTGGTAACAGCAGACTGGGTGGGACTAAAAAGTTCAATCAATCAATTCCAACTTTGTGAGATCTTTTTTTTCCCCGCGATAAGTTGAAATTGATTGATTGATTGAACCTTTTTTTTTTGCACACAACGGTTGAGGCCTAAAGTGAAAAGGTTTTATAAAACCCAGCTGAAGGCCTAGGACTGGGCCCACGGCGTGTGTGCCCACAGAGAGGGCTCTGCATGCCACCTGTGCAGTGGCGTAGCGTGGGGGGTGAAGGGGGGGCCGGCCGCACCGGGTGCAACATCTGGGGGGGCGCGCTCGTACTCGCAGCTCTCTGCCCCTGCCTGGCTCACTCACTCTCTCTCACTGCAGTGCTGGCTGTGCGAATCCGATCCGAGCCGCCGGGTCGCCGCCCACTGTGGAGGGGGTGTGTGCCAGGCGTGCGGTGCGGTGCGGAGAGAGAGCGAGGGACTATCTGGGGATGGGAAAGTGCAGCGGCCGGGTGCTTGCCCCGGGTGCTGACAACCCACGCTACGCCACTGCACCTGTGGCACCCGTGCCATAGGTTCGCCACCACGGGACTAGAATATTTCTAAGGCCCCTCCTAACTCTGTTATTCTGTATCATTTAGCTGGGTTTCTTTGCATAATGCTAGGTGAGCTTAAATCCAGAACAGGAAACCAACACAAGGAACAACAGGACTTTTCATAAACTCTGCACATGCTAATGCACCTTTACAGAGGCAACTATATGAATGGTCACCATAATATTGCTGCACTACATCACATCATAGTGGAGAAGGAGGTGTCTGTGGATTCCCCATCTGGAATCCAGCTGTTGATGGGCTATTTCTCTCCTCCAGGATTTACTATCTTTAAGCTGAGCAGAGGAAAGATAGTCCTATGAATATTGAACTATCCACTGACAGCGCGTCAAAAGGAGTGTCCTTTTCTCTAAAGCATAACAGATGACATCCCCAGCACAAAGGAAATGCTTACCAATTTTTTTGCTTAAATATCTGTATTGTTTATATCTTTGCCATTATGGCAAAACCGCCTGCTAACTGCAGACCACATAACTATAAGTTTTCATTCAGAACAGCAAAGGAATTGGCAGAAAGGGCTCTTTAAACAAAAACAGTTACTAGTTGCATTATTTCCTCCATGAACTTTCCACTCCAAACCATCAGCTAAATGCTAATTACTACTGGATGATTTCTTACGGCTTCTCCCAATTTCAAGTTAAATATGTATCGCTGTGGGTTGGTTCCAGACCCACAGCGTTTCCACTCGCAATTCCTCAAAAGCTATTTGAAAATGGCCCATGACTGCCTATTCGAAACACCAAGCACAAGGATCAAAGAATATTAAGCAAAGAATGATTAAGGGGCCGAAGGCTAAAACATACAAAGAACAGTTGCAGGAATTGGCTACGTCTAGTCTAGTGAAAAGAAGGACTAGGGGAAACATGACAGCACTGTTCCAATATTTGAAGGACTCCTACAAAGATGAGGGGTGTGCATGTCAAAACTAGTTTCCAAAGCACGAAAGGGCAAGACAAGAAACAATGGATGGAAACTAACCAAGGAGAGAATCAAGCTAGAAATAAGGAGAAATATCCTAATAGTGAGAGCAATCAACCAATGGAATGGCTTGCCTCCATAGGTTGGAGGTTTTTAAGATGAGATTAGAAAAACCATTTGTCTGAAATGGTATAGGGTTTCCTCCCAGAGCAGGGAATAATAATAATAATAATAATAATAATAATAATAATAATAATAATAATAATAATAATAATAATAATAATAATAATAATAATAATAATAATAATAATAATTTTATTTGTATACCGCCCTTCTCACGAAGGACTCAGGGTGGTGAACAGGGCAAACATATAAAAGTACAAAGATACAAAAGTTAAAAAAGAATTAAATTAATATGTACTGCCCTGTTCACTGCCCCGAGTCCTTCGGGAGAAGGGCGGTATACAAATTAAATAAATAAATAAATAAATAAATAAATAAATAAATAAATAAATAAATAAATAAATAAACGAAATGCCCAAGCTAAAACAATAAGTAAATATATTTAAAACAACAATAAAATCCCAACCCATCCCCCATCAGGCCAGGCCGGCTTGTTCGAACAAATAAGTCTTCAGATCGCGTCGGAAGGAGCGAATAATAATAATAATAATAATAATAATAATAATAATAATAATAATAATAATGTTAAAAGGGACCTTGAAGGTCATCTAGCCCAACCCCCTGCTCAGGCAGGAAACTCTATAACATTTTGGACAAATGGCTGTCCAGTCTCTTCTTAAAGACTTCCAGTGTTGGAGCATTCACTGCTTCTGGAGGCAGGTTGTTCCACTGGTTAATTGTTCTAGCTGTCAGGAAGTTTCTCCATAGTTCTAGGTTGCTTCTCTCCTTGACTGGTTTCCATCTGTTGCTTCTTGTCCTACCTTCTGGTGCTTTGAAGAATAGCTTGACTCCTTCTTCTTTGTGGCATCCCCTGAGATATTGGAACGCTGCTATCATGTCCTCCCTTGTCCTTCTTTTCATTAAACTAGACATACCCAATTCCATCTCTAGTATTTAATTTTAATTTAATTTATTAATATTTCTATACCGCCCTTCTCCCGAAGGACTCAGGGCGGTGTACAGGGCAAGAATAAAACACAGAGTTACAAAAATTAAAAGATAATTAAATACATGCCCATAAAAACAGTTGGTACATTAATAAAAACCCCAATAAAATGATAGTAAAAAACCCCACCAATCCCCCCTCAGGCCAGGCCGGCTTGTTCGAACAGGTATGTTTTCAGATCGCGGCGAAAGGAGCGAAGATCGGGCGCCGTCCGGAGCTCAACTGGTAACTGGTTCCATAGCTCCGGGGCGCCCACAGAGAAAGATCTCCCCCTGGGGGCCACCAATCGACATTCTCTGACCGGTGGCACCCTGAGGAGTCCCTCTCTGTGGGAACGCACAGGGCGGAGGGAAGTTGACGCCGGCAGCAGGTGTTCCCTAAGGTACTCCGGACCCCTGCCATGTAGGGCTTTGAACACCATTACTAGTACCTTGAATCTCACCCGGAAGACAACTGGCAACCAATGCAGCTCACGGAGCAGAGGTGTGACATGGGAGTATCGGGAAACTCCCAACACAACTCTCGCGGCTGCATTCTGTGCCAGTTGGAGCTTCCGGGTGGTCCTCAAGGGCAGCCCCATGTAGAGAGCGTTGCAGTAGTCTAGTCGAGAGGTCACGAGCGCGTGAGTGACCGTGCATAGATCATCCCGGCTTAGATAGGGCCGCAACTGGCGCACCAGGCGAACCTGGGCGAAAGCCCCCCTAGTCACAGCTCCTATGTGGTGTTCCAGAGTGAGCCGTGAATCTAGGAGGACTCCCAAGTTGCGAGCCCTATCTACGGGGGGTAATAATTCACCCCCCATAGCGAGAGGTAGAATGTCCGAATAAACCTGGGATGAAGGTATGCAAAGCCACTCGGTCTTGTCGGGGTTGAGTTGAAGTCTGTTCCTCCCCATCCAGACCCGAACCGCCTCCAGGCAACGGGACATCATGGTGAGGGCATCACTGGGGTGGTTTGGGGTCGAAAAGAAAAGTTGGGTATCATCAGCATACTGATGATACCCAACTCCAAAACCACGAATGATCTCACCCAGCGGTTTCATATAGATGTTGAACAGGAGAGGCGAGAGGACCGACCCCTGAGGAACTCCACAAATGAGAGACCTCGCGGTCGACCTCTGCCCTCCTGCCAACACCGACTGTGAGCGTCCCCGGAGATAGGAGGAGAACCACTGTAAAACCGTGCCTCCCACTCCCAATCCCCTGAGACGCCGCAGCAAGATACCATGGTCGATGGTATCGAAAGCCGCTGAGAGGTCTAATAGGACCAGAACAGAGGAATGCCCCCTGTCCCGAGCCCTCCAGAGATCATTCACCAGCGCGACCAATGCCGTCTCCGTGCTGTACCCGGGCCTGAAACCCGATTGGTATGGGTTTAGATAATCCGCTTCATCCAGGACCAGAGGGAGCTGATGTGCCACCACACTCTCAACAACCTTCGCAAGAAAGCGAAGGTTGGAGACAGGACGAAAGTTGTTCAATACAGCTGGGTCCAAGGCAGGCTTCTTGAGGAGAGGCCTCACCACCGCCTCTTTCAAGACGGCGGGGAAGCTGCCCTTACTCAAAGAAGCCGATATAACTGCCTGGAACCAGCTGCGTGTCCTCTCCCGGGCTGCATAGACCAGCCAGGAAGGGCACGGGTCCAATAAACATGTGGTGGTGCTCAGCATCCCCATGATCCTGTCCACTTCCTCCGGAGTCACAGAATCAAACTCCTCCCAGGTGATATCGACAAGACCGCCCGTGTCCTGCTCGACAGACTCTGCCCAGTCAGAGTCCAGACCAGTCCGAATCCGAGCGATTTTGTCCGACAGATGCTGGTTAAACTCCTCGGCACGACCCTGCAAGGGTTCCTCCCTCACCTCCTGATTCAGGAGGGAGCGAGTCACCCTAAACAGGGCGGCCGGGCGATTATTTTTTATTTATTTTTATTTTAATAATATTTCTATACCGCCCTTCTCCCTGAGGACTCAGGGCGGTTCACAGGGCAGAATAAAATACTAAATACAAACATTAAAAAGAGATTAAATGATTGCCCAAGTTAAAACAATTGGTATACAATTATAAAACCCCAAGATAAAATTAAGAAACCAAAAAATAAAAAACCCCACCAATCCCCATCAGGCTAGGCCGGCTTGTACAAACAAAAACGTCTTGAGATCGCGACGAAAGGAGCGAAGATCGGGCGCCATCCGGAGCTCTACCGGTAGCTGATTCCACAGCTCCGGAGCGCCCACAGAGAAGGATCTCCCCCTGGGGGCCACCAATCGACATTCTCTGATCGGTGGCACCCTGAGGAGGCCCTCTCTGTGGGAACGCACAGGGCGCAGGGAGCTTGATGCCGGCAGCAGATGTTCCCTAAGGTACTCCGGCCCCATGCCATGGAGGGCTTTGAACACCATTACCAGTACCTTGAATCTCACCCGGAAGACAACTGGCAACCAATGCAGCTCACGGAGCAGAGGTGTAACGTGGGAGTATCGGGAGACTCCCAACACAACTCTCGCGGCTGCATTCTTTACCAGTTGGAGCTTCCGGGTGGTCCTCAAGGGCAGCCCCATGTAGAGAGCGTTGCAGTAGTCCAGACGAGAGGCCACGAGCGCATGAGTGACCGTGCATAAATCATCCCGGCTAAGATAGGGCCGCAACTGGCGCACCAGGTGAACCTGGGCGAAAGCCCCCCTAGTCACAGCTCCTATATGGTCTTCCAAGGTGAGCCGTGAATCTAGGAGGACTCCCAAGTTGCGAGCCCTATCTACGGGGGGTAATAGTTCACCCCCCATAGCAAGAGGTGGAATGTCCGAATAAATCCGGGATGAAGATATGCAAAGCCACTCAGTCTTGTCGGGGTTGAGTTGAAGTCTGTTCCTCCCCATCCAGACCCGAATTGCCTCCAGGCAACGGGACATCACGTTGAGGGCATCACTGGGGTGGTTTGGGGTCGAAAGGAAAAGTTGGGTATCATCAGCGTACTGATGATACCCAACTCCAAAACCACGAATGATCTCACCCAGCGGTTTCATGTAGATGTTGAACAGGAGAGGCGAGAGGACCGACCCCTGAGGAACTCCACAAATGAGAGACCTCGCGGTCGACCTCTGCCCTCCTGCCAACACCGACTGCGAACGTCCCTGGAGATAGGAGGAGAACCACTGTAAGACTGTGCCTCCCACTCCCAGTCCCCTGAGACGCCGCAGCAAGATACCATGGTCGATGGTATCGAAAGCCGCCGAGAGGTCTAATAGGACTAGAACAGAGGAATATCCCCTGTCCCGAGCCCTCCAGAGATCATTCACCAGCGCGACCAATGCCGTCTCCGTGCTGTGCCCGGGCCTGAAACCCGATTGGTACGGGTCTAGATAATCCGCTTCATCCAGGACCAGAGGGAGCTGATGTGCCACCACACTCTCAACAACCTTCGCAAGAAAGCGAAGGTTGGAGACAGGACGAAAGTTGTTCAATACAGCTGGGTCCAAGGCAGGCTTCTTGAGGAGAGGCCTCACCACCGCCTCTTTCAAGACGGCGGGGAAGCTACCCTCACTCAGAGAAGCCGATATAACTGCCTGGAACCAGCTGCGTGTCCTCTCCCGGGCTGCATAGACCAGCCAGGAAGGGCACGGGTCCAATAAACATGTGGTGGTGCTCAGCCTCCCCATGATCCTGTCCACTTCCTCCGGAGTCACAGAATCAAACTCCTCCCAGGTGATATCGACAAGACCGCCCGTGTCCTGATCGTCAGACTCTGCCCAGTCAGAGTCCAGACCGGTCCGAATCCGAGCGATTTTGTCCGACAGATGTTGGTTAAACTCCTCGGCACGACCCTGCAAGGGATCCTCCCTCACCTCCTGATTTAGGAGGGAGCGAGTCACCCTAAACAGGGCGGCCGGGCGATTATCTGCGGACGCGATAAGGGTGGCGAAGTGGTTAGACCTCGCCTCCCTTATCGCAGCGAGATAAGACCTAATGTAGGCTCTTAGTCGCAATCGGTCGGATTCGGATCGGCTGGACCTCCAACCGCTCTCTAGGCCCCGTCTCCGACGCTTCATCTCCCGGAGCTCCGCAGAGAACCATGGAGCTCGATGGGATCTGCACCGGGTCAGGGGCCGCAGGGGTACAACTCGGTCAAGAGCCTCAGTGGCCGTCCTTTCCCAGGCTTCCACTAAGGCATCTGCCGAGCTGTGAGCAAGGGAGGCAGGTGGGGACCCCAGCGCCGCCTGGAACCTCTGGGGATCCATTAAGCGTCTGGGGCGGTACCATTTAATTGGTTCCATACACCCATGGCGGGGGGTGGCAAAACGGAAGACCAGCCGCAGGAGATGATGATCGGTCCATGACAGGGGCATAATAATTGGAGAGCCCCCACCAAGATCATCTAACCACCGTCCAGATAAGAAAACTAGGTCAAGGGTGTGGCCTCCCTCATGAGTCGGTCCTGAAATTACTTGCGTCAGGTCCATGGCCGTCATGGAAGCCATGAACTCCCGAGCCAACTCAGATGATCCTCCCAGCGATGGTAGATTGAAGTCCCCCAAAACTATAAGTTTCGGGAACTCAATCACCAACCCAGAGAGGACATCGAGAAGCTCAGGCAGGGCTGCTGCTGCGTGACTAGGCGAAAGGTACACCAGCAGCAAGCCCAACTGCGCACCAGGGCCGCATCTCAAAAAGAGAGACTCACACCCGACTATCTGGGGAACGGTGGCCTCCCGTGGACACAAGGTCTCCCTCATAACAACAGCCACTCCCCCACCCCTACCCTGAGCCCGAGGCCGGTGTAGCACCCGGAAACCTGGTGGGCAAAGATCAACCAGAGGAATACCGCCCTCTGGGCCCAACCAAGTTTCCGTGATGCAAGCCAGGTCCGCCTGCTCACCCTCAACCAAATCACGGATGAGAAGAACTTTGTTAGCGACAGACCTGGCATTCAAGTACACCAGCCGGAGCTCAGGAGGCTGCACATCCTCACTCCCGGGACCTCGGGGCGGAGCCAGAGGGTCGGAGTGCCTCACCGCTTGTAAGCAGCGGAGAGACCTTCCCTGAGATCGATACGGCCCTCTGTTCCTACACCTGCTGCCATTCCCTAACGTCGTGGGAATGGGTAATCCCACGACTGGCCCTGGAGGCCCAGAAGCAACCGACCCCCGCTCCTCCCCCCCGCGATCCGCATCGGCACTGGCCTGAACAAAGGTTGTTGGACTGCCCCCCTCGTCCAAACAACCAAAAGAAGTACCCTCCCTCCTCCCTAACCCCCGAAAAAATTTTGACAAAAAACTAACCAGGGGCCTCTTAGGTTTACGTCGGAGGCCCCTACCCGTGCCCAGCCATCTCTCAGGGTCCCAATAAGTGGGCCCTTCCTCGAGATTGTACTCGGCTGGAAAGGCGGGTCGCCCCCAGGAAAGGGGAGCACCCCTGAGGGCGAGCAAGTCCGTAGAGGAATACCTAAGATAAGTCATAAGAGCAGTCCAGATGCAGGCAGTCCATAGTCCGTAAGGAGGGTCTAAGCAGAGGACAAATAGGTGTCCCGACCCTCCACCCAGCCACTGCCACTCAGCTGGGTGCACCCCCAGGACAGGCCAACCACCGTCCTCTCACGACAGTCGCAAGGCCTATTCCTGGGGGGGGTGGTCTGAAACACCCATCCTGGGTATATAGCATGTCCCCTAGAGCTCTCACCTCTAGGGGCAGCAGATGTAAGTTCAAGCCACCCTCTCACGGTGGCTAATACCCAGGGAACTCTGAATCCTTTGGGGATGATATGTGGGTGACAATAAGCAACAGTCCGAAGGCAGAAGTATAATAGTATAATAAGCCATCGTAGTACGCCATCAAAGTCTGCACTGCTAAACAGCCGAGTCCTCCGTTGCTCTGCCGTTCCAGAAGATTGTTCATGGCCACAACTCCATGGGCCCTCAGTTCTGCAGTCATTGGGGCCTTCCAGATTGTGGTCTACTGAGTCTAACTCCCTTAGGTCCAAAAATCCATTGGCACCGACCAGAATCACACCAGGTGCCACGGAGAGCATAGGTCTTTCAAAGGACCACTGGGTTCCATTGGGCTCCACCGGAGTTAACCGGCTAACCCGGGAACCTTCGGGGCCACCAGCAACAGTGAGGGTACCAGGCC
This sequence comes from Vipera berus, assembly GCF_964194415.1. Lineage (NCBI taxonomy): Eukaryota > Metazoa > Chordata > Lepidosauria > Squamata > Viperidae > Vipera > Vipera berus. The sequence continues at coordinate 11,205,465 of NC_138208.1, read as the reverse complement.
ATCTGGAACAAGCAAAGCAAACAGGGGAGAAGACAAGTTGAGTGCAGCATCGCCGCTGAGCCACCAAGGCCGTTACCACCGCCGGAGTGCCGCTGCAGACGCCGCCGCCATTGCTGCCGCCACCAGGACGCCGCCGGAACCAAAAACGATCCAGCCATTCCCGCCGCCGATGGAAAACGGGCCGAAAAGGCTCAGGCGGGAGCGGGCGAACGGTCGGGCAAACGATCGAGCGAGCAAACGGTCTAACCAGAGCGGGCCAAAAGGCAGCAATCGATGACAAAGGTGGCCTAGAGCGGCCCGGGAGCAACGCCGCCGCCGCCGCCGTCGCCGTCGCCATCGAAGTGAGCCGAGAGCGCCGTCGCCGCCACAGCCGAAGGCAGACCGAGCCGACCACAAAAAAGGCCCGAGACGGCCCGAAAACGCCTCCGCCGAGACCGCCAACAGCCAGGGACCATCCGAAGACGCCTATGTGTAAATACAGCTCAGTGGCTTGCCCTACCCTCAGTAGATTCTAGGTGAATAAAAATTCATCCTACTTCATGCACTTGAGAGTGAGGGGGGGAAATAGGCCCAAGGACCATGGCATTCAATCTCTTTCCCTGCCCAAGAGAACCTAATCTTCATCTCTTCCCACATAGCCACTGCTACTGAAGAGGGGACACAAAGCTGCCAAACCATCATTCCTCTTCAAGGACCTGCTCCTGTGGCTAAAACTGAGGAAAAGGGTGGAGATACAAGGCAAGAGCTCTTTTCTTTCAAAGCATTGTGAAGGAAATGCTCTTTTTTGCAACCGTTCGAGACACACCTGAATCAGAAATCAGACTTTGTAGACTTTGTGCAACTGCTTTTCAACTGTTGCAGAATCTCATGCACCTTGTGTTAGTTGGTTTGTTTTTAAAGGTTAAAGAAGGCTACCCAATTCTACAATTCTGTAGTTCTATTTTAGTGTTCTCCAGATGTCAAATGTATCTTAAGATACATTAAGGATATTAAAATGGCCTTACTTTCTATTTACAATGGATAGCTCTCTAATAAACATTAATTTCAACCTTTCAATGTTTCATGCAAATGAGCACATGCGTAAATGTTCACAGAACACTGTTTGGTCTGCAGCTTTCAAGTGAAAGAAGCTGATTTCCTTAAGATAAGGCAGTGCCTGAAGTCAGATGTGGTTATCTGAATCAAGATGCCCCCCCCCCACCACCACAATGGATCAGTGTTGTTTTACACAAACTGTCTCTTTACCTATATTCCTATCCATACCCAGACCTTTATGATTATTGGGTTTGTACAACATGCAGTAAACCAGACAAAAAGCAGCTTAGATAGTTTCAGTTCAAAATATCACAGTAACCAGTCATTCCTTTAGTCTGTTGCAGGACTCTGGCCATTTTTTTCCATATAAACGCAAACACTGTAATTCTGGCTTTAGTGTAAAGCAACTTGCATGAATTCACCCAATATGCATTTAGTTGTATCCCCCAATTCTGCTTCCCGTATCTGTTTGGAAACATTTCTGCTGTCTGCCTCGCCCTGCTGGAGGTTTTTGTCCCCCCCCCCCAATAAACTCAGTCGCATATATCCACCCAGAAATGCTTTATCTGGAAAATATGAAAGGAAGCATAAAAACAGACCTACATGTTTCCAGTGGGGCTGAGTTGATCCCCCATCGGTCAGAGTAAAGTCTGATAAAGTGATGCTTATCTGTAATATGTAGCCTGGTGAAATATGGGAGAACTATAATTGATGGCAACATTCCCCAAGATTTTGTTCTTGTTCCAGATGGAGGTTAAGTCTAAGCTCTGTCAAGTCTAAAACTCGGTAAATCTGGGCATGATAATGAAAAAAACAAAACCCTTGTATCCATCCTCTTTAGTATTTCTGGCCCCTTTCTGTTACAGATTGAGGCCTAATCTTTAAACATTAATCCTCTGACACTATTGCTGCTAGTGCTTCTTCTCCACATGCCTAACAGCTTCTTTGTTTCTGTGGAAAGTTCCTTTCTATCTAGGCCACAGGTCTGCAACCCGCGGCTCCGGAGCCGCATGCGGCTCTTTCAGCCGTCTCCTGCAGCTCCCAGTCCTCTGCTATGTGTAGTCCCCCCTCCAAAAAAAAGTGGGACTAAAAAAGTTCAACCAATCAATTCAAATATGCAGGGTAGGTGCATATCTCGCCTTGGCTCCACTCTTCAAACCCTGTTCTGCACATGTATGCGCATGCGCACACATTTTTTGCGGCTCCCAGTTTTTCCTTTTGTGAGGGAACCGGTTCCAAGTGGCTCTTTCACTGTTTCAGGTTGCTGACCCCTGATCTAGGCCCATCTACCAAATAAGGACATGAACTTAGCAATCGACAGGATAAAACTTTTGCCTTTTGCTCCAGATCACAGGCATCTGGTCTTCTTTAGTTCAAACTAGGAAGGCTAGCTTGTGGTTACTTCTCAAAAGAGACATTGCCTCAAGGTGGTAAGAACCACAGACCTTTGGCCTTTGCTGGGACAAAGAATGACCGACTGCTTTGTAGAATCAAAGGGTCCACTGAAGGAAAGAGGTATACAAAAGTTTATTCATAGAAGAGAAGCCATATTTGGAGATCTCCAATCTTTTTTTTTTACTGTGATGAAAAACCTTAAGGGTTCCCCCCCCCCGTGTGATTGGAGTGCTCGTATAAATAGGCACGTTTGGCCATCTGTCCAGGATCTATTCACCGGTCTTGAAGTCTAGTAAAATACAGTCTGTGACAGATTGAGGAAGAATAAGATTAATGTTTGAGTCTATTTTAAGGAATCACCCCCATATCCCTTAACCATGCCCCCATAAACTTTTTGTTATGCCACATCTTCGTCAAAATGTGTACTTTGTCTCATCCTCAGCCAAGAGTTAATGCAGCTTAAAGTTACTTTAGCTCTTCTGGAGTAAATGTCTGTGGAGGTTCTCAATCATCCACTCATGCTTGCCTCAAAGGTGCTTTTTTCAAAAGATAACTGGACTTTTTGGGTTCTTGTTTCCTTGAAAATGTTTCGCTTCTCATCCAAGAATCCTCTTCATTTTTGAAGTAAACCGAAGAAGCGTCTTGGATGAGAAGCAAGACATTTTCAAAAGGGGAAAAAAAAAACAAGTCCAACTGATTTTTGGAAAAGCAACTTAGGGATTTTTAGAGTAGGGTTTCCTTCTTTTCCCAAAATATTTCTTTGTGATCTAGCTACTTTCTTAAAATATGAATGGTGTTATGGACATGAATGAGATGTTTATTTAAAAACAGGGTTTGCCCGCTCTTCGGGGAGAGAACGCTAGTCCTGTGCTGCACAGAAGGTTGATTTAAACTAGAAAGAGAAAGAGGTTCTGCCCAATGGCTATGGCTTATTCTCTCTCCAGGGATGCATTACTGCTTTTTCACTCCTTTTTTATAGTAAGAAATGGTGGGTTGGCATTATCTTGCTTCTCCATTCCTCCCCGCTCCCCCCAAGTGTTCTTTTGAGCACTGAGAATCAATTTACATATTAGTCTAGAAAGCGCAAGTTGGTATATTAAAAAAGGGCACGCAAACCGGTACTTCCAAAGAACCAGAGGGGAAAAAAATCAAGTTCTATTCCTTTGACTATCTTCAAATGAATGATGGAATTGCAGTTTCTGAAAACAGACTCAAGGCTTTTACATCCTTGTACTGTACATAGCCAGGGCATGGATATCTCCTAACCATTCTTGTTTTCATTCTCATCCCCACCAAAGTTGTCTTTATCTCATTCGCAGCCAAAAAAATAAGTCAGCCTTAAGTCATCACTATACTGTATAAAAACGTAAAGGTAAAGGTTCCCCCGCACATGCGTGCTAGTCGTTTCCGACTCTAGGGGCCAGTGCTCATCTCCGTTTCAAAGCCGAAGAGCCAGCGCTTGTCCGAGGACATCTCCGTGGTCATGTGGCCGGCATGACTAGACGCCAAAGGCGCACGGAACGCTGTTACCTTCCCACCGGAGTGGTCCCTATCTTTCTACTTGCATTTTTACGTGCTTTCAAACTGCTAGGTTGGCAGAAGCTGGGACGAGTAACAGGCGCTCACTCTGTTATGCGGCACTCGGGATTCGACCCGCCAAACTGTCGACCTTCTGATCGACAAGCTCAGCATCCTAACCCACTGAGCCACCATGTCCCATATACTAATATATGGGATATAATATAATATAATATAATATAATTAATATAATATAATATAATATAATATAATATAATATAATATAATATAATATAATATAATATAATATAATATAATATAATATAATATAATATAATATAATAATATAATATAATATAATATAATATAATATAATATAATATATATACTAATATTTAAGACATATTTTCTTTCTTGTCCTGACACCATCCAAGAACAGCCCCCACCCCCAAAATTGAAGATCTGCTAGGCTTTGTTACCCCCTGCTGGTTACTGCAAAGACTGGGAAGAGAGGGATCAGCAGTGGGGAGAACCAATTCCACACTTGGATAGTTTTCTCTCGATTCAAGGATGGGCGGATAGCAATTCCGTTCAGCAGCTGGAAAGGCCCATCAATAAAATAAGAGCAAACATCGAGCTGCTTTCTTGGAATGGCTTTCAATATTGCACTCGTTTCATTAATACCTTCCAGAGGAGGGTCTGTCAGACCAACTCCCTGCCAAGTCAGTAAACTGAAAGTGGCACTTGCAAGGGAAGAAAAAAAAAAGAAACTTAGGGCATTTGACAGCAAAGCCATATCCTTCCACATCCTTTGGTAGGACAGACAACTACTTACTTTCTTGATCACATGTACCACAAGCCAGTTTGGCTTGGTCTTGCCTGACACTCCAGGATGGATGGCAGCCATGAAAAATTTAATCAGTCCCACATGAGACCACTGAAATCAGTTCAACAGGCTGCCAAACTCAGTGGTTAGAAACTACATTTTCCCCCTGATGTACCATATTAGGGGTTATCTGGCATAATTCCACTTAGTTCTATCTGCTAGAAGTTATTCTGGATCTTTGGCAGATGGTATCTCACTTAAAAGACCACATCTGCCAAAGACATGGTTTATGAGCAATCTTTGTAGTTTTCTGCTCATGTAGAGGTAGTAGCTGGAGAAAGCAGCCATGAAGTCTGCTTCAAGGCACTCAATCTTCACAACTCTGTTGCGGGTCTCTGAATTACTGTAGGATATAGCTTGCCTCATTCTACTCACTTCTTGGATGGTCATCAGAGGAGAGCAAATCTCTACTCCTGTTGATGTTCACTTTGAGGATCAGGAAGCAACAATCTTTTCCCCACTTCTATCCTTACTGTACAGCTTGAAAAACAAAATGGGACACCTGTAGTGTGGGAAGAATCCAGAGAAAGAAATATTTTGGGAAACATTGAAAAGGCAGAATATATTTCCCCAAAGGATTTTAAAGACAGAAACGTCTCCTCCGTGCGCCCCCCCACCAGACAACTCAGCAGAAACCAGCTTTTAGAAATGCAGGTATAATAATCCATTCAGGAAGGATGGAGCCTTCCAGCTAGAAGCTGAAGAGATTAGGAAAACAAAGACCCTTAAAATCTACATACCCCACCCAAATTCTAAGACAGGACATAATAGGATTAACCCACCAATACCAAAAGGGCATACTCAGACTCAGGCCAAGGTACATGACACAGGAAATAGAAAGCCTCAAACAGGAACAGGAAACAATCTCAAGAGCCCCAGAAGGTATAAAAGTTCACCACTCTGCTCCATGTGGTCAGGTTTTTTTCCAGAGCCATCTTTCTGTCTAGCTCTCTTCTTCAATAAACTACAACCTTCTTTCTAAAACGGTCTCCATGTTGTTTATTCCCGGCTTGGACTAGACCCTGAAGAAGATTTTTCCTTCAACAGTAGGCTTACGTGACCCCTAACTATCAGCGTCCAAGACTGTCATTGGCATTTGGGGGCAAACTGCTAATGTTTTGACAAGCCACTTTCAACTTTATGGTATTCTAGAGGATGAAAATTTTGATGCTGTTACCCAGACAGTGAATACTCCTCTGATTTGAACAAAAACTCAGAGGAAGCTTTTTTTCTTTTCTTTTCTTTTTTTAAACTTTTCAGGCTATTCAGCTCAGCAGAATGGCAGAAAAGCTGGCAATGCAAAGCCAAGATAAATCGTCAAATGTTAAGCGAGTTACATGGTTGGTGGTGGGCTTCATTTCATTCACGATCAGCCACGGGCCATAAATCACAGAGACCAGCTCAGATTAGCTGTGGCAACTGATCAAAGGCATTTGGCTTGCTGTTTCCTGCTTTTGAGAATTAGGTAAGCTCAATGGGAGACACTCAGGTTTCTTGATGAACGGGAGAGCTTGAGCCAAAAGGGAGAAGAATCCATTAGCCTGGATTATTTTAAGAACATGTTTGGGTCAGGCTTTGTAATACTGGAATGGTATTATGTACTGTTCAAGAAGATGTATGCCTGTTCCCTCGATTTGACCTCTGCTGGCCTCAAAAAAGAAAAGAGGGGGGGGGGAGGCGGAGTAATTAGATCAAAACCTAAGCTAGCTGTGCTTTGATATTTTGCAAGGCTATCAGATGAACATCGGAGGGGTGTTTCAACAACTCCTTAAAACGGTTCCATATTATGTCCGATCAAAATGTGTAAGGTTTTTGGGCTGAAATTTAAACTTTTGTGGGAGGAATAATTGCACGGGTGTTAATACTGGACAAGTTCATACTGTGTTTGTTCAAAATGTGAGTAATTCATCCCTACAGGGAGAAAAGGGTGGGACTGCGGTCAAGGGACCATAATCAGGATATTCTTGAAAAAGGGAAATGAGAAAAATCCCCAGATTCACTTGTGCATGGGTAGGAATCCTTCCTGTCCACATACAGATAGAAAATAGGGACACATTAACCTTTAATGGAGATTGTAATATGTGGAACCGATGCTGATTTTATTTATTTATTTTTAAACTTCCAAAGGATACTACAACATTTTGCTAAAAGCAGATCCAAAAAACTTCGGTGGTGAAGAAAGGATTTGAACCCAAGTTTCCCACTCAGGATGGTACCCTGGCTCTTAACCAAGCCAAAATTAAATGCACGATTTAAAGTCATCCTGATTCTGGCATTCAAAGCTTAGCATCACGCAGCAGTCGGGGCTGAGGTGTGGGATTACAACCTCCAGTCCTGATTTCCAGCCTAAAATACCTACCCTTGGAATAATTCTTCTTTATTTATTCAGTTTTTATGCTGCCCTATCTCCAACCGATTCTCATCCTGCTTCAGCATCAACAAAAGCCAATTGAGCTGCCTGATAAACCATTAAATCTTCCCTGAAAGCGCTGGTCTCTTCCACTCATGAGAATTAGCCTAATGAAGATATCCTTTGCCTGGTTTTGTGTTCTTTAGTGCTTAAATATCAAAGTCAACAGGCCCTGTTAATTGACACCATCCACTGGATTGCCACTTAATCAAATTATTTAAGGCTTCGCTGGAAAAGCTTTAAGGCAATCAAAAAAGGCAAATGGGGTCTGCAACGAATATTGTGAATACGGTGAACTTCTCTGCAGTAGGTCAGCCCTCAGTTCCGGGGTTAGAATTTTTTTCCCCACCCAATTATTTTCCATTTCCTCTTGTGTAGAGTTTTCTAGACACCCCAACAGAAAATAATCGGTCTGATTTTCCCCCCCCCATATTTCCCTTCCTAGTTTTCTTTCTTTTTGTCCTTCTACAAACTGTACCCCTTTTCCTTTTTTTCCTTGTCTATGCTTGCCCCCCCCAGCTTGAGAAACGAAAGAGAAATTAAGAAGAGATTTTCACAAAGACTATTTGTTTTGCTCCGCTTGTATGCTCTTAGTAACTTCCTGTAAAATGCCTCATCCTGGCTGCCCTACAGAGCTGCATTCCTTTGCTCTTATTGCTATGAGAGCAGGCTAATATTACCCGAAGTGAGCAAAATTATATCCGTTTTCCTTCTCTCCAAATAGAGAGGGGATGTTATTGCATTTTGAATGCTTTATGGAACTCCTTTGGGAGGGCGGGAGGCATACCTATGATCTAACCAAGACCTAAAGCTCTTCAGGAAACTGTCCACAAAGATAAGAGAGGGGGAAGATTTAAAAAGGATTCAATTTCAATGGATTGAACGACTTGATGAAAGCTATAAAGCCGGGGTCAAAAACCTGGTGAGCGGTGTCACATGACTAAGGAGGTAATTCCCAGTTGGATCCTTTCAGTGCCCATTAAATTGGACGTTAAAGAGCACCACGATACAATTTCAGAGTGAGAGCGTGGCACTGACCTTTCCCCCTCCTGGAGCTGCAGAAGGTCACTGGACATCCCAGAACAAAAGCTGGACCATATTTACAGTAAACCTGCTTTTAATCCTTTGCTAGGAGAGATTCTGCAACAAGGCCCTATTATGGCTCTTCACCTCTTTGCTCAGATTCACAGGCCAAGCACTCCGAGACCTCGCCTTTCAAAGGGAATTCAATTTGAAGTGGGTTTTATCGATCAGACTGGAGTTTCCCCATGTTCGTTGTGGTCCTTGCCGGTGTAGAATTCTACCTCCTTTGCACAGGTAACACCTATAGTTTCAACTGGGAAATAACGAGCATCCTCGACTCAGGCAAGTCTAAAACTGCTAGAGAATTCCTGGAAGCCTGGCCCTCACACAAATCAGTCCTCAGCAGGCCCATAGTGATAAATATACTCAGTTATACTATATACAGCCCACGACCCTTCCTTGAGGGAAATGGGTGGCCTAGAAAATAAATAAATAAATACAAAAATAAATAAATAAATAAATAAATAAATAAATAAATAAATAAATAAATAAATTCTACACAACATTCAAAAGAGACAATCAGAAAGCTAAAAGACCACAACAGCTCCTTGCCAGCCATCAACGCACCCAGATAACCAGAGATTAACACCAAGGTTAACATCAGACCAGCAACCAAGGAGTAAACAATACCCCAATTAAAGAATTACCATGATGGTCGAACAGCAAAGAACGGCCTAAGAGCCTTGGTGGAGCAGTGGGCTAATGCCTCCTTAAGTAACACCAGCTGCCTGCAATTAGTGCAGGTTCGAGTCCCACCAGGCTCAAGGTTGACTCAGCCTTCCATCCTTCCGAGGTAGGTAAAATGAGGACCCAGATTGTTGGGGGCAATTAAGCTGACTTTGTAATAATGCCGCTTGGGGTGTGTGTGTGTGAAAGCCCTAATAAGCAGGCATATACATAGAATGAAGGCTACTGCTAAGCTTGTAAGCCGCCCTGAGTCTTCGGAGAAGGGCGGGATATAAATGGAATTAAAATAAATAAATAAATAAATAAAATAATCAACGAATCACCAAGAACCCAGCCATCACGACTGACAGGGAAGCCACTAGAATATAAACTGAGAGTGAACCCCAGCACTGATGATGTTACTTAGCTGGGTAATGAAATGTCTGCAAGAAAGCAACCAAGTTCGAAGAGCACCAAGGACCCCACAGAATTCATTGTTCTTGGCAAAATGCGTGGAAAAGCAGGCTCTGAAATGGTCAGTGTTCTATCATTTAATAATAACAATAATAATAATTTAATTTTTATACCGCCCTTCTCCCGAAGGACTCAAGGCGGTATACAGGGCAATACAATAAAATACAATATATAAAATTTAAAAGAAATATTAAATACAGTAGCCCAATTAAATAGATTAATACAAAATGTTAAAATACCCCTAAACCCATCAGACCAGGCCGGCTTGTTCAAATAAATATGTTTTTAGGTCACGTCGGAAGGAGCGAAGGTCGGGAGCCGTCCGGAGCTCCACCGGTAAACGGTTCCAAAGGTCTGGCGTGCCCACAGATAACGCCCTCCCCCTGGGGGCCGCCAGTCGACACTCTTTGACCAACGGCACCCTAAGGAGGCCCTCTCTGTGGGAGCGCACTGGACGAAGGGAAGTTGATGCCGGCAGCAGATGCTCCCGTAAGTAACCCGGACCCATGCCATTTAGGGTTTTATAGGTCGTAACCAGCACCTTGAATCTTACCCGGAGGACAACCGGAAGCCAATGCAGCTCACGGAGTAGAGGTGTTACATGGGAGTATCGGGAAGCCCCCACCACCACTCACGCGGCTGCATTCTGCATTCTCCTTTTGGTTGAGGGACCTTGATTGAATCAACCCTAAGAACAGCCGGTCAGTTCAGATACTGCATTTTGCATCATTAATATTAGGACTTACATTTCACCCAATGGGGTGGCTGCAGAATGGCCACCTGTTGCCATTTCGGTTACCATTCCCAAGGGCGAAACCTGTTTTACATATCGAAGCTTCACTCCCCCCCCCCAAGTATGTAATTTTAAATTCTGGAGACAATTTGGCATGACATTGTGTGATTTAATAGCCTCCTGCTGTGTAAATGATTAAGTTTGAGAAATCAAATCTGGTTTCTTTTGAAAACCCTAAAAAGCCATTATTTCTCAAAACATGTTCCCTAAATATAAACATTTGGATTCATTTAAAGGCTATTGCATTAAAAGAGAAACCAACCACATTCATAACCCTTGAATTAATCCTAAATGCTAGTTTAGAAGGAATTGCAGTTGAAGCTTGGCATCTGTGCATTCTAAACATAGTGCAGTATTTTTTGATTAAGCAAATATTGTAACTTGCTCAACCCTGTGAAATACAAATGCCTGCGTCTGATCTGTCGTTCTGGGACTGATTTGTGGTAGTACAGAGTTTCGAACATGAATTAGGATCATTTTTTTTTAATTTAACCAACTCATCAACCTTTATGATTCTATTACTATTTTATAAATACACTGTTGACTCAAGATCTACAACTTTCTTGCTAATAACCATGATGTGTCTTGAGGTACAAGAAGTGCCCGCTGCAGTTGCTTTCACAATAATTCTTTTCCATGTCAATATGAAAAATTGTACAAATTGTGAATTGTGATAGCTTCGAAGCGATCTATTAAAAGAGGACTTGAGTTTGGGGTGTGTGTGTGGAGGGGAGCTTGTGGATGTTTCATTACCAAACTAGCTAACACCATCAGTCAACTAGCCTTGGGAATTTACATGTGAAGTGTTGGCTGAGGTTCATAGCTTTAGATAAACCTATTCAAAACAATTATGATACAATATGTTTAAAAATGTGAATTCTGCTCTGAATCCAGGTGGCAACGGATTACTCTGTGTTCAGCAAACAGGAAACTACTCAGCTCAATTCATGGCTTACTTTTCCCAGCAGTACTAAGAAAATGCTTTGCCATTTCTTTCATCTTTTTTTTTTAAAAAAAATTCCAATTAGCTAACAGTCTGTGAATTCCCAGTGGTCTCCATTTACTACTCTGCTTAATTTCCAAGATCAGCTAAGCCTAGCTAGTACTGCAACCTGCTGAAATTCACGTTTGGATCATATGGGAAGATTGCTGGGCAATAGAGTGAACTGGAAAATGTAGTACTATATATGAACTAGTAGCTGGAATGCAACACATTTTGAGCAAAATGGGGTTCTTGGGTGGGGGGTTATGGCCACTAAAAGGCCTATCATGCAGATCACTGAGATTTGATACAAAATTATATCCCATAAAAGCACAAGGCAGTCAAAGGAGTGTAAATACTTGCTGCCATGTAGGCTTGAGCTAACATTTATACATTTGACAGCATGAAACAGTCCAACGACATACACTGTAGAAGTGCACAAGGATTGTTTATCTTGGCTGCTGTAATCCGGGGGTCCCAAACACTTCCAAACAGAGACTCACTGTTTGAACTGCACTGCGAACACCTCACTTAGGAACCACAAGCAGCCCATTGTGCAAATCTGTTCCACAACATGCCTTTGGAGCAGAGTAGAGCAGCACCCCGTTCAATTCAAATGGTTTCCACATGGAGAGCAATTAGCAGAACCACAGGCGATTATGACTTCATGTGTTCTTTAGCCGATACGGTTTCCCTACTAATCTGTTCCTCTTTTTTTGCAATGGAGGAATCAGACTACCGAGTTACTGAATCGTTGCAGGAGAAATCTGGGTATTACCCAAATTCCAAACATTTGAGTAACCTCCAAGATGGGTCACTTCTCTGCACACCACTTGTGTATCAGACTTCTGTGTGCTCTTGTTCAACCAAGCGAGGGTCATTTTTTCCAAGCTTCAACTGGCCCTTTGTGTTGGCTTCCACAACTGAGTAAAGACAAGGGGAGGCATGTAGAGTACATTCAGGGGAACCATAAATAACCAGGCTGTGCTTTTTTTTAAAAAAAAAAAGGGCAGGGAGGAAGAAGGAAGGATTGTAAAACTTTTGCAATGCTCCCTAAAGATTTTTTCCCCTCATTATATCATGATGGAATGAGCAAACGACAACTCAAGGTTCTTGGGGTTTTAAAGATTTTCTTGTATCCCTTTCAGTAAGCCCTCTTCTTCTTCATATATCCAAACAAAGCCCATTCAAGATTCAATTTAGGTTATTTTCTTGCTTAGGGATCAGCATCAGACAAGTTCAAAAGAAGGTAGAAAGCTTATTTAAGTGAAGATGCCCAAGGAACCACTGCATACCTGATCTATGGTAGGATCCACCATCCACCATAGGAAGAATGGTTGCAGGAACTGGGTATGCCTAGTTTAATGAAAAGGACGACTAGGGGTGACATGATAGCAGTCTTCCAATATTTGAGGGACTGCCACAAAAAAAGAAGGGGTCAACTTATTTTCCAAAGCACCAGAAGGCAAGACAAGAAACAACGGATGGAAACTAATCAAGGAAAGAAGTAACCTAGAACTAAGGGGGGAGTTTCCTGACAGTGAGAACAATTAATCAGCTTGTGGGGGCTCCAACATTGGAGGCTTTTAAGAAGAGATTGGACAGCCATTTGTCTGAAATGGTATAGGGTCTCCTGCTTGAGTAGGGGGTTGGACTAGAAGACCTCCAAGGTCCCTTCCAACTTTGTTATTCTTTAACTGTTTAGTACACTTCAGAATTTGATAATCTTATGATGGGAATCTCCTGCCACTTCTTTCCCATCTCCAAAGTTCTCTGTTTGGTCTTCAGGCCTACCGTACCTTTGTTGTCTTCCTTTATGCCGCTAAAGGTTTGGTTTTTTTAAAAAAAATGTGAACTTCTAGCTATCTGTCGTCTGTTCAGAAACCAAAAAAGAAAAAAAAAAGAAGGAACTTGGGTTCTCAGAATGAGATGCGTTGAAGCTGATTCAAAATATCATAGATGTAAGAGAAATGTCAACATTTGCAGGTGGATAATTGACAGCATAAAATACAAGAAGTTGAAGGGTAAAGAAGAGACACCAGCATTTCTATCATGGAATAAATGGTATATTTGGATGGATAAAAGATTAAAGAAATGAGGGTGGCTTGGAGGTTGGTCAAAAATGAAGTGATATAGTCTTTGTTAATGAATAAGCTTTGGAGCTGAATAGTTATAAGAGACTTAATGAGTGGAATATAATTGTTAGTTTAGAAGTAGATATAATGTGAAATTTTTGAAATGGTTTTCAGTTTTTTGATTTCTTCGTTTTTTGTATATTGTAAATGGTTTTTTTTTGTCTTTGTTGGTGTATGGTGTGTTTTTAACACAAAATGTAAATAAAGATTCATTTATAAAAAAATACAAATATGTTTTCTTTTGTATAAAGTTTTTATTGTTATTTTTTATTCTCTACGTACATATTTGAGTTTTAGCTTCAGGATCTGGCCTTCTAAAGAGCAGTCAGGGTTGATCTCCTCTAGGACTGACCGGTTTGATCGCCTTGCAGTCCAAGGGACTCGCAGGAGTCTTCTCCAGCACCGTAGTTCCAAGGCCTCAACTCTTTGGCGCTCAGCCTTTCTTATGGTCCAACTTTCACAGCCATACATTGCAACTGGGAAGACCATAGCCTTGACTATACACACTTTTGTTGGCAGGGTGAGGTCTCTGCTTTTTAGTGTGCTGTCTAGATTTGCCATCCCAATATGCTATCCCAATTTTCCAGCTAGCAAACAACGTATCTGTGAGTTGACACCATGTAAATCCTTCAGGATTTTTGTTTTATATGACAAAACGTCCATCTGTATCAACTTTATTTATTATGGACAAATCTTCAGAATTTCTATCCAAAACAAATGTGGAAAGCTGCATTTTAGTCCAGAGCCAAGGACTCACTCCACTTTTTGTTGTTTATATATACCTATCATTCAAACTGTACAACTAGAACGGATGATTTGTTCCCTATTTTACAGCATAAGAGTTCCAAAAACAGGAACAAAAATCTCGTGCACATTGCCAAAGTGGTTTATTTGATGCTCTTCACAATTCACGTTCATTAAAAATCTCATGCACATTGCCAAAGTGTTTATTTGATGCTCTTCACAATTCACATTCATTAAGCAATTAATTGTTTGGCAGTTCTCACCACCACCACCTCAGTCCAATAAATGCGTAGCCTACATCAATTTGGTTTTTATAGGATAATCCATAGCCTGTCCCAAGAAAATTCAATATATCATTTTAATAGACGTTTCAAAACATTCAGTCTCTTCCAGGTGCTTGAGCCAAGCTTGAATCTTGATGACTTCACGGCTACACCCATGCATTGTTTCTTCGGAAACAATCATGGAAGTCATTCTCTTTTCCCAGAATTTTAACAATTCTTTCCAACCAAACCAGAGATTGGAAAGAAATTGAAGGAAAGAGCTTGGGATGCTGTCAGGCCTGATCATCAGCATCTTGCTAAGCAGAGCGGGACTAAATTTGATGGTGGGAAGGATGAGCCAACACAAGAAAGAGTGGATTAAAAAAATGTGCTGGATTCGGTCAAGGGCTACAGAGAAAAGAAACTGGAAGAAAATCCTGAATTCTTATGGGAGGGAAAGCTGGGAAGTAACTTGGGATTGGTTTAATAATGGTCTGTGGCAATGACCTCGAGAGACACTGCCTAGGGAATCCCAAAGATGTTTTTTTTTTCCAAAAGGCAATCAAACTTTCTTTTTCCTTGAAGATGTTTCGCTTCTTATCCAAGAAGCTTCTTGAGTTCTGACTATCAGAACTGAAGACTTCAGTCAGAACCGAAGAAGCTTCTGAAATTCAGTAAAATGTCTTCAAGGAAAAGCAAAGTCCAGCTGCCTTTTGTAAAAGCATCTTTGGGACAACCATGACCTGGATGACTGAGGATCTCCATAGACATTGTCTAGGTAGGGAACGTCAGATAAGAGAGAGCATAGACTGCAGCTGGATAGTGAACAGGGTGGGAAGCTCAGAAAATTTCTCAGGAGTAAAGGAGATGAGAGGACAATTGTATCTTCAGACTTCAAGATTCTGTTAAGGTAGCCTTACAATACAGTAGAATGAGCTGATCTGGTCTACTTGCTCTGTCAGCTCCTTCGTTCTTCTTTCCCTCCTGTTCATAGGACCCAGAATGGAAGGAATGAAGCCCACCTTGCTGAAATCCACAACTGACAAATAACTAACCATAACATCAAAGAGGTTATCTAATGATTCAAACATTTAGGCATCATTTCCCAAGACTCTTGAAAATTACGCTTCCAATATGGCCCACAATATTGCAGCTCTCCATTTTATGATCTCACTAGGCTCAGCTGCTCCTAAATAGCTCAACCCCAAATATGCTGCTCAACTGCTATAATCCCAATGTTGTATCCTGTGGAAAATAAAGCTTTCTCTTTTCAGATTTCAGTCTATGAAGATCTCCTCAGGAGAATGGCCAAGATTTGGCAATCTGTGACTAAATATCAGCCTGGCTCTGACTGGGCTAATTTTCCTCATTATAAAGCTTATGTTTAAATCTGTGGATGTACATGGTAAATAAATTGTGCTTAATTAGTCTGTCTCCAATGTTTCTGCTAAATGTGGGGTTGGATAAGGCCAAGAATTAATTAGACCATCCATATGGTCAGTGGAAATAGAGAGCAATTTCTGTTTCCATTGAAATTGTTCATCTCTTCCAAGAATTGAATAATTTTACAAATATCCCATTAACTATTGAAGAAAACATGGCACCTCACACCTACAAAATATGTGTATTAACTTCCTCACAGTTACAGATGGATCTTTTCAGGGTTTTATTCCTGGAACCATGGACGGCAGATTCCCACAAACTCCCAGATTACAAAGGTGATGTCCATCTGAATCTACTGTGACTGAATCTAGGGAGCCTTTTTAAGGGTTGTATGTCTTAGCCTGACTTGTTATGATGACTACTCTTGACACTGTTAAAAGATTTCCTTGGTCACACCCAGGAACTCTCTAATGTTGGTAGAAATCCTAAAGTCACCACTTTCTTCATTAAACCATGCTTTAACCCCTGAAATTTTGAAAAGTATTCAATTCCCCATCGTTGTATGTTCTGGATCTAAAGCTTTCCATTCCAAGAAGTTGAAGATCTCTCTACTGGGAAATCGAGGTATGCATGCAAATCTCACCTGGAGTTCTTTGAATAGCATCCTTGAAAAACAGAAAAGTGTCATTGGAGGAAATGAGATAGAACAAAGCCATCTTCAAATAAGAATAATTCTCTGCTCCTAGAAAACAACCTAATGGATACCCTAGGCCTAGGAGAAACCAAAAGATCTAGTCCATAAATCCTACAAGACATTTGGCCTGATGGATAAAAATTCCATCCATCTTATATTCCAATTGCAACAACTGTTGGCCCAGCAACTTACAAAGACATGATGACAACAGTCTATAAGAATGTTGCAGTAAAGTGATAATTTTTTGCACGGTGTCGAGTCTCTCTTGATTAGTATAAAGGCAGACTATTTTTCATTCTAAGTTCACATAATAAATGGCAGCCTTTTCTAGCATGATGCAGAGATGTATCCAGAGAAAAAGCATTTGAAATTAAATATGACTAAACATTTGCATTAGAAAATACTCCTATGTCAGATTGCATTAAAGCCAATGTTTCTGCAAAAGCAA
The DNA here is from genome assembly GCF_964194415.1 of Vipera berus. Lineage (NCBI taxonomy): Eukaryota > Metazoa > Chordata > Lepidosauria > Squamata > Viperidae > Vipera > Vipera berus. Next base: position 11,188,556 of record NC_138208.1, on the reverse strand, counting down.
TGTTTATGTTACACTTTGACTCTTCATTTAGGAAGTGGGGAAAACACATGGCCCTAGATGAAAAAACTTTAAATTCTAGACTTTGGAAGTTGCTGGCACGCTTAACATGACTGCTGAAATATTTTTCTTCAATGCAAACCTTTCAGTTGATGTACAGAAATATTATACGACCCAGGAGTCATATCTGAGCTGCAAAGAGTGATTTAGATTGACTAGGGACATTCTTTTCAAAACAATGTTTGAATCTTCCATTCTTTCTCCATGCAGCCGTTTTCCCATTTTTCTTTCTGATTTCTATGTGTTTCTGGCTTCATTTTCAGATGTTCCACAAAGGTAAGCATCAGGGATCACACAGAGAACAAAATGATATCACCATGAATGGTAGCCAATCAGATTAGGATGCTATCACTAAGAAAAAGTGAAGCCACTTGAAAATATTAGCTAAAGATTACAAGTCTTTTATTTCCAGAAAAAATAAATTCCCTCCCTAATTAAAAGAGAGTTAATAAGTTTTGTTTTTGTTTTTTTTCTGGGAAGGCCAAACAAGGTAGATCTAGAGATCTCAATCCTGCATACCATATGCACCCATGGAAAAACTACATGGTACTTAAAGCACTGGGAATATACTGTAGCTAATGCTGGCCCATATGTTATGAGTTTTATTGTCAGGCAAAATAATATGAATTTTCCATATCTGTGGAAATATCTTAGAAGACACTAATATTTCATGTACAGGGTGCAACGATTGATTTTTTATGGTTAAGTTATGGAAATGATCCCACAGTTATTCTTATAACCAGATGAGTTTGCAGAAAGTCTCATTAAGCTAAAAAGAGTATGTTTATTTATGCATATTTCTATCATGGCACACAAAGCCCGTTGATTTCATATATTGAAAAGGAGATGCAAGCGAGTAACATTATCTGCTTTGATCATTTGCATGTTTGTTCCATGAGCCTTCTAATCTATTATGATGTGGAATTTAATTTAATAAGGTCGAACTGGAGCATCTGTCACCAGCCTTATCCAGTGCCAGTAAAATATTCTTACATTTTTCAGTCCAAACTACTTGCCAGAATTATTGAAATGGTTTTTAAAATAGTCCCTTTCCTTCCACCCCAAACAGTGACCTAAAAGATCGCAACTTTTGAATTACACCTAATTCTTTATCAGGCCATCTCCTTCAAGGAACAGTTGAAAGGATTTGGCACCACATTTATACACACAGACACAGAGAGAGAGATGTGTGTGTGTGTGTGTGTGTGTGTGTGTGAAGTATTTGTCAAGGCTTTTGAATGCACCTTGCTAATTAACTCTTTCTTTCCTGCTTTGGCCTGACCCAAGGCTATCCACAGGATATAGTCAGCTTATGACAGCTCATTATTTGTGTAAATTATTCAAATTGCTAATAAAGAATTTGGGAGGCTGAGATGATCATTTCTGATGAGAACATAAGAAGTTTGAAATCATCATCTCAGCCTCCCAAATTCTTTATTAGCAATTTGAATAATTTATACACACACACACACACATTTCTAGCAGGGATTAATTTTTACAGCAATTGGTTTTGAGATCTCTTCTTATTTTAGCTTCTTTCCTTCTTGTGATTCAGAATTAATAAGACTCTGAAGAAAGAACAAGTAGCTTCCAATGTCACATTTTTGCTATTAAAAGAAAGAAAAAGCTAAGAAACCCAGCCATCTTACAGGTTTTTTTTAAACAGGTGCACATTTATTTATTTGCAGGAAAGATCCTTCTGAATAGAATTTGTTCCTGCTATGGATGGATCTGCTTCCAAATTGCCATGTCTTCTTATCGGGAGATGTGGTGGAATTTCTTTATACCCTGGCTGGATGTCAAGGATTATGCACTAGGTCTGAGTGACATAATTTAAATTATCCTATGGGTTATTCTGAGCTGGGGAGGTGATTGAATTATCTGTCAAACTGCATCCCTTTGAAGCCTTGATCAGAGTTGCAATAACACTGGAAGGAATTCTGCTTATGCTCAGCAGAAGCCTCCCCATCAGTCAGAGAAGACTTCGGAAACAATGCCAAGGGTTGGGTTTTTCAAGCTTGCTGACATGCCGCTTTCTGAAACAGCTTTGAAAGCTGCTTTCCTTGTAGAATAGTTGAGGAAAAGCACCCTACTGAAGTTTTGCACCATCATTTGAGTTACCAGTACCTGTAAATCAAACATGAAAGTTGCATATTTCAGCTGTGTGTCGTTGATTAAGGAGGGTGCCCCCATTTCAGTGCACCCAGGCATTCAGTGCACCCAGGAAATCAATTGAAAAAAATAAAATATAAATAGATGGCATCCATACTAATGTCTTGTGATGTTGCTGTGATTACAAAACCAACCAATGGAAGTGTTGAAATTAAAACAATTCACTTGCCTTTAAATTAAATGGGAAGAATTCCTCCTCCTCCTCCTCCTCCTCCTCCTCCTCCTCCTCCTCCTCCTCCTCCTCCTCCTCCTCCTCCTCCTCCTCCTCCTCCTCCTCCTCCTCCTCCTCCGTTCCCTGAGGTTTTGCCTTGGCTTCTTTCTAAGGCCCAAGACAGAATTACTGGCTCTGGGTTACCCAGACTAAAACAGCTCTAAAAGTTAAGAGTCTCTTGGTTTCTATCTAAGGCCCTTAACCACTACACAAAATTAGCTTTCCTAATCGTGAGCGTGCTTCAGAAGTGTGGGCCACAAAACTTTCAGCAATTTTCATGCTGGCTGGGCAATTCTAGAGTCAAAATTCACATGGATAGCTGGGAAAGTTGTGCTTCATGATGCCAGGACATCAATTATTTTGCATAACGTGCTAACAATCAATAGACCCATAGATTAAACATTGAAGTATTTTTTAAAAAAATTCATGTGACACAGTGAACCTTAAGTTAACCATATCATGTTTATAAAACATGCTAAACTAAAACATAAGTGACCAGTTAGTGGTGCAGTGTGCCATGTGACCTGGGTGTCTGATACAAATCACAATTACGATGTGTAAGACACGGTGTCATAGTGGCCATGGCGTCATTTGCACAATCTTATCATGACATGCGTGACATTGTTGGCCCAGACACCTCTGCTGCAAAAGCCCAGCTGAAGTGTTTGCAGAATATCCTTAATTTTTGTCAAAGCACAAAAGGAGAAGAGGAGAAAGCTGAAATAATTTTTCAGAAGTTTTTAAAACAGCATTTCTGAAATATTTCCTACACTCATCTCACTGGAGGGGAAAAAATCCACGTTGTGCTCTGACGGGCGATTGTAGCTGCTAGTTGAACTGTAAGCAAAACGACAGCCTGATAATGAAAGAAGACAGAATTGAAGAGTTGCACAGCCATACTTTAAACACATTGAGAACATCTGTCTGCAAAGCATCAAGACCCTCTTTGCTTGAAGTATCTAGCTTTGAGGTTTTTTTAAAAAAATGAAGAGCAAATAGTTGTGAATTACACCTGACCTAACAGGTTGGTCTGAGGGAGCAACATCTTGCTTTTACCATACTTATTTTAAGCTACCTAGATTTGCCTTTTGGTGAGATGGGTAGCATATACATTTCATAATGAATGAAAACAAAGAAGCAATCAAATATCTCTGTACACTTCTCTGAAATGTGGAAGAATTGCCACTTACCCACAACTGAGTGAAAAAGGGAGAGCCACAGGCTGTGTGAAGCCTGTCCTTGGGAAAGGGGGGGGCAGGATTTTTCTTACTCCTATCGAATTGGAGTGCCAGGGTTTGGGCCTTTAAATAAGATGAAGAATCTAGATAAGCAATTTTGCAATCCTCTCTAGAAGACAGCTACACTATGGAGGAAGGATATTTAGGCAGTCCTTGATTTTCAACCACAGTAGGCACCAGAATTTCCATTGCTAAGCGAGGCAGTTGTTAAAGGAGTTGCACCTGATTTTATTTTCGTCATGGATGTTAAGCAAATCGCAGCAATGAATCACATGGTCATCAAGAGAATCCAGCTTCTCCCATTGACTTTGCTTGTCAGAAGCCAGCTGAGAGGGTGACAGACGGTGAGGCTGCAACCATTTTAAATACATGTTGGTTGTTGCTAAGTACCCAACTTTTGATTACACAACCATGGGAATGCTTTGAATGGTCAATAAATGAACAGTCTGTACATTGAGAACCCTAATTCCCCCCCAAACTGCTGAAGGAGTATTGGCAGAGAGAAGTTGTTAACTGTAAATTCAGCCCAACTCTTGCAGAAAACCTGAACAAAGATTGCATCCAATCTCATTCAAATCAGCCCCTCTGGAAGCACTGGGACAGGACTGCTCTGCGGAAAACGGTGGAATTCAACACTTGATGGAGTCTACCGAGTTATCTGTTTTTCATAAATGGTTCTGCTCAGTAACAACTGCCAGAGCTGGAAAATATTTGAGGAAGGGTGGAACTGCAAACTGTCTACACTTCTTTTTTTCCCTCAAATAAGCAAGAATTCAACAGAAAAAAGAAGAAAAAAAGACTGCAGTTGGTGTTACCCTTGCAATGAAAAGCAGCAGTACCTTAATATTTCTACTTAGTATTTCATTGACATTGACCTTGGCTTCAGGGGCAGTTAAATGCTCTTTTTCTAGCTCAAATTCTCGACAAGTTCAAGATAGGTGGTTTGTTTTCCAGGAGAGAATTAAACTGATGGGGATTTTGCAAGTAGGTATTTCCCTAAAAGTAGCATTTGTTTGATTACACCACAATCATGTGGCTTAATTGTCAGATTTGCTCCGCAGCTACAGATTCTGCTAATTCTCCTGGAATTCATCAGGAAAGACAATGATGGATCGCTGAGCCTTGACAAACAGTTTTGAGGAAGAAGCAAGTGGCATGACACACTATTAAGAGCTATGTGGAAAAGATAATGGCGATTTGCAGAATACAACATAAAGCTGGATCGTTGGTGCTTTGCTAAGTAATTTGCAGCTGAAAGGAAGGCAGAGAAAATATAAAGCTCAACATATTATTTATCTAGAGATTGTGACAAAATAGAAATGTCAGAGATCTAACAAATTATCAGCAACCTCCTCCGCAAATATCAATCGTCCAGAGCAGGGGTGGGATTCAAATATGTGAACAACTGGTTCTCTGTGTGGATATTGCTTCTGGAAATCCATTCTGGGCCTGGACAACAAAAAATTAGCTACTGGTTCTGCCGAAGTGGTGTGAACTGGCGGAATCCCACCACTGGTCCAGAGGTTTGTTCAAAATATGGAGTTATATTTCAGGACTTGGGGTAATATTTCAACCTAGACAACAGACCTAAATATCTTGGTGGTCTTTCATCCATGTATTAACCAGTTCTAACCCCGCTTAGAATGTTTCAAGGTACTGTATATATCAAACTACATCAGCCTGAATTGCTTTTGAGTTTTATTGAACTTATAAACTACTATGAAATTCAATAATTTTAATAATCAATACACACTGGCTTTGATTTGGGAATGAAGACTGTTCAATAAAAGGTTAGATGTTACCACATTTTTTTCATTGAAGAATTTTTCAAAACATAAGGAGAAAATCCTTCTGATATTGCAGATGGTTGGCTTTTCAAGATGTTTATGACTATTTTCTCATGTTATTTTTCTCTCCTAATTTTACAACATTTACATAAAATATTCATAGGAATCCAAGCCATATTGTTCTTTAAAATCAGAACAAAGAAAACCCAGCAGGATGTTGATTCCTTTGTATGTAGAAATATCAAATATGCTGTTGCAGCTGAAAACTAAGAACACAAATAAACTGTAGTTCAGCATACAGTATAATAACACAGGATTTTGCTATTAATAATCTGAGGCACCTGGGAGTGACTTTTCTCCCCTGAATTTATTGTATGCTGTAGTGCACTAATAATTTCATTTTAGCTGCAATTTTTTCAATGTTTCTGAAAGATTTTCCAAGCAAGTGTTTTACTGCAGCAGCTTGGAAAGATATAAACAACTCTTATAAGTAAATAACTTAATATTTAATTAATACTAATTAACAATTGTAATGCAGGAATTGTGCTTTAATGAAGTAACATAAATGTAACCATTACTGGGGTTTTTTAAGCTTCTGGAACAAATAACTCTAAGAATAGAAACATTAACCTACAGTTGGTGGAAAACATAAATGCTTGAGTTTCAGAACTATCCTTTATTATCAATACACAATTGCTACAAATGATTTGCAATACAAATCAAGCTAGTTATGAATTTGATATTCTTGCTTACCAAACATCTCTCTTGACGCACCTTGAACTGGATATGATGTTAACCTTATACCGGAAACAGAGAACAGTCTTTAAGCCCTTCCATAGCACCATTTAATGCAATTGTTTGACACTGTTGTACATAAGCCATAATAGTAAGCAAAATAATTCATAACTCATAATAATTATATTTTTTTAGCTTTTAGTCCCATTGATTTGCCACCAAAATTAGAAGGACATATTTACTTGATAGGCCTCCTTATTAGAGATGCGGATGTATTTTGCAATCAAGCTTGAAAAAAAACTATTGGATATTTTAAAGGTAAAGGTAAAGGTAAAGGTTCCCCCACATGTGCGTGCTAGTCATTTCTGACTCTAGGGGCCGGTGCTCATCTCCGTTTCAAAGCCAAAGAGCCAGCGCTTGTCCGAGGACGTCTCCTTGGTCATGTGGCCGGCATGACTAGACGCCAAAGGCGCACGGAACGCTGTTACCTTCCCACCATAGTGGTCCCTATTTTTCTACTTGCATTTTTACGTGCTTTCAAACTGCTAGGTTGGCAGAAGCTGGGACGAGTAACAGGCGCTCACTCTGCTACGCGGCACTCGGGATTCGACCCGCCAAACTGCCAACCTTCTGATCGACAAGCTCAGCGTCCTAACCCACTGAGCCACCGCATCCCTTTGGATATTTTACTGCCAGTGAATTCAAGGTAAGAAAATTCTCATTTATCTTTCTCCCCTCCTAAAATCCTGGGTTAACTGAGGATCCTTGCTTTTCTCCTTTTTTTCCATTTACCATATATCTTTCAGGTTTTCTCCAGTGCAGGGTATGACAGAGAGAAATACTCTTCTTTATGCCACTCTTGGAATGATCACGTACCATCACCTGATCGTTTGATCAGTTCAGGGATCCTGCCTATTAGAAGTTGCCTATGAGGAAAAGCAGGGATCTGCTGAACTGAAGCCCAGTCTGCCTGAGACGCAACCGAAAACGTCCGCATGAAACAAGAGTTCCTGTCCAGAGAAGTCATTTTCCAGCATGGAAAAGTTGTATTAGATCCAAAAAAATATGATTGTTCACATTTCTAAGCCCGAGGTTTGTCATTTGTTCCTACAACTTTACCTCAAAGCAGTTTGCTTTTTTTCAAGGGAAACACTCCATGAGATAGAAAAAGAAGGTAAATGTTCACGTGTTAAACATACTTATTATAATTACTGCTTTAATCTCTCTCTCTAAGGCAGGGGTGGCAAACTCAATTTCATTGAGGGCCGCATCAGCATTGCGGTTGCCCTCAAGGGGCTGGGTGGGTGTGGCCAGGGTGGGCGTGGCCTACTGGGTGGGCATGGCTAGAGTGCATATGGCCTACTGGGTGGGCGTGGCCAGCTCTACATCGTTGGCATCAAAGGTGCCTATGGGGGCCTGGGCAGGAGTGGGACAGATCTGAGGGTCTCTGGCAGGAGGAGGGTCTCTGGGCCAGGGCCAAGGCAGTGGGGGCCGTTCCCTCACTGTTTCCAGGATGGCTTTGCGGGCCACATGAAACCACTTCGCGGGCCGGATCTGGTCCCCGGGCCTTGTGTTTGACATGTCTGCTCTAAGGGACTGCAGGAGTTGCCAGGAAAGGTAACCAATCCTGAAACCATCCATGGTTTTCAGGGTAAGCATGCCCACCTTGAACTGAGCACAGAAAAGAACAGAACCCCAAAAAGAACCGGTTTTCTGTCTTGCTGCCTCCAGATCAAAGCCTATCATAGATTCTGACTGGGTTTCAGGAAACAGCCATCAGACAGATTTCTAAAAATATCTCCTCTGCCTTCTTTCTCCTCCTCTTCCTCCTCCATTTTCTCCTCCTCCTCCTCTTCTTTCTCCTTCTCCTTTTTTATTTTTATTTTTTTTATTTTAATTCCATTTATATCCTGCCCTTCTCCGAAGACTCAGGGCGGCTTACAAGCTTAGCAGTAGCCTTCATTCTATGTCTATGCCTGCTTATTAGGGCTTTCACACACACCCCAAGCGGCATTATTACAAAGTCAGCTTAATTGCCCCCAACAATCTGGGTCCTCATTTTACCTACCTCGGAAGGATGGAAGGCTGAGTCAACCTTGAGCCTGGTGGGACTCGAACCTGCACTAATTGCAGGCAGCTGGTGTTACTTAAGGAGGCATTAGCCCACTGCTTCACCAAGGCTCCACCAAGGTTGATATTATAATGGTGATTTTTTTTTTCAAAGTGAAGGGATTTTCAGACTAGGGCACTGGGAACCATTTCAGCTTTACGGCTGTTTAGTCACTTCATGTTTTTTTTTATTTTTTTTATTTTTTTAATCCCATTTATATCGCACTCTTCTTCGAAGACTCAGGGAGGCTTACAATCTAAGAAGCACAAATCAATGTGCTTAGCAGTAGCCTTCATTCTATGTCTATGCCTGCTTATTAGGGCTTTCACACACACCCCAAGCGGCATTATTACAAAGTCAGCTTAATTGCCCCCAACAATCTGGGTCCTCATTTTACCTACCTCGGAAGGATGGAAGGCTGAGTCAACCTTGAGCCTGGTGGGACTCGAACCTGCACTAATTGCAGGCAGCTGGTGTTACTTAAGGAGGCATTAGCCCACTGCTCCACCAAGGCTCCTTATCTATCTTCTCCTCCTCCTCTATTTTATCCTTCTCTTTTTCTTGTCTTTCCCCCCCCTCCTTTTCTTTCTCCTCCTCCTCCTATAAACAACTCATCCTGCAGTTCATGAGTAAGGGACTCAGAAATTACTGGATTACTTGAAGTTGATGAGGGCTACAATTATCATGTAGCATGCTTTTTTGGAGTATCCCACCCCTTTGGCATGAATTGAGAACTTAATAAAACAAGCTGCAATAATTCACCTGACTGAAAATAAGCAAACATTGTACACCAACCAAGTTATTGTGGGTTTTCCAGACAAATAAACTACTTGGACAATCAGTGGGATTCTAATTGCATCAATCTGGTTGCACTGTCTTTCCCTGTGTTTGTATACTGTGCAAATTACACTGATAAGCTGTAAGTTTTATAAGTCAACACTGTGTGCAGACTTGTGCAAAGACAGCAGTTGAACCAGTCAGCTGTCCTATGGCCTGAGAAGCGAGGATCACTAAATCTACCCACCCAATTTTCTTGGAATAGCCAAAAGTCACCACTGCAGCTTCTTAAAGGACTTCCCAGCAAATTTAATTAAAAAACAACAACAACACATTCCTCTCTAGACTCAACACATTTGCGCTCAGGCTATTTGGGAGGAGTATGCAAAATATTGCAAAATAATCTTTGCTGCACAACAAAAATAAAATAGCAGCATAGCAGGGGAGGTTCTAGAAGAGGCCAAGTTCAAAATTCTCCCTTTTTTTTCTAGATATCTGAATTGAGGGATTTTTGTGAGAGGGAGAAATGTATTTCAAGCTTGCTCACAGCAGTCCCCTTTAAAAATAAAATAAAATGCAGTTTTGTCCTTGCTCCAGATGTTGACAGTGAGTTCTTTCCCCTCCTCTCCAGCTTTTTATTTTGAAATGAAGGCATATTGCATCCTCCATGCAGGACACTAAATAAATAAATTGATTAATTCTTTGTATATCATTCTGAGATTAACTGGGCACTTGTAAATTATCTGCCATTCTGCAATTGGAAGTTTGGATTGTATTTACTTAATTGTAAACATGCTGGTCCCATCTGGACTAAAACCACTTCACATATGGGGAAGGGAAAATCTGCTCCTTTCCTTAGTTTTCCTGTTATTGTTTTCAAATCATTCTTCTCTCATCCATTTAAACCCATTCATTCATACTAGTGAAATTTCTTATTTTTCCTTTACCCCATGCCTATGTAGGGAGAATGATTTTATTTTTAAAGCAAAAAGCTTGGAGGAAAAAGTAGATTTCTTTCTCCCTCTACTAAATGGTCCTTATCTAGATCAGGGCTGTGAGTGTTTAGTCACAAACAAAAAAGATAATGGCTCACCATGCCATTGTGTGTCACCTTGCAGATTCATCAGCAATTTGAAAGCATCAATTTTCTTTCCCTTGCTCTTTTTTTAATGTCTAGAGTAAGACTACCGTATTTTCCGGCGTATAAGACGACTCGGCGTATAAGACGACCCCCCAACTTTTGAGGTGATTTTAAAGACTTTTCGTCTTATACGCCGGAAAATCGCAGGGCAGGCTGGCGGGAGCCGGCAGGGCAGTCCTGCGCACGCGTGCACTCCCCAGCTGCTCCTTAGCAGCTGGGGAGTGCGCGCGTGTGCAGGACTGCCCTGCCGGCTCCCGCCAGACGCCCTTCCCTCTTGAGGCAGCATCGCTCCCTGTCTCCTAAGGAGTCCTCGGGGATGCTGCCTCAAGAGGGAAAAGCGTCAGACGGGAGCCGGCAGGGAAGTCCTGCAAGGGTTTGCGAGACAACCAGCAGCTGCCGACCCGAATTATTTCCTGATGAAGACAGAACAAACCCCCGAAGCGGCAACAATGGGCGTTTCTCTTGAAACGACCATAATACAACGGCCAATACCAAGTATGTGCGGGGGGAGGAGAGGAGAGGAGAGATAAAAAACGGAAGCCGAGCGTTTGTCTAGAGCTTAAAGCTTCTTAGGAAAAGAGGGGAGAGCCTCTCGCCGAGGACACAACGGCAGCGCCCTCTCACCTTCCAGCGTACAGGCATGACTCTTCGCCTGCCTGGAACTAGACGTGGACAGCGAAAATGTGCAAGTCTTCTAAGGGGAGAGAAAAGAAGGTGGTTGCGGTGGAAGCAGAGAAGGACGCAACTACTGTAAACAGAGGCGTTTCCTTGACAAAAAGCCCCACGGCCTACTTGGCTCCGGCCTTCGGGCACCTGCACGAGAAGTCACCAATCAGAGCCTGCACACGCGTTTGCCTTCGACGCCCCTCTGACTCTTCCCTTTCCAACTGCCGGCGGGCTTACTTGAGCAGGAGCGCTTTCTTTGCTAGTGGGGGAAGAGTAGTCGCGCGTCCGAGGGGAGAGGGAGGGAGGGGTTAATGTTGCTCTCTTCCCTCTTGGAGAGATCTCTATAATCGTTGTTGAATTCCTCCTTTGGGTGCTTGTAACTGCTGTAGGAATGTTAGAATTCTACTCACATTCAACCCCCCTCTGCCCCCACAATGGACTTCTTTGATCCATCTGGGGAGATGGTTCTGGGGAGATGGGCACAGCTCTTTCTCCCCACTCTTTCCTAAATTTTAGAGGCACACCACCACCACCCCCATGAAGGGAAAGGGAAAAAGCGCCTCTCCGCCGCGGCTCTGGGTCCGCGGGCGTGCAGAGGGTGCCGCTCCCTAGCCCCCGCCCCAGGCCAGGCTCCGGGAGAACCTTCAACACAGGCACGCCCCTCTCGCCTTTGTCCGCCAGCCCGCCTCGCTCCCCGGCCTCTCCCAGCACCTCTGCCGAGCCACTCGCGCGGGAAGCGCCTCTCGGCTTCACGCGGCCCACCCAGCAGTCCCTGGAGAGGCGCACCCCCCCATGAAGGGAAAGGGAAAAAGCGCCTCTCCGCCGCGGCTCCGGGTCCGCGGGCGTGCAGAGGGCGCCGCTCCCTAGCCCGCGAGTTACCTGCAAAGCTTTGCGTGAGGAGAGCCGCCCGACGCTCCCGCCCAGCCGTGTCCTGGAGCCGCGCCGGCTTTGCAAGAAAGTGCGCTCGACTGATTTGTGATTTTTTTCCCGGCGTATAAGACGACCCGGCGTATAAGACGACCCCCCAACTTTTGAGAAGATTTTCAGGGGTTCAAAAGTCGTCTTATACGCCGGAAAATACGGTACATTATTTTAACTGTATTTGTGGTCATAGCCTTACCTTTTGTCATCTTGCACACAATACTAATAATTTGGAAGAGACCTTGGAGGTCATGTAGTCCAACCCCCTGCTCAGGCAAGAAACCCTATTCCATTTCAGACAAATGGCTGTCCAATCTCTTCTTAAAAACTTCCAGTGTTGGAGCATTCACACCTTCTGCAGGCAGGTGGTTCCACTGATTAATTGTTCTAACTGTCAGGAAATTTCTCCTTAGTTCTAGGTTGCTTCTCTCTTTGATTAGTTTCCATCCATTGCTTCTTGTTCTGCCTTCAGGCGCTTTGGAGAATAGCTTGACTCCCTCTTCTTTGTGGCAACCCCTGAGATACTGGAACACTGCTATCATGTCCCCTCTTGCCCTTCTCTTCATTAAACTAGACATACCCAATTCCAGCAACTGTTCCTTATATGTTTTAGCCTCCAGTCCCCTGTTCATCTTTGCTGCTTTTCTCTGTACTCTTTCCAGAGTCTCAACATCTTTTTTATACCGTGGCGACCAAAACTGGATGCAGTATTCCAAGTGTGGCCTTACCAAGGCATTGTAAAGTGGCATTAACACTTCATGTGATCTTGATTCTATCCCTGTTAATGCAGCCTAGCATCGTGTTGGCTTTTTTGGCAGCTGCAGCACACGGCTGGCTCCTATTTAAGTAATTGTCCACTAGGACTTCAATATTCCACTCACAGTTACATCTATTGAGCAAGGTACCACCTATATTATACCTGTGCATTTAATAATCCTTGCCTTCCTCCAAAGTGTCAATCTTTTCTTTCTTTTCTTTTCTTTCTTTTTCTTTCCTTTCTCTGGATTGCCCACCTTTATTTCTTTATGGTCACCTGTTCATGACAATTATGCAGATTGGCATTGCCTTTCCCTTCTTAATACTTGATTAACTTTCCAGCTTTATGTCCTATAGATTCTCTTTTCATCCTTTTCCTGTGGCTAACAAAGTGGTGCCTTCTGCATATCTGAAACTGTTAGCATTTTGACTTCTAAGTTTGATATCGGAGGCCACCTCTTCAAATATTGCCAATCTTGTTAAATACACGCTGTGTAATGAACATTGATTAAGGGATAGCAGTGATCTTTTCTTATTCCCTTCCCTATTTTAAACCCAGTTTTCCAAGTTGGACTGTTGGTTGCCCCTGCCACCAGCGATCCTATCAGTGGTGAGCTGACAAGTCTTGGTCCATACTATGACAACCCCCCAGTGCAGATTTACAAATGCAGTACTGCCTAGTGCAACCTCCTTGGCCCTGCTCAGTGCAAACACATCCTAGTTGTTAACTACATCATCCCCATTCATCAAAATGTGGTTTGTAATTTGCCATCAAATTTCCCACTTTCCATCTCTACTCTGCTGCTGTTAAGCACGTAAGTGTTACATCAAGGAGTAACTGTCCATGCAACTTAACCATGGTATTGTTTCCAGTGACTCTGGAAATGTCTGTGTCCTTCTGATACAAACATATAGATCGGTGTTTTTTCAAACTTACCAACATTAAGATGCTGTTTGAATTTCAGTTCCCAGATTTGGGGCATTTATACACAAATCTATGCTATGCTTGAAGAGGAACTAAAGAGCCTCTTGTTGCGAGTGAAGAAGGAGAGTGCAAAACTTGGGTGGAAACTAAACATTAAGAAAACCAAGATCATGGCATCCGGCCCTCTCAATTCCTGGCAAATAGATGGGGAAGAAATGGAGGTAGTGACAGATTTTATTTTCCTGGGCTCCAAGATCACTGCAGATGGGGACTGTAGCCAAGAAATTAAAAGACGCTTGCTCCTTGGGAGGAAAGCCATGTCAAATCTAGACAGCACACTAAAAAGCAGAGACATCACCCTGTCAACAAAAGTGCGTATAGTCAAGGCGATGGTCTTCCCAGTTGCAATGTATGGCTGTGAAAGCTGGACCATAAGAAAGGCTGAGCGCCAAAGAATTGAAGCCTTTGAACTATGGTGCTGGAGAAGACTCCTGCAAGTCCCTTGGACTGCAAGGCGATCAAACCGGTCAGTCCTAGAGGAGATCAACCCTGACTGCTCTTTAGAAGGCCAGATCCTGAAGCTAAAACTCAAATACTTTGGCCACCTAATGAGAAGGAAGGATTCACTGGAGAAGAGCCTAATGCTGGGAAAGATTGAGGGCAATAGAAGAAGGGGACGACAGAGAATGAGGTGGCTGGATGGAGTCACTGAAGCAGTAGGCGTGAGCTTAAATGGAGTCCAGAAGATGGTAGAAGACAGGAAGGCCTGGAGGAACATTGTCCATAGGGTCGCGATGGGTCGGACACGACTTCGCAACTAACAACAACAACAATGCTATGCTGGATTTGATGGATTGAAATTGTGGCACAAACTCCTTCAGTATCTTTTCCTTTGCTGCTATAACTAGCACTTCCTTCCACTTCAATCTCATGGCAAAGAGTTTTTCTTAATAAAATAAACATGACATTAGTCATCAATAGGATGCGAGTTGGATAATGCTGCTTATATGAAATATAGTATGCTTCATAAATATTTACTATATCTGTCCTGCTGTGTTCGGTTCATAGGATTGTAGCTTGTTCCTGCCATCAAAACAAATTATTGGCATGAAATCACAATTTCCAGCCCTATAGTTATCCGAAAAAAGTATTATTAATGGCTTGAAACTTGAGGGGGTAAAGATTAGATTAATTCAGAGTGAAAAATGTTAGTTTAAGCTCTAGTCCTAAACTTGATTCAACCCCCCCACCCCCCAAAAATTATAATTTCCTATTAATTATAACTGGGAAACACCAAATGATCATAACTACCCTTCTATGTAGCAGAACATATTTTAACCAATGTTAGCCACTTGTCCATTAAAAAATAATCTGACATTTAGAAAAATTGGTAGGAATTATGGCCTTTTATGAGAAGGGGACATGTATCAAAAGAACATATTTTTAAAGAAAGGGTTTTGGCAGAATTGGAACTCATTTTTAGACATACTTGCCTCTTTTCAGGACATAAGACTTGACAGGTTTCAGAGGATGAGGTTCTCGTATGTCATACCTGGTACCTGTGTCTTGTTATCCATTCTTGAATATATTATCCCTCCGCAGATACATCTTTCATGCCAAAAATCTCATTTTTTAGAAGTTTCAGCACATTTCCATTTTCCTTACACTTTACTGATTTCTATCAGATATCATCTGTAATTACATTTAAATATTCCCACCTCAGCTGAACTTTTTCCAGCTGTTACCCTGATTTTTTTTTGTTAAAAAAAATCTTTCTTGACATATCTTTTTGTTTTTTGTTAGATATTGAAAATTTTATATTTGTTCACTGTGTGTTTCTTGTGGTAATCAAGGTTGTCCATCTCAGCCTCTCCTAATACTCATAACAGCTTGGTTTGAAAGCTTCCTGGATAGTTTATTTTTTTAAATTTGAATCCTGCTTTTATTATTTCTACAAATAACTCAAAGCGGCAAACATTGTTCCTCTTTGAAACACTGAAATATATTCATTTTTGCATCTGTCTCTTTTTCGCATGGATGGAAAAGGCTAATTCTTAAATATTTGTACGTGGCTGAAAATGGTGGGTATATGGGATAAAAGGCATGAGAATGTCATCACCACTTGTGACAGATAATGGTGCCCTTGGGGGCACCCGTTAGAAAAGCCACTTCTCTATGATTGCGAGGAGGATGCTGAGCTCTGGTTAAAAATTGGTTTCTTATTCAATATTGACTTTTTATCTTGGAATTGCCTGCTATGGGATTGTGCCCCTTGGCACTCAAT
Source organism: Vipera berus (assembly GCF_964194415.1). Taxonomy (NCBI): domain Eukaryota; kingdom Metazoa; phylum Chordata; class Lepidosauria; order Squamata; family Viperidae; genus Vipera; species Vipera berus. Next base: position 11,172,776 of record NC_138208.1, on the reverse strand, counting down.
GCCAGCTTTGGACAATCATAGGTATTTTTACTGTTTTAAAACAATAAAAATACACATATGTCCATAACTCAGATTGTCAGAATTATAAGCCTATTATCAAGCCAGCTCTTTACTCAATGGTTAGTATCAAGAATTTTTCCCATTTTTCTCCATTTCCCACCCCCCATTACCATATTCAAGATTAAGAACTTGGACCTATAAATGGCTTCACTTCAGCACCAAGAAATTCTAGAGGAAATAAAAACCTTTATGCTAAATATCCATTATTTAAGACCCAGGGCTTCAAGAGCTTTTTCCTAACCTTGCATGGGCCCTTTTCTATCACAAGTGTTGGAGTTGCAAGCCGTTCCTAACACACCATAAACACAACCAGCTTTGTCACTGCTTTGCTCTCATGACCAGCAGATCACAACTGATTTCAGCTACCTGCACCTTTTATTTGTTAAGAACATTTCTGTGCAGCTTCCCATTAAAGCAAGCCCCTGAGCAGTTTATCATTAAAATGTAGTTAGAACAGGTGAACAAAATAAAAACATGCACGAAAGCATTTTATGACTTGCAGTTCAAAAATAAATAACTGATAAGATAAACAGTGAGGTAGGAATCCTCTGCCAGCTGAGTGAAGTATAAAACTGGGAAATGGGAGTCAGTCAGTCCATTTCTCCAGTGGAAACAAAAGAAAGCAAAGCAAAGAAAGCAAAGAAGAAAAATATTGGAACATCTGTTGCCTGCAAAAGGGTGTGCAGCAGGACATGGCACAAAAACCTGGTTTCCTGAGGTTGCAGAGCAGCTGGGTTTTCATGCTGCTTGCAGTTATGCCAATGCTGCTTTGCAGCCAGCAACCCAGGATGATGGGTAAGAATGTGTCCAGGAAGAGATGAAAGGAGGAAAGTCCTTATGTATTAAGGTTCTTCCAGGCCAGTTTGAAGAAGAAATAATTGGCTTTAATTCCTGCTATACTTTGGGCCAGAGCATGTCTCGATTTTGTGTTTATGTTGCTACCCACTTCCTTTGTATATTGTTGCGTTCACTCACACAAGGTGGGAGGTCTTTGATTATGACATCTGTGCTCTTGGATATTTTGACCATCCCACCTGCAGATGCTCTGACTGTGCCTTTTTGGACTTCTGCAGTGCCATGATGGGAACACAAAGCGGTAGCAGAAGTGACCAGACAAAATGCACACAGCACAACTTATTTTTCTTTTGCATGGAGCCTGAAATGCAGTTTGTTGTGGTATTTCAGGACAAATTGCCTGTGGACAGGTCTGGCTACTTCAGACTTACTACTGAGTGACTGGGAAATGGAAGCAAGGAATATGAGTCACCAGGTTGCTCTAGAAGGGGTGTCAAACTGCCGGCCCGCGGACTGGAGCATCACAGAAAAACTGCGCCCATCCCATTTTCGGCAATGGGGAAAAGTTCTGATACATCGCGCGACGTCATGTTTGACATGCCTGGATTTGAGCAATAAAGAGCTGCTGTCTGCTTAGTTTGCAGACATTGTTTGAAAGGAAATAAAAGGGTGTCCCTGCAAATACTTAGACTTAATCCATTATTCTGATTTATGCATACAATCTGCCCACAAAATGCTGCCTTATTGATAGCAACAGAAGGTTTCTCAATATTTCTCTTCAGTTTACATTCCTCTGCTGTAAAGGTGGGATTGCACTGTCTTTGGCTTGGATCCCTCAGCTGTTTGAAATACAAAACAGTTATAGCCAAAGATTTCTTGATTACCCTATCAAGTTCCTTTTTTGTTCCTTTGCACATTCAAATTATTATTGTACTGATTTTAATTCTGCCGTTACAGTATTTGAAAACTACAAATAGCAAAATGCTTCTGTGTTTTCCTTCTTCCTCTAAAACCCCTTGATACATGTTCAGTCAGTTTTTTATCAGGAAAGAAACTGGAGATCTGGAGTAGTCTTGGACATATTTACTTAAAAATAGTACAGGAGCTAACGAATAAATACCAGCAGGCAGTATTTATCCAAAAGCAATCAAGTGCATAAGAAGTAAAATAAATAGCTATTAATTGAAATTAAAATCTTTGTCATCCTTTTTTAAGAACATATCCAGTGCTTCAGAAATACTTTTGGTCTTGTGTTCCAATTCAGCACTTTTAAAAAAAAAAATGTCCCTGGATGGACATTTACAAAGGTACAAGTGACCAGCACATGTTCTGCACATGTGCAACCTCCCTGATCTCATCCCTGATCTCATTTCTGCCATTAAATATGGATGCTCACTGCCTTATTTACTTTTGATTACATGTATAATGATTCAGAGAGAATGTCAGAAAGGAAAGTCGGGGAGCAGTCAGTTGCCTTATGATAAGAAAATTAAGACCATTTGCAACCCTGGAAAAAATTATGCGGCTGTATGGGATATTTATGCTGCTTATGAAATTCCAGAATACCGGTAAGTTCCCTATGGAAAATATTAAGTATAGACAGAGAACAGGGAATAGGTTACTTAACCTGGAATATGGTTCCCATTTTGCAGTGAAGATGGCAAAGTTGTTCTAAACCTTTGAGCTTTTCTCAGGTTTTCTTTAGATGGTTCCGATATACAGTTATATGGCATATGGGGGGGGGGGGGAAATGGTGTTTCTTCCATTCAATTCCTCTCTCCCCCTACAGTAATTAGTAGTGCAAAGCTAGATTTTATGAGGGCTTCCTGAAGCCTCCTGCCATAGGAACAGGAGTTGTGCCTTCAAGGGTCAGGAAGATGTAGCCTCCTGGCACAGGCCTTCATTTTGGAGCATGCAACAACTATCCACCAAAGGAAACAGGGCAGAGGAGCCTCATAATTTAAGGGGAGGGGGCTGCTGCCCTTAAGCAGACGTCAGGTTTGAATAGGTCACCCTGGTCAAAGGACTAAGGGATGCTGAAATCAGGCACAGTAGTCCCTCAAGCTGAGACTGGCCTTTCATTTGGCTGCCCCAAGAAAGAAGAAGGGATCTTCATTCTGGCTGCCATTAAACCCCCTGGGCAAGAGGGAGGCTGCGGCTCTTTTACAGGCCGCTCAAATGACAACTGTGGTTATGGTTTGTTGCTAAAAGAGTTTCAACCGCATGAATTTTTATTTTTTTATATTTGTATCCAAGGTTAAGAACTACCACTAGCAGTAAAACAAACCTCTCAAAATAAGGGGTCTTCAAACACATATTGGTCACAAAATAAACTTAAGATAACAGAATTCACTACCCTGAACATTCTCCTTGTGTTATACGTGTCATTTCATTAATCCATTTGAACTGGGACACACACCCATTGTTCTTCACACAGCACACAGCCCTGTGCTTACTTGCCAGGTTCAGTTCATGTCCCTCCCTCCCTTCCCCCCATCATATTCTGCTTTGCAATTTCAAGTGACCAATACATCCCAGTTTCAGCCAACACAACCCATCTGGCAACTCCCACAATGTCCACTACTCTGGCAATTGCTAGAGGATACCAATTCTAGATGTGGCTGATGGTTGGTGAAGAAAACAGAAGCACCAAAGATATGGCTGCCCTCTGAATCTTTCTGAGATGCTTCTGTCTATAGCTGTACAAGAATAGAGGCATTGGTATTTACTTCTCCAGAGCATATCTTGTCAGCTGAGGACAGTCATTATTTCCTCAGTAAATTGTTCAGGTAGCCCCCCATCTTTGATCACTTAAAATACATCTCCCCCTAGGAATGCACTGCATCTGCAGAAGACAGCAATGTGATCCTGGAAAGAGATGCAGACAGATGTTACTTGAGCAGCTTCCAGAATCCCAAAGCACCTCAGGCTCCTGAGAGAGGTTGAGTGATGGTACTGAGGTAACTTCAATTTTAATTGGGGTTTTTATTTTTTTCAGGGATTGATTTAATCTTTTTTAATCGTTTTTTAACTTTTGTATTGATTTTGTTTTAAATACTCTGTAAACTGACCTGAGTCCTTCGGGAAAGGGCGGTATATAAATCCAATAAAATAAAATAAAAATAAATAAAATAAACTTCAGGCTTCAAACTTTTACTATTCCTAGATATGGCCACCTGCCCCAGGAGTTGACTTTACTCTCTAGGACAGTGATGGCAAACCTTTTAGAGACCGAGTGCCCAAACTGCAAACCAAAACCCACTTATGTATCATCGGGTGCCGAGTGGCCGTGGCCCTTTGAGTGGGTGTGGCCAATTGGTTGGGTGTGGCCCATCGGGTGCACGTGGCTGCAGTGGCAAAGGGAGACTGGGTGGGACTAAAAAGTTCAATCAATCAATTCCAACTTTACAAGAACTTTTTTTTTCCCCACGAGAAGTTGAAATTGATTGATTGATTGAACCTTTTTTTTTACACGGCGGCAGAGGCCTAAAGCAAAAAGGTTTTATAAAACCCAGCTGAAGGCCTAGGACTGGGGTAACGGCATGCGCACCCAGAGAGGGCTCTGAGTGCCACCTGTGGCACCCGTGCCATAGGTTCGCCACCATGGCTCTAGGAACAAGAGGTCACTCCTAAAATTGCCTCAGGCCCCGCAAGTTTATTTCCAGAAAGTAAGGCCAACTTCATGGACTGAAGTAATTTGAACTTCATCTTTGGTTACCTCAAGTAGCTAGTCTTTTAAATAGGGCTTCACTCAGATTACCTTGGGCCCTAGTTATTTTTTCTTCTTTCAGGAAGGTTAAAATTACACCTGGGAAGAGGAACGTCAGCTCCTGGACCTAAGGCTATTTAAAACTAATTTTAACTTTTAGTTACCCTGTGAGTAGCTTAGTGCCTTTAACTGAATTTCAGATTACTTGGGGGGGCACAGATATTTTATTTTGTTTTGTTATTTTGACATTTTATTTGATATTTGAATTTGTTTATCCATAGTTAAACTATCTGTGGGATCCAAGGTAATTTAATTTTACTCATTCAGAAAAGCTAAAATTACACCAGTGCCCAGGAACTGATTTCTTCCCAGAGGGGAAAGATAGCTCCTGGATCTCAGGCAATTTAAAATTAATTTTAACTCTTTCTCACCTGTAGGTTTTTTTTTAATCAGGACATGGCTCAGATTACCTCAGACCCTACAGATTTTATTTTCCTCATCCTTGGCTAAAATTGCTTACCTCAGGCCCCAGGAGCCCACTTTATTCCCAAGAGTAAAGTCAGCTGCTGGAGCTGAGGTAATTTTAGTTAACTTTTACTTTATTGACCTGCAGTATTTTTAGTCTTGTACACCAGACACGGGTAGGATTACCTCAAACCCAAGCTACTTTACCCTATATGAGCCTTGGCTAAAATTACTTCAGGCTCCTTATTCCCAGAGAAGTACAGCTCTTTCGACAGAGGTAACTGAGGTAATCTTTAAGTTTATTGAATTAAATTTATATACCGCCCTTTTCCCATAGGACTCAGGGCGGTTTACAAAGTATTTAAAAACGTTAATACAATACAAAAGTTAAAAACAGTTAAAAATAATTAAATTTGATCCCTGAAAAATATAAAACCCCAATTAAAAACTCTCAGCTTGGGCCGGAAAGCTCAAAGAGCCAGGTCTTCGGGTCCCGGCGGAATGACCGAAGGTCGGGGGCAGTCCTAAGCTCCGCGGGCAGCTGGTTCCAAAGGGCAGGCGCACCCACTGAGAAGGCCCTCCCCCTGGGTGTTATCCGCCGGCAGTCTTTTACCGCCGGCACCCTGAGAAGGCCCTCCCTGTGGGAGCGCACAGGACGAAGGGAACTTGATGTCGGCAGCAGGTGTTCCCTCAGATATCCCGGACCCTCGCCATTTAGGGCTTTATAGGTCATCACCAGCACCTTGAATCAATTCAAGGTTTTGGTAATGGTTTTCAAAGCCCTACATGGCATGGGTCCGGAGTACCTCGGGGATCACCTGCTGCCGGCGTCAACTTCCCTCCGCCCTGTGCGTTCCCACAGAGAGGGCCTCCTCAGGGTGCCACCGGTCAGAGAATGTTGGCTGGTGGCCCCCAGGGGGAGGGCCTTCTCTGTGGGCGCCCCAGCTTTATGGAATCAGCTGCCGGTTGAGCTCCAGATGGCACCTGACCTTCACTCCTTCCGACGCGGTCTGAAGACCTATCTATTTGAACAAGTCGGCCTGGCCTGATGGGGGATGTGTTGGGGTTTTTATTGTGGATTTTTTATTACCATCTATTGTTTTAGCTCGGGCTCCTATTTAATTCTTTTTTTAATTTTTGTATTCTGTATTTTTATATGTGCCCTGTTCACCACCCTGAGTCCTTCGGGAGAAGGGCGGTATACAAATATAATAAATACTAAATACTAAATCTCACCCGGAGGGCAACCGGAAGCCAATGCAGCTCGCGGAGTAGAGGTGTTACATGGGAATATCGGGAAACCCCCATCACAACTCGCGCAGCAGCATTCTGCACCAGCTGAAGCCTCCGAGTGGTCCTCGAGGGCAGCCCCATGTAGAGAGCGTTGCAGTAGTCTAACCAGGAGGTCACGAGCACATGGGTGACTGTGCGTAGGGCATCTCGGTCCAGATAGGGTCGCAACTGGCGCACCAGGCAGACCTGGGCAAAAGCCCCTCTGCTCACGGATCCTATGTGATCTTCAAAATTGAGTCGTGAATCCAGGAGGACACCCAAGTTGCGAGTCCTATCAACAGGGGGGGTAATACCTCACCCCCCATTAAACCTTTAGTTAACCTGTGATAGCTGAGTCTTTTAAATAAGATACCCCTGAGAAATTACTTCACCCCCACCACCCACCCCGGTGTTTTACTCATCAGCACATAAGTTCCGTTAAATTTCCCTCAGATGCAGGTGAAACAGCTTACATCATAGAAACAAAAGGCTACTTATCCTACAAGGTCCAAGAACAGTAGTTGACCTCAGGGGGCAAAAGGCCACCTCAGGGCCTAAGGCTAAAAGGGCAAAAGGGGCTTTGGGGGATGCCACGGGGGTGAATTCTTCACCCTCCTGCACCCAACAACCGTCTCCGTCTCCGAGGAGGACCAAACGGACCACTCGAAGCGCGCTCGCCATTTTCCCCTCAGCCGGGTTTTCAAACTTCCCCGCCCTTTCGGAAAAGGAGGGAAAACCGCTTGGCCAATCCGAGAGCTCCCTCAGTTTGCAGGGCAGCCAATCACGGTCTGGTATTTCAGCGGTGGGCGGGGACGAAGGACGGGGAGGAAGTCCGGGAGCTCTGAGCGGGAAGTGCGCGCGACCACTTCTCCGGGCCGTTGCTATGGAGACGGGGAGAGAAGCTGCGCGAGGCTCCTTCGCGCGGCCGTGCACGTGAGAGTGAGCCTGCTGGATAGGGACGCAGTCTGAGCTTACGTGGGAATGTGCAACGCCCCCTTTGCAGGCTTCGTTCCTGCCCCGGGATGGGGTGTTGATCGGCCTCGCCCCTTCTGCAGTAGAGGGTCACCTTCTGCTCTAAATACCCATCCTTGGGGGAAAAAACCCTAACAAACTTGAAAGTTATATGCCTATAGGTACAGTATAAAGAAATACTCCAGACTGCAATACTTTGGGTCTCTGGCTTTATCTTTAAAAAACAGCTGTTATTTTGCTGATACAGAGGAGGGTGTCCTCTTGATACCTGCACCCTGTGCTTGTAAGCAGTGATTAAAACAGACTAGGGGATTAGATTTTTAAATTTGAAATTAATTTTTTTTAAAAAAGCTATTCATTATAGAATTAGCCATCCCCCTTTTGGCTGGTCTTCTCACAGTAAGGTGCTGGTACTTACCTTTAAAGCCCTACATGGCTTAGGCCCAGGATATCTGCAGGACCGTCTGCTGCCGGGGACGACTTCCCATCGCCCAGTGCGCTCACACAGAGAGGGCCTCCTCAGGGTGCCGTCGGCCAGACAATGTCGGCTGGCGACCCCCAGGGGGAGGGCCTTCTCTGTGGGAGCGCCAGCCCTCTGGAATCAAATCCCCCTTGAGCTTCAGATGGCCCCGGACCTCCGGTCCTTTCGCCGCAACCTCAAGACGTTCCTTTTCCATCAGGCTGACCTGGATTGATGATGGGTTTTTAAAAGTTTAAATTTTTAACTTTGTAATTAATATTTGGGGCTGTTATTTAATTTTTTTTCTTAACTTTTGTACTGTTGGTTTTCTTATTGTTGTTAGCCGCCCTGAGTCCTCTGGGAGATAGGGCGGCATATAAGTCCCATAATAAATAAATAAATAAATAAATAAAAGCCATCCAACCCCCTTCCTTCCTTCCTTCCTTCCTTGTCAAAGTGCTCCATTGCAGCCTCATCAATAGGGACACAGTTATTGTCACCTGATTTCCCATAGGATCTAGGTACGGCTTAGTGTATGACTGATATGCTAGCAATAATCAGTAATCCATAAATAAGTAGCAATAACTAAGTAAATAAATATTCCCTTAGCTGTGATTAAATGTCCTAGCTGTGCTGTATATTTAAAGGGCAAAGACTTCAGTTATACACAACTGAAAGCAGAGTGAAACATAAAGGAAGTCTGGAAAAGCTATGCAACCCTCACATTAAATAAATGCAAAGCATTTAAAATGTATCTCACTATTGTCATAAAATATGAAACATGTTGGAAACCAATCTGTTTGTGGCTGTGTGCACTGCAAAAAAAAACCCCACAACCATATGGTTAGAATATCATCTTTACAAAGTTACTGTTCACTATACAGCACATCTGCAAAGAAAAATGTGGGTTTTATAGGACTTGTGGATATGATGGAAACATAGTGAGACACTAAAAGGCAGAAGCTGTCCATCACTTTGATAGCTTCATTGACAGTTCTAAGGCTGCCCATTCTAGCTAACTCCATTATTTGGTTTTATGTATATGTAATATTGGTCTCTTTTATTTTCATTGTGCTCTTTGACTTTTAGTAAATAAACAAATTTTAGCCTTGCAGATCCTTGGAATTTTTGGCTACTGTATACCTACCTTATTCTGTACACCGCCCCGAGTCCCTCGGGAGAAGGGCGGTTTATAAAAACAAACAAATAAATAAATAAATAAATAGAGCTTGAGAAATCTGAGATATTGACCAGAAAGCAAGAGATATATGTATACTGTATGTCTCTATGTGTCAGAAATATAAAAGAAAATGCACAAATTATTGAACTGTTTCTGTAATTCATGGAAGGAAATATTTACAAAACATCTTTGAAAAAGGAGAAGGGAGCAATTTCACAGGAAAGAAAAAATCCAAATTGACAATCAGGATTTGAAAAGAGAAAAAGAGAGAGAGATGAAGTTGGGTGGCTAACATAAAATGAATAATCCAGACAATGCATGGATATTTATCAATCACAACAAGGCCTCTAAGGCCATTGGCTAATTTTATTCAGGCCAAGAGATTTGCCAGAACTTTCCTTTTTTCTCTCTCTAAAAAATCTCTAGAAAGAACAAGAAGTTGCTATAAAAATGATGGTGGTTCAGAATAAACGGGTGGGGGGAGGAATGTTATCCTAAGAGTTTCACTGTGGTAGTTCATGTACCATTACGATCATGAGCCTCTGAGAAAACCATAATGACATATGCATGACATATTCTGACAGAACAATCAACCAGTTGTTCTTTGGGTGCTTCAGCACTGGCAGTTTTTATGAAGAGATTAGACAACCGTTTGTCTGAAATGGTATAGGGCAGGGGTAGGCAACCTTGGCTCTTTTATGACTCGTGGACTTCAACTCCCAGAATTCCTGAGCCAGCATAGTTCAGCCTGGAAACCTCTCCCTTTCCCCTCAGCATGGTTGGCTCAGGAATTCTGGGAGTTGAAGTCCACAAGTCATAAAACGGCCTAGGCCTAGGCCAGGGGTAGGCAACCTTGGCTCTTTTATGACTCGTGGACTTCAACTCCCAGAATTCCTGAGCCAGCACGGCTCAGCTTGGAAACCTCTGCCTTTCCCCTCAGCATGGCTGGCTCAGGAATTCTGGGAGTTGAAGTCCACGAGTCATAAAAGAGCCAAGGTTGCCTACCCCTGGTATAGGACTTCCTGCCTGAGCAGGAGGTTGAACTAGAAGACCTCCAAGGTCCCTTCCAGCTCTGTTATTCTGTTTATGGCGACTTCATCATTACATTAATGGTGCAACTTTCATGTTTGCACCAGTCTTTAGGATTGCATCACTTGTACGAATAACATGGTGATCATGATTTTAACCTCGTTGTTAGCTATGGATGCCATTGATGGCAAGATGAATGAAAGCAGGAGGCTTAAACAGTTTAAGGTATGCAGAGGTTCTTAGCTTACTTAGAAAGTAATTTTTTAAAAAAGCTCATGAAGAGGGAGGAAAAAAAATGAAAAGTGCAAAAGAAAACAAAGTTGATGGTAACCAGTATGTGAACTTAACAAAAGTTGACAGCAAAAGAGTGAAAATATTGGTTTTGTTTTCCTTGCAGATAAATAATTTTCAAAATAATAATAAAGAAAATGGGGGTTTTGACCCCCAAATGGCAGTCCTTTGAAGAATGAAAATAAACACATCAATATGTAAAAAGTAAACCAAAGGGGGGGGGAGTACAATTTTCGTTGACTTGAACTCATGCAGTTTTCTTGGCAGTGATACGAAATACATGTACACTTTTTAAAAAATACATACTTTTTTCCCCTTCCAGGAATTTGATTCATGCTACCAAATACAGATCACAGTGATGCTAGTAACATCCTAGAGGGAGCTCAGAGCAGGGGTCAAAAAAGTTAATATGGCTGCCGGAACTATTTGACTGTAGCCCCCGCCCCTTATTGCATATATCACATAAGGGGAGGGGCTTCGACTGCATGGTTATGGTGGCCATCTTGAATTTTTTTCTGGACTCCTCTGGTAATGTCCAAAGGAGCAAAGAAAGTTACAGGGAAGGAAGGGGCAATCATATATAAAACTCTGCCCTAACTGAACCGCATAGATATTCCATTTGTTCAGCTGCAGTCTCATCAGATTTTGTACCCTGATTTGCAAAAAAAAAACGGAGCTCTTTTTGAGCAGAGGCCTTCCATATCACTTCAACATCGCAAACAAGAATTGCTTGTGACTGTAAATAAACACACATTTGTAGTCTGCCCTGCGTACCCTTAGTGGCCAGAGAACTGAGGCAGCATTAAGCCATTTTAAAGCCTGGTTAGTTTGCATGTGGATTAGGACCAAGGCTCCTGGAATTTCAAGATGGGTGAAGTGCATGTTGGTTGGAGAACTCTGGCAGTCAAAGGCTTTACATCTTAAAGTTGCTGAGGAAAAATCTTCATCAGGGTCCAGTCCAAGCCGGGAATAAACAAAATGGAGACTGCTTTAGAAAGAAGGTCGGAGTTTATTGAAGATCAAAGCCAAACAGAAGCATGGCTCTGACCACATGTAGCAGGGAGTGGTGGGTTTTTATATCTTCTGGGGTTTTTGAGGTTGTTTTCCTGTGTCATGACCTTTAACTTGAGTCTGAGAGTGCCCTTTGGTGGGTTAATCCTATTATGTTTCCTGTCCTCAAAGTTTGGGTGGGTTATGTAAATTTTAGGGGTCTTTATCTTCCTAATCTCATCAGCTTCTAGCTTCCTGGCTCCAACCTTTCTGAAAGAATGATCACATCTGCATTTCTAAAAGCTGGCCTCTGCCTAGTTTCTGCTTCGGGGAGAAGGGCTGGGGCTGGTTTCTGTCTTTTTAAAGATCTTCTCCATTATTCCTTTGGAGAAATGTATTCTGCCTTTTTTAATATTCCCCAAAATATTTCTTTCTCTGGATTCTTCCCACAACTCATTTAGGCAATTGCAAAGGTGACTTCATTTTTCTTCTAAACACAATTCTGCTTAGAAAAGAATCTTTGCTTGTTGTTTATGGGTTTCAGTTAAAGTTGGGCAAACTAAATTTTGCACTGTACGGCTCTCACCCTGATCCAGCAGAGGCTTGGAAGCCAAGTGTGGGTTTAGAAGTAAACACTGTGGATGAACGATGGGAGCTGTGCAAAAATCAACAATTGAGAAACTCTGTCGGGTGCACCACTCGGATCTTAACAGGGTCAGCAAAACAGAGCATTGTGGCTCTTTTAAAACCCTACCGCATTTGATCTAGTAGTCAGAGGCGCACAGTGCCTGATGATCTCATCGCCCACACGTAGTGCCTGCAAGGCAATTTGGCTGTGGTGGTACAACACAATAACTTTGCAATGTCCATTTTATCCGCGTTGGTGTTTGGGAAAGGACAGACAATTTAATTTAATTTGAAAGGTCAGCAAGTTGCATTCTTCTCTGACCATAAGAATAGCAACTGCAGGCCAGCAATTCTTATCAGCTGGGTTTCTTCCTTCCGCTGGGGTTTTTAAATATAGGCTCCCCAGAACTCTGGACCTGGACCGCTTACAGTTTATTGTCAACAAACTAAAAACAGTCGGGAAGAATGTGAGCCTTTAATTACAGCATTTTGGGCTCAGACAGGGAGGAACCAGCAGCCCAGAGAAAGTTAAGAGAATCTCTCAGGAGGTGTCCAAGAAACAAGAATCCTGGGACACCCAGCCAGAGAAAGAGAAAAAGAGATTAAAAGCCCATTGTGAGTTGAAAATATCATTGGAGGCTTTTAATGTATCTGCAGACTTGTGGGCTATTTTTTTTTTAATATTCATTTGTAGGTCTTCCAAAAATGGCATTCTTTAGTCACAGCTATATTTCCACAACACATACTTTACTCAGACAGCATCTGAGCATCAGTGCAAGGAAACATAGGATGCATTTTAATGAACCCAGTGAAAGAATGAAGGTGGCAACTAAAGTCTCATATATTTTTTTTGTAAAATAGCAAGTAGAACAATTAAAGCTGAAATTGTTCAGTTTCTAATTAGGGTGGAATTACTACCATTATTACAGTTGGTTGCACAATCATTTAGAGGTTAGGCATTTTTATCGACCTGTCGAGTCTTTCCCAAGAATCTGGGATAGGCAGATGTTATCATTTGATGGTGTTAAAGGTGTTGATGCAAGATGTAAGCTGTTCCCAGTCAAGCTGCCTTTTGCAATTGACTGACGGTGAATTTGTCAATGTCGGTGGTGTTCAACGGGTGCCCCAGATGTTTTGGGATCACCCCCCAAGGTGTCTGTTACTATTGGTACTTTGCTTTCTTTTGCTATAGTTATTCTGCTTCTATTAATATTTCATGTGTCACCCATCCCAAATGTACAGTTTGTCTCATGACCTTGTAGGAGAACAAATAGTATTTTCAAGAATATTGTTTCTTACACTTTCTAATGATGTGTGGAGACATCCTGCTTTTGAAGGAAGAAGGCAACTCAAGTTAAACCAAGGCAAAGTGATTTGGATCCATCCGCTGGGCTCCATCATACCAGGTAAGTAAAACCTGGGTAACATTATAAAGGTAAGGTAAAGGTTTCCCCGCACATGCATGCTAGTCGTTTCCAACTCTAGGGGCCAGTACTCATCTCCGTTTCAAAGCCGAAGAGCCAGCACTTGTCCGAGGATGTCTCCGTGGTCATGTGGCCGGCATGACTAGACGCCAGAGGCGCACGGAACGCTGTTACCTTCCCACCGTAGTGGTCCCTATTTTTCTACTTGCATTTTTATGTGCTTTCGAACTGCTAGGTTGGCAGAAGCTGGGACGAGTAACAGGCGCTCACTCTGTTACGCGGCACTCGGGATTCGACCTGCCAAACTGCCGACCTTCTGATCGACAAGCTCAGTGTCCTAACCCACTGAGCCACCGCGTCCCTATGGGTAACATTATAGCTATGAGCAAATGCCTCTCCTGGGATGTTGTGATGTTTTCAGCCTTCACAAGCTCAACTAGAAAAAAAAAATCTGTGATCATCCCTATTCTAAGATATGGGTTAATTCTTCATAAAGTTTTTACCTCTTAAGACTAATTATAATAATAATACTTTTTTAAAAAAAACACACAAATGCAGCAGAAGACATGGGCATTGGCCCAAGAGTTGCAAAGAACAAAGGAAGGCTGGCTCTTGAGAAAACTGGACACATTTTGCAGGAGGAAAGACATATTTATGGTGACAACAACAACAAACAAACAAAAGGAATCTGATGGCACCTTTTCCAATTTTATTGAAAAGCCTCACCTTTTGCAAGAAAAGTACAAGCAAAAGAATCATGGATTAATGGAAGACCTACGCATGGTGATCACAATAGCTACCCAACAATTTGCACCAGAAAAGTGGCCCTGTGTTGCCAGCCCTTTGGTTCCATAGTAGACATTGTGTACAAACTAGGGGAAAGAATAAGGAAGCGGAGTCAGTATCAAATTGTCTAAGCTTGCACTCCAGAGCAAATATTGACATTAACAATGAAGCTATGTTGTCACTCTGTTCACTAGCAAATAGCTACAAGGCACATAATTGAAAGCGCACTGAACCAGTCTGATCCTAATTATATCTAATTTAAAATGGAGCTTGAGTGGTTAATTGGACTTAATTGCTCTCAGTTGGAAAGAACCTTACGGTCATCCTTAGCTGAGCCCTGATCTGGTTTTAAAACCCTTCGCGACAGAGATGCAGAAAGCTACTTTCTAACCTAAATTTTACTGAAATCTGCATTTCTATCAAACCCAATGCTTATAATTAAAACTACTATGGAAGAGAACAGTAATAATAATAATAATAATAATAATAATAATAATAATAATAATAATAATAATAATAATAATAATAATAATAATAATAATAATAATAATAACCTTTATTATCAAAGTACAACATGTATACAGTGAGATTGGCTGAGCCTCCCTTCGTGCGCCCGCCCCCACAACCCACAACTCACAGTGACAAGAAACCCACCAACTTGTTACACCATGTGAGCTAATTGCACAGAGAGAACAGTACAAAAAGAAAGGAAAAGAGGGGTCCTTGGTGGTCTCTGAGCTTGCTTGTTTTCTTGCAGACGTTTCATTACCTAACTACGTAACACCATCTGTGCTAGTAGGGTGTGCTGTTTGCTATCAGTTTATATTCTTATATGTCTTGCCTGTCTTAGGGATTCTTTGGTTGGGCTATTTACTAATAGCTCTTTGGCAGTTTCTTGATCGGGGTATTGCTCACTTGATTGTTGGTCTGAAGTTCGACCTTGGAGCTACTCTATGCTGATCTGAGTGCTGATTATTGGTGGAGAAGTGCTGGAATCTTTTTCTCTTTTGGACTGATTGTTTGTCTCTTTTGCATAGTCTATAGATGTTGTTAATGTCTATGTGTCTATTGATGGCTGATCTGTCAGAGTGCCAGGCTTCTAGAAATTCCCTGCCATTTTTGGATTTGGCCTGGTCTAGGATTGTCACAAGAAATTAAAAGACCCTTGCTCCTGGGGAGGAAAGCCATGACAAATCTAGACAGCACACTAAAAAGCAGAGACATCACCCTGTCAACAAAAGTGCGTATAGTCAAGGCTATGGTCTTCCCAGTTGCAATGTATGGCAGTGAAAGCTGGACCATAAGAAAGGCTGAGCGCCAAAGAATTGAAGCCTTTGAACTATGGTGCTGGAGAAGACTCCTGCAAGTTCCTTGGACTGCAAGGCGATCAAACCGGTCAGTCCTAGAGGAGATCAACCCTGACTGCTCTTTAGAAGGCCAGATCCTGAAGTTGAAACTCAAATACTTTGGCCACCTAATGAGAAGGAAGGACTCACTGGAGAAGAGCCTAATGCTGGGAAAGGTTGAGGGCAATAGAAGAAGGGGACGACAGAGAATGAGGTGGCTGGATGGAGTCATTGAAGCAGTAGGTGTGAGCTTAGATGGACTCCAGAAGATGGTAGAGGACAGGAAGGCCTGGAGGAACGTTGTCCATAGGGTCGCGATGGGTCGGACACGACTTCGCAACTAACAACAACAACAGGATTGTCACATTTTCCCAATTGAAACCATGGTTAAATCTGTCTATATGTTGTGGAATTAAAGAATTTCTGTTGGCTGCCAGTTGGTGTTCGTGGATGCGTTCTGCCAGTTTTCTGCCTGTTTGCCCTGTAGAGTGGAAAGGAAAAGAAAGGAAAAGTTTGTTGCTGAATACAAAGATATTCCATTGTTAAACATATAAAAGAAAAAAAATGATCTAAGTCAGGTATAAAAAAAAACCCCAAACAGTTAAATTAGAGGATTGGTTCTGATTAAAAGAAAAGACTAGAAAAAAGCAAGGAAAAAGCTGGTGGAGACAGAGAAGTAAAGACACTCTAGCACAGGGGTCTTCAAACGTGGCCCTTTTATGACTTGTGGACTTCAACTCCCAGAATTCCTCAGCCGAGCATGCTGGGTGAGGAATTCTGGGTGTTGAAGTCCACAAGTCATAAAAGGGCCACGTTTGAAGACCCCTGCTCAGCATTTGGAGTCAGCATAAAAGGAAGACAACAGCCGGATAATAGCTCTGATCATATGGTTCTGGCCTCCATCTTGACAAAAAGTCAAGGCCTCCATCCTTGAACACCCTACCATGGAGTAAAATAATGTATTATTAATCAATTAATTATTAACAATTTATTATATCAAATATAAAATAAACAGTGGAATTTAAAACAGCCTGAAGAAACAGGTAAAGCTAAAGATGAAAGGCCAGCTAAGAAACATTTAATTCGTGGTCCAGGGGTTTTCATTGCAATAAATATTTTAAATTCTGTATAATTAAATGCCAGGTAAACTGGAAGCTAAGGATTTTCCCAATTTCATGTCAAGTAAAATTCAAATAAGTGCAAATACGTATTTTTAAAGGCATCTCCCAAGGGGAACCTATCATAGCAATAGCATGTAGACGTATATACTACTTTACAGGGCTTTAGAGCCCTCTTTAAGTGGTTTATAGGATTAGCCTCTTGCCCCCAACAATCTGGGTCCTTATTTTACCAACCTTGGAAGGATGGAAGGATGAGTCAACTTTGAGTCCCATCAGGATCGAACTCCTGGCAGTTGGCAGTGGGGTTAGACTGCAATGCTGCCATTTAAGCACTGCACCACCACAGGCCGTGTACTCACCATTCAGCTTTAAAATAAAGCAGGCAAACTATTTTATCTGTAGAACTGAAATGTTCTCTGCCACATATTCCATTTTTTTTCTTTTTCCCCTGATTAAGTTTCAGGCTGGGAGCTGTTTGTATGGAAGCAGAACTTCATCTGGATCAGACTCTCCAACAAAAAGGCAAGTCCTGAGACGGCTTGACAGGATGCCGGAATCGGTCTTCTGCTTTCATTAACAATCAGCTTAGTGCAAGTCTCGCAACTGAGTAAATCCAGAGTAGCTAGGTGACACTTCCCGGCTGTGCTTTTGGCACCTTTTGACACTGAGTCCACAAAGGCTCTTCCAGATGCTGGGGAGATTGAGTCTGACAATATTAATTGAATGTTTCCCCTGCTCCAGTTCTCCCCACCCCCCCATCCAGTATAAATAATTGTGCACACTGCCAATTGTGGCCAAAGGTTAATTAGCATGCAAACGTCCCATATTAAGGTCTAGTCACATTAAGAAGAGCTATTATGTTAGAGTTTTTATAAGTACAGCGGTTTGTTTCTGAATGCTTGGAGATTTTAAAGGAGGCCGAAAGAATGTCAGAACTGAATTTATTAATCATTTTAATGGGGGGGGGGAATGATTAAAAATTCAGGACCTGATGCAGGGGTGTCAAACTGCCGGCCTGCGGGCCGGATGCGTCACGACAAAACCGCGCCCACCCCATTGCCGGCAATGGGGAAAAAGGTCCAATACGTCGTACGACGTCACATGACGTCGTGAGTTTGACACCCCTGTATAGGGGATTCTGAAAAAAAGAATAGGAAATAAAGTCAGGAAAGTCTTATGACATACAATTACAGGCAGTCCTCGTCTTACGACCACAATGGAGCCCAAAATTGATGTTGCTAAGTGAGAAATGTGTTAAGTGAGTTTTGCCCCATTTTACCATCTTGCGTGCCACAGTTGTTAAGTGAATCACTGCGGTTGTTAGTAACATGGTTGTTAACTGAATCTGGCTTTGTCAGAAGGTCGCAAAAGGGGATCACGTGACCCCGGGATACTGCGACCGTTATAAATGTGAGTCAGTTCTGAGTATTTGAATTTTGATCACGTGATCATGGGGATGCTGCAACGGTCATAAATGTGAAAAATGGTCATAAGCATTTTCTTTGTTTCTTTTTCTATATTAGTTTTTTTTATATATATTTAATATTACTAAGGTTTGTTTTATCCTATATAAGCTAGAGAGTGATAGATTTTAGAGTTTATGGTTGTTAGTATATGGTTGTTTATGATTGTTTTTTTATATATATACCTTGTATTTAGCTCTGGGAAGTCGGGGGGGGGGGAGGGGGGGAGGGGGGAGAGGAAGGGGGGGAGGGAGAAGGGTGGGGGAGGGGGGATTTTTTAAGGGAAAAATTGTATGTTAAAACTTTTCAATAAAAAAAAAATGGTCATAAGCAGCGGTGTGATTCAGCCGCTTCGCACCACTTCGGCAGAACCGGTAACTAATTTTTTGTTGCCCAGGCCCAGAATGGACTTCCGGAAGCAGCAACCACACAGAGAACCGGTGGTTCACATACTTGAATCCCACCACTGGTCATAAGTCTTTTTCCCCCCAGTGCCATTGTAACTTGAAACGGTCACTAAGCAAAGTGTTGTAAGTCGAGGACTATACAGCTACCATCTTGACTTTCGTGACTCCTCTGAGAGACGCAGACATCACTTATTTGTGACGTTAACAGTTGTTATTATACTGTTATTATTTGAAGGGGTCTAGCTTCTGGAAAAATATCTCAATGCCTTACGTGGAAGCTTCCAGTGAAGTTTTGGGAACTCAGATCACCCATCAAAAATTGTCCTGGTTTTTGTTTGTTTGTTTTTTACTTAAAAACCTGCTGCCAGAAAACCTGGGACCTCAATGTCTTTAAAAGAGCAAAGTTATTCTCCACCTGTCTATTCTAAACTACAATTCCCTTCTTCTTCTAGCACCTAGCAATGACTTGCTAGGGAGACCTTTTTCCTTTCTGAAAGAAGCCAGATCCCAAGCAGGAGTTAAAAAGTTCTATCATCTCGCCATTGTTCATGATTAAATGGCCTTTTTTTCCTCTTCAGAGGCCTATATAACATCCTTGGCTTTCATTTTATTTCTAGCATGTTGTTGTTGTTACATTTTGCAAGCCTCAGCTCATTCTGAGCTTCAGATTTTATGACACATTCCACTGGTATCAGTTAAGAAAAGGGCTCTTTACCAATTAATCTGAGAAGCACAAGGAAGGGCTTGAGAAATCCCTATCCTGGGAAGATGGAAAATTAATTGAATTTGAAAAGGAGGTGGGGGGGAAATCAGTTGTTCAGATTTTTGTCATTTACCATCTTCTCGTCCTAGAAATTTTTTGGTAAAGGGAATCTGGGCGGAATTTGCTTCCCATGCAGGTGGGATCCAAGAGGGGAAATGTTGGAAAAAAATAAACATAAACACACACACACACACACACACAGAGAGAGAGAGAGAGAGAGAGAGAGAGAGAGAGAGAGAGAGAGAGAGAGAGAGAGAGAGAGAGAGAGAGAGAGAGAGAGAGAGAGAGAGAGAGAATTGGAGGTGGACCAAGATTTTGAGACATGGCATTCCAAAGTCACAAATTATTTACAGTATACTTATCATGTCTTCAGCTGCAAGCAACAATTAGGATGAATTTGATTAATTCTGCCAGATAATTTTCAAGATGTTACTAACCTGAGGAGTCTTGTGCTTACAGGCTCAATCTTGGCTACTTGATGAATATCAACAAGTGTGTCTCTTTGTAACCTCTGCTGTATGGGACGAAGGGGGCAGGGAAGGGAGAATGATCTGAAGTTCTAGCAGATCTTCTAGCTAGCAGGAGAAGACTTTGTCTCCAGGTTGTTTTACTGGTGGAAGCCTGAGGTTTCCTTCTCTCTCCAAAATTCCAGTTCTGAACGATCACCAATCATTTTCATATAATTGCCATTACTGGACCCCATCGAAGCAATCCTGATATAAAACTGCAAAGCCCCAATTCCTAGTATTAACTAGCTACCATATGTGCAATTAAAAGGGACGCAGTGGCTCAGTGGGTTAGGACGCTGAGCTTGTCAATCAGAAGGTCGGCAGTTTGGCGGGTCGAATCCCGAGTGCCGCATAGCAGAGTGAGCGCCTGTTACTCGTCCCAGCTTCTGCCAACCTAGCAGTTCGAAAGCACGTAAAAATGCAAGTAGAAAAATAGGGACCACTACGGTGGGAAGGTAGCAGCGTTCCGTGCGCCTTTGGCGTCTAGTCATGCCGGCCACATGACCACGGAGACGTCCTCGGACAAGCGCTGGCTCTTTAGCTTTGAAACGGAGATGAGCACCGGCCCCTAGAGTTGGAAACGACTAGCACGCATGTGCGGGGGAACCTTTACCTTTACCTTTATATGTGCAATTAGAGAAAGTGCATTATATTTTCAGCCAATTTGACAAAAATGGCTATGATTACCATCTCTCTTGTCCTGATGATAGGCTGCATGACTTCCCCCTCCCCCCAGTCAAATGGGGAATTGAATCATTTGTGTTTAGTTTTTCATAAAATATGGCATCATCTTGTTCCATATCACATCCTCCTCTTTTCAAGAAAGGAAAAAAGAGGAGTGCCGTACGGACGAATAGCGAACCTAACACAAATCTCTAGACTGAAGACAGAAGAGGTAATAAAGCAGGACATTTGTAGGCATGTTGAAGGCAATTTCCTGATTGCAAAACTGCCAATGTTTATTTATGAAAAATAAATTGTCTTACACAATTAATTTTTCTCCTCTTTGACGGTATGAATCTTCTAGTCAGTGTGTAAAGGGAATGCTGTTAACTGAGGTTTTTGTATTCATTCAGTTTTGTTTGATTCTCAAATCTGCTTGGTTTACAGTTTTCTTGGCACGATTTTTTCGGAACTGGCTTGCCATTGCTTCCTCCAAAGGAAGTGACTGGCCCAAGGTCACCAAGCTGGTTTTGTGCTCAAGGCAAGTCTAGAACTCTTAGTCTCTCAGTTTCTAGCATGGTCCCTCAACCATTACCCAAATTGGCTATCCTGTGTAATCTACTTTATTTTCAGCAAACACATTTCTCTCTATATACCGTATTTTCCGGCGTATAAGACGACTGGGTGTATAAGACGACCCCTGACTTTTGAGAAGATTTTCAAGATTTTTCGTCTTATACGCCGGAAAATACAGTAATCTACCTAAATGCCAGCAAAGCTTTGCACAGTGTCTTCACCTGATATTCCCATTAACAAGCTATTCAAGTGTGGTTTGGATGGCTGGACTGTAAAGTGGGGCCCCAACCGGCTAGTAGCCACACAAAAAGCCAGAATTAATCAAATGAGAGTCACTAAGCAATGGACTTCCATAGGAATTGGCCTTGGGAACAATATCATTTAAGGTTGTTTTTTTTTTTTATTAATGACCCAGACAATAAAACTGCTCATCAGATTTATGGATGCCACAAAATCTCTGGAAGTTTTAAAGAAAAGGCTGAACCATTGCCTCTCACGTTTGGTATAAATGCTTTTACTTCACACTGCATACGATTGACTAGATGATCCCTGTGGTCCTTTCCAACTTTACAGATCTATGATTCTATCGATCTTTTTTTTTTCTTCCTTCAAGAAATTTAACACTGGATAGTAGTCATGAACTGTATACAATTACATTGCAGTAGTTCTAGATCAGCAACATTTGGAAAGCTATAAATTACAAAGCCATACACTGTAAATTTAATAGCATATTGAGAAGAGACATTAGGATAGTCTATTTACTCATTTCTGGGTCATTGAAGACATAAATCAAAAGAAACTACTGCATTTTTCCCGTCTTGAGTTGGTCAGGAAAAAGTGGTGCTTGAAAGCCATGGACATATAGTAGTATGACAAACACTTGGCTAGCGAATTATCCTGTAGCACTAGCTCTGAAGTGATGATAATTGTCTACAACAATGATTTTTCAAAAAATAAAATAAAATAGAATGGGGGTCTTTTTTCTAACGTGTTGCTTAAGACTGCAGGATCAGAACTGCAAGGATAGCCAGACGGCAGTAAAGAGGTTTCTATATCCCTTTGCTGCCATCGAGTGGACATAGGAATATTGCAACAGATTCTGGTTCCACTAATACAGTATTTTGCTGCAGAAATTATAGAAGACTGGAGATAAGAAGCAAATGTTATGCAAAGTCTGATTAAATGCAATTCAGCCTGCTTTATATGCATGTCATTGTCTTAGTTTAGAGCCAACCATTGTTCTGTAAGGTACAGAAGGATACAACATACCATGCCACATGTCAGTTTTATAGGATGATCCTAATGGCTTCTTTCCTGGGATGAAATTTAAGCTTTGCACTGGTCTTCTGAGTTCAGCCAAGTCCTACTGAGAAAAAAAAATGTGTGATTATTTTTTTTCTTTTACAAAAAAAGAGAATAATAAAATTTATCTGGTAGCAATTAAAAAAATAGCAATTTCTGCTGCTCGCTGACAATATTAATGCTGAAGGAAAGCAAAGAAAACTCTGGACAATGAAACCTCACAGATCACCAAAAAATAGAAACAAATCTGCATCAGAAATTTATGCCTCTCTTGATTCCCCCCCCCCCTTTTTTGTTTTTTTCAACTAATTCCAAGCAAAGGAAAGTCTTCTGGGGCTAATGTACAATTTTTGTCAAGTTGGAGTAAATATTTAGAACTGAGACTTCTTCTTTTTTTTTTAGTAAACTGCTCAGAGTTTGCTAGTTCGAGAAACATTGGATGGGAGAAAGATTATTGCAGCAGAATGAGAAAGACGCAGTGGCTTCTCAGCCTATTTCTTTCTGGTTTCAAAATTCTGGATTGAAACGAATCACAACTGGACCTGTAAGCTAACACGGTTCTTTGTTGATTCAGGGGTAAGTTAAGAGGTCTATTAATGAGGTTGATTCAATGAGGCATGTTGCTGAAAGAATAAAACAAAAGGAAATGATAAGGACCCTGTTTTCCCTTCCTCTCCTCTAGCCCAGGGGTGTGAAACTGGCGGCCGATGGGCCAAATGGATCACGTGCAGGCCACACCCACCCCGGCTCCGCAAAAGCAAAAAAAAAAGTCATGATACGTCACGATATGTCACGTGATGCGATTGAATTTGACACCCGTGTTCTAGCCTGTTACACACGCACACACACACACACACACTCACACACACACCATGCCCACATTGTAAGCAGCTTTGTTGTTTCCTTATTGTCACAACTTGAAAAACTGAGGAGATAACTTTTTTATCTCCAACGACTTTATTGCCACATCGCATAATACAACCAATGAAAGAGAAAGCGGACATGAAAGCTTACTGTAGTTAAGCTCAGAAACACACAAAATTTAACTAGGCAAGCTTCTAGAACTGAAAAGTTCCCATCCACACATCTGGCTGTCAGTCATAATTTTCTCCCACACTTCTTGATAAGATCCAATGATGTATTAGACAGTGAGGACAATTAAATCAGTGGAACGGCCTTCCCTCTGGAAGTTGTGGGGGCTCCATCACTGGAGGTTTTGAAGAAGAGACTGGACAGTCATTGGTCTGAGATGGTATAGAGCTGTTGTAATTCAGGGTCAGCTTGTGGGTTCGGCAGTTGGGTCGGACGACTCAGAGGAGGAGGGGGGTGTTGAAGAGCTTGCTGAGGGGGTTGGAGAGCTTGCTGAGGGGGTTGGAGAGCTTGCTGATGAGAGCCCTCAGCCAGGCCCCTCCCACCTGGTCATGACAGAGACCCAGCTGTGTGAGCCTGACAGCGTGGATGAAGATGACCCACAGCTGGCCCTGTTCAAGGACGCCCGACACAGGAGGCAGTCAATCAGGAGTAAACAGAGGAAGGCAATGGGGCACCTCGGAAGGAGGCAGAGAGAAGCCACGCCCTGAACTGTATAAAAGGGGAATGCGTGGGAGGGCTGGTTTGCTGAAGGCAACCGCTTGAATAACTCCTGTTTCATGGTTGGTGTCTTGTTTTGCTCTGTTTTATGTTAATAAATTTGGCAGGCTTAGTTCCAGCCTCTTGCCGTTTGTAAAGGGGTTGTCCCTGCCTTTTCTGCAGGGCAGGTAGCAGGCTGGTACAGAACAAGAGCCGTGGTGGCGAACCTATGGGACGCATGCCAAAGGTGGCACGCAGAGGCCTCTCTGAGGGCACGCGCACCGTTGCCCCAGTCCTAGGCCTTCAGCTGGGTTTTATAAACCCTTTTTGCTTTAGGCCTCCGCCGCCGTGTGCAAAAAAAAAAGATTCAATCAATCGATCAATTTCAACTTCTCACAGGAAAAAAAAAGATCTTGCAAAGTTGGAATTGATTGATTGAACTTTTTAGTCCCAACCAGTCTGCCGTGACCACCGCAGTCACGCCCACCCAATGGGCCACACCCAGCCAATGGGCCACAACCACCCAATGGACCACGCCCACCCAGCACCCGACAATACATAAGTGGGTTTTGGGTTGTAGTTTGGGCACTCGGCCTCTAAAAGGTTCGCCATCACTGGTATTGGGTCTCCTGCTTGAGCAAGGGGTTAGACTAGAACACGGGTCGTCAACCCGCGGCTTCGGAGCTGCATGTGGCTCTTTGAGCTGTCTCCTGCAGCTCCCAGCCGCCTGGTGCGCGCGCACCTCTTCGAACGGGCAGTGGTGCGCGCGCACCTCTCCAAATGGAGAGTGGCACCGCCCGTTTGGAGAGGTGTGCGTGCACCTCCCCAAACCTTTGGAGAGGTTCGCGCGCACCTCCGTGCGAACGGGCAGCGGCGCCGCTCTTTGAGAAAGCTGCTGCGGCACGTTTGCAGGCTGTCAAAAGCGGCAGCTGTGCAGACGGGCCACGGCAGCTTTCCCAAGAAGCGGCACCGCTGCCCATTCCGAGAGGTGCGTGCGCACCTCTCCGAACAACCGTAGGTGCGCGAACGGGCAGCGGCGCCGCACTTTAAGAAAGCTGCCGCGGCCCGTCTGCAAAGCTGCCGAAAGCGGGCCATCACCGTCGCGCAACCGGGAACCGGTTCCATTACACATAAAAAAATGGCAACCGCGCGCATCCGCACATGCGCAAGAAAAAACCGTTTTGCGCATGCGCAAATCATTTTTTACTGCATGCACGTGCATGGACGCACGCACGCGGCTCCCACTTTTTTTATGTGTGATGGAACCGTTTCCCAGTGGCTCTTTTCCTTTTTCAGGTTGCCGACCCCTGGACTAGAAGAACCTCTGAGGTCCCTTCCAGCTCTGTTATTCTGTTATATATTGTAAAACGTGGTGTGAGCAGCTCTTTCTCCGATACTGGGCCAATGTCAAGGTACAGATCCCTGTTCAGCTCTTCCCCTTAGGCTGCAATACGTAGGCGGAATAAATACACATTTATCCTTGTAATTAATGCAATCTCCATTTAATCTCTTCTGCTTCTCTTCATTTCACTGAATGAAGCACATTGGTGAAATCCATGAAGCAAATAGGATCTCCCAGCTCCATTTTTACAATTTTGCAAAATTTCCAAAGTTCGCGTGCCAGCATCCTCGTGTGCACCCTGAACTGCTTGGAGCGACATAATGATAATAATCCACCCAGCTGCAAATATTGCCCATCCTTGCATAGAAAGACAAGGAAATGTCATTTTGTCAGTTGCGTTTAATGGTGAGAAGACGGAATCTTATTTTCTGGCAGCTGCGACGGGAGACTTTGAACTGGGGGAACAAAATTGCCATTCAGAGAGCTTTTAAAAGCTACATGATTGTATATATTCTCAAGCTGTTCAACCCTTACTAAGAGTGTTTTCTTTTCATTACAATGCCAGCATTACCACGACCAGCAAAAAGGGAAGGTCCAGGAATGATAAAAGCAATATTTTATCATTAAACCAAAGCATCAACTGTTAACAGGCTCGGAAATGTCAATAAATGTTCACTACAAAATTTCATATAATCAGCCAGATGATGTTGTTTCTCATATGCTCTTACCCAAGACCAAAGGGAAACATTCATTCCCTGCCCGAACAATAATATGTTCATGTTATTATTTAGTTATGTTTAAGGGAGTTAAAGTGCGATAGGATTTGAAGTTTAATTATAGTTATTTAGCATATTTTAGTTTAAGTTTGTTAAAGGCAATACCCTGTATTCAGCTCTGGGAAGTCGGGGGGGAGGGGGAGGGAGGGGAATTGGGATTATGTTTTAAATGTATTGGATAATGTATGTTATGTTTATGTTTAAAAATGTATTGTAAAACTTTAAAACTCTTTAATAAATAATAATAATAATATGCAATCAATAACTGATTAATGGTGTGGGTTAGTGAAACTGCCAGCTATTTCTTTTATGTCTGAAATTTATTCTACCCCTTTGGTGCAATATTGCATTAAAATGACAACACTATTACTCCTTGCCCAAAAATACATCTAAATATAAAACTGATATTAATTAAGAATCAAATTTTATCCCCAAGGATCCATTGGCCGCTATCATATATTTTCTTCTTAAGAGGTGACAGATTTAAACTTGCATTTCTTTCATCCTCTCCAAAAAGGTCCGTGCTGAGAATTTGTCAAACTATTCTTTTATCATTTAAAGATGATAACTGGTCTCCAGATTTGTGCTTAACCACAGCTATTTGCTAATCTAGTGTTGTGTATTCTTGTTTTAATATATTTGGGCCCCCATTATGCAAGTGAATATTAAATAAGGAGAGACATTAGCTTAACTAAAAGGAAGCATATGTTTTTATTTTATGCTAAGATAAATCTTAAGAGAAACCAGAGAATATTATCCAATCTCTGCTAGGGGTACAAGAAAAATGATCTGGGGCCCGTATATGATAAAAACTTTCTTTCCAAAGAACATCCACCATCACTAAAATTTTAGATGCAGTTATGATTAAAATATTATAACATTTTTTTGTGATATGTATATCAGCCATACCCTTCTGAGATTCGAACCTGGGCTGATTGCACATTAGGCAGTTGTTTTTACCTCTTGAGCCTTTAGCAAGGTAATCTAAATAGTTAACAAGTATTCAACAAATAAGTTTGAAATGCATTTCAGTCTCCCTTAATTCTTTGTTAGTAATTTACATAAATATATGAGCTGTCCGGTGTGACTACTGCCTGTTCGATGGCCTTCAAGATAGGCTGAAACAGGAAATAAAGATTTGCCCCATGTTTGGGGCCTAGCAAGGTAATCTAAATAGTTAACAAGTATTTCACACACACACACACACACACACACACACACACACACACACACATATATAAAGGGAACAGAAAATAAGACATCCTACTATTAAATACAGTACATTGTGTTGTTTAAGTGTTCCCTTTATTTTTTTGAGCAGATCCTTGGTGGAGCAGTGGGCTAATGCCTCCTTAAGTAACACCAGCTGCCTGCAATTAGTGAAGGTTCGCGTCCCACCAGGCTCAAGGTTGACTCAGCCTTCCATCCTTCCGAGGTAGGTAAAATGAGGACCCAGATTGTTGGGGGCAATTAAGCTGACTTTGTAATAATGCCGCTTGGGGGGTGTATGAAAGCCCTAATAAGCAGGCATATACATAGAATGAAGGCTACTGCTAAGTTTGCAAGCCGCCCTGAGTCTTCGGAGAAGGGCGGGATATAAATGGAATTAAAATAAAATAAATAAAAAAAATAATTCTTATGAATTTAAATTCATAAGAAGAGACTTAATGGTCCAGAATGGTATAAGGTCTCCAGCTTGAGCAGAAGGTTGGACTAGAAGATCTCCAAGGTCCCCTCTAACTCTGTTATTCTGTTAAATGGTGTCGTATTTAAAAAAAACAGGGTTGAAACAGTAGTGTCGCCTAACTAGTGAGAGTAGACTTTCCTCCATTTTTTTCCCCTCAAGGCATAATTTTTTTATTTTTTTTTTATTTTTTGGAAGAGGCATTGGCTGTCTTCAAATGGTATTGCCAGAGAATACAGCTAGCATCCCAGGGAACACAAAAATTGCTCGTAATTGCAGCCCCTGGGTCACGCTGTCACGTGATCCTGATGCCCCAGGCCTTTGTCTACAAGACTCCATCGTCATTTATCACTCAGAGACGCTTCTCACGTTCATCATTAAAGAGGATGTTTCAAGTTTTAATTTACAGCTCACCAGTTAAATACTGAGTTTTCCATCTGCAGCCTGGACATATATATATAGGGCGATGCAAAAAGACAGAGAGAGAGAGAGAGAGAGAGAGAGAGAGAGAGGATGGAGCAAGATTCAAATGCCCTGGAGGAAACAGCAGATATTTGAAGACACCATAAACCTCAGCCTCAGGCCAAAGGGGGGGAAAAATATTAACAAAGAAGAAAAGTGTCAGATTCTTCTCTGACGGGAGGTGGAAAAGCAATAACAGCCCCGAACCGCAAGGATTCGCATAAACGCTGGCTTTAAATCCATCAGGGGGAATTGCTCCAGTCACATTTGAGGTGGAGAGAAACCCCATCATAAATCAGAGCTGCGGAAAGGCTGCTTGAAACTTTCTCAGCTTCTCAAAACTTCCCTGCTGTGCAAAGAGTCAGCAAAGGGGAAAGACCTCTTGGCTTTTCTAACGGGCACCAATTTTTAGCAATCAATTCGTTTTAGCAATCAGACAATCAGCTTAGAATGAGGACTTGTTACATTATTGCGATGCATTTTTTTTTAAAAAAAATAAATAATAATCCATTGAGTCTTTTTCTTTCATAAGAGGATGAAAAATATCTTCACGGTCCAAATGTCAAGTCCCCTGTAAACCATCGATTAAACATCCCAGGTGCATTTTTCCAGAGATGAATTAGGTACAGTACAGACAAAATTCCCACCTATTCAAATGTGCAAACTTATTTATTTACTTATTTTTAAAATTTATATGCCACCTGTCTCTCCTGGAAAGTGACTCTTAGCTTACTATTTTCATATATGTGAAATGACAAACACAATAAAATGTGGTTTGTTCTGCTTTTTATCTTATCATTCTACCTTAGCTTATCATTTATTTATTCTAAACGTTACAGCTTTCCCAACGCAAATGATCTAAGCAGTTGACAAATTAGCATTATAAATATAACAATAAACTAAATGAAAATCAAGATGGACACCAATAAAACCAAGGTAGCATTGGAAGCACAATAAAATAAAATTGTCTAAACAGCGCATGGCGATAGAAGTTAGACTTATATACCACTTTACAGTGCTTTACAGCCCTCTTGAAGCAGTTTACAGAATCAGTATATTTCCCCCAACAGTCTGGGACTTTTAATAACCATCTCTAATGGTTTTAAATGAATTAGACCTATTTCATTTCAAGTTACAAATTTCAGTTAAGAGTTGTTAGCACTTATTTCTTTCTGGGTTCATCTTATTCCTGTTCAGATCTACCTAACTTTTAAGTGGCATTGGGCAGTTTGTTAATCTGGGGATTTGGTTGGAAACTAGCTGAGTCTTTGAATCAAAGTGATATATTAAATATGTCAAATTAAATGGACTTGCCATATCATGCTGGAAAAAATGAACTGAATGGATGAATCAAAACAAGCAAATCAACCCACCCTCCCCCAAATCAGGTGTGGAAAATCTAATATACCCAATTCTTTGATTTAAACTGAGCTGTTAAAAGTGAATTCATCTGTTTTTCTGAATCAATTCAACCCAAGCTGAACTCACATATAGGCCTGTCTTCAAGTCACATTTTAATACACATCAGCACACTAGATCAGACCCACTTTTTTCGTGACCGTGTTTGTATTATTAATGGAAAATGTGATTATTGTTCACCTTCTGGGTGTTAATATTTAAAGAGTGGAGAACTTGAACGTTGGAACTCAGAAGCAATCCAGTATTTTTCAAAGCTGCAAAGGAGGGTAAAATTTGTAAAGCACAACTCATGGCAGCCCTTTAGAAGTGAAAAAAAATCTACCAATGGAATTGTTCTTCCTAACCATTTGGTCTGTTTCCATGCTTCACCTGAAGCCTGAAATTTCTGTCATACAGTCATGATTCTGCTTGTTTGTTCATGTTCTCAGTATAACAGACCACGCAAATTTTTGGACTTAGCAGACTTGCACTCTCCAAACCAGTGGTGGACCCTCTATAGCTTGAATATGAAATTAATAAAATTGGATGCCATGGAAATTGGAAACAGCTGAGAAGCCCATAATACTGCTTGGCTCCAACACTGGAAACTGTGGGTTTAGGATATAAGCTTAGGCGGACATTCCTATTGGAAAACCAGCTAATAATTCTCCATCATAGTAGGCATCTCTAAGTTATTATTATTCTTCCCTCAAAGTTGCCACAAGTGCATGGACTCAGCTGTCCAAGCACTTCCAAGTTTATTTTTTTTGATTTCTATGTGATTAGGAACAGCACAAAAGCCATTTGTCACGTTTGGTTAAATCTAATGCTATCCATCCCGTATCAATTAAATCTTGCCAAAGAGGCATGTTCAGACTCAAAGATCAAAGGCAGGGGTGGTCTTCAAACATGGCCCTTTTATGACTTGTGGACTTCAACTCCCAGAATTCCTCAGCCAGGCACGCTGGCTGAGGCACTCTGGGAGTTGAAGTCCACAAGTCATAAAAGGGCCAAGTTTGAAGACCCCTGATCTACGGTAACAAAATAGAACTGGTTTGTCATAGCTTTTTTGGGAGATGTTACCCAACTTTCCTGCAAGACTGGCCTATAGCCTGGTATATCTTAGTGTTCTACCCAGGTATTAATCAGGGCTGATCCTGATTTAATTTTCCTCACTTCCTGTATCCTTAGATTTGTTGGGTTGAAAGAATTCTGAATAAGAATGAGTTAATTCGTTATGATAAATCATGCTATTGGCTTGGTATGCTTTGTTTACACAGACACTGTGGTTTGTAAGCCACAGTTTGTGCCTTAGTGGAACATGATTATCCTTTTGATGATGTTTTATCTAATAGACCACAATGAAAGAATACCTGGCATTGTAATTTAGGCAAACCAGCTAATAATCTGAGACTCAGACTCTTATCTTCAGATTTCTTATTTCAGCTATATTCTTTGGCTTTGAGATGGAACTTTCTAGAAGGAAAAGTATGGAAATACGCACCTTAGGATTTTCATAGTCTCTTTGTCACTCGGCTGAAGCTACAGCGTCATTAAATACACAGCCATGCTAGTCTTCTTGATTTTGCATCCTCCATGATTCTTGAGGCTTAAAATGTATTTTACGTTTAATCTTCAACCTAATTCCTTTATCGTAAGTGCCCAGTTAAGTGGAGAGGCAGGCAAGATTTTTGAAATATAAACTGTCCTTTGAAATTATCTCTGTCTCTGGAGATAATTCTGTTTGAAAATGTGGACATTATGCTAAGAAAACATAAATTTCATGGATTATATCTGGGAGAGCAAGTGATGTCATGCATGCCATGACATCATCTTGCAACTAATATGGCTTATGTTATTTGCCTTGTCTCATTTTACATAAATTACAGCATTTATAATTAGTAAATTATACTTTTTGCCCAGTGACCCCATGATGTGTTTGACATTCTCATGGCTTCTAATGAATGCTTGTGAGGCACAGAATTTTGTGCTCTGCTAAAATATTTTGAATCATGTTGACAACTTTACTGATATCTGAACTAAGTTTCAGGCATATATTCCTGATCCAGGATTTTGGGTATGTTATCCTATAGTCAAATTACATCTATGGCACATTCTACAATGCTGATGTGGAATCTCTTAAAGACCCTTTTCCGTTCAAAATATTGTGAGTTGAACTGGTGGGGAAAAAAGGAGCGTTCATGATTCCTCAGCCCTCATGAATTTAAATTTCTATTTTTGTGCACTATTTGGTTCATTGATTTGTGGCACCCAGAGGGCAATCGTCTTTGCTTATTTTCACTCTGGACAATGGTCAGAATCTCTGTGATGTCCTTACCATTTCCAGACTGCAGAATCTGCCTACAAGAAGCTGACGGGGTCATCCGCCCTGAGTAGGATCATAAACACACAATTCTGCTCAGGGGAAACTCAATATTTTTGTTTCAGTATATGCTACCTTAGCACCTGTGGGGAAATCAAATGTTTCACCTATTGGCTTCTAACTCCTGAGCAATGTACAGTGGTGTCTTGCTACTCAATTGCTTTGAAACTCATCAAATTTTATACTCAACACATTTTGATGTAAGTACATTGCTTGTTTGGTACTCAACACAAAGGCTAGAACTTGTCATTGTGGGCTGCCTTGTGACTCACTATCTTATTCCTTATGGGAAAAAAATTGTTTGGTGCTTATCATTGTTAGTACTCATTGAGCCTCCTGGAATCAATCAATGATGAGGACTGAGATACAAATGTATTTATATGAAACTGAACCCAGAGGATATTGATGTAGAAACTACACTGTAGGAAGCTTAGGTAAAGGTAAAGGTTCCCCCGCACATGCGTGCTAGTCATTTCCAACTCTAGGGGCCGGTGCTCACCTCCGTTTCAAAGCCGAAGAGCCAGAGCTCGTCCGAGGACGTCTCTGTGGTCATGTGGCCGGCATGACTAGACGCCAAAGGCGCACTGAACGCTGTTACCTTCCCACCGTAGAGGTCCCTATTTTTCTACTTGCATTTTTATGTGCTTTCGAACTGCTAGGTAGAAGCTGGGACGAGTAACAGGCGCTCACTCTGTTATGCGGCACTCGGGATTCAACCCGCCAAACTGCCGACCTTCTGATTGACAAGCTCAGTGTCCTAACCCACTGAGCCACCGTGTCTCTCTGTAGGAAACTTAACCTGAATGCAAGTAGCCAGGGATCGCTACTCTGTATGTAACCTAGGAACCCTGTTCAACCTCACATTCTGTTGCGTTTGAAGATGCCCTTCAGATATGATCAGCTGCCTATTCTTTGAGTAAAGTGAGGGCAATTATATGGACAGCAATAACCACAGAAATACAGAAGCCAAAATGACTTTTACTTTCCTTGTAATTAAGCCTCTTCAGAACTCTGAAGTGGCTAGGGTCTGTGGTGGAATTCACATTTAGGAAAGCAAGCATTCTGCTCATAATACACAAAGTATTGTACATGGATGGATCTTCAGGAAAAAACAACTATATTCCTTTTCAAGGAGGTCGACATGAATTACATATGGACACTCATTCACTGCTTATTTCATTTGTAGAAGCCAGGACCATTGCCCATCAAAAAGAACATTTGGAATAAAATCACTGCTTATATCCTGAACCACAACATTGTTCTGGAATTTATGTTTTCTACAAGCTACACTGTATTTAAGAATATTTAACTCACCCCCTGCAGTGAACATTTCTGTCAAAGTACAGGTAGTTCTTAACTTACAGCAGTTCATGTAATGACCATTCAAAGTTACAACGGTACTGGAAAAAGTGACTTAGGAATGTTTTTCACACTTACGACTGTTGCAGTATCCCCATGGTCATGTGATCAAAATTCAGATGTGTCAGAGTATGCACAGTCTTATTGTGCTGAGGTAACCCAGAAGTAAATACAGTAAACAGTGGTTTGTATTAAATGGTGGTTTATATTACACTATCTACAATATACACTAGGAACAAAATGCATACATGTGGTAATACAGCAAACTCCAACACACAGCAGTTACAGCAGGAAACGGATGAGAGAGAGACACTCCAGCAAAAGCCTTCCCTTTTATACTCAGGCTCTTAAAGGGACACAGACCCTGCTGAGTCATTCCTATCATTGCATCATCCACCTTATGTTACATTATATCATTACATAAGCTGTTTAGCTATTAAATTATTACCTTGACAAGACGCTTGGCAACTAGCCATAGATATGACAGCTGTACCATCCTGGGGTCACGGGATCCCCTTTTGTGAGCTTCTGAC
Organism: Vipera berus; assembly: GCF_964194415.1. NCBI lineage: Eukaryota > Metazoa > Chordata > Lepidosauria > Squamata > Viperidae > Vipera > Vipera berus. The sequence continues at coordinate 11,139,060 of NC_138208.1, read as the reverse complement.
AAGCAAAGTCAATGGGAAAGCCAGATTCACATAACAACTGTGTTACTATCTGACCACTTCAGGGATTCATTTGACAGCTGTGGCAAAAAAGGTCATAAAATGAGACAAAGCTCACTTAACAAACAGCTCTCTTAATAACAGAAATTCAGGTAGGCCAAGGATTACCCGAAAGGGTAAATGTGTAGCCCAAGAGAGAATTATGAAAACAAACTTTTTACTACTCAACTTCTGATAATTTTATTCCTTCATTTCAGTAGTGGAACCAGTTATGACCAGCAAGGGTTGCTCTTTGCTTGCACACTTCAATAACACGTGGAAGGCTGGTCAGTGTTGTTGTCCCTGAGGCCTTGGGGTCAAAAAAAGTGCTTTTAAATTGTTCTGGCCATTTTTCCACTCAGAGAAACACCCACAACTGGTTTTTAAAGAGAAACACAAAGTAGATTATTAAGCCACAAAATCATTAAAAGTCCATTTGGGAAAGCAGCTTCTCAAAAATCTGATGGCGCAAGACATACATTGCCTTCCTTTTAAACCTACTATTACCATTATTTCTTCTGAACCTGATATTTTAAGCCTCAGATCAAGAGGAATGAATGGATTTTAAAAGCAGTGCAACAAAACTTAACTGTGAAAGCAGAAAGTGCTGCCATTTCAAGATCAGTTTGAAGGAAGCACGAAGGAATTCTGTTTGGCACCAGAGAGATCCAGCCACTTCTGTTGCATCCATAGCTCATTTGGCAGACGGGCTGCTGATGCACCACAAATGATGCCATTGGGAGGTTGTAACTTTCTACCCCAATAAAGCAGGATAAGGTTGATCTCTGAGTCAGTCAGAACAAGGAGGCGAGAAGGTTTTGTATTCTCAGAAGGTGTGTCTGATCGTCAGCAGACATTTCCTGGGAATCAGTCTGGACTGAGATTCTCCTCTTAACTAACATTCTGTCATTGTTTTATTGCAGCCTGTCAGGCTTCTGCTACAGCATATAAGCGAGAGCTGTAGAATTCAGATCTTTCTGGAAACCATTTCAACAGCAGCCACAGATTGGAACAAAAGACGCTAAGGAAGAGACAAAGATTCCCAGTCCTGAAATATGTAAGTCTCTGTTTGCTTCTCCTTTTGTGATCAGGTGGTTTTGGAGATGCTGAAGACTCACTGCTGTTGAAACCACTTCCAAACTAACATGTGCAATTCTTTTGTGGAACTGGCCCACACTGAATGGCTAAACTTAACTTCTCTCCTTACATCTTAACTCTTTGGATAGCTTTCTGCCTACGGAGATTCTCAGTCACGGCTGTCCCAAAACGCAACTGGACCTTTTTCACAAGGCAACTGGACTTCCTTGGTTTTTCCTTGAAGACGTTTTGCTTCTCCTTCAAGAAGCTTCTTCAGCTCAGAACTGAAGGAGTTTCTTGGATGGGGATCTGTAAGGCTGAAGCAATTTTGCAAGGAACATAAAATCCAGGATACAGCATGGAAAAGCTGTTCTTGGCCGTAGTTGTGCTATACCCTCACATTTTTAATGGTGACACACAAAAAATGTAACGCTTTCACATTATGTCTCCTATTATTCCACTCCTAATTTATAGAGAAGCTGCCAGCGGTTAAGCATCGAGTTAATATTTTTGCCATGTCTGCAGTAAGTCTCCCAGGCAATTCGAGTGTCATATCTGAACATACCAGCCAGAGCTGAATTCACTCTGCAGTCAGTAAGTGTTTCACATCACAATCTGAGTTGTCCTGAAGCAAACAGAGACAGGAACAATTATATCATCCTTGCACGTTCACTCAGCTTCCACCAGGAACCAGGAATTTCACGTGCTCCTGAACTGTACCTGGAAAATTACAAATGAGAATAGGATTGATTTCCTTTGCAGTCATGCAGAGCAAAGACCCGTTAATGATTCCAGAGCAGTTTCTGGCTGAAAAAGGCTGTTTTGTGATTCTTTGGCAGTGCTAAGGGTTTCATTTGGGACTAATAAACTCCCGTTGTCTTTGTGAGTTTTGAATGTAGGCTTTTGTGAAGGACAGGAGCAAGAGGCATCCATCCCTCCAGCCCTAAAACTATTCCAGTTTCACTGGCAAATATTTCTATGACATATGGCACAAACTACTATGTAAGGCTTTCCTTCCAAATACAATAGAATGAAGCCCGGATGAAAAAGATACAAAGCTGGCATACGTATTTGCTGCGTTTTGCAGATTTTTGTTAATATTGTTACACAAAACCAAGACTGAAGATATAAAATTAAGTACAGGTAGTCTTCATTTAGTGAGCGCTCATTCAACAGCCATTCAAATGGCAGTGAACAAGGAAATTTACTTGATAACTATCGTCTTCTTCTGAAAATGTTCTCTGTTTCATCCAACTATGTTCCATCCAACAGTGGATGGAAACTAATCAAGGAGAGAAGCAACCTGGAATTAAGGAGAAACTTCCTAACAGTGAGGACAATTAACCAGTGGAACAGAAGTTGCCTTCAGACGTTGTTAATCACTGGAGGCTTTTAAAAAGAGACTGGGCAGTCACTTGTCTGAAATGGTATAGAGCAGTGATGGCGAACCTTTTAGAGACTGAGTGCCCAAACTGCAACCCAAAACCCACTTATATATCATTGGTGCCAGGTGGGCATGGCCCATTGGATGGGTGTGACTGCGGTGGTAATGGCAGACAGAGTGGGACTAAAAAGTTCAATCAATCAATTCCAATTCTGCGAGATCTTTTTTTTCCCCACGTAAAGTTGAAATTGATTGATTGATTGAACCTTTATTTTTTGCACACAGCGGTGGAGGCCTAAAGCGAAAAGGTTTTATAAAACCCAGCTGGTGGCCTAGGACTGGGGCGATGGTGCACATGCCCACAGAGAGGGCTCTGCGTGCCACCTGTGGCACCCGTGCCATAGGTTCGCCACCACGGGTATACAGTCTCCTGCCTGATTAAGGGATTGGACTAGAAGACCTCTAATGTCCCTTCCAACTCTATTCTGATTGATCTTCCTAGTCTAGTCTACAGCCTATGATTTCCTGGTGCTTACTTGTCCAAGTACAAGCCAGGTCTGATTCCGCTTAGCTTTTTGGAGAGTCCCTCTAGATGCTACCAGCTGCTGAGATAAAAAGAGCTTACATTGGCCAACGAAAAGACTCCAAATGACTTTTTTGGACTAAGCATTATTGGCCAGGTTAGGCTGAATAAGAGTTTCAAAGGCTGATACTTCCCTTCACACATTTTAGGCATAATATCTGAGAAATGTTGAAGGCAGCAAAAAGATTTCTGATGACACACAATTTGTGAAATACTTCAAAGGTATCCAGCCAGGCCCCTTTTTGCCTCAAGTCAAAACTCAAAATATTTTATTAGTCTCCTGTCCTGCCAAAATATGCAAGCTTTCTTGAGGAAAACTCAAAAAGCTTGGCCATGACTCACAAAATATCTGGAAGGTAGGAAAGCTGTTTGTGTGGTCCTTGTCCAGGCAACTTCAGATGAGTGTTTGGAGGATGGAGGATGCACAATGAGGTGCTTGTCTTCTTACTTCCAAGGACATGAAGAAAACCCACAAGGAGGTAAGCATTGCCAGGTGCCCTCTTTTATAGCCACCAACAGTCTCCTCTTCTTACCCAGTCAGCATCATGAAAAGTTAGCATTGCCGTTTTGCTACTAATAAATTAATCCTAAGAATGATTCAGAAAGTGAAAAATTGGCGTAGTAATCTAAAAATTATCCCATGCCCAATTCTAGTTCATGAATCAAGTTAAGACGGTACTGGGAGAGAGACTTATTCAGTGGTGGGATTCAGCCAGTTCACACTGGTTCGGTAGAACCGGTAGCTAAATTTTGTTGAGTTCAGAAAACCGGCTGAACCCATGCTGCTTCTGGAAGTCTGTTCTAGGCCTGGGAGGCCCAGGCCCGCATCCATGCAAAAAACTGGATGTTAAGGTATTTGAATCCCACCACTGGACATATTCCTCTCCTTGAGCCAAAATCTTGTAAACCATATTTAGAGAAAAAAACTCTACAAGCTAAACCCAATTAATTTTACAAAGATATGTTCTTGGCTTTGACCGGGTTCTTTACCCAATGAACCCAATGAAAAAGACAAGAGACAGCAACACAAAACAATAATTCTTGCTTTAAGATTCAGAGGTTACTTTAAGATTCAGCAGTAATTTGGAACACACATATAAACATCACTTATGTTGAAAACCCATTGCAATGAGGTCCAATGACATAGCAGTTCCAATAAGGACAGCTATAGGCCAGTGGCAAATCAATCAGCCTCGGTCCCGATCTCTTATGCCCTTTCCCATCCTAAAACCGCAGCAGATGGTCAGCAATCTTACACTTTCTGCTGACTTTCTGCTGACCCTCTGCTGAACATAACTTTCTACATACTCGTGTGCATTGGCACCTGCATCCATCAGCTACTTTCAGTTCCCTATTTCTTACAGTTCCAGTCCTTAGGTTCTAAATACATTTGAAGCAAGCAAGCTTAGCAAAATCATATCACGTAAAATACAGTTGCAATTTAGATTACAAATAGTTCCTTCAGATTGTAAAACTGAGCATAGCACAAACTTTGGTTCAATACTTTTCCACAAGGCCTGATTTAGTTCAACTGGGCCTAAATCTCGTTTTCCACATGACCATCTTATACTGTGTTCAAAATCTCATCTTTTTTGAGGGGTTTAATCACATACCCTTGCATTTGCTGTCATGCAGATTTGGACACACTCCCAGGACAACCCCAAACTTACAGGAAAAATTCTGAGCTAATTTAAAAATAAAAATAAAAAAATACAGCCTCTTTCAGGTCACGCTCAACATCTGTTGACTTTGGGAGTGCGTCCATGTAGTTTTCATGGAGCAAGAGAAAAATGAGTTGCTGGTGGCTTCCAATATGTTGCTTTGGCTTATCCTGCCGAATAGGCACTTGCTTGCAGTAAGAACTACAACATGTTTATATTGACAGGCTGGTTTCACAAGCATAAGTAGCAAGCACTTCTGTAGTTTGCATTATTTTGGAAACTTTTTCCTATCCCAATAATTGCCATTAAACTTAAAACAAGTGTTGAAATGTGGAGAATCTCCATAACAACTTAAAGACACCAAACTGCTGTTCATGTATTTGAGTAAGTGATTGATTTACAAGGATTTACATGTACTCTGACCAAAAAAGAGCTCCTCTTCAGTTTTCCGAACTTATATTTTTGCAATATGTCTTGGCATGCAGGATTTCCTAGCGGTCCCAGATCCAAGAACTAATTAAATTCAACCTTGCTTGGTTTGTTGAGATCAGCCAAAGTTGGCTAAGCATATCGAGAGTTTAGCGCAGAGGACAGTACTTGTTCTAAAGCAAATAAGCACACATGCTCTTCAGGTTTCTGTAATGACTATGCAGAGTTCCAGGAGAGAATGAGGTGGGGCTAATCTAGAGACATGTGGAGTGACTGGGTCACCTTAATCAAAAGCCAAGAAGATACTTAATCAGAGTTCCTCAAAAGGGCTGAGATCCAGAGTAAGAGGAATAAGATGTCCAATCAGACTCAGGTCGCTGATTCTAAGAACTTTCCTGCCTTTAGCTCAGTGGTGGGATTCAAATAGGTGAACAACCAGTTCTCTGTGTGGATGCCACTTCCGGAAGTCCATTCTGGGCCTGGGCAACAAAAAATTAGCTACCCGGTTCTGCTGAAGTGGTGCGAACTGGCTGAATCCCACCACTGATTTAGCAACCTCTCCGTAAAAGAGAGGAATGTTAACTTTTTCCAACATTTCCATCAACCCTTTTAGTTCCTACGTTCCTAGGTATTCCAAGCATTAAAGCGTCCATGTCTGTTGGGGAAAACCTTGGACAACCTCTGGGTGGCATCAAAGAAATACAGGAAGCTCTAATTCTGGACATTCTCAGTCATCCAGATCATGGTTGTCCCGAAGTTGCTTTCTTCAAAAAGCAACTAGATTTTGTTTTTTTTTTCTTGAAAACATTTCACTTCTCATCCAAGAGAAGTTCAGAAAAATCACTTTTGGGACAACCATGACCTAGATGACTGAGAATCTCCATAGACATTTATGCATATTTAATCTCACCTGGGCTATGCATTGATATTTTCCAACAGCCGTACTAGAAAATCGCTTTGGTAGAGACTCCATCTTTGTGACATGAGTGAGCCAGAAAACCTTGCCATAATTTATCCCATTGACCTTCCATTGACAGGGGTGTCAATTTGCCACTCAGCGGGCCAGATGTGTCGTGGTGAAATGACGCCCACCCCATTGCCAGCAGTGGGGAAAAAAGTCACAATATGTCACATGATATGGTGACTTTGACACCCCTGTTCTAGGATAACCCTTGGCATCCATTGTCCTTAGAATTCCATCTTGAGCTGGATAATCCATGCCAATATTCCTCCACATCAGCAACTTTGAGAGGTGTGGACGTCAACTTCCAGACATCCTCAGCCAACAGACTATGGAATTCTGGGAGTTGAAGTTTACACCTCTTAAAGTCGGTGAGGTTGAAAAACACTGCTCTGTCTCCTCTTGCAGGATGAGAATTATAAATGGATTCACTAAGTTCTTATGAGCTGCTGTCTCAGAACAAAAACATTATTTCTATCTCAGTGCTTGTGGAGATGGAGGTCAAGGATATGAAGGGACCGTGTGCAGCAAACTACCTGCCTCAGTATCTTGTTTACCACTTGTCTGTGAGCTCACTCTAATTAGCACCGCCAAGGACTGCCAGGAACCATCTAGATATGAGAGACTCTACCCTGGCTGGGATGTTCTCTAAGGTTGACTAGGGAGTACATCAATAAACAAGGAGAGAAGCAACCTAGAACTAAGGAGAAATTTCCTGACAGTTAGAACAATTAATCAGTGGAACAACCTGCCTCCAGAAGCGGTGAATGCTCCAACACTGGAAGTTTTTAAGAAGAGACTGGACAGCCATTTGTCTGAAATGGTATAGGGTTTCCTGCCTTAGCAGGGGGTTGGACTAGATGACCTCCAAGGTCCCTTCCAACATCATCATCATCATCGTTATTATTGTTATTGTTATTATTATTATTATTATTATTATTATTATTATTATTATTATTATTATTATTATTACAATGCTTTTGCTGTGCCGCTCTTTGCTGCTTGTTAAAACTGTATAAATACAATAAACTCTGCGTAGGCAGACAGACATTTTGGGACACCCTGCAATGACTGGTCTCTGAATCCGACAAGTGCTGTTGATTTTTTTTTTTTTTTGGTTACCAGTTCTCTTTTATTCCCTAACTTTTTTTTTTCCTGCTCAGCCCTTTTTGTGTGTGTGTGTGTATTTCTATCTTCGTTTGTATCATATTTGTGTTTGCCTTTTTCCCTTCAGTTTTTTCTTTCCCCTTTTGGTCACAGACCACATTTACTACGGAATAAATAAAATACGATTAGAAAGTTTCGCACCTCCCTTAGCTAAGATTACAGAAAGGAATGAGATGTCAATAACTGCAATTTCTGTCAGGAAAGGAGTGTTGGCTTGGGGGCCGGATCCGGCCCGCGAAGTGGTTTTATGTGGCCCACAAAGCCATCCTGGAAACAGTGAGGGAACGGCCCCCACTGCCTTGGCCCTGGCCCAGAGACCCTCCTCCTGCCAGAGACCCTCAGATCTGTCCCACTCCTGCCCAGGCCCCCATAGACACCCTTGATGTGAACGATGTAGAGCTGGCCACGCCCACCCAGTAGGCCACGCCCACCCTGGCCATACCCACCCGGCCCCCTGAGGGTAACCGCAATGCTGATGCGGCCCTCAATGAAATTGAGTTTGACATCCCTGGTTTAGAGAGAAGAGGAATAGGGGATGCACCAAAATGTGTCCATAGGTAAAGCAACTGTATATTCATAGTATGGATTAACCTTGTAAACAAGACATGACTAAGCTGTTCAGCCGGTCTTATTTCATACGATGAAGTCTTCTCATATGTTTGTAATTGTGTAGGTCTCTCTCTCTCCCGCCCTCCCTTTTTAAAAGGGAAAAAAAATCTCCAGGTCCCCTGTTTTCCCACTGGATCAATCACTCTGACACATAAATGGCATTTACATTCCTCAGGTTTATAGAGCTGGGCCAGAACCGGTGGTATTAATTTTAAGTGGGTAGGAAATGAAAGTCATGGAATCTCAGTGGGTCCTTTGGAAAGCGCTGATTTAGAATGGGAATCTCTCCCACAACCTCTCTTCCTTTGTGTGTCATGTCTTGCTTTCCATATAAAACCAATCCTGACACCAATTAACAACTCCATGATGTCAACATCTGGTTTTGTGGTCCCCTTTTGGGTCTTCTTCCTTCAGTTCTTTTTTTAGAAGGCTCACAAATTCATGCCAAAATCACAGCTTTTGGCCAGACTTGTACATTTGCAGACTTTCACAAGGTGGGTGCACACACACACACACACACACACACACACACACACACACGTGTGATTCAGCCGCAACCTATTGGAAGTTCTCTCTATAGCTGACCACTTTTCCAGCTTGGCTTCTGCATGTGTTGGAACAAGCTGATGGCACCGCAGAATTGAGTTTCCCAGGGCAGAAATGTTCCCAGATTTTTGAGCTGGGTTCCAGCAACTATCAAAATATGAGACTTCCCACAAGTGTCTTGAGACAAAAAAAGCACTATGAATCCCAGCAGCTAGCACATGTCATTTTCAATAGGTCTTAAAGTTCACTGTTCACCATTATAGGTGACTGACTCATCTGACTTTCATTTAAGAAAGCCGAGTGGGGTCAGGTTTAATGCCTCATAGGAGACCATCAGAAACTCCTAGGGCTATGTAAGGTCAAAGGTTGAGGGAAAAACATTCCCAGAGAAGGCAGTCGCAAGCCAATCTGACGCCATTGCCAAGAAACCAACATGGTGGCCCTCATGAAGTCACCAGGTATTAAGCTTAAGTCAAAGGATTATGTTTATTGGTACATTTATGCAAATGTATTCTTTCAAAACCAACTACTAATAACCTACTAATAGTCAGATGGTGTTGGTGTTGTTTTATAAAGGAACATGGTACCAGCTATGAATAGCTAGATAGGAATGGGAGTCAAGAGAACATTTCCTACTGTGAACATAACTGGGATCTAGAACAGGAGTCTCCAAACTTGGAAACTTTAAGACTTGTAGACTTCAATTCCCAGAATTCCCGAGCCATCTAGAAGATCCAATTAGCAATGTACACCAGTCTTCAAAAATATGTTGTCTTGTTGTGGATCTAACCATACGTTACAATAGATGGCAAGATTTTAGGAATTCCTCAGAGCCTTCCCATTTTTATTTTATTCAATAGCTTAGTTCACTTACCATTGAATAATGATTTTCTTTTTGAAGGGGGATATTTTTAATGTTTAATTTTAATTTATAAAATCAATTCTCTTTTTAACAATACACACATACAATATTTCTTATCTCATTTTTGTTCTCCATTTATGTTACTTAACAGAACACTTTTTTCTGCCTGGATCACATTCGTTCAAAAGGTTGCACAAGATCTCCAAAACTCAGGGCCGATTCTTAAAATTACATTTCTTCCTTGGCATGTAACATGAAACTTTTTTGCACGTCAGAGTTGATTCCTGGTGATTTGATCTTGATCTCTAATACCAAGTGAATTGTAATCAGCCGTTATGTACCATTCTCTAACACATCCAAACTATACGAGGAAAAATGAGTTTGGTAGGCCAATGTCTGAAATAAGATGCAGAATAACAGAATAACAGAATAAAAGAGGTGGAAGGGATCTTCGAGGTCATCTAGTCCAGGGGTGTCAAACTCAATTTCATTGAGGGCTGCATCAGCATTGCAGTTGCCCTCAGGGGGCCAGGTGGGCGTGCCCTACTGGGTGGGCGTGCCCTACTGGGTGGGCGTGGCTAGAGTGCATATGGCCTACTGGGTGGGCATGGCCAGCTCTACATCGTTCACATCAAGGGTGCCTATGGGGGCCTGGGCAGGAGTGGGACAGATCTGAGGGTCTCTGGCAGAAGGAGGGTCTCTGGGCCAGGGCCAAGGCAGTGGGGGCCGTTCCCTCACTGTTTCCAGGATGGCTTCACGGGCTGCATGAAACCACTTCACGGGCCAGATCTGGCCCCCGGGCCTTGTATTTGACATGTCTGATTTAGTCCAACCTCCTGCTCAAGTAGGAAACCCTATACCATTTCAGATAAATGGCAGCCCAATCTCTTCTTGAAAACCTCCAGTGATGAAACATCCACAACTTCAGGAGGCAAGCCCTTTCTCTGATTAATTGTTCTAACTGTCAGGAAATTTTTCCTTAGTTCTAGGTTGGGGCTATATGAGATAGGCCTTAGGTAGACTTCAACACAATACTGTGTACTGTTGTAATCCAAGGAATAGAATAGAATTCTTTATTGGCCAAGTGTGGTTGGACACACAAGGAATTTGTGTCCAACCACACCCCAACATGGTCAATATTTCATATTTCTCTCGAGCACTAGTCTCAAGTTGCAATGAAATGGCCCCAAATTACTAGAAAATGAGCAAGACTTGAAGAAAACATAGAATAGATCATGATTCAACAGGTAGCAGATTTACCTCAACTCTTGGTGATTTAATGGATATATCTATATAGTTTTCTTGATAGGAGTGTGGAAATATTTTATTGCTGCCTTATTCAAATATTTTTTCCAACTTTCCAGTCTAATTTACTGCCCTCACTTACTTTTTTGACATCAGCCAAAATCAATTAGGTATTGCCATATGCTGAGACTCAAAATAACTCAGTAAAGACTCTGAGTTTTTACTTTTTCCATATCTGGCCTTCCTTCATCAGTTTTAATATATAAAGTGGGAAAGATAATCTCTCTTGGATTTGAATGTAATAGAATTTCAGTTGTATCTGTAGATCTGTTCCATGTTTCATGATTCCTCATTACGTTTAAAAGGGATTTCCGTAAATGATTTAGGATTTCCTGGTTAAAATAAATATTTGCGGGAAAGCTCGATACTTAATATCAGGCTAATTTCAAATATTAATTTGGTATGTGATCATTAAGTCTAAGAAAACCTTTGGTCTGAATGTGTTTGAATTAGTGAAGGCCCGAATAATGGAATTTGAGTCCGTGCCCAGATGTCAAGATCTCAGCAATTAAGGAGTATTCAGCATCTTAAGGATCAGCCAAACCACGTAAATGATGCAGTCCAAATACTGAATCCTGGCTCCTGTTTCAAAGAATCCCAAAGCTTTAAATAATTCTAAAACAAGCTGAGTTGTTAGAGAAGGGGGAGGGGGGAAATGAGACCAAAAGGAAGTGATATGCTAATTTTAAATCTGTCATAAAAATCCTCACGTTTTGCTACTTCTGAGCCAAAACTTAACAAATAGGGAAGTTATCTTCTTTTATCCAGTTTATCCCAACTGGAAATATAATTAGGCTTGTCACAAATGAGGAGGAGGAGGGGGAGAGGAGGAGATGGAAGAGGAGGGGGAAGGGAAGGGGAAGGGGAGAAAAAAGAAAGAAAAGAAAAAGAAAGAAAGAAAGAAAGAAAGAAAGAAAGGAAGGAAGGAAGGAAGGAAGGAAGGAAGGAAGGAAGGAAGGAAGGAAGGAAGGAAGGAAGGAAGGGGAGGAGGAGAAGAAGAAGGAGAAGGAGGAGAAGGAGGAGAAGGAGAAGGAGAAGCAGAAGAAGCAGAAGCAGCAGAAGAAGAAGAAGCAGAAGAAGAAGAAGAAGAAGAAGAAGAAGAAGAAGAAGAAGAAGAAGAAGAAGAAGAAGAAGAAGAAGAAGAAAAAGAAAAAGAAGAAGAAGAAGAAGAAGAAGAAGAAGAAGAAGAAGAAGAAGAAGAAGAAGAAGAAGAAGAAGAAGAAGAAGAAGAAGAAGAAGAAGAAGAAGAAGAAGAAGAATCCCAGTATTATTGGGGCACAAAGGAATTTGAGATCTTCTAAACCAACCCAAGGACAAGAGTCTTGTAAGTATAAGAAAACAACTGGCTGTCCAGCTTTTGTTTGAAAACTTTGTGATGGAGCACCCAGACTTGAGGAGGCAACCTGTTCTACATTAATAGCGCTCACACTCAGTAAATTCTTCCTTATTTTGAATTTGGATCTCTCTCTACTTCCCATGGGCACTATAGAGCATAAATCTACACTCTCTTCTCTGTGGCAGCCCTTCAATTATATGAACATTGCTCTCATATCTCCTCCTCAATCTTGGTCATCCTTGAACATCTTTTCCACTGTTCCCTTGCCATGAAGTTTTAATAAACACTCATAATCCTTGGCAGAGAAAGATCATCATCTACTAATAATTAAAGTGTTCTACCTCCTACTTTTTCCTGCCCTCAAAGTAATTTTTGGTTTTGCCTTGTGCTGCTACAGTGCCAGACCAAGATTGAGGGGGCAGATATGTGATACTTTTTTCTGAAAATTCACATGAAATAATCAAGTTCCTTTCAGGAAGAACTGGGGAAAGATCACCTATTTTTAAGCCTAGTATTTATTATGGTTATGAATGCCTTGAAAAACGATTCCAAAGACGTATTTTGGATCATATACGAACAGAACTCTGCTATTCATTAAAGTAGTCCAACATTTTCAGGGTTCTGCTTAAACCTCAAAAAGGGTAACATTTCTTCTTATTTCATTTCCAAATGATGAAGCAGCATCTGTGGGACATGGAATATGTCACAAAAGTCTGGAAGATGGTCACTGCCACACAATCGGAGCCCTGTTTCTTTTGTGTTTATGTTAATTTAAAGCAGGGGTGGGGAACTATGGCCCTTTTATGACTTGTGGACTTCAACTCCCAGAATTCCTTAGCCAGCTATAATTTCCCATCTCTGATCTAAAGGAACAGTATTTTTTTCTTTTCTTTTTTATTAAAGAGTTTTACAAAAAAAGATTTTACAATACATATCCCCAAAACCCACCCACCCCAAACCACCCCCCTTCTCCCCCACTTCCCAGAGCTAAATACAGGGTTATAGATATAATAATCATATTCTAACTTTATATTATCCATAATATCAAATTAACCAAATTCATAATGTGCTTTAACTCCCCTTTAACATAGATACATACAAAGTACTAACACTAAAATTAATAACAATATCCGTCTAAAATCTACTCATAAGCTAAATGGAACTTTTTAGTCCCATATTTATTCTGAATATAATCTATCCATCTCCTCAAAACTGAAATATATCTTTCTTGTGAATAATCCTTCAAATAAGCAGAAATCTTAGACATTTCTGCAAGATTCGATACTTTAAACACCCATTCTTCTATAGTAGGCAAACTATCCTTCTTCCAATATTGTCCCACCAGTAACCATGCTGCTGTTATCAAATTCAACATCAAATTGGTTTCTTTAACATCACAATCTACAACAATGCCCAATAGAAACAATTGTGGAGAAAACTTTATCTTCCTCTTAAAAATCTTTTGAATGTTCCACCAAATTTTAACCCAAAAAGCTTTTATATTTCTGCAAGTCCACCACATATGAAAATAGGTGGCTTCTAAACTACCACATCTCCAGCATTTAGACTGTAAGTTAGGATACATGTTAGACAACTTTTTGGGATCCAGATGCCATCTATAAAACATTTTATAAAAATTTTCTCTTAAATTTTGAGCCTGAGTAAATTTAACATTTCTAACCCAAATTACCTCCCAAGTATCCAACAGAATTGGTTCCTGGATATTTTATGCCCACTTTATCATACTTTCTTTAACTAATTCCGTTTCCGAATCCAATTCAATTAAAACATTATATTTCCTCTTTATATGTGCACAATTTAAATCTCTAATTTGTTTTACTAAATTTTCATCTGTAATTGTGATGCCAACCTTCTGATCCAACTTCCACCTAGCTTTCAATTGGGTATATTGAAACCAAGAGTAACTTATGTTTCCTTGTCTTAACTCATCTAATGATTTAAGTTGCCAATCATTCCCTTCCAATCTAAGTAATTTCTTATAGGAAAACATATCCAAACTCACTCCCATAGATACACCTTCTATCGCGTGTCCAGGAATTCCCCAAATCGGTATTTTATAATTTAACTTATAATAATACTTTTTCCAGACACGCAACAAGGCACTTCTAAGAATATGAGATTTAAAAGCCCTATCCACCTTTTTATCATAAAGCAAATATACATGCCATCCATATACCAAATCCCAACCCTCAAGGTGAAGTATTCTCTTATTAGTTAAATTAAGCCAATCGCTAACCCATGTCAAGACCACTGCATCATAATACAGTTTCAAATTCGGCGCCTTGAGTCCCCCTCTTTCCCTAGCATCTTGTAAAATCTTAAATTTAACTCTTGTTTTTTCCCCCGCCCAGATAAATTTATTAATACCCTTCTGCCATTCATCAAGGTTGGCATCCTTTTTCAATATAGGTATCATTTGAAACAAAAAGAGAAACTTCGGCAGAACATTCATTTTAACAACTGTGATTCTTCCCAGTAAAGATAATTGTAATTTTTTCCAATTATTTAAAACCCTTTGTATCTTCAACCATAATGTTTCATAGTTATTCTTATATAATTTTACATTTGAAGTTGCAATATACACTCCCAAATACTTAACCTTTTTTACTATTTCAAAACCTGTTAATTTAATTAACATTTCCCTTTCACTCATAGATATATTCTTAGATAATATCTTAGTCTTATTACTATTCACCTTAAACCCAGAAACCTTACCATACTGAGTTATAATTTCCATCAAATCTATAACCAATTGTATCGGTTGAGATACTGTCACAGCCAAGTCATCAGCAAAAGCTCTCAATCTATAATCATTCTGTTTTATTTTAATTCCCTTTATCATAGAGGACTCTCGAATTTTAATTAATAAAATCTCTAACGTTAAAACAAACAATAATGGTGATAGGGGGCATCCCTGTCTTGTACCTTTTTCAATTTTAAACGTCTCTGTTAGCCCCCCATTAATTATAATTTGTGCAGTTTGTTGTTGATATATAGTTTTAATAGAATGTAGGAATCCTTCTCCAAAATTCATTTCCTCAACAACTCTCAATAAGAATTGCCAATTCAATTGATCAAAAGCTTTCTCTGCATCCAAAAATATCAGTGCTGCAGGGACTTGGTTGTTCTTATCCAAATATTCAAGCAAATTTACAATTTGTCTTACATTATATTTCATATACCTTCCAGATATAAATCACTATGAATCATTTGTTTCAAAACTTGCATTAATCTATTAGCCAGTAGTTTAGCAAAAATCTTATAATCTGTATTCAAAAGCGATATAGGTCTATAATTTTTAGGTTGAGTAAGGTCTTGATCCTCCTTTGGAATCAATGATACAAAAGCTGTCCTCCAAGATGGAGGAACTGCTCCTCCAGTCTGAATTTCATTAAACAAGATCGTAAAAAGGTTCAATCATTTCAACCAACAGCATTTTATAATAAATTGCTGTTAATCCATCTGTTCCCGGGGCCTTGCCCACTTTCAACTGTTTAATAGCTAAAGAAATTTCCTCTGATGTTATTAGGCGATTCATCTCAAGTTGTTGTTCTTTTGAAAGTCTCGGAAAATGAGCTTCCTGTAAATACTTATCTATATCTAAAGCTTGTATGTTTTCTCTAGAATATAATTTCGAATAGAAATCTAAAAAACTCCTCTTAATCAGCTTTTGTTGATAGACTTCTTTTCCTTTATATTCTATTTTATCTATAGTACGTAATTTCTGTTTTCCCCTTCCTGCTGCACTTAATTTCTAAAAGAAAGAAAAAGCATGTTAAAGGAATAAAGAAAATGGCTGCTTTTTTAAAAATTCCATTTATATCCCGCCCTTCTCCGAAGACTCAGGGCGGCTTACAAGCTTAGCAGTAGCCTTCATTCTATGTATATGCCTGCTTATTAGGGCTTTCACACACACACCCCCAAGCGGCATTATTACAAAGTCAGCTTAATTGCCCCCAACAATCTGGGTCCTCATTTTACCTACCTCGGAAGGATGGAAGGCTGAGTCAACCTTTTCATCAGTTGTCAGAGCAGGAACATCCAAAGTTAGCAGCGTTGACATCTAGAATGTACTAAGAAGTATATATGTTATACCGACACACTTCAAGTTATGGGGGGGGGGTTAGTGGTTGCTTTTTTCTTTATTCTGGGGGAGAGGGTTAATCTGAAGAAGAAATTTCAGCCCTTGCCCGTCCACCCAATCTGACATTTTAACAAAGAAGCTAGAAAGTCAGTCCCATCTGGTACTATTTTATTGCTCTTTATGCAAGGAAAGGAAAGGGAGAAAGACAATAATAATTTGGTGATGTTTTAGAACTACTTTTATTTTTTATAAAAAAACAACAACAACCCACTGGCCCCTTCTCTTAAAAATCCCACAGTAGCTACTGCTAAGAATTTTCATTTATTTTTCAATAGTGCAGGATATATAGTTTCCTTCTAGCTGCCTCATCGGGAACGTCTGTACCTCTGATTCCTTACGAGAGGCTGACTTGGAGATTTGTGGTCTTCTGTATATTGAATTTGGCTTTGTTACTTTTTCTGAGTGGTAGCCAAGTTGCTGTCATTGACGTAATTTATGAATTCTTACCGGCAGAAGTCGAGGTCATTACTTTGCACTGATGTATAGAGCAATAGGTTTATTTTTGCCCAATGCTGTATGTTAGAAGATAACTCAAACCAAAAAAAAAAATCTACCTTAGATTTTGCTTCTTTTACATCACAGCAGTCCAATATGTTAACCCTGATGAGGTCACTTCATGTGTTTATCTTTTAGTTTCTTGTATGCATATATAAGGACACATCTGCTCTCTGCCTATAGTAATAATTTCTAATGTTTAAAATGTATTTACATTATTGCCAGATTTTAGACCAAACATGTCAAACACAAGGCCCGGGGGCCGGATCCGGCCTGTGAAGTGGTTTCATGTGGCCCACGAAGCCATCCTGGAAACAGTGAGGGAATGGCCCCCACTGCCTTGGCCCTGGCCCAGAGACCCTCCTTCTGCCAGAGACCCTCAGATCTGTCCCACTCCTGCCCAGGCCCCCATAGGCACCCTTGATGCGAACGATGCAGAGCTGGCCACGCCCACCCAGTAGGCCATATGCACTCTAGCCACGCCCACCCAGTAGGCCACACCCACCCTGGCCATACCCACCCGGCCCCTTGAGGGCAACCACAATGCTGATGCAGCCCTCAATGAAATTGAATTTGACACCCCTGTTTTAGACCTTAACCATGAACTATAAGAAGTATTGCACTGGATTCTCCTTTCCCAGTCTTCTAAATTCAGTTTTATTAGATAACTCCGTATTATGGGCTTCAGACTCTAGCCCATCCCTTGTGAGTCTCCCCCCCCCCCCGATATTGCAGCATTCTTTTCTTTTCTTTTCAACATAGTTATTCTGCCCACCAACCTTCCACTCAAATTTAAGCTCTGCAAAGTACATGGCTAAAAGGTTAAATTGGGATTGTCGCTTTCATTAGTGCTTTCTCATTATACATTTGGATAGCCTAATTTGGGTATATGGGGCAAAGAAAAGCTTTGATACCTTTGAAAAATTCAGAAATATGCTTTTTAACATCATCAGGCCAAAATTCTTACATAAGCGTTTCGTCCTTGAGGAAATATATAGTTGCAATGCAGGGATTAGAAACCTTTACCATGAATTCTAATTACCTCCTAGAGACATGCCTAACGCTGTAATTGACCAGTATCTAACAGCACAATCTTCTTTTCTTTCATGTAAATGAAGAAAAGCAGATGGAAAAGAAAATGTAACAATCCAACTCAGCCTGCCAGAAGCGGACCACAATAAAGATTCTAAGCAGGTTTTGCAACATTTCAAAGAAAACCAGATTTAACAAATGCCTGGGCTGTATCAGTTACAGCTGCATGTCCATTATGTGTGAAATCACTTTATTACAGGGTATAATGACTTTTCAAATATTTGCTCTTCAAAACCTGGGGAGAATTGCTCCTTGGTTTCATTTCTTTTTTTTTCCCCCTTACTCTGTGTGAAAAACTTGGAATTGCTTTTCAAATATAGGTTTTTAAGGTCTGGCGTTTCCAGCAATACAAAGCAAAGACGGGCAGCGAGAACTGGATTCCTGAGAAACTAAGGCAAATGTTGAACTGCTAGCAAGTACCTATATTGAACACAAAAGATGGTTCGAATAGAATGGGGTTAAAAACTGTAAATCCTAACTTTATAAAAATTGAAGGGCACATGGTGCCCTTGAAAAATATGGGAGAACAATTATGGAGGCTTCTGAAACATTTAAATTACTTGTGACTTCCAAGTGACATTATGTACAATGCTACAATGTCAGTGGCTTGTGTTATATCATCATTGCATCCTGTTTTATTAACCATGGATCACTTAAATTGGTTTCTGAGCAGGAGACAAACACTTGACATAATTAAATGAATAATCCTGGAAAATTTATTATTTACAGTGTAAATAATCCAATGCTGCTCATTAATCCCATTGCTCTGTAGCTTAATATGCACCAACTATAGTTGATTCTCATTTCAAATTCAAATTCAAGGAAAAAGGCATATTTCTAGTTAATTGGTAATCTAATCTTATCAACGAGAGGCATGCGGTGGCTCAGTGGGTTAGGACGCTGAGCTTGTCGATCAGAAGGTCGGCAGTTTGGCGGGTCGAATCCCGAGTGCCGCGTAACAGAGTGAGCGCCTGTTACTCGTCCCAGCTTCTGCCAACCTAGCAGTTCAAAAGCACATAATTGAATTGTCTGGCCTGGACTGAGGGATTTTAAATTAAATTAAATTAATTTTAAATTTTAATGTTATCTTAATTTTGTGGCTTGTATTAATTTAATCTTATTTTATTCTCTCTTTTTGTATTGTTTTTAACTTGCCCTGTGAACTGCCCTGAGTCCTTTGGGAATAGGGTGGTATATAAATTCAATTAATAAATAAATAAATAAAATAAAAATGCAAGTAGAAAAATAGGGACCACTACGGTGGGAAGGTAACAGCGTTCCGTGTGCCTTTGGCGTCTAGTGATGCCAGCCACATGACCACAGAGACGTCCTCGGACAAGCGCTGGCTCTTCGGCTTTGAAACAGAGATGAGCACCGGCCCCTAGAGTTGGAAACGACTAGCACGCATGTGCGGGGGAACCTTTACCTTTACCTAATCTTATCAAAATTGTTATCAAACCTGATGTTGCCCTTTTAACATGTTCCCCATATCATTTTCAAAAAGCAGGTGCGGCTAATTCCAGATCCCACACTTTACAAGGTAAGTATCAGCTTGTATTTTTAATTATGTTTGACAACTTGTTTTTGTTTTTTTGTTTTTTTTTTGCTGATGGAAAATTTGGGTGAATTAGGCAGCAACCCACTCAAAGACGTTAAGCTTGACTTCCGGTGGCTCCGCGGCGACGGAGACAGCCTTCCCGGGCTGCCCGCGGCTCAGCTGAGTTTTTTTTCGCCCGAAACAGCGCCGATGTGAAGACCAAGGAGGCTATTAGACTGTTAAGAGGACAATTTGATAAATTAATGGCTGACCAAGTGGCAACCAACTTGCGGTTTGCCAGGCATAATACTTTTTGCAACGCTAATAAACCAGGTAGATGGTTAGCTTATAGATTGAGGAAAAAACAAAGGGCTTCTAATATAGACAAGATTGAGCACAAAGGAAGGGTTGTGTTTCAACAGGACCTTATTAAGGACGCTTTTGTGGATTTCTATTCAAAACTATATGCTAAAGAGGAAATTAATGAAAAAGATATTGATATATATTTGGAGAATGCTAGCATCCCGGTTCTTACGCAAGTACAAAAAGAGGGGATTAATCAACTGATTACAGAAGAAGAAATTTTCACAGTAATTAAGGAATTGAAGGTGGATAAAGCACCAGGTACGGATGGCTTGACTGTGGCCTATTATAAAAATTTACAATTAGAGATGATAAAACCGTTAAAGGAACTGTTCCAGACAATTCAGAGGGGGGGAAAGGTGCCACCGTCTTGGAGAACAGCTTTTATTTCTTTGATTCCGAAGGAAGACCAAGATGCTACTCAAGTTAAAAACTATAGACCAATATCGCTTTTAAATACAGATTACAAGATATTTGCTAAGGTTTTGGCTAATAGACTGATGAGGGTTCTGCAACAGGTGATCCATGGGGATCAGACGGGGTTTATTAGTGGTAGGCAAATGAAAAATAATGTGAGGCATATAGTTGATGTGTTAGAGTTTTTGGAAAGGAACAACCAGATCGCTGCGGTGCTAATTTTTTTAGATGCTGAAAAAGCTTTTGATCAATTGAATTGGAAATTTTTGTTGAAAGTTTTAGACAAAATGGATTTTGGGGAAAATTTTTTACAACCGATTAGGGCATTATATCAAAAACAAACTGCCCGAATTATAGTTAATAATAGCTTGACAGAAGCATGTAATATTGAGAAGGGCACAAGGCAAGGGTGTCCGTTATCGCCCTTGTTATTTGTGTTAACATTAGAGATATTATTGGTTAAAATTCGGAATTCAGGAAAAATTAAGGGGATACAAATTGGAGATCAGGACTACAGATTGAGAGCATTCGCAGACGATCTGGTTGTTACAGTGACCCAGCCAGAGAACTCTGTTGTGGACCTGATGGAGATAATAACACAATATGGGAAGGTTTCTGGATTTAAAGTTAATACACAGAAAACTAAAATTTTGGCCAGAAATATGACAGTTTCGCAAAAGGCTCTCTTAGAAGGATTAACTGGATTTGAGATTGTTAAAAGGGTCAAATATTTGGGGGTGATTTTGTCGCCCTCTAATACAAAGCTATATAAAAATAATTATGAAAAACTATGGGGGAAAATTCAAAAAGAATTGGAGAGTTGGGAAAAATTGCAATTGTCTTTGTTGGGACGGATTGCAGCAGTAAAAATGAATGTCCTGCCTAAATTTTTATTTTTATTCCAAATGATACCGATTCTTAAGAAAGATTCTAATTTGGAGGAATGGCAGCGAGGTATCAATAAATTTGTGTGGGCAGGGAAAAAGCCACGAGTTAAACTTAAGATTATGCAGGATACTCGTGAGAGAGGTGGCCTTAAATTGCCTAATTTTAAATTATATTATGAAGCTGCTGCATTAGTAGGAATAAGTGATTGGATTAACTTGACGCAAGGGAGGTTATTAAATCTTGAGGGCCATGATTTGTTGTTTGGCTGGCATGCATATTTGTTGTATGATAAGAAGGTAGACAACGTGTTTAGGGTATTTTAAGACAGGCATTGCTGAGAGTTTGGAAGAAGTATAGACATAAGTTAAGTTGCAAGATACCATTGTGGGCAATTCCAAAACACGCAATAGAAAATATACATGCTGGCTTCAAACATGATGTGACTACGTACAAGGAGATCCTTAGCTTGGAAAGAAATGTTTGGTGTTTGAAATCATATAGCCTCTTGCGAGATGAGAAGGTTGTTCAAAATTGGTTTCAATATACTCAGTTACGGGCCAGGTGGAAAGAAGATCAGAAAAATGGATTTACAATGACTGATGAAAATTTGATAAAGCAAATTAGAAATCAGGGACCAGCACATATCAAACGGATATATCTTGCATTGATAGAGATTGACTCAGAAACAGAGCTTGTTAAGGATTGTATGATAAAATGGGCCCAAAACATCCAGGAAGTTATCACAATGGACACTTGGGAAAACATTTGGGTGAGGAACGTAAAATTTACTCAAGCTCAAAATCTAAGGGAGAACTTTTACAAAATGTTTTATAGATGGCATTTAGATCCTAAAAAGCTTGCAAGTATGTATCCGAATTATCAGCCTAAATGTTGGAGGTGCGGAGATGAAGATGCAACATATTTTCACATATGGTGGACATGTAAGAAGGTTAAGGCTTTTTGGATAAAAGTCTGGTGGAATATGCAGAAGATTTTTAAACAGAGGATAAAGTTTTGTCCGCAACTTTTTTTGTTGGGAATAATTGCAGACGCTACAGTTGTGGACACTAAGTTGATGTTGAACTTAATTACGGCAGCAAGACTTTTGATAGGCCAACATTGGAAGAAAGAGGAACTGCCGACCATAGAAGAGTGGACTTTAAAGGTTTCCGACCTGGCAGAGATGGCGAAGATTTCGGCCTATTTGAAAGATCACTCGCAAGAACGCTATATTATGGAATGGAGAAAATGGATTGAGTTTATCCAGATCAAGTATAGGGTTAAGAAGTTTTATGTAGCATTTGAATGAGTCTTCTTTCGTATTTTTTTCTTTTTTTTTCTTTTCTTATTTTAGTTTCTTTTTACACATATCTGATATTATTAAGGTTTGTCTTATCCTATATAAGCTAGAGAGTGTTGGATTTTAGAGTTTATAGTTGTTAGCATATGATTGTTTATGATTGCTTTTTATATATATACCTTGTATTTAGCTTTGGGAAGTCGGGGGGGAGGGGGGGAGGGGAGGGGGGGGAGGTAGGGGGGGGAGGAGGGAGGGGAAGGGGGGATTTTTAAAGGAAAATTTTACTTTAAAACTTTTCAATAAAAAAAAAAGACGTTAAGCTGATATAAACTGCACAAAATTGAACATGTTTTTCACTACCCCCTTGCAGCAGAAGCAATTTTGGCCATCTTAGGCAATGTATTACACAATACCTAGGCAATATAACATGTGCACACCAAGATAGAAGTCCTCTTAAAGGATTTACTAATTTTGGAACACAATTTCTAAGCAGCATCAAGATATAGGGATGTACAAAATTTTATCCAACATTTGCTTTATGAACATTATCTTTCCTCATAATTTGTACTTTTTTTTAAAGGCATATTTCCCGATGAGCACAAACTTAATAACCTTAACCTTAACACATTTTTGTTCAGATCTTTTCCTATGTACCGTTTATTTATTTGGGGTGGATAAGCGAGAGTATTTGAACAGCATGGCATGGCAAAATTAAGGGTATTGGGGAGATTTACAACAATACAGCTTTGTTGTATTGGCATTTCTTGATTATGTTTCTCCTCTTTTGACTTGATCCACAAGTTGTTTTTATGCACAGGGATAATAAATTTGCAGCTACCTATTCCTTGTTACCCTGCCTGGTAGCTTCAAGTCAAACACTTGGGTAGATCATCCCTTATCAGAAATTTCTGGATTGTCAGGTATGATACAACAGTATAAATCTTCTGTGAATTAACTTGGTATGCTATTCTTTGCTTTTCATCAAATTATACCAGCTACGTTGGCCCAGGCAGGGCTAGAAGGCAGTATTGCTGGCTAAGTCTGCCAACAGCCAGGAGTTCGATCCTGACCAGCTGAAGGTTGCCTCGGCTTTCTATCCTTCCGAGGTCAGTAAAATGAGGACCCAGATTGTTGGGGGAGGGAATAGGCTGACTCTATAAACCGCTTAGAGAGGGGCTGTAAAGCACTGTGAAGCGGTATATGAATCCAAGTGCTATTGCTATAATATTCAATTCTTGGGCACCTGTTTACATGTACATTAGTCTCCCTCAAGTATGCTTTGATTCCTGGTGACTTTAAGGGTGCATCTTCCACATTCTTCTTTAAAACAAAACATAATTTTTGTTCCTCTTCCTATTCACCTGCTTCTGATCAATTTCTAGCATGCTTGTAACGTGACCTATAATTGTCAGGCTTAGCTGAAAATTTCAGGTTCTTTGCTGGGACCTCCTTCTGAGGCAGACTTTAAGACTGATAAAGCAGAGATAAGGAAATGTCTGAGGCCATCTGCCAACTGGAGCAGCTGCAGCACCTTTAACAGGTATCATGGGGAGGAAACAGCCCTGCCCTTTCACCGGGCAAGTCTCCAAACATTACATCATTCTGGAAAAGCTCTTTTCTCTCAAGGTGAGAAATGTCTAGCTTGGGGGGAAAAATAACACACCAAGGAAGAGCTCTGAATTTAATCAATTCTGGTTACCATTTTTAGATTATTTTCTGTAGAAGATTTTGATTTACAAGTGCCATTCTACAGATAAATATTATTATTTCTTCTTAAGAAGACAACAAAAAAGCCAACACAGTGCTAGGCTGCATTAACAGAGGGATAGAATCAAGATCAAGTGAAGTACTAATACCACTTTACAATGCTTTGGTAAGGCCACACCTGGAATACTGCATCCAGTTTTGGTCACCACGATGTAAAAATGATGTCAAGACTCTAGAAAGGGTATAGAGAAGAGCAACAAAGATGATTGGGGGACTGGAGGCTAAAACATATAGGGAACAGTTGCTGGAATTGGGTATGTGTAGTTTAACAAAGAGAAGGGTGAGGGGTGACATGATAGCAGTGTTCCAATATCTCAGGGGCTGCCACAAAGAAGGAATCAAGCTTCCAAAGCACCTGAAAGCAGGACAAGAAGCAACGGATGGAAACTAGTCAAGGAGAGAAGCAACCTAGAACTAAGGAGAAACTTCCTGACAGTTAGAACAACTAACCAGTGGAACAACATGCCTCCAGAAGTGGTGAATGCTCCAACACTGGAAGTTTTTAAGAAGAGATTGGCCAGCCATTTGTCTGAAATGCTATAGGGTTTCCTGCCTGATCAGGGGGTTGGACTAGATGACCTCCAAGGTCCCTTCCAACTACTTCTTCTTCTTCTTCTTCTTCTTCTTCTTCTTCTTCTTCTTATTATTATTATTATTATTATTATTATTATTATTATTATTATTATTATTATTATTATTATTATTATTATTATTATTATTAAGACACATGTGCTCAAATATACTTAGGTATGTATTCAGAGCCTCCTCCTCCTCCTCCATCATTGATGTCGCTGTTAACACTGGGAGAAGACATTAGGATTGCCCTTGCCTTCTTCCTAGGCTGAGAGAGAAAGACTGGCCTAAGGTCACCCAGCTGCCTATGGCAGAACTAGAATTCACACTCTCCCAGTTTCTAGCCTGGCACCTGAAAGAAAATCCAGTTTTTTTACCCTGCTTCTATTTCAGTTCCTTTTTTTACTTTTTAACTCCATTTTTAGTTTTTGTGATTCTTTTTTTTTTAATTATGAGCTTGCTTGATTTCAACAGGATAGATGGCATTGCTTGGGTATGACCCAATGGGAATGGCATTTTCTCCTGCCAGAATCAAACATTTTAGCATTATCTGATCTGACATCTTTATGTGAACCTGTGAAAACTTTTTGTTATCTTCAGGAAAGAAAAGAAAACAGGGTCATTGTCAGCAGACGTTTTACTTAATTCCTCTTGATCAAAACCAGCGCTAAGTTAGCTTTTTCTGAGAACTGGACATGAGTTCATACAAATATCAGCCAAACTAATCAAGTCAAATTAATGTATCTCCTATTACCTTAAGTAACACATTTGCTCTGGCAGTAACATTGTTCTCCTTTCTTCCTGTAGATTCAGTGCTGAATTGTTTACTTTTAAAACACACAAAAACAGACAGGGAGAAATGGCTAAGCCTACCACTTTGCCATGGCAAATCTAGACAGCACACTAAAAAGCAGAGACATCACCCTGCCAACAAAAGTGCGTATAGTCAAGGCTATGGTCTTCCCAGTTGCAATGTATGGCTGTGAATGTTGGACCATAACAAAGGCAGAGTGCCAAAGAATTGAGGCATTTGAACTATGGTGCTGGAGAAGACTCCTGCGAGTTCCTTGGACTGCAAGGCGATCAAACCGGTCAGTCCTAGAGGAGATCAACCCTGACTGCTCTTTAGAAGGCCAGATCCTGAAGTTGAAACTCAAATACTTTGGCCACCTAATGAGAAGGAAGGACTCACTGGAGAAGAGCCTAATGCTGGGAAAGGTTGAGGGCAAAAGAAGAAGGGGACGACAGAGAATGAGGTGGCTGGATGGAGTCACTGAAGCAGTAGGCATGAGCCTAAATGGACTCCAGAAGATGGTAGAGGACAGGAAGGCCTGGAGGAATGTTGTCCATGGGGTCGTGATGGGTCGGACACGACTTCGCAACTAACAACAACAACAACCACTTTAAACAGAATCACTCAGCAGGATCTCCTACAGAAATCAAAGAGACCTCTAAGCCAACATATTTAGGATTGAGAAACAAAGAATGAAAAATGAAGATAGAAGATCTTTTTGACTTGGTGGAATTTAAATCCAGCTAGCCATTTCAGGGATAATACTTAATGTGACCTTTTAATGAAAAAGAATATATATTTTATACCATATCCTTGTTCTTAGTGTCCATTGTTTCTTAAGGTTGTTCCTCAGATTGAGTTAAAAGGCTATCTCCTAGTCTCTGAGCTGGTAGAAAACTTTACCACTTTAGAAGTTTGCTTCTTTCACTGGTGATCCTTGTCCTTCTTCACCATGATGTTGACAACAAATACTGAAGAATTCTGTCATGGAATACATTAAATTTGGGGGTTCATTGATGGACCTATCCAGTTTTCTTCCCCTTTTCCCTAAATAAATATTATAAGCCAGCTAGAAGACATCCACTAATCCTCACTACAAATGGGCTGAGGGGGGAGGGGGTGGATGTGGGCTTATGACCAGAATGGCAGGTTTAACCATCTGTCAAAACTCACTTCGGGTTTTGTGTAAGATTTTGCCATGGTAAAGGGAGTCCCAGTACCAGATGAGGTCAGACTCCTTTGGAATACGTTTTTAATGCTAGTTTGCAATGCTATCCTGGAATAGTGCTAAACCTCAGTTCGGAAGCATCTGAAACAACGGCTTTTGCTTAAAAGCAAAGGGGGAAGAAAGAGAAAAATTTTCAGGCTTGAATTCAAACAAGCCAGCTATTGAAATTTATTTTGCAGATATTTGTGGCCCCATGCCAATCAAAACAGCAAAAACTACTTTGTAGACCATGCTGATCTGCAGAGATAATTAGGAAATATCTCTTTCTGTCATGCACACTCATGACACACGTTGCTCAGTGGGTCATTAGTTTTGGATCCAATTTTATATAACATTTGAACTGGAGAGGTTTTTTATGATTCCTTTCAGAATTAGCAAGAGCCTGTACAGATGAAATACCTGCTAGAGATACTGCACTGAAATCGCATAGGTTTTAGTGCAGGGGTAGGCAACCTTGGCTCTTTTATGACTCATGGACTTCAACTCCCAAAATTCCTGAGCCAGCCATGGGAGTTGAAGTCCACAAGTCATAAAAGGGCCAAGTTTGAAGACGCCTGCTCTATGTGCTGTCCTGTGATAGTTTCCAAACATAGTGTGGAAGTTTCCAAGCAAGTCCATTCAAAGCGCTATTAGGTTGTGATGTTCGTAGAATTATATATTCATACTGTTGTGCAAAACAGAGCATGAATTCTGATCAGCAAAGAACTACTTGCTCCATTTTTGCCAACAGGGGGAGGGAGAGAAAGGGAGAGAGAGAAGAGAAACTTATTAAGCAAAGTCACTTACCAAGCTTCCATGTTTGAAAGGAAATTTTAGCTTGGATCTCCCCAAAGTCATTCTAGCTACTTAATTGCTATTCCACATTCTCTCTCGCATACAATAGGAAAAAGTATGCCCTTGTTTGCATTGGCAAGATGCAAATACAGACTACTGTATGCGGATTCATTAATTTAGCGTGTAGCGTATCATATATACTAACTATATATTAACATTTCAGCCGGGCTATGTAGAAACACAGTGCATTGGGTTAAGAGTTTCCTGCAAAATAGAGTGTTCAATTATCCATTATAATGATAAACAGGTTGTTCAGGTTTTTTTTTAATCTGCTATAGAGTATTTTTCTGGGCAGAATTCTCTGTTTAACCTAACCCTTTCACAGAAATTATTATAGCCAAAATCAGGAAGGTGTGTTCTGCAGAACAATCTGAAAGGAGATCTTGAACCAGAATCATATATCTAAGCCAGTTCACATTCTGGCTTTCCATTTTTTCACTGTCCTTAATAAAAACCACACATTATAGTTTAAAATGTAAAGGCAGCCCTGAAATCTTCCTGTTTATTTAAATAAAAAACGAAAAGAGAATGCTGCATTCAGACATCATGGTTTCACTTCCAGAGTTCTCCTTAGCGGTCTCTTACAATGTAATAGTTTATCATATTTGTTGTCTCATTTATTTTAATACTATTCAAAATTCAAACTGGTTTAATACAGATATTCTATTTCAGGCAGTGCTTTTTTTGTAAAAGAAAAAGGTGCCGGAACTCACACATGTTATACAACCTGCCTTGCCTACCCTACAAGGTTCCATCCAAAAAAGGTGCCGGAACTCTGTTCTGAGCGTTCTATGACAAAAAAAGCCCTGATTTCAGGTATATCTTTGCTTATCTCTGCCCTAAGCTAAGTAAATAAATAAATAATTTTGCTTACTTTATAACCATGGAAGAAAATTCTAAAACTGTTTTCTGCACATCAAAATGTGCCCCAGTTGTTATTCATAAATCCATTTATTGCACCAAATGGCCTTTCTCCAGTGACACATCTTCACCATCATAAAGAGAGACATGAGTAAATTGTATTATTACTATGAATAGTATCCCTATTTTGAGACTTCTTTACAGATATTAACTCTACTAATAATACTTTCCAAATATCTAGGGCAGTGTAAATTCAAGGCGCTCTTTAACTTTCGCAAACTGAATAAAAAAAAATTGACCAAGTGAAATTTCATTACCCACACTCTCATTTCTTTAAAAGAGAAATTGTAAACTACCCATAGGTTTATTTTTGTGCATCTGGGGAGACCAAAATAGTTAAAATGGACCCCTCAGTTACTTGTGTACATTTTTCAAAACAATTTTCAACTTGATTTCCCCCCCCCCCCCCATTCCTCCTGCTTAGCACAGCCTTGCCAGATATTTATACCCCTGGACAGAATGAAATGCAACCCCAAATTAAATCAGAGAGAATCCACTCTGTTGCTCATGTTGGATACGTTTCAACTATTCTTGATTTTAGCTTTTGAATGAATTTTATTGCTCCTCTTAACAGGCAGAGATGATCAGTTCATCTGAAAGGTTTCAATTCAGTTACATTTTCATTGATTAATACTGAAGATTCTCCATTCTTTTCTTTTCTTTTTAACAACAAAATGGTCTAAAAAAATGTCCTCCATAATTCAAGTTCAGTTCCTGATGACTCCATGGACGTGACAATGAAATCACAACAACATGTTGGTTTTGCTTCCCACTAATGGAATTCTTGATCAATTTCCCTTTCAAATATTAACTGGGCCTAATTTGCTTTAAAGTCTAAATCTAAAGTCACAGGAACAGAGACTTGAATATAATTCCAAAATTTTCTCCAAAGGTTGTTTCTGAATTGAAATGTTCTATGAAACAGAAGCAAAATTAAATAAAAAAACCAAAAAAACCAGTTCAGAGTTAATTATATTGTATTAATTATAATTTAATTTTACTAATTTAATTTAATTTAATTTAATTAAGCTCACGTTTAAACACTTTATACCCCTGGATGTAACAGAGGTCTTTTTAAAAAAAATTGATATCATTATCAACAAGGAAGAACTAGATACCAACTTAGACCCAGCTAAGCCATGAATCCTTCAGTGCATTTGGCACGGCATTGGGTTGTCTGAAATTGTCTTCAGTCTGAGCTGCAGTCATTTAGAGCTGGCATGAAAAGGTTCAGATAATAGTAAAGGGGTGACGTCTCCCATTAGATTCAGAATACTGTAAATTAGTTAGAATGAGGCTTCTAGTCTGAACTAATTCTGTCCTAGCACTGTGAGTGTGATCTTCATCTAGAGCAGGGGTGTCAAACTCAATTTCATTGAGGGCCGCATCAGCATTGCGGTTGCCCTCAGGGGGCTGGATGGGTATGGCCAGGGTGGGTGCGGCCTACTGGGTGGGCGTGGCTAGAGTGCGTATGGCCTACTGGGTGGGCGTGGCCAGCTCTACATCGTTCGCATCAAGGGTGCCTATGGGGGCCTAGGCAGGAGTGGGACAGATCTGAGGGTCTCTGGCAGAAGGAGGGTCTCTGGGCCAGGGCAAAGGCAGTGGGAGCCGTTCCCTCACTGTTTCCAGGACGGCTTCGCGGGCCGCATGAAACCACTTCACGGGCTGGATCCAGCCCCCGGGCCTTGTGTTTGACATGTCTGATCTAGAGGACACTTGCATCACTCACAATTGTCTTCTCCAGCCCATTAACCAAACCATCTTTGCTTTTGTTTTGTTTTTGTTTTGTTTTGTTTTTGCTTGTTCGTTGACCTATTTTGACTACCAGGGCAGCTTTGATGGTGGACCTTCTGACAAATCTCAAAGGACAGCCATTTAAATAGAAGGCCCAATTTCTACCTCATCCTCACAACTTTCAGCTAAACCATCCTTTGAGTGAGGTCTGCTCATCTAGTTAGCTCCATTTAGCCCCGATGAAATCGATACACTTTAAATTCAAGGAATTTGATTTGATGCCACCATCCCCAGTTCTTCCACCACCGTGTAAGCAATTTCTACCACTTTACCACAAAGAACAGTCCTGGTTTGTAGGCTGTATTTTTCATTCCTTGCCGTTCCACCGAGAATCAAGGGTTACAGTGGAATTCTACTACCATTACTGTATTACACTCCTAACATTTCTGAAGACATAATTTGCAAATGGATGTGGAAGAGCTGAATTGCAGGAGTCTCGTTATGCCTTCCATTTTCTTAAGGGTTACATGATCGGTCTGCCTTGTTTATCGTGAAAGATTACCAACATTAAACAGGGAAATCGGTTAATATGATTGCAATTAAGCTACAGCTGCTCAGAAGGGAAGACCCACCGAAGCCTGACTACCATATGGCCTGCAGAGTTAGCAAATGTGGGTCACGTGACCGACAAACATCGAAGGCTAAAATAAATTCCAAGAAGACCTTCCAACCTTGGATACCTCTGAGATTGAGGCCAAAAAAATGGCAGCTGTCTACAGCATTGGACTATTGTTTTCCCAAGGACTCCTTCTAAATGGATTTATTTTATCACACGCATTCCAGGGATGACCTAATGCTAGAACAAATAAGAGAAGTTATGTGAGACTGTGGTTATAAAATCTGGTCTTTAGAAAGAAAGTGGGGGAAAAAAGCAAATAAATGCATTGATACTTAAGCAGAAATGAAGCAGCAGCATTGCCTAGCTTTGTCTTCCCCAAAAAAAATCTCACATTTACGCCATCCGGACTTCACTTGAATAATTCAGTGGAGAGAAAAACCTATTGCACACACAAGAGCTCTTACTCCAGACCTGGAGCAAAATAATAATGTGTCTCCCTTCTTTCTCTACTATTGTTTTTAAAAGAATAAATAGGCACCTCTCTGCTTGGAAAAAGAGGACCCAAAAGATTGTTACAATCCTTTATTTTGGGCTTTGTAATTTATGTTTACAGCAAGAGATAAAACATGCACAGCTAGATGATGAATGGGTTCCCTTTGATGGCATCAAATAAATAGATGAAAGCAATTCATCTATTTCCTAAAATAAGAGGTCACATGACTTCATTTCAACTTAGTGGGTTGGGCCTTCTCTAACCTGGGTCTGTGCCACTTTGTGATTGGCAGTGCCTCCAAGCATCCCAGTTTCATTATGGACTTTTGCAGGCTGCAAGGAGTTGACCCACCTAAGGTTGGCTTGGTTTCTTCTCCAGAGGATGGGGAAATTGTGGTGCTTCTTATGGGGCTATGGGACAGGAGGCTTTTTATTGGCTGGCACTCTTGTCTCATTCCACTTTGTGGTAGTCCCTCCTCCTGAAGCCTTCGCACAGTTGCTCTGTCCTTCCTGCTTGCCTCAAGAGTTTGGTAAAAAGAGAGTGAATTGAAGGAAAGAACAACAGTCAGAAATGGTTAGATGACTGCATTATTTTTCATGAGCAATGCAAAGATCTTTAGTATGAAGTGGAAAACAAGGATATATTCTCCACCAGGGGTTTCCCCAAGATATCTGAACTATATATGCAGGTTCCTATGACAAATGGACTATTTCTATTTCAGATTATCCCTTTTATGGATTACTGCCTTGTCATGGCGAGGGGGCTTGCGTAACTCATTGAAGCTATACCAGACATGTCAAACACAAGGCCCGGGGGCCAGATCTGGCCTGCAAAGTGGTTTCATGTGGCCCATGAAGCCATCCTGGAAACAGTGAGGGAATGGCCCCCACTGCCTTGGCCCTGGCCCAGAGACCCTCCTCCTGCCAGAGACCCTCAGATCTGTCCCACTCCTGCCCAGGCCCCCATAGGCACCCTTGATGCGAACGATGTAGAGCTGGCCATACCCACCCAGTAGTCCATATGCACTTTAGCCATGCCCACCCAGTAGGCCACACCCACCCAGGCCACACCCACCCGGCCCCCTCAGGGCAACCGCAATGCTGATGCGGCCCTCAATGAAATTGAGTTTGACACCTCTGAGCTATGCCATGCAGGGCCACCCAAGATGGACAGGTCACAGCAGAGAGTTCTGACAAAATGTGATCCACTGGAGAAGGAAATGGCAACCCACTCCAGCATCTTTGCCATGAAAACCCCACGGACAGTACCAAAAGGCAAAAAGATATGATGCTGGAAGATGAGCCCCTCAGGTTGGAAGGTGTAAGAGGAAGACAGAGACTGAGGTGGCTGGATGGAGTCACTGAAGCAGTAGGCATGAGCTTAAATGGACTCCAGAAGATGGTAGAGGACAGGAAGGCCTGGAGGAATGTAGTCCATGGGGTCGCGATGGGTCGGACATGACTTTGCAACTAACAACAACAACATTTCAGATTATAAACACACAAAAACAAGTGGATAAAATATAGTGGTTCTAAGAACTTCTTTAGAGTGTGGTTGAGTTCTATAGCTTCTCTCTCTCTCTCTCTCTCTCATATTGAACTATACAATTTACTTCTCTTAATATCTTTAATTGGACATATATGGCATCTCTGAAAGCTTGCAAATCACTATAATAGAACTGTACTTGGACCTGGCTAGATCCAGCTGCATGAAAAGGATGAACTTTGGAAATCCTGTGTTTCAGATCTAATATATGAAATAAATAAATAAATGTACTATAAACCATCAGCACATTCCACAAGCTTCTTGGACTTTTTATAGACTTCCATATTCATTCTGGAGACTTAGGGGAACCTTGAAATGGATGGAAAATGACAAGCATTGTGATGTTTTCAGATCACCACTGCAATACTTTCATACCCCTGCCTCCTAAATTTGGAGGAATCTTCTGCAAAATTACAATATTTGTGTGTGACCTCTGTTGCCTCTCTGAATGTTGGCTTCTGCTGGTTCAGATAATAGCGGTCATAGCACCTCCTGCAAAACACAGCAGTGGAGCTGGCAAGTGGAATCCCAAATTTCTTTAGTGTCACGATTATGTATATTAATATAAATTTGTTAAGCCTTCAGCAGGCAAATACTGTATATCCCTGTTGTTGTGGCTTTTAAAAAAGCAAGGAAAATTGGAGGAAAATGTCCCCAATTTTACAATAATATCAAGAATCTCTCTATACGCTTCTACAGCAGCCACAAAGATTGACAAACCCTCGCTATAAATTCTACAGAACGGGAAGACTGATTTTGAACCTACAGCACCGATTAGCGTTTCTTTCCTCTATTTGGGCATGAGCTGAACTGCATGCAAGCATACCACATTCATCTATTAAGCCAATACTGCCCTTTCCCTAAGTCAACACTTCCCTTAATCAGATTGGCCAAACAACAAGATCCTAATATCTACCAGATGCATATCAGACACAACAAGGAAAGACCTGGAAAAGAAGATCATGGCAGGGAAATGTCCAAGTTTTGCCTTCTGTCAGACTAATAAAATAAACTCATTTAAGTACCTGATTTATAAGTTCAATTTAATACTAGAGCAAACTGTATAGTCTAACGGAGTTTAGCGACCACACAGAAGGATGCTTGAGAAGCTCAAATAATGCTAAGTCTGGTCCATAATTGGGGTGCACGTATTTCAGAAATATGATGGTGTCGGTAAAGCTTCTGCTTTTAATTTTAGAAAGTAAAAAGAAGAGGAAGTTACCAAATTCAAACAAAATAGGAAGGAGACAATTTATTACAACAGGCTTTGGGTCCAACGCACAGTTCTGGGTGGCCCTCAGTTAAGGGCATATAAATTACCTTGTTTTACATATCTTTTGCTTTGAACTGCCCAAATTCATAGGACTGGAGCAGCACTCAGGATCTAGAAAATAAATAAAAATAATAAACAAATGCACAAATGATGTAGCAAATCCAATGTTACTGGGCAGAGGACAACCCTCCATTTTGAATAGAGTTCGGGTTTCTTTCAACTTAAGGTTTGAACTTCTAACTTTGTGATCTGTTAAAAGCTTGACTTGAAATGTAATGTCAGTTCAGTGCAAAGAAGGGGGAGACTGACACAAGCCACTCTAGTATTTCAAAGGAATGATGCAGATCCTCAGATTGGGAACAATGAGAACCCAACCCAGAAGAATGAAGGTTAGAACACAGAACACAGAATAATAGAGTTGGAAGAGACTTTGGAGGTCTTCTAGTCCAACCCCCTGGTCAAGCAGGAGATCCTATATCATTTCAAGACAAAGGACTGTCCAATCTCTTCTTAAAAACCTCCAGTGATGGAGCACCCACAACTTCAGGAGGCAAGCTGTTCCACCGGTTAATTGTTCTCACTTTTAGGAAATTTCTACTTATTTCTAGTTCTGTTTGATTAGCTTCCATCCGTTGTTTCTTGTCCTGCCTTCAGGTGGTGCTTTGGAGAATAGATTGACCCCCCCCCCTCTTCTTTGTGACAGCCCCTTATATATTGTTACATGGACTGCTATCTTGTCACCTTCTTTTCATTGGACTAGCTACAATAAATAAAGGTTTCTGTTGCCTTGTTTTCATACCAGGGTATTTCCATGATCTAAGTATGCTTCTTTTGTTTTTCCCAGAATCATCACATTTTGGGTTTGGCTCTGCAGTTGCTGAGGTGTGTTGTAGGCAATCAAGTTCTTCAGTTTTTGAGGCAGACAAAGATAGGCATCAGGTTTACCCAGCTGTATTTTGATTTCTAAAATCCTTAGCTGCAATCTAGCTAGAGATGGAAGTGCTTTGTTTAATCGCATTTAGCTCTCCAGTTCAGTGGTATTTCTGAAACAGCCTCTTCCTCCGCATCGGATGGATCTGATTCATCATCCACTTCACAATGTCTTATTACACTTCTCGTCTAAAAATAGCTGCACATCTGCTCCCTTTGAAGAACTGGTGCAGATGTTGAGTTGTGGGAGGACTAGGAATTCTCTGGCCCACAAGGCTACATCAGGGCTTGCAGATACTTCTCTTGCATTTGTCCGGACTTGAAGAGACTCCTCAAACCAACCAAAGCTTTACCTGTCTCTGCACGGTCAATGTACTGAGAAAAGTCTCCTCTCTCGAGATTTTTCTTGCATTAAAAGAATGGGACATCATCCAGAAAGGAGTAATCTACTTAGAGGGTTGGAGTCTCAGTGGACAAAGCACCTTGGAATAAGAAACGGCTTGCCCCCAGTATCCACTGATTCTTGGAGATACCACTTATTTTCTGGCTGAAAAGTGTTTATTTGTTTGTTTGATTGATTGATTATGTGCCATCAAGTAAGTATCAATTTTTAATGGCCACATAGGTTGATTTTTCTCCATGATGATCAATCCCTCATCTAGTCTTTAGGTCTTCCAATGGTGCACTTATCCCCACTGTAATTGAGTCCAACTCCCTTGGTGCTGGTCATTCTCTTCTTCTCTTTCCTTCCACCTTTTCCAGCATTAGATTCTTCCTTCCTTCCTTCCTTCCTTCCTTCCTTCCTTCCTTCCTTCCTTCCTTCCTTCCTTCCTTCCTTCCTTCCTTCCTTCCTTCCTCTTTCTTTCTTTCTTTCTTTCTTTCTTTCTTTCTTTCTTTCTTTCTTTCCTAGTTCATATTCGGCAAAAGATGCTTCAAAGACCTTCTTTCGTAAGAAAGAACATTTTGAGAAAGTCTCTCATGCAAAGTGAGGTGTGTTCTTGCACTTTCAGAGTTCTTGAGGCAAGTGGGTGGATATTCTGTCTTTTCACACTTGCATTAACGCCAAGTGAAAGGTATTAAAGCACCAGCTCACTTACTTGAGACTCACCAGAAATTGCCATCACATTTTATTTTCCTAACTGTTTTAACTAGAAACCTGAATCTTAAATGCAAAAAAATATATATGCTTTGAATTATTCGCTTTCTTCCTCACCTTTCAAGCATATAATTCAAGCATGACTTTAATTGTTCTGATTTTTATCCCACATTTAGTTTTCTGAGTCAGATATATGTTGTGACTTTTTTAAAAAAAGTTAAATGTATTGTTCTGCAAAGTATATTTTTGACTAACGCTTATTTCTAGTCTAGTGATGTTTTTTTTCTCCTGATTGACAGCATACAGTATATGCACATTCCATATCCTGAAGCACACAAGACCAAACTCACTTTAGAGAAGAGGGTAACCCAACAGACAGAATTTGATATTTCAGTTTTAACCTGATCCTTTTTCTTTCCCCAAGAAAAAGCTTCTATAGCTTTGATATGCTAATTCATTGAAATGAGTGGAAATTCTGTATTTATGTTGCTTGGGTTATGTTTAATGACATAATGTGCATACTTAAATATCAAGAACAATAAATACATCAGAGGGGGAAAAATAGCATAGATTGAACAGACAAGGCTCAACCTAAGCGGCAGATTTTCTTTTTATTGGCCAGAAGCTAAAATATTTCAGCTTCCAGCCAACATTACTATGTATATTGGACAACTCTGTAACATTAGGCACACCAAATGTGGTACATTAGAGCACATGAATCTTATTTGAAAAATTAACTGTGGAAGTAAAAATGAAAATTTGATACCAGCAAAAAATCGCATTGCCCCTGCCATGGTCATAGTCTATTTCAAATGGGCTATAAAGTTGGAAGACTGTTCACAGTTGTAAAAGATTTCTACTTAAAGCAGATTATCATCACATTTACCTTGAAAAGTAGCCGGCTTGGATCAAATCACATCCTGACAGGTGCTGTTAGAGATTTTCAGTGGTTTGATTTGCCAAGCAAATCATTAAATAACAGTTCAAACTTAAAAAAAAAAACATAATAAAAGACTGGATAGTGTACCGTGAGGTCACAAGGAACACTCGTTTCAATTATTTTCAGCAAAATAAAAATAATGACTTTGATGTTCATAAAGATAGAAGGCATGTTACAATCTCTCTCATTTCATGTATGTTTGTGTATATATGTCTCTCTCTGTGTGTGTGCGTGTATCTGTATAGATATAATTAGACCTGTGTAAGTACCTCTCAATTTGCAATCACAACTGGGACCAGATAGTTTTATTTTTTTTGCTAAGCAAGTGGTTTATCTTTCAAAATTTTTGGCAAGGTTGTTAAGCAAATCACTGCAGTCGTTCAGTGAATCACACGGCGATTCTTAAGCAAATCTGGCTTTCCCTATTGTCTTTGCTTGTCAGAAGCCAGCTGGAAAAGTTGCCAAGAGGGATTCCATGACCCCTGGATACTGCAACGGTCATAATACATGCCGGTTGCCAAGCACCCTCGTTTTGCTCATGGGTGATGCTGCGACAGTCATAAGTGCAGGGACCAGTCGTAAGTCACATTTTTCAGTGCCGCTGTAACTTCAGATGCTCCACTAAATGAATGCTTGCAAGCTGAGTATTCCCTCGAAAGTATTTGGCTACTCAATTATCAGTACAAATTGGTTCCAGTTGATGCTTTGGATTTGATTCCAAAAAGGTGTTTCATGATGTCTCGGGGTGCAAAATGCCACATTCCCCTTTCAAGCAGCTGCATCGTTTTCACCTCCATAGAGTTGTGGGGAATGGCTTAGTTGCTTTCAAGAGATTCATAGCATCCCATCTGCCCACATTCAGAATCAGACCCAAAGCAGTTGAGAAGATTCTGCTGATTATACGTACCAGATCTTTCCATCCGGGAACAGATGTGAGAGTTACAACTTCAGAGGATGAGATCCAAGCTTAGAATCTCCTACCTGGTCCTTATGGAAACTTCTTTCCAAGAAACAGAGGTCAGATGTTGCAGACACTAAGACACTTCCAAAAGGGATCTTGAGAGAATTAGTTGGAATTTGCTGAATGTGCTAGGAACAGCTTTGAACAACAGGTTTTAATCCCAAAGCTGTAATATCAGGATAAATATGCAGAAACTGTTCCCTAAATAAGTCCAGAACAAGATAACATTTGGAAGAGACTCAACCTTAATTCATGAACTAGGAGGAGGAGGAGGTGTGGCAACTATAGGAGCTGAGCAGACTTGCAAGATTCTGTTATCGTCGGTCCCAGTGACCGACCCAGATTGGATCCTGCAGACTTGCAAGATTCTGTTATTGTAGACAATCTCAATAAAAGTGGGGTTAAAAGGGGATATCAATGGCAAAGAGCAAAGTTTTAGGCCAACACAGCATTCTGCAGATGGCCCCTACTAACTCCTTCCTTTCTAGCTTTTTAAGAGGCTTAACTCACCACAGCCTCACATTTCAATCGCTTTTCATTTTATATTTTAAACAGCTAGCAAGCTGGAATGTGTGATGGGAAGAAAACTGGCAAATAAATCAAAATAATATTAGCTCAAAACGAAACACTTGACAAGGGCACCTTAAAAGCCTTTGATGAGATCATCCACTCACAAGGCACAGAAGGGCCTATTCATTTGATGCTTGGCTGGATGAAAAGGCTAAGAATTCCTCATTTGCTCCCTTTGAAGACAGTTTCACCCATTGCTAGAGGAATGACTTGGGAGCCAAATATCTTCGAGGGAAAAGATACGAAGAAGTGATCTAACTTGGGTTAAATGTGCATATGGAAGTGTTGGTAAAGGGGATGAATGTGAAGAGAAATGGCCAAAAGTAAACCATTTGAGTATCTAGACTCCTCAGCTCCAAAAAGAAGTATTAATGGACACAGAGAAAGGAAAGAGCACAATTCCTGCCTGCTGTTTGGGGAAGCTCCATTTACAAAGCTTCCGTTACTGTTGGACACCATAATTCCCGGCTAAACAGCAGCAAAGGATTACGATGGAAACTTGCCTAAATACGCGCAGCAGAGCAGAAGCCCTTAAAACAAATGACCCATTTAAAGAGTTCCTTTTTAAATATATTTCTAGGCAGGGAGATCAGAAAATGAAATTTCAATATGTACTTCTGCAATACAGCATCCTGAGGTGTCTGTTTCTTTAAAAAACAAAAACTTGGTTCTCTTCAAATATCCACCGAAAGAGAAAAATCATGATAATTTCCCCTACTTTTTTGGACTATCCTTTTTATTTTCCTTGGCATAAGGATTTTGAATCATAAGAGTAGCAGACAAAATTCGTATGGACAATGGAACAGAAGCATGGTGGGTGATATGAATAGAAAGGAGAAAGGTAGCAGAACAAAAAAAGTTACTTAAGATTTAGAAGTAAAATAGTTTTTCCCACTGCATGAGGTTGTGTGTGTCCCACTGCAAGATGGGAGCAACTACATCTATCCAGTTGAATTCTCACCCCTTTCCCCACCCCCTCTGTTTTCTTTAAATATGGCTCTGATTGTATGTTTCAACCTCCATCTTGATTTTTTGAACTCACCGTGGAGTTTCCTGTGTAGATAGCCATCAAATAGTTCAAATACAGAAGTGAGGAAATAGATGGAGTATGAGATTATATATATATATATATATATATATATATATATATATATATATATATATATATATATATATATATCAGTGGACATTTCATTCTTCATGTGTACCAATCAAGAATGAAGTCAGATATCCAAGGAATTCTAGATTGCTTAACTCTCTGTATTCCATTATTATTAAAGTGGTACCTCAGTACTCATTATTAATTGGTTCTGGGAGGTGCAATGAGTACCTAAAACAATGAGTACCAAACATTTTTTTCCCATGAGGACTAATTTACTGAGTCACAAGATACTGACAGTGACAAGTTCTAGCTTTTATGTTGAGTATCAAACAAGTGATGATTACCGGGACAAAATTTTCATGTCATAATGCTTTGAGTATCAAATGCAATGAGTTTCAAAGCAGTTAACTATCAAGGTCCCACTGTATTTTAAACATTTCCTCCAAGTGAATTCAGGATGGGAAACGGTGCTGTAAAGATAACTCTACAGAGCCACCAAACAGATATTTTATTCCACTGAACATTTATTCCTTGGGGTCAAGAAACACTGTCTGGCTAGCAGATCTACTATCTTTGTACAAGTCTATTGTCTTCATGAAACTTTGTGCAGGATATCTGGCAATATCTGGCTGGTTATGGAAATGTTCTCTTTGAAATTTTTCTAAATCCCAAAAGGCAGGAAGAAGCCAGGGGTAAAATAATTTTAGTTAATACTAGCAATTTCCTCCAACAAAATATTTTTTTTTCTTCAAAAAAAATTGTGAACATATAGAAGCATACAAAAACCATGTAGAATCCTTATACGCCAGGATTTTTTCCCCCTTGACATTGAACATTCTCACTGAAAATGACATGTGCTGTAAATATTCAGGGGCCCCCTTTTTTAAAAATCACATTGTCATATGCTTAGCGTGATTTATTTTCAGCTTATTTCACTGATGCTGGTTCTTTCACACGGCAGGTTTCCAGATCGCTTTATGCTGTTTCGTTTTATATTCTCTATGCATTGTTAATTGTTGGGTGTGATTGTTTTTATTACTCATTTATTAATTTATTCATTAATTGGTGGGTGTAATCGCTGGTCCAAAGTCAACCTAGCTGACTTGCATGCCTAAGGCAGGCCTAGAACTGACCATCTCCTAGCTTCTATGTCAGCAGTTTCACCACTACACACCACTGTCTCTTTATAATCTTCCTACAAATATTTCATAACTCCTACAAATACTTCATAAAGCAAGAGAAAAGCTTTATCTCTCTAGTTTCTTGTTTGAGTCCAGCATCTTCATCCAATTGTCTTATTCACCTCTGGAAACAACTAGAAGCAAAGATTGGTAATAGGTAGCTCAAGAAGCTACATGGGGCTGCCCTTGAAGACCACTCGGAGGCTTCAGCTGGTGCAGAATGCGGCCGCGCGAGTTGTGATGGGGGTTTCCCGATACTCCCATGTAACACCTCTACTCCGCGAGCTGCATTGGCTTCCGGTTGCCCTCCGGGTGAGATTCAAGGTGCTGGTGATGACCTATAAAGCCCTAAATGGCGTGGGTCCGGGATATCTGAGGGAACACCTGCTGCCAGCATCATGTTCCCTTTGTCCAGTGCGCTCCCACAGGGAGGGTCTTCTCAGGGTGCCGCCGGTAAAAGATTGCCGGTGGGTAACACCCAGGGGGAGGGCCTTGTCAGTGGGTGCCCCTGCCCTCTGGAACCAGCTGCCCGTGGAGCTTAGGACTGCTCCCAACCTCCGTTCATTCCGCCGGGACCTGAAGACCTGGCTCTTCGAGCTCTCTGGCCCAGGCTGAGAATTTTAATTTTAATTTTAATTTTAATTGGGTTTTTTTTTACTTTTTCAGGGACTGTTGTAATTATTTTTAATTGTTTTTAACTTTTGTATTTCTTGTTTTAAATTACCCTGTAAACCGTCCTGAGTCCTTCGGAAAAGGGCGGTATATAAATCCAATTAAATAAAATAAAAGAAGCTGTAAGAACACACGAAGGAGGGGAAAACTGAGTAAATCCACCCTGGCCAGCTCATATTAAAACAACAACAACAAAGCCTACATCTTGTGGGACTGGGGTTGAATGTAGCTTGGCCAAACAAAAGGCACCTGTGTTCACATAATGGTTCCAAGAAAAATGGCCTGTTGTGTAGAGATCCATAACTCATTCAAGTATTGACTCTCGAAATCTGCTTTCAGTTAGCTTGAACCCGTACACAAATAAGAACCCAGTAGGGAGGCAAAGGTATGCAACTCAACCTGTAGAATTTGCACACATGAGCAGCGTACTCTTGAAACCCACCGGAGAGGTTCAGATTTGGGTCACCAAACCTGGAACCTGTTTTGAAGTGTTGCATATTTCACATAGCTGCAATGAAGGCTTCAGACCTTCAGGAAGGGAAGTACTGATTCTTCCCCCCACCCACCCACCCACCATCCCTCTCTCTCCCTTGCCTTCTAAGTGAAAACACAGTGGACCATTTTTTGAAAGGTGTTATTCAAAGACTTGATGGGTGGGTGGTTCCCTTCTAGCATTACAGCCACGGCACAGTTCAGAAAACTCTCTGTTAGTTTTGTTGAGTCGTACATGAGGCAAATCACCATAAATTACCTGGTATTCCCAGTGAACTGAATTATTAAGTATCACTCATAATGAAAACATGAACACTTATGTCAGAGGAACATGTTGTGACCTAATTTCACAAATATCTCAGAAACACCCAGATCAGGAAGAAAATGTGATTATGGGAGAAATATTAGTAATGATTGCATTTTTCCCAGTGAGAGATGAAATGCTGTATCATTTTGCATTTTCAGCTGGATAACTTGAGTTACATGAAAAGGGTGGGATGAAGCTTTGGTGCTGGATATGCTCCAAATAGTTACCGGATTCTTCCTTTCAAGGGTTTTTTTTCAAAAAGTAGTAGTAATATCTAAGAAAAACAAATAAGCAATAAGCACTTCTCTTGAGGTACTTCCTTCCAAAATGTGCAATTATGATTACTGTTCTAAAGGTGGCAACTAGGGTGAACAAGGATCAATTTTGACAAGCTCTAGTCCAGTCTAAAATGCTTTCAATAATCTATAGAACCTGCCAAATTTAGGCTCAAGCTATTTATATGACCACTCTCCTTGGGTGTCAATTAGTCCCCTTATATTGATACTGGAAATCAGTGATCAATGTGGTGACTTTCTCTCTGATGGAGTCCGTATAATGGAATAAATTGCCAATAGAGTTGAACCAAGCCTTCCTTTTACTGCTCTTTAAGAGGAAGCTCCAAATGTATTTATTTTGCCAGGTCTTATAATTTCTTGATAGGATAGTCAAAGGGGAACAAAAAGACCCAAGCATCTACACCAGACCCAGATCAGGATAGATTAACTCCAAGATTAACATCAGATCAACAATCAAGTTAAACAATCAATAAACTGCCAAGGAGCCATTAGTAAACAGCCCAACCAAAGAATCTCTAAGACCACCACCCTTCTCCAATATTGATAGGAAAGCCACCAGTAAATAATCTGAAAGCAAACTGCACTCCTTTCTAGTACAGATGATGTTACCTAGTTGGGTAATGAAATGTCTACAAGAAAACAAGGAAGCTCAGACAGCACCAAGCACTCCTCAGCTTTAACACCATCAGAGCAACAACCCAAAAAAGAGGGAATCAAGCTATTCTCCAAAGCACCTGAAGGCAGGACAAAAACCAACAGATGCAAACTAATCAAAGAGAGAAGCAACCTAGAACTAAGGCAGGTATCTTCAAACTTGACCCTTTTATGACTTGTGGACTTCAAATCCCAGAATTCCTCAGCCAGCATGCCTGGCTGAGGAATTCTGGGAGTTGAAGTCCACAAGTCATAAAAGGGCCAAGTTTGAAGACTCCTGAACTAAGGAGAAATTCCCTGACAGTTAGAACAATTAATTAGTGGAACAACCTGCCTCCAGAAGTTGTG
Organism: Vipera berus; assembly: GCF_964194415.1. Classification (NCBI taxonomy): domain Eukaryota; kingdom Metazoa; phylum Chordata; class Lepidosauria; order Squamata; family Viperidae; genus Vipera; species Vipera berus. Next base: position 11,095,518 of record NC_138208.1, on the reverse strand, counting down.
AATGCTCCAACACTGGAAGTTTTTAAGAAGAGACTGGACAGCCATTTGTCTGAAATGGTATAGGGTTCCCTGTCTGAGCAGAAGGTTGGACGAGATGACCTCCAAGATCCTTTCCATCATCATCGTCGTCATCCTCCTCATCATCATCATCATTATCATTATCATTATCATCAAACACACAAGGGCATGTAATCCTTTGTGGGGTTTTTTTTCTTTTTCAGTTAAAAAAGATACTGTACAGAATAAGCAGGTTTTGATTAAATGAATTCTTCTGTGACAGCATGTGAGATGCAAAATCAAAATGGCAGCCAATTGCACAATCGCATCACCATCTTGATTGCCTTGCCTCTCACTCAGACAGTCGGGGCTGAAGTTTCCACAAGCCAGAAGACAGTTGAAATTTGTTAACGAGGCAGAGCAGGCAGCCTGACATAGCATGAAGAGGAGAGTGGAACATTTCAATATTATTTTACTACTGAAGAAAACTCCGTAATTTGATTTTGGTTATATGCCCTGTATGGAGATCCTCAAAGAAACAATATTAAACTGCATGGACATCAGACGTAAATCAGTCAGCAATATGTTGGGGACAAGAACAACTAAGCATAGAGGGGGCTCTGTGCATCATGATTGGAAGTATAATCCTAAAAACCACTTCAAGATGAAATCAAATTTTAATCTTTGTAGCCCCCAAAGAAAAATCCGTATAAACCTGTGGCTTATGTATAGTTTAATCTACCAGTGAGGCAAGCTTGGCAGCAAACGTTGCCTCAAATATCACAAGACATTTGAGAATATTAAAGAAAACCCCAGAACTCTAATGAAGCTGACAATAATTGTCAAAACAGGGATAGGGTCCACCTTAAATCTTACTACATTTAACCATGAGTGATGGGGCTAAAATATGGATTTCAGATCACAGCATGAAGCAAATACGGTGACCCTAACATTTGCATCATGTCTCACATTGAAACAAAAACCATGTGGGTATCTCAGTACTCTTAACAAGAAAAGAAGGACACCGCTTTCCTCTTTGATTCTCATATTTTCTCATATTACTACCCGAGGTTCTTAGATACAGCTCAGTAGACCAGAACCATCTGTCATTAGCAGTGGGAAAATACTTTTTTTTTTCAACAGGCTTCACAGCTGCAAGATATTCTGGGTCACCATTCATTCCAATGCAGTTGTTGACATTGTCATACTTCATACTTTGCTGGGGGTCTATGACAATTTACCACAGCCAACTTGTCACAGCCAACTTGACGCGGCCAACTTGCTATGGGACAACTTGGTGGGATACAAAAGTTACACTATTATCAAAGAAAGGGCGGAATAGAACCATTAAAGCAGAGGTCCCCAACCTTTTGGGCACCAGGGACCAGTTCTGTGGAGAGAGGTTTTTCCACACACCAGAGGATGCGTGTTTTTGTGTGCTGCCTGCATCCCGCAGATGGGGCTTTGCTTGTTTGTGTGGACCGGTTGCTGGCATGCCGCAGCCCATTAATAGTCCACAGACCAGGGGTTGGGGACCCCTGATCTAGCAAACATAGCCAAGGGCTGGACATTATAGCGCTAAATCTCTGCACATTTTTGAGAACTAATGGTTTAAACATGCCAACGATACTTAACAATTCTCCTGATGCAATTCATCATCATTACATAGGTTACATGTGATGTAACTTAGGTAATGATTAAATGAGGTCAGCAAAACACATAAATATTTTTCATTTGGAAAACAAAAAACAAAACAGACTTCAGTTTTCTCATCCTACATTGCAAGATTTGAAAGAGACGGATGGCAGCCCAGGATTTATTCAATGTGGTACAGGGAGGTTGATTCATCCCACCACCACAACACACACACACACACACACACACACACACATTTCCCCCAAAATCTTTTATAGATCTGTCAGGATGATGTCTCTGTTTTATTTACTGTCCTCTGTGGATCTGCTGAGATCATTGACCGTTCATTCATCGGTGCAAAAGGAGGGACCAAATGAAATGTGAATGTCAAAAATGAAAATAATTAATTTATTTTAAATAATTCAATTGAGTTGTGAAATTATCCCATGGAGAGTTGTCCTATGGCAAGCTAGTCAACTTGTGGTGAGTTGGCTGCAATGAGTTGTCTACAGTGAGTTGACTCATTCCAAATGTGCTGTTCCTGTAATATAAGAGTCATGGGGGAAGGTCACTCTTCCCTCTTGCCCTCTCTTGTTCCTTGACACTAGAATCTGCTACTTTGGGGTCCAGAAATGCTAAAATAATCAACATCATTCCAGCAGGGACGGGGTCTGTGATATTGCTGTAGTAACATCATTGATTTAACTGAGCTTTGGTGGGAGTGCTTAGAATGCAGCATTGCAGGCCGATTCTGCCCATTGCCAGCAGTTCGATCCTGACCGGCTCCAGATTGACTCAGCTTTCCATCTTTCCGAGGTCAGTAAAATGAGGACTCAGATTGATATGGGCAATACGCTGACTCTGTGAACACATTGCACTATAAAGCAGTATATAAGTCTAGGTGCTATTTTTTTTCAAGCATCAAGACGCGAGGTAAAGAGAGAAACTTCCCTTGCTGACACTGAAGGAGATTTCTGAATATGTCAAAAACAAATTCAATCACTTCAGGGGCTGCAAATGCTATCATTTCTGTTTCTTAATATGGTATCAATATCTTAACGAATCTAATTAACATTACATGAGAATCCCTTTCAATTGGCAACAGTGTTTATCCTCAAGAAACAAAAAAAAATAACTTTGGAAATCAGTTTTGCTCATTCCTCTCGGCAATTCAGAGCAAGTTTTTTAATCAGTTTTCAACCATGAACTTCGTTTGAAATGGTATATGCATCAAGATTTGTTTGTAAACAATCCTGGATGGTAACAATGAACCTCCCACCATTCTCCTTGGTGTATGTTCACACGCTCCATTCTGGAAACAATCCTAAACGGCGGTGAAGCTGGTGTCCAGATTTCTGCAGCAGTGTGGGTCCCCATCTGTGCTGTGAAATATCAGATATGACTCTCATGTAAATTTCCAAATCAACATTTTAAATATCTTTCTAAAGCAGATCAAATGCGAAAAAGCTCAGTCCTACAAACATGTTTACAAAACAAACGATGTCAAGTGTACTATTTACTCTGCTACATTTGGAATACATTTTTTTCTGGAAAACCAAAGATTCCTAGAGATTTCTTCTACCTATTTGTGCCTGTCCAGATCAATCACAAGGGTTTCACATTCACTTCTGGTTAATTTCCGAACCACAAATAGAGAATGTTTCACCTAAATAAATCCATTGCTGAATTCTCTGTCTACATTTATCTTTCTATATGCCTATGTAGGCCACGGAGATCAGATATACTAAACTTGAGATGAAGTTTATTTCTCTAACGAATAAAGGCAAATCTACATGTCCCAGGATAATGTTGCAAGATTAAAGAGTTTTACTCTTCTGTGCTTTTGGACTTATGCTGGAGCCCATCCTCAGGGAATCTCTTTCTACTGGACTACATACTTTGGGCTTTTCTGCGAGTCATATTTATGTGGTGCCTTCCTATTGACTGATTGCTATGTTGAAGATTGGTGATTGGCTGTTGTTTCCTTGTGCTCCCATGCTCTCAGCTCCTGAGTATTTCATAAGCTGGTGGTAAATCAGCACTCCTGTTGGCTTCAATTGTTTCCTTGGCTATTTTTGTACCTGCTCAGCCATCTTAGTAGCTGTGAAATTGAATGGATGTCCTTGTGCATTGCAATGTGGGGCTACCAATGAGTTCAAGTCTCTTATTTCTCAACCTTTTTCCAGAATATATTTGAGCTTTTGTCTTGAAATTTCATAGTCAGTCTTGACCGTGGTCAAAATGGTTGGTCTCATGGATGCCCTAGGGCAGGGGTAGGCAACCTTAGCTGTTTTATGACTTGTGGACTTCAACTCCCAGAATTCCTGAGCCAGCATGGTTCAGCTTGGAAACCTTTCCCTTTTCCCTCAGCATGGCTGGTTCAGGAATTCTGGGTGTTGAAGTCCACAAGTCATAAAAGAGCCAAGGTTGCCTACCCCTGCCCTGAGCAATCAAGTTAAGCTGATGTGCACTACTTTCTTTGTGATCTTTTTTTTAACCATCTACCCCTACATGCTCCTGGTCAACTTTCTAATCAAAAAACTTCAACAGAGCATAAAAGCTTGAGCCCAGGATTATATAATTGTTAAACACTTGGGACCAAAGATGTCCCAACATCACATCACAAGTTATGCTTAATCTGGAGTTCTATGGGGAATGCTGATGGGGAATTCTGGGAGTTGAAGTCCATACTGAGGTCGAGGAACACAGCTTTAAAGAAAGAACTGGTCAGTGCAATAGTGTTGAAAAGATTGTGACTCCATCAAGGATGATTTATAACATAAATAGCTTCTATACCATGATGTTCCAACATCAGCCAAGAACCCTAACACAAGCAGCTGTATAAAACAATATGGATACAACTTTGTGTTTTTTTTTAACATCTCTCATCATTACAGTAGTTATGATCCAAAATTATCTCTATCTATTACCACTTCCAGACAAAACCTGCCTTTCAGTCTGAATTTGATTAAATGCAATCTGTTTATAATCCCTTTTTTATAAGATACTGACTTTAGATTTATTGCAATCCAAAGGGCTGGTAGAAAAACACATTTAGAAACATTTTTTTTTTAAAAAAAATATGCATTTCCCAGGGAATCTAAATTTAATTACCTTGCCAGAAATTAATTTATACCAAGAAGATCCTTAATGACAAATTGGGTTTCTTGGCATAATAATAATCATGACAACTATTATAACAACAACAAGCAATTATGTTAAATAGTTGATTAGCTGGATACTAAAGTAATAATTTATTGGCTCAATAGTTGGGTTGGTTAATGTCTTGGAGCCCTTTCTCCTGCCTTTTCAAAATTAGCCAAAATGGTTCCTGTCCAGGGAGAAGATGTGCAAAGAGTTTGTCATTAGTCAATTATGATGAATTATTATCTGAAAATACTCCATGGTCATTTTTGGGAGGGGGGGCAGTTAAGTCAATTTAAAAGTGGGACTGGTTTTGATTCATCTTGTAGGCTTAAGCAACTCTGTTCCCACAACTGTGTTAATGAAATTGTACAGCCAAAAATCTCAGAGTGCTTAGAGAGAATCCTTAAAACACAGATTAACTTTCCCTGATTTTGAAAGACTTCCCAATTATTGGAATTGGATGACTTATCATTTCAATAATGTATGTTTTTAAACCATTGTTTCCCAAAATGGGAACTTTTGACATGTATGAATGCCAATTCCAAGCAAAAATGGCCCTTGATGAGAATTCTGGGAGTTGAAGTTACTTAGGATGGTAAACAGTAGTTTATATGAGTTGCAATCACATTCATGCAATTTGATATCGTTCGACTTACTGTGGTTGAAAAATACCCTATAGTTATAAAAACCCATATAAATGTTGAGATGTCAGATCAGTTCAGTAACCATTGAACTATTGCAGGAACAACTTTCCCACGAAGTGAATTGACGATTCCATCTGATGGGGCAATTTTATTTTATATTTTATTTTATTGCTATCCGTACCAAGGAGTTATGTGCAGCTAACAATCAAAATCGGTGTAAAGTATAAAGCCAGAGTGTAAACAAAATTGATAACATCAAAGCAACAAACAGGAAATATATTGTCATGAGTCCAACCTTACCATAAGCCCTCTTGTTGTGGTAGAAGGAACAATCAGATCTAAACTACTCTCCTGAAATCCAAGACAGAACTGGATCTGTGTGGAAAGGGAATCCAAATGTAAGAGAAATGAAGCTATCAAAACTATCATGGTCTTCTCTGGTTTGAAGGATGCAGAAGTAGAGGTTACTGTACTAATGAATTCTGAAAACCATCTCAGCCTTGGCTTGGAAAAAGGTCAGTTTGTTTCCAAACCAAACTACAACAAGGGTGGGGAAGCTGTTCCTGTGCTTCTGCTGCCACAAAATAAAACCAATGCTCACCAACGACACCCAGCTGAAGAAACAATTTTTCACCTGGTTAGCTGGCTGAAGGAGCTGAAGTTCTGACAGCCTCACGCAGCTGTTGCTCTTCCACACTTCAAGTGCCCAGCAGCCATCTCACTTTTCAAAAATGATGGGCACCTTAGCCACATAAGGCCATGTTCTGACCAATGACTTTCTGCTCGGCTGCATTTTCCCCATGGCAACCACCTCACAAGGCCAAGATGTGTGGTGTCTCCTGATCTTTACGAAAATCTCCCAGACATTCATCTCAGCTTCACAGATACCTTTGATTAACCTTCGTGCAAGCAGAAGGGGATCACCTGGGAGGTTGCTGCTCCACACCCCTTGGAGATATTGAAGAAAGCTTCTGCTGGAAAAAAAAAACTATTGTGCACTTTCTTGACGCCGCCTGTAGTCAATACCCACCTTCCCTCCTAGAGGAGAAAATATTTTTGGGGATATTTTTTTTAAAAGGCAGACTATTATATTTCCCCAAAGGAATAATGGAGGAAAATCTTAGGGGAGGCAGAAACAGCCCGTTTCCCCCAGGCAGAAAGTGAGCAGGCCAACTTCTAGAAATGCAGATTTGGGGCGCACCATTCATAAGCACAAGGTCTTCAGCCTCCACAGCTGATTGGATTAGAAAAACAAAGACTTCTAAAATCTACATTTCCCACTCAGCTCCAAGGATAGGAATATGACCCTTAGGACATAATAGGATTAATCCTACACCATCTTCAGACTAGCAAAAAACACAAAAGCCCATCTCATTGCACAACTCAGAAACATTTCCTCTTCAAAGTCTCAGAGCCCCAGAAAGACGCATCCACTCACTCAGCCAGTTGGTCGGCTGTCCCAGAACCACATGCTGCTGGTGGTTGTGCTCATCATTCAACCTTCTTTCCAAACAGCCAGCCTCCATTGTTATTTCCGGCATCTTAGCCTCCATTTTATTTACTCCCAGCTTGGACTGGACCTGATGATCTTTCTTTCAACACACCTGTCCACAGATCGTGCTGCTCCAAACCTCCACAAATTTCCAGTTCTTATTCCCCTATGTGTATGATTCCCAGAAGATCAGCCCATCCTACAAAACTAACTATACCAGCCTTATTTGCTGAAACCAGGGGAAACAACAATGATCCTAGTAATCATGGATACCATGTTCTGAAAAGTTGTCCATTCCTGAGATTCTTCACAAGGTAGGATTCTCCAGGTAGATTTCTCTCCTTCTTCCCCATCAAACTAGAACTGGTCTGTTTGTGATCTATTAGATTGTGGGATTTTCTTGTAAGCCGAACATTTGTTCAGGGAATGGTTCAGTTGTGACAGTCAGCCTGATGTTTTCTGCATGGGCAAGCTGATCCCACACTAATTTTTGTGATACAATGGAGTTTAGTAAGGCACTAGAAAAGGCTAAGCAGAATCTGAGCATGAGTAATTTCTCCAAAAACTTCCTAAAGAAGCTTCAACGTTCTTGGAAAACCTTGATTTTTGTGGATTAGATGCTAAAGCAAAAGACAATTGCTGAAAAATAATGAATGTGTGTGCCTAATATTTGCAACATGTGGCATGTGTAACACACCTAGACATGCACACTTACACATTGGTTATGTGTCTGGTTATGATAGCTGACCTATTCAAAAAGAACCGAAGGACATTATAATTACCACAAGGTTTCTACTTAATCTCAGATACAAATTATTAAATTGTAGAAAATCTTATTCAGCTCAAAACAAGTTTTTGTTTTCATTAGGTTATGCCTGGAAACAAACTGCTGCTAATCCAACACGTTCACCCCAAAATCTGATATTTTAGAGTAATTCCAGCTCCTTTCATCACTTCTTGATTTGGCCTTTGCAGTGCTTAGAATTGGTCCTCTGCTGCATTACACCCAACGACGGATTTAACATTTCCAATACAAATACTTCAAAGTGAGCTTAAAATATTTTCCAAGCAAAGACAGGAGGTTTCATTGAATACAGGAGGTTGGGACCGGATCAGCTCTGTCAGCTTGCTTTTAATAACTTTTAAAAATCAGCTCTCTCACAATTGCAAATGCAATAGTTTCCATATGCTCCAAAGAAGCATATGTTGCTATTTAAAAACAGATTTACAGAAACTTGAAAATGATCTAAGAATTAGAATGATAAAGAATGATGGGCTTGGTTAACATCTCGTCTGGATTCTCCATGGAATTGTTGACGGACTAGGGTATTCTCCAGTGGTAGCCATGAGTAATCCCCCTAGGCCTCCTCCTCAAAACCATCCTGGAAAAAAAAGTGGAAATTAATCACACAGAGATTTGCAAATAAACCAGCACCAACATTCTTCATGACAAATTATTCATCTGCCCAGTTTTCTTTCTGCACCATGCTTCAGACTTAGGTGCTATCAAGGAGAGACAAAATACATGTTACATCATGTTCATTAAATGCCATCAACCATGAACCAGTGACAGGCTTTAGGAATCAACCCCAAATATTCCCGGTTTCCAGGATAATTTCCAACAGCATCAATAAAGGATTCCTGTTTGAGAAGCTTGGTGATTAAAACATAATTGTTTAATCATTAGATCGGCTTTGACAGGGCAGTTTGCACTGGGAAATGATGAGAGGATGCTTTAACCCATTTTAGGGTAATGATCAACTCAATCAGACCTGGCCAAAATACGGAATATTTTTTGTTTTGTTTTATTTTGCTCCAAAATAATTTGCTATATAAGTACACTTAGAAAACTGCCCTATGTTCAGTTTTAATTTTTTGCAAATGGAAGTTTCTTCTAAAACAATATAGTTTTTAGTGTTTGGATGTTTCCTGGTAAAATGACCAAGTTTTGAAATGCAAATTATTATCAAGCTTTAGAAATATTTAAGAATAAAAGAGGCTGTATATGAAAAAATGTGTGTGGGGGGGAAACATTACAGAAAGAAAAATCTAAATTGAAAGATGGAGCTGTTATTGTCTTGCTTTTCTTCTTAACTGTTATCTACTTTATATAACAAAAGGTATTTTTTATGGAATGGCAAAGTGCTAAACAGACATTAAATAAATTGCTTTTGGTACATGTCTTAAGATTTTAGGACTCTGTAGAACAACTGGATAAATTTTGACACATTAATTAAAGAGAAGATGCATATAACACCTGAAAATATGACAAGATTTTAGAATTACAGTTAATGAATGTATGTTCATTTATGACAAGGACTGACTAATTTAAATTTTTAGTAAGTCTTGTAGCTTCATTGAACATGAAGACTGATTCTGCTAAAATTATTTCACTGGACACAGAAAAAGGCTTGATAAAAATAATTGATACCGATCTATTTTCCATCTACCTAACCTTTCTTCCTTCACTTCAGGCATTTTAAAAATGAAATATATTTCTATAAATTATTTTCTAAAAATGCAAATGAAAACTAATGAGATTGTACCTACCACCTTAATGGCAAGAGCTGTATCTCTATCTCTCTATTTGATTCATTTTCAGCAAATGTAAATAGACAAAATGATGTAGATAGGCAATTCCTATAGAATAGTCCTCTTTAAAGTTGATATATTGTTATTGATTAATAAATCTGAATCTTTCACACTGAAAAGAATAAACTTAATTGATGGTGCTGGAGCCTCTTTTGAGTATAATATAAATTAGTCTAAATTTGAATGGGTTTCTTTGGGGCCTCTTATATCATTTAGATCAGCTTTTTCCAGCTAGTAGAATTGGTGTCCAGAGACAATAACTTATCTTAGCTTCAGAGTTCCCAGAGATGTATCTTAGATGATTAAACTGAATTTAAATATATTATTATTAGACTTGGATATACGAGCCCCAATTAAATTGAATATCTGGGGGGAAATTAATAGCTTAGAAATGAATGCCTGCAATGGATAATTTATATCATACATAATAACCCTTTACATATTCCTAAAAGATACTTTCAAGAAATTTAGTGTAATGTTTAAAGGTTATGTTGGAAAAAAACTGATTTTTCATTTAATTCAACTAACAGTTGGAGGTTTAATTGTCTATATCTAAATCTATTCCAGTATCCTTTTGGATATTTATTTTCATGCAACTGGTAAGTTGGATGCCTCTTACAAAGGCAGAAATTAGACCCCAACTATATGGAATCCAACCCCTGGAAGAAAAAGTGACTAGAAGACAATTATAATCAGTACTAGTAGTAACGATAGAAATAGTAAATGTGAAGTGTTGCAGTATAAATATCAGTAAAAGGTAAAGGTTCCCCCGCACATGCGTGCTAGTTGTTTCCAACTCTAGGAGCCGGTGCTCATCTCCGTTTCAAAGCCGAAGAGCCAGCGTTTGTCCGAGGACATCTCTGTGGTCATGTGGCCGGCATGACTAGATGCCAAAGGCGCACGGAACGCTGTTAGCTTCCCACCGTAGTGGTCCCTATTTTTCTACTTGCATTTTTACATGCTTTCGAACTGCTAGGTTGGCAGAAGCTGGGACGAGTAACAGGCGCTCACTCTGTCACGTGGCACTCGGGATTCGACCCGCCAAACCGCTGATCTTCTGATCAACAAGCTCAGCATCCTAACCCACTGAGCCACCGCGTCCCTGAATAAATATCAGTACTCCCACACAATAGCAGAAGGGTATCAGGCTACCAGCAGCAACTCTCTTTACCACTAAAGTAGAGTTTTCAATCTCAAAGGCTTTGAGATGTAAGAACTTCAACTCCCAGAATTCCCCAGCTAGCATAGGGAATAAAATTTGGATCTAAGAAAGTTATAAACAGATAAAGGAGAACCCTATTAATCTCTGGCAGCTAAAAGTCAGAAGGAATCTCCTAGCACCTATTCAACCCAACCCATGTTACTAAAAGATAGGAGCTTTCATAAGTTCTAGATCTATCCAGCCACTCTTTGCCACTGATCAAGTGAGATCAGGTTCATAAAACCTTTGGGTAAATTTGCTAACTGGGAAAGAATTCTGCTACCAGAATTCTCCTGGTGTTTTTTTTTTTACCACCAATGGCAAGGCTGACCAGGTTCTTCCATCTGCTAAGGCCTCTTGATTGTACTAAATGAGTTGTGTTAAAAAATAACTCATAGGCTGCTGGGTTGTTTTTTTTAAGAAGATGGGAGATAAAATGCAAACTTCTTCTGAGTTAGAAAAGCAAGCCATGGCAGCAATGCCCCCCAAATCTGATATTTTTCCTATCAGTGCCGTGAAACCCTGCTTTTCTTCCAGAATGCAAAAAAAGTGAAGCAGCTCTGGAAAAAAAATAGTTGTTTCTTCACCTTTCTTACTAACTTGGAGGTGGATTGAAATGATGGGTTTATGGCATGCTGAAGGTAGTTTGTTTGGCAAGTTGTAAAGGGGATTTGCTGGCAAAATGAGAAACAGAAAAGAAAGACTAAAACTGATCCATTTACGAAGATGAGTATCTCAGAAAAGGTTAAAAACTTGGCAAGTTTGGAATCTTAATGTTTCCTGGTTTAGAGCTGACATATTTCTGTAGGTCCCAAACTGGGAAAAAAAATAAAGAAGCCCTTTTCAAAATATTGTTAATTTCTGCACATGTTTGGAATCTGCTACTCAGGCCGTTCTCCATCCTGCAAAATTTGTCATGGTGAAGGATCTAGAACACAGGTCTCAAACTCGATCTGACCACATGACATATTGTGTCCTATTGTGACATTTTTTGCTTTTGTGGAGCCACGGTGGGCCTGGCCTGCACATGACGCATCCAGCCTTTGGGTTGTCAGTTTGACACCCATGATCTAGAGAGATACCATGAAAGAAACTCATTGTTAAATTTTCTAATATATACATTTCAGAAGGAAAGTGCCAAGAACTTTGATTCTCTTCATACAACATCTTCATAATGACTGGAAGGGGCCTCAGAGGTCTTCTAGTCCAACCCCCTGCCCAAGCCAGGAGTCCTTGTACCATCCTGGTTGTCCAAAACTGCTTTTCAGTGAAATGTGAACCAAAGACTTCACTGGGTACAATGCCATTGGACAGAGATTCACATGGTTGAGAACAGCCCAAATCTCCAGTCTAGAAGGATGAACTATACCAGGGGTCTTCACACTTGGCCCTTTTATGACTTGTGGACTTCAACTCCCAGAATTCCTCAGCCAGCCTGGCTGAGGAATTCTGGGAGTTGAAGTCCACAAGTCATAAAAGGGCCAAGTTTGAAGACCCCTGAACTATACTAAAAGTCCTCTTTCACGTCCGCTAGATTCCATGGGAAATAACCTTCTGTGTCAACAAAATGAACCAAGGACAGATCCAAATCTCACCTTATCAACACAACAATGGAAATGAGGATGGGTGAGAAGAAAAATCCTGTTGCTTTTTATTGTGTTAGAGAAGTCATGGTCAAAAGTCAAGGCAAACATTTTCTAACTGAATACTCCCAACTTTTTAAAAAACATTTAAATAACATGGATAATAGTGAGATAACATTTGGCGTTCTTCAGAACAGTCAGAACACACCCATATCACTAAGAACGGGTTGCCAAAAGCAACATTATTGCAAGTGTTAAATGTTGGCTGAATATCAGACTGCAAGCAAAAAAGCTTTAAGAGATTGAACTCATTTCTTTTTGCTTTTCTGGATACTTTGGGATAATCCAAAGCAAGGGAAGTTGGCATGGAAAGACACTGTGTAACTTCAGAGGAGTTCAACATGTTCAAAACCTGCTCCCTACAGCTAAATCATCACTTGTATTAAACATTTTACAAGTCGCTGACTTGTAAAATCTGGGAGAGTTTTACTCAATTAAGATGGTGTTTGAACAATCCATGTAGTGGTTTCCTCGTTAAGAACTGTTTTCTGCCAACGACATACATTTCCCTGAATACAGTATGAACATGACTAGAACAACAGACTAAAAGAAGCATTGACTTATTTTTCTTGAAATTGCTCGTAGAGGCATTGGATCCCTTCAAAAACATGGCAGAGAAGGTGTAATAGTTATGTTCTTGTAGGAGAAGGAGTGGCAGAACTCCTCCAGGGGTGGAGTCAAAAAGAGGAATCAACACAGAGTTGCTACATAGTCACAAATGGACTACCAACCCCTCTTGAATTCTATTAACCCTTATCTAGTGCCAAAATAGTGCTAATCATTAGCTGGGTAGATTCCTGTGCACAGACATGAGTAATAATAAATCAGTTTAATTGGAATTTCACGTATGGTTTTTCGCACCTGACTGTTCCTGTTACAAAAGAGGCATGTTGTCTTCTATAGAAGTAGAAATTATTTATGCAGCTGCAGAGCAAGTGACCACAATCCAACAAGTCAAAAGATCACAGGTTGATTTTAAAAGCTTTACTTATTTTAGCAGCGTAACCGCTTGACACTTGGAGCACACTGAGATGAACGTTATCGCTTCTCAACCTTTGGGCTAAGATCAGCTGTAGCATCTGAGATACAACCCTGATAGAGTCGAAGACGGGACTTAGTCTTCCCTTTCCTCCAGCTCTCTTTTACAAGAAAGTGCTGGATTACCTCAACCCTGCAGATGTGATCATGTTTGATCATTAAAGTCTGGGATCGGATCGAGATGGTCTTTTCCACCACTGTTCTATGCCCACAGGGAGTACAAGAATTTATCAGAATGATGCTTTCAAGATTTTTTTATTCTTTTATGACTTGGTTTGGAACATTTCATGGCTTGATACAATCTTGCACACACACACACACACACACACACACACACACACACACTTTCCAGGTTTCTTCTCCAGCACAACTTTTTAATTCTTTATTGACTGATCACTTGTTTATTTTGTAACATCCCACATACAATACTTTGCAAGTAAATGTTTGGTGCTTAACACAACGCACTCTTTTTGAAGTGGGTGGGCGAGAGGGTTCCCTATTCAAGAGGGGGTCTTATTGGGCATGCAGCACCTCCAAGGGAAGCTGTTTCTCTTGGAAACTAAAATGTCACCTAAGAGAAAACAGACTCTCTGACCAGCTTTGTAAAATATGATCAAGGAATTCAGTGTTCAGTTGGGCAGCTTGGAGAAGAAGCTGACTTAGTTTGGGGACATGTAACTCTAAAGTTAGAGGGATGCGGTGGCTCAGTGGGTTAGGACGCTGAGCTTGTCGATCAGATGGTTGGCAGTTTGGCGGGTCGAATCCCAAGTGCCGCATAGCAGAGTGAGTGCCTGTTACTCGTCCCAGCTTCTGCCAACCTAGCAGTTCAAAAGCAAGTAAAAATGCAAGTAGAAAAATAGGGACCACTACGGTGGGAAGGTAACAGCGTTCCGTGCGCCTTTGGTGTCTAGTCATGCCGGCCACATGACCACGGAGACGTCCTCGGACAAGCACTGGCTCTTCGGCTTTGAAACGGACATGAGCACCGGCCCCTAGAGTCGGAAACGACTAGCATGCATGTGCGGGGGAACCTTTACCTTTACCTTAACTCTAAAGTACATGTCCCTTTTCTTCTGTTTAATTTTGCCCCAATTATTGGATAAAATATGTAAAATCTAAAACAACAAGGGTACAATGCATTGATAAATATTTATCACACCTGGCAGGTGTGCTGTACTTTAGGGTAGATCTACGTTTGTCAGTAGTTGACATCTGAGCAAAAGATGGAAACATGCATAACACATATTGGTAGTGTTGCCTTTCATATCTTCTTTCCGAATTTCCAGAGTTCTCTGGCTAGTCAGTTGTAGAAATAGAATGCAGGACTGGATGAACTGGATGTGAGCTAGGATCAGATTCTTGAAACACCTCATCTGTAAGGCATCAATGGAAACATATCACTTTTATATGTTTTATATGTTTAGATATGCTCTTTTTGACTAGGCAGGAAGGTGTTTGCCAGAATACAAATGTCTGCAGCTCTGATTTGACTCCTGACTCTCTCAGCCGTTGATTGATTTTTAATTCTTTCTTCGTGCAAAGAGAGCAAGTTTAAAGTTTCCCCTTTGTTTAGCCCCAGAGTTGTGGAGGATCCATATGCCTTTTTGGCAGAGCGTTTGTGCTACTTGTTCTAATCCAAGAAGCTTTTTGTGAATTAATTTGCTATATCTACAGACACTGACCCAAACGGATGAATTCCTTGAACTGGATCCAACCTATTTTCTTTCCCTGATTCATTACATGGTTGGAACATTTGCCATAATGAGCTGCAGGTGAATATCAGCCCTCCGAGGTAGACCAGATCAAGAAACAGATGTCACGCAGGCCTAAAACTATTTTTTTTTAAATCAAGATTGGCTATAACAACAGACTCTTGCAAGTCTGAGTGTACTTCCCATCCTCCCTTTTTTTTATATTCCCTCTGAATTACGAGGGAATCCGCCTGAAATATTTTCATAACCTTCCCTCATCATCTTGACTTCTGCAGTGTTTATCTCCTTGTTGATAACAAAATTCCATCTCTCCATCAAGGCCAAACTGTTTAATATCGGCGGTGAGTTATTGCAATAGGATTGGTTGACCAGCCACAGCCACTGCATGGCTTGTCAAATTCTAACTATGACAGATACATCTAGGAAACTCTAACCATGTTTTATAATTGCCTGCATGATTTCAATGGAGAGAAAAGAGGCAAACCTTTAAAAAGGCTTTTGTTGTATATGTTCACCTATATACAGTGGTGGGATTCAAATATCTGAACAACTGGTTTTCTGTGTGGATGCAGGCCTTGGCCTCCGAATACTAGAATGGACTTCCGGAAGTGGCATACACACACTTCTGATGGGCCGTTCTAGGCCTGGGAGGTCTCCTCCAGGCCTCCGAGGCCTAGAACGGACTTTCAGAAGTGGCATCCATGCACTTCCGGTGGGCCGTTCTAGGCCTGAGAGGCCTCCTCCAGGCCTAGAGCAGACTTCTGGAAGCAGTGTGCAATCAGCTGGTTCTCTGAACTCAACAAAATGTAGCTACCAGTTCTACCAAACTGGTGGAAACCGGCTGAATCCCACCACTGCCTATATATATTGGACTGAAATTGCTCAGAATTTGTTCTGCAGGGAAATTCAATGTAAACTTACTCCTACCAGTGCATGCCGACCTTCCTAATTTATCAGCAGGAAGACTCAAATCCAGGAAGCCTCACTGGCACTCGCCCAACATCTGCCCAACAACTTTAACATCGATTTCCAATGGAAAGCCAAATGGGTTGCTGAATGCCCAGTCATAGGAAGACATATAAATAATCCCCCCAAAAAGAAACCAGGCTTTGAACTACCCCTAGCATTGATAATGTTACCTAGTTCGGATAATGAAATGTCTGCAAGAAATCAAGCAAGCTCCGAGAGCACCAAGGACCCCCTCATTTCAACCATGAGTTACAAATATTCTCCTTCATTTGAACTACCCCATCAGCAATGGGCAATTCTAAACAGGATTTGCACCCCACATGGCATCTGCCAAGACTTTCTATATAAATGGGGGTCCCTCATCAAACTGTACATCACCTTGTGACTAGCTGTAAGCTGAGGGCATACACTTGTCCAGTTTCTGATATTTTTTTTAATAGAAACGATGCTGTGCTTCTGTGGCTAGATGGCCTAGTCATTGATATTTGAACATTGAACTTTTGAACATTTATATTTTATTGGCTTCTACTAATCTAGTTGCGAGTCCCTTGGACTGCAAGGTGATCAAACCGGTCAGTCCTAGAGGAGATCAACCCTGACTGCTCTTTAGAAGGCCAGATCCTGAAGCTAAAACTCAAATACTTTGGCCACCTAATGAGAAGGAAGGACTCACTGGAGAAGAGCCTAATGCTGGGAAAGATTGAGGGCAAGAGAAGAAAGGGATGACAGAGAATGAGGTGGCTGGATGGAGTCACTGAAGCAGTAGGCGTGAGCTTAAATGGAGTCCAGAAGATGGTAGAGAACAGGAAGGCCTGGAGGAATGTTGTCCATAGGGTCACGATGGGTCGGACACGACTTTGCAGCTAACAACAACAACAACAATCTAGTTGAAATGTTAATTTATATTGCTAGGCCATGTACAATAAGCCTGGGGTTCCCAACCTGTCGCCTGTGACCCACTACTGGTCCATGGCCACCTGGCCATCAGTCCATGGGAATGGCGGGCCAGTGCAAGGATGTGTGTGCATGCATTCCCCCCACTCACACGGGTGCTAGGGGCCTCGTTTCTGCATGGACATGGGCATGCACAGCCCCGTTTGCACTGGCACAGGGATGCAAATTTGCCTGCTCCTCTCTCTCCCTCTGGGCCACCAACCTGGAAAAGTTGGGGACCTCTGTGATAAGTTATACACTAAATAAATAATCAGTGCAAATACAACTTTGCACTGCAGGCAGAAATTGCACGCAGGTGTCATAAAATAATTAATAGGGCTTATGGAAATTCTCTTGGTTTTAATTCAATGAAACCTCTTGGTCGAAGATTTCATGTATTACTAACAGTCAAGGCATTGTCTGATTCTCTGGCTTAATTTTAAGTCACGGGACACAACTGGGATCTGCTGTGGATTTGCTTCACACCTGTCTACTGTTCTCCTGGTCTTTTTGCAACCATCATTGCACTGTTTGGACCTCCTCAGTGTTTCAAAATATGTGGAAGGAGATTTGCATCTTTAGGGGTCTGATTTTTCTTCAGATTGGATACAGACCTAATTAGCAGAGGGACACTTCTAATCAAATATCATCAAGCATGTGTAAAATTCCCTGTTGATTTAGCTTTCAACAAGGAATTCCAAATCAAGCCACTTCCAGAATGATATGTGGTTTCATCAGGGCAGTTTTGTTCCTGACAGACATACAGAAGTCCTACCTCCAAATGACAGCAAAAGAACTGGACATCTGGTTCAAGTTTTCATATCTCTTCTTTCCAACCCAATGAAATTTTGGAAGAAATTACGGAGAGGGACTCTGTCTGTATGTTCATCACGAGGGAAGTCACCAGGTACTCAAGAATCACTATCACTGAATTATTATTATTATTTTTGGTTACTTTTGTTATCGTACGGATGTATTTTCATTGTTTTCTTTTTCACTCTTTACTTCACTGTGCTATTATTTTGCTTCCGTTTTGTTTGCCCTCTTTTCACTTCCTCCTTTTTATCATTGTGAGATGCTTAGTGAAGTAGCCGAAGGACCACTCGGGACGACAGGTTACTTAACTAGGGCTTTATTTAGAGCAAGGCAAAAACAGAATAACTTGTCCGGCTTTTATAGCCGGCAGCTGTCACTGAGGACCAATCAGGATCGTTCCTTTTGGCGCCGCGTCTAGCTGAACCAATCATCGCCGTCTTCTCTTGACAGTTCTTATTTCCGCATGGCTCGGTGTTTTGACAGCCGCGAGCTGTCAGTGGCTGCGCCTGCGCCCTGGCGGGGAACTTTGACAGCTGTCAAAGTTCCCGCGTGTTCTCCTGTCAGATTTGTTTTCCCTCACAGTAATAATGGAATAAACGGTTTTAACTTATTGCTAACGTCTTGTTTACGTATATAATACACCCCTTACCCCTCCCCTGGAGCGTTCCCTCCCCCTTGTTGGTTGTCGGAGCCGGCCCACTGGTAGTCCTTTAAATATGCTGGGGCTCTTCTGTTCCTGTTTGAGCGCCTTGGGGGTGGTACGATGTCTGGTTCTGGTGGTTGTAAGTTCTCTTGATCCTCCTCCTCTTGATTTGGTATCGGCAACATCTCTGCGGGGGGTGGAAGTTGGTGGTCCCGTGGTTGAGGGTCTGGGCGGTGTTGTGGTTGTCTTGGCCTGAGCTGATCAATGTGTCGTCGTAGATTGCCGTCACTAGGCGTGTATATTAGATAAGAAATGGGTCCTGTTTGTTGTAACACTGTCCCTTGTACCCATTTGTTTTTGGCTGTATATGATCGTGCCCAGATCATTTGCCCAGGTTTAAATGTACGGGGTGGGGGGGGGGTGATCTGGCTCCGCGGTGTAAGTGTCGGGATGTAGTCTGTCGAGCCGCGTTATCAGTCTCCTCCCCCATCTTAGTTCTGCTGGTGTCTTGCCGGTTGTTGTGCAGGGAGTTGTATGTTGTGACATTAGGAACTGGCTGAGTCGACGCTGCCAGTTCCCCTTTACGAACTTTTTTAAGGCTTCTTTAGTCGAGCGCACCATAATTTCAGCCATCCCGTTCGTCGATGGGTGGAACGGTGCAGACGTGACCAGTCTAATACAGTTCTTCATAGCGAACATCTGAAATTCACGAGAGGTGAATTGAGGTCCATTGTCTGAGACCATGGTGTCTGGGAGGCCGTGGGTGGCGAATATTTTCCTAAGGGCTTGTATGGTGGCTCCTGAAGTGGTTTTTCTAAGGGGAATTACTTCTAACCATTTAGAATAAAGGTAAAGGTAAAGGTTCCCCCGCACATGCGTGCTAGTCGTTTCCGACTCTAGGGGCCGGTGCTCATCTCCGTTTCAAAGCCGAAGAGCCAGCGCTTGTCCGAGGACGTCTCCGTGGTCATGTGGCCGGCATGACTAGACGCCAAAGGCGCACGGAACGCTGTTACCTTCCCACCGGAGTGGTCCCTATTTTTCTACTTGCATTTTTACATGCTTTCGAACTGCTAGGTTGGCAGAAGCTGGGACGAGTAACAGGCACTCACTCTGCTACGCGGCACTCGGGATTCTACCCGCCAAACTGCCGACCTTCTGATCGACAAGCTCAGCGTCCTAGCCCACTGAGCCACCGTGTCCCTAACCATTTAGAATAGCTGTCCACTATTATTAGGAAACTCTGCCCTTGGATTGGTCCTGCGAAATCTAGATGTATGCGTGACCATGGGTTTTTTTGTAGTTTCCCATTTGTGAATTGGGGCTTGGGGTGGCTCGCTTCGTGTTGCTTGACAGGCGTAGCACCCTCCTACATATTTTTCTATCTCTTTATCAATGCCAGGCCACCAGACATAACTTCTGGCCAGAGCTTTCATTTTGACTATGCCTGGATGCCCTTCGTGTAAGGTGTCTAATGTTTGGGCTGTGTTTTTGTCAGGTATTACTACCCTGTTCCCCAACAAAATGCATCCCATATGTGAAGACATTTCATTTTTCCTGTTATAGTATGGCTGGAATTGAGGGTGTGGATTTTTTGCTGGCCATCCTGTTGTTGTCCACCTGAGGATTCTGCTGAGTATTTTGTCCTTAGCTGAATTGTTAGCTATAATTTTAGCAGAGAGGGGGCAGTCAGGAAGTTGGGATATTGCCAGAATTAGCCCAGCCGGGGCTGGGTCCGGGTCCTTGCCTTGAATTGGCAGCCTGCTGAGGCAGTCTGCGTGTCCCAATTCCTTCCCTGGTTTATGTATTAATTTGTAAGAATATGCTGATAAGAAAGTGGACCAACACAGTATTCTTGGAGAAAGAATCTGCGGGGTTGTTTTATCCCAAGTGAATATTCCTAGTAGGGGTTTGTGATCCGTTAATATGGTAAAGGGTCTCCCATAGAGGTAGTCATGGAACTTTTTTACCCCTGCGACTATTGCTAGTGCTTCTCTATCGATTTGGGTGTAGTTTCTTTCAGCTTTTGACAGGGTGCGTGAATAAAAAGCTATGGGTCTTTGGGTGCCATCCTTGTATAGATGACTTAATACTGCCCCAATTCCATAGGGAGATGCATCGCAAGCGATGCATATTGGTGTGTCTTCTCTGAAGAGGGTGATTGTTGAACTGCTACAGATAATTTTTTTTAATGACTGGAAGCTATTTTCATGTGCTTTGGTCCAGGACCAGGCAGTTCCCTTGTCTAGGAGCCTATGGAGAGGCTCTGCTATCGTGGCTTTGTGGGGAAGGAAAGCATGGTAGAAGTTTAATAACCCCAAAAAGGCTTGGAGCTCTTGTTTATTCTTTGGACTGGGAGCTGTCTGAATAGCCTTTAGTTTTTCTGTGGTGGGGTGGATGCCTTGGGCGTCTATTTTGTACCCTAGGAATTCTGTGGAAGTGACTCCGATGGAGCACTTTTCGCATTTTAGTTTGAGACCGGCTTCTCTGAGCCGGCTCAGCACAGCTGACAGTCTGTCAGCTAAGTTTGCTTCATTTTCCCCGGCAATGAGAACATCGTCGAAATAGGGGCAGACCCCGGGTATCCCTTTTAAGGTTTTCTCCATGATACCTTGGAAGATACCCGGGGCTGCTGATATGCCAAATTGGAGTCTTTTCACTTTAAAGGCACCGCGGTGGGTGACAATTGTTTGAGCTTCCGCGGTGTCATTTGTGACAGGCAGTTGCAAGTACGCCTGCGTCAGATCAAGTTTTGCGAAAATGGCGCCGGAGCGGATGGAAGCAAAGACGTCCCTCACCGCTGGCACCGGGTAAGCATGGGGGCTGAGGGCTAGGTTGAGGGTCGCCTTATAGTCTGCACATAATCTAATTTCCCCGTTAGGTTTAACAGGGGTGACTATTGGGGTCTCCCAGCTTCCCCCTTCAGTAGGTTCCAGCACCCCTAGTCCTACGAGGCGTTCTAGCTCGTTTTCTATTTTTTCTTTAAGGGCAAATGGAACCCTCCTAGCCCTTATCTTTATGGGCTGGATGGTTGGATTTAATTGTAAGGAGATGGGGGGGGGCAGTGTATTTCCCTAGTGTGCCATCAAAGACGTCTGCATACTTGTTGCAGACGGCTTCGAGGCTAGAGGTTTGGACTGTGTTTACCCCGGTAATGGCGATGCCCAGAGGGCTGAACCAGTTCAGCCCGATTAGGTTGGTGCGGTTCCCTGGAGTCACTAAGACTTCTAGGGGTCCCTTGAATTTTTTGTATTCTACAGCGACCTTAGCCTTCCCTTCTAGAGGAATGGGGTTTTTTTGGAAATCCGCTAGATGGACCTGGGTTTTTTTAAGGGGAATTTCCCTATTGCTTCGCTGGCAGATCTCCTGATACGTTTTGAACGATATTAAGGAGACTGCTGACCCTGAGTCCACCTCCATGAGGCAGGTGACTCCCTGAATTTTTACCCTGATCCTTACTTTTGAACTTAGGCTATGCACCTTATCTATTGTTTCCACTAGGACCCCTGGCGTTCCTCCTATGTTGGCCTGGGTGGTTGGCGTACCTGGGGAATTGGCCTCCAGATCATGCACGTTGTCGCGGGGCCGGCTTCGGCACACTGGTTTGATGTGGCCGGTTTTTCCGCAATTGTGGCATTTTGCGTTCCGGAACTGGCAGCTTCCCCGGGCATGGTTGCCCCCGCAGCTGGCACAGGCGGCCCGTTGCTCATTTCGTGGTGGCGGGGGATTTCTGGCTCTCTGGCGATCTGACGTGTCGCTTCTCTGCTGTTGCTGACGTTCCATCCTGCGCTGAAGGGCCTCACCGTCTGTGAAGTCCACCGACTCGTCGCTGTCACTGAGGGTTGCGTTCTCTTGATATACGGTTGCTGGACTTTCTGGTGTTGTGGTGGTCGGTTTTTTCTTGTGGTTATATTCGTAGGCCATTATCTCTCGGGTCAATTCGGCTAGACTCATGTCAGGTTTTGATTTCAGTTTTTTCTGGAGACGCTCGTCCCTTAATCCTATCACCACCTGGTCCCTGATGCGGTCTTCCAGGTCGGGGAAGCAGCAGTTACGAGCAGCATGCCTGACCCCGGCGATGAAGTCGTTTGCGGGCTCGTCCGGTCGCTGCTTCTTCTGGGCAAATTGTACTCGCCAATACAGCTCTGAGCGGGCCGGCATATAATGCTTGTTGAGCTGGTCTACCAGGTCCGCGTAGGAGACTTCGGTGATGGGTACCGGGCTGAACAGCCCGACGGCAGCGTCGTATACCGGGGGCCTGCTGATGTACAGGAGGGTGGCGGCCTTTGCTCTGTCGTCGGTGATTTTGCTGACGAGGAGGAATCCCTCGACTTGCCCCAGGTGTGATTGCCATCTCTCCGGATGGCGGGTGTCGAATTCCCTCACACGCCCGAAGTTGGCCATGTCGTCCGGTCCTGGTCTCGCTCCGTTGGGAAGTTAAAACTTCCAGTGACAGCTCTGGCCGGGAACTCTCTTCCTCGGCCGTGACTTCAGCTCAGGAGCGATCCCACCTTCATCGCCAGTGAAGTAGCCGAAGGACCACTCGGGACGACAGGTTACTTAACTAGGGCTTTATTTAGAGCAAGGCAAGAACAGAATAACTTGTCCGGCTTTTATAGCCGGCAGCTGTCAGTGAGGACCAATCAGGATTGATCCTTTTGGCGCCGCGTCTAGCTGAACCAATCATCGCCGTCTTCTCTTGACAGTTCTTATTTCCGCATGGCTCGGTGTTTTGACAGCCGCGAGCTGTCAGTGGCTGCGCCTGCGCCCTGGCGGGGAACTTTGACAGCTGTCAAAGTTCCCGCGTGTTCTCCTGTCAGATTTGTTTTCCCTCACAGTAATAATGGAATAAACGGTTTTAACTTATTGCTAACGTCTTGTTTACGTATATAATACACTTAGAGTAGCCTCACGGTGAGGTAGCTGGCAAATGAATTTAACAAACCTACAAATTTGTACAAATAGGCAGGTGGAGCAGTGGGCTAATGCCTCCTTAAGTAACACCAGCTGCCTGCAATTAGTGCAGGTTCGAGTCCCACCAGGCTCAAGGTTGACTCAGCCTTCCATCCTTCCGAGGTAGGTAAAATACTGCTAAGCTTGTAAGCCGCCCTGAGTCTTTGGAGAAGGGTGGGATATAAATGGAATAAAAAAAAAGTTAGGCTCATCCTTTTTCTTAGTCAAAGACTTTAACCATTCCTGCTCCTCTCCTCTCATCTCTCCTCTCCCTCTCCTCTTACTCTTCTCCACCACTGAATCCCAGTTGCATCCAGGTTAAGAACGGTGGCTTAGACAATTCCTTTGCCTGGGTCCACACCAAAAATGATCACTTGAATCCTCACAGTCACTCAAAGAGATCGAAAGATCCTGAACTGGTATGTACAGTGGAGGTTCTTGTTAACCTCAAGCAGGATGGAATGGAAAAAAAAAACGCTCTGCATGCCAGTGACTCATTGGAGAATTGGGGATTTAAAAGAGCTATAAGAAAGCTGAACTCTAATCTGAGAACATCTGCTGCTAACTCACCCAGCCCATTAAAATGCAATCATGATAATGCTCACATGTGCTGTCAGATCTGACAGATAGCAGTTATTTATTAAGCACGGCCCCTTTTAGGGTTCAGAGGGTCGATTAACAATTGGGTTGGGAAGATAGCCAAGCATGGACATTCTTCTTCTGATAGGAGGAAACAACAAGAAAAATAATTTCCCCAGTGCCGGAACACTACTTTGCTCACTTAAAAAAAAATAACAATCCAAAATAAAAAATAAAACAATTGTATAATTTCAAGGCGTGCTAGTTTTGATCTTCTATGCTCTCGAAACTCTTGCTAGTTTCCCTCCTGATACTCTAGACATCTGTCTTCAACTAGGAGTTGTTATGTGTCCTGGTGTTGTCTCAGACAGTAATCACAAAGTAGGCAATGATACAGAAAGATTCCTGTAATTTGTTTGTATTTTTATAAGCTTCAGATGAGGCGGATGTAGCCTTAGAATTTCTCAGCAATGAAGCAAACATGAAGAACTAAGAGACTTGGAAAGATTGCCTCCAGAGTGGGGCTCTAGCTTCTAAAATGATGCAATCGGTGGGGAATAAATATTCTATCTTCCACTCTGAAGGGACAAAATATGGTGTGCGGTTGTGTTCCTCAACCTGACTGTAACTTTGGACTTCCAGGATTCGAAGCAAGGTCAACCAAACAATGCGGTCAAGGTCCCATTTCAATTCTTGTAGGTTCTTGCAGTCTGAATGAGGAGGATCAGGCCTGGTTCAACTCTAGCAGAATTGTTAGAAATATTTTATATATAAAGCAGAGCTCTTGAGATGAACGCTGGTCAGCATTCAAAATTCCAAAAATTACTGCAAGAGAGCATGTAGTGGAATGTTTGCTGCAATTTCTAAACCACAAATTCTTTATTAGGGTATTATTTGTTTCAAATAGTCCTTTATTCATTTCAATTGTTGGAAAGAATTAAAGTTAATTAAATTGGGCTTGGGTATGTGAAGCTAGAATATTAGGATTACGAGGCAATGTTGCTGTTAAACACCCCCTAAACACAAATTATTTGGAATCCCAGGAGACTAGATTTGGGATTACTCATGTTTTGGCTCCCAACTGGTCTGACAGCTAATAATGGGGTCAAGTATGTGAAAGAGGAGAGAAATTGGGTAATCTGGTGCCTTCCAGATTTTTTTTTTTTTAGAAACATTACGTCTCACAAATATTTATCATTTATCACGATAGAGTTGTTAGCTGAAGAAATCTGGAGAACATCAGGTGACCTAGTCCTCTCTCTGTATGCATGTCAGTGTGTGTTTTTGTAATGGCAAAACTCCCTTGAGAAACTTCACAAATCATCAGGATCATCACAAATCTCTTTCAGTTTGACCTGTCATTCCTCAGATGTTCTGCTTTCAACAAAAAGTATTTAAAGTTTCAGTGCAGATAAAAAAAATAGTAGCATTTGAGGCCTGTACACCACTACAGGGGTAGAGTTTTTGTTTTCCCCAGAGATAACCACATGTTTTATTTGAAGAGGAGCCTTCACATTTATTTCATTAAATGAAGTGTTAGTAGCATATCAAAGATGGCTCCCCTTCTGTGTATTATAAATCCCTGTGCATGATGGAGACACCCCATCCGTCTCCCCCACACAAAATGTATATTGAGTTGGTTTGCAATAAATGAAGTTCTGTTTTGCATGTGGTGAGGATAGATTTAGAGTATGTATGATGGATACAATTGTTCCCCCTATTGTCCTTTTAGCAAAGATATTTGTGGGTTGCATATATAAATGTGAATTTATATTTATCCAACCATGTCTTGCCTTGCGAATTGGGTTGGGCTGGGCTTTCGGTTGATTACACCATCAAAAAACACCTAGAAGAAGCTAATGGGTTCCAATTTTCATATCACTGCCAAGAACATTATAGAATTTTGTCCGTGTAATCACAAACACAATGCAAATAATGCTTTTCAGGGATTTAGAAACCAAATTGAACTCAAGCCATCCCCCCGCCTTATATCTTAGTCTAAATTGTACGGTTTCTGTAATTTGTACAGTTGTTAAATTTGGAATTGAAAAAGTATTTACAGTCAACAAATCCCTTAATTATCAATTCACAGCAAGTCTATCAACAATATTCTGAAATGAATTTAATATAATAAAATCAAGTGATTTATTTTTCGTTATGTTTTATGCTTCACATGCTATATAAAATACATAAAACATAGAATAAAATTTTAAATCATTGAATACATACATACATACTGTACATACCTATGCAAGGCAGTTGAGTGTCTCTTCCAGAAAACTGTAGAATCCAGTTCTCATCTCTGAATTTCTGCAAAGTGTCATACATGTTGGATAAAAAACTTGACCTGGAGTTGGAAGCTAAATAAAGTTATTTTATTTTATTTTATTTTTTTAATTCCATTTATATCCCACCCTTCTCTGAAGACTCAGGGCGGCTTACAAGCTTAGCAGTAGCCTTCATTCTATGTATATGCCTGCTTATTAGGGCTTTCACACACACCCCCAAGCGGCATTATTACAAAGTCAGCTTAATTGCCCCCAACAATCTGGGTCCTCATTTTACCTACCTCAGAAGGATGGAAGGCTGAGTCAACCTTGAGCCTGGTGGGATGCGAACCTGCACTAATTGCAGGCAGCTGGTGTTACTTAAGGAGGCATTAGCCCATTGGCCTTAGTAGAACTTGAATAATAATCAGAGATATCTGGTTCTTAATCTCTACAAGGTAAGCCTCAATTAGGTCTTTTTTGTTTTACTAACAAACTAAGTCATGGCTTTATAGATTTCAGAATTTGATGTATTATTACAAGACGGTTTACAAGAAATGAAGAGAAACTACTGGCATCAAAGTAAAAGTAAATATATTCAAATATATCTCTTAAACCACATCCACTGGCTTTTCATTCCCTCCTTAAAACAAAGGCCAGAGTTTTCTCCCCCAGAGAGATAAATCCAAATCCACACAACTAAAACCACAAATATCGGTTGTCAGCAACAACAGGCAAAAGAAAGATGGAACTTATTCTACATTTTCAAGGAATGAAACCACAGCTATGGTAGGGAAGGGAATATGACAAAGGGTTTTCTCTCTTTCTGCATATATACATATAAATTTAGAGCTGTGTGTTTTTGAACACAACATTATTTCAATGCATTCTGACCCTGGAAATTATTTTAATCCCGGTGAACTCTCTAAAAGTAATATTATTTGCATCTCTGGGGCAAAGCCATGTCCACCCTTTGTTGTGTGTCCTACTGAACAAAGGTTCAAAAGATTTGGCAAAGGGATGGAGTCTTTCCTAAACACAGCAATCCTTATCAAAGCCCTGTTTTCTTTTAACTTAAATCATTCAATTTAATATGGCTACTCACTCCAGAGAGTCTCTGGGCAGCTTACAAAACCCACAAAACATACAAAACCGTTAAAGCCTATGTAGTTTAATGTTGTGTCAATTGCCCTGGAGCACCCACATCCTTTTAAAAACAGTTTAGCGAGGAAGATATTGTTCAGAGGTCAACATAAAAAATAAGATTCTTTCTTTCTTTCTTTCTTTCTTTCTTTCTTTCTTTCTTTCTTTCTTTCTTTCTTTCTTTTTCTTTCTTTCTTTCTTTCTTTCTCTTTCTTTCTCTTTCTTTCTTTTTCTTTCTTTCTTTCTTTCTTTCTCTTTCTTTCTTTCTTTCTTTCTTTCTCCATCATCACCATCATTTATCACCTATTCTCTCTCTCTACCTATCAACACTCTCTCTCTCTCTCTCTCTCTCTCTCTCTCTCTCTATCTATCTATCTATCTATCTATCTATCTATCATCTATTTAGCTATCTTCACCATCATCTATCATTATTCTATATCTATCTATCTATCTATCTATCTATCTATCTATCTATCTATCTATCTATCTATCTATCTATCCATCCATCCATCCATCCATCCATCCATCCATCCATCCATCTATCTCGCATGGTGGTTTGAGGCCTTTAAGTGGGATTAGGTCAATGGGGTGGTTGTCTTGTCTTGTCTGTAGCCCGCAGGAGAAAATTCTGAAATCACTTGTGGAAACCCAGCAATTAATTTCAAGCTCTATGTTGGGGTGTAGCACTTTATTTCCTTAATTAATTTAAAAACAGAGAGAAACACATCATCAAAGGAAAGTGTCAGCATTTATATTCAGACTGTGTCAAAAAATTTAGGAGAGGCTTTCCCCACCTAATTACTGTATTACTAAAATATATAATGAAACACCTGAAAGGTACTGCATTTTAGCATCTGGCAGTCAGCCCTGTTTAATTTACCACAATTAAGATGTTCCAAAGAAAAATAGCTTATACCTCCTAAAATGATTCTCCTCTCTCCCTGCCTGCCTGCCCCAGAGGAGGAGCCGTGCACCTCAAAGGATGTTCAAAATATTTTGACTCACATACATAGGAGGAAAGCTGTTACGTTTTAATTCTTTTTTGAAAAAAATATTCTTGTTTACCTTCCATATTGACCAGTTATGAGTGCAAGAGAGACTTGACTTTCAGAGTAGAATCAACTTTTATAGTTGATTTAATCAACCTAGGACATAACTGCAGTCATGGCAGTTTACAACTCCAGAAGTTGTGAATGATCCAACACTGGAAGTTTTTAAGAAGAGACTAGACATCCATTTGTCTGAAATAGTAATAGGGTTTCCTGCCTGAGCAGGGGGTTGGACTAGAAGACCTCCAAGGTCCCTTCCAACTCTATAATAATAACAACAACAACAATAACAACAGTATTAGTAGTAGTTGCAGTAGATGTTGTTATTGTTATTGTTGTTGTTGTTGTTGTTGTTATTGTTTATCACACAGTCAGCCAGATGTTCAGACTGGATTTGGCATTTTTGTCTACCTATTGAGTCCTTACCAAGGATCTGGGATAGACAGATGTGGATGTTTGATGGTATTACAGATATTGTCGCAGGATGGAAGCAGTTCTTAGTAAGGCCGCCTTTTGCAATTGACCAATAGCGAATTTGTCAATGCCAATGGTGTTCAAGTGGTGTTCCAGTTGTTTTGGGGTTGCACCCAAGGTGCCTATTACTATTGGTACTACCCTTGCTTGCCTTTGCCACAGTCTTTCTATTTCTATTTCTATTTCTATTTCTATTTCTATTTCTATTTCTATTTCTATTTCTATTTCTATTATTTCTATTTCTATTTCTATTTCTATTTCTATTTCTATTTCTATTTCTATTTCTATTTCTATTTCTATTTCTATTTCTTTGATGATGATGATGATGATGATGATGATGATGATGATGATGATGATGATGATGATGTGATACCTGAGACTGGACAGCCATTTCTTTGAAGTGCTATAGTGTCTCCTGCTCACGCAGGGCTCAGATCTGTTGATACCTGTGAAATAGATTAGCTAGCTCAATCTCATTGCCATCGCTAATTTTCTGGAATGAGTCCAAGCCTATAATTAGACTTGACTGGGAGGTGTGGATTGGCTTAAACACTGCCAACCCTCCAGACGTGACAGATTAAAGGGGCACCCAATTGGATTAGCCCATTAAGATTGCATCTATGACTTCATCGTATGGGTGTGTACTTCTGGGAGGGAAAAGTGCATTTTGCATGGAAGATCCAACCAAGATTTTTTGGCATACAATATTTTCATTTGCTTTCGCTTAGCTGGAGCTTCGGCTGTCCTGTATTATCACGGTTGCCTTTCAGACTACAATGGTTCCCACGAAAGAGGACTCCCTTCCACCAGCCTTTCAAAGCTCTGCTCCTTCCATTTGTTTTATGTATCTGTTTGTTTATTATTATTTTTTCTTGGGCAGGGGAGCTCACAAATTGGCTGAGCAAAGGGTCTTTGGGGGAAACAAA
The DNA here is from genome assembly GCF_964194415.1 of Vipera berus. Classification (NCBI taxonomy): domain Eukaryota; kingdom Metazoa; phylum Chordata; class Lepidosauria; order Squamata; family Viperidae; genus Vipera; species Vipera berus. The sequence continues at coordinate 11,065,668 of NC_138208.1, read as the reverse complement.
GTGGTTACGCAATCTCTTGCCTTCCCAGAGATGATGCATTTTTATTCAGAACTATTTCAAAAATCCTTAGACTCTCTTAAACCTCTCCACTCAAAATATGATCTTCCCTTCCTCATTAGATGCTGGCAATTCCCTCTCCTGAAATATTTCCCTTCCCTAGTCATAATGAAGCCGAGGATGTGCACGCGTATTTGTGTTGGACAAATATCAAGGAATTTGATGAATTATGTATTTGCTCAACCATAGTCTTGGTGTTCTCATCCCCACCTTGTCAACAGAGACAGAGAGGATAGTATCTTGCTTAGGGTGATTTTGAATGGTTATGGTCAAATTCCTTAATTTGGCCCTGGAAATATAGATCCACTCGAGTCCTCATGACAAGGTCTGGCAGCTGCATTTGAGCAATGAAGATGACCATAATTTAGTTATCAAAAGGAGAGAACTTCAAAACGGTTAAGACTGGTACCAGGGATATACTCTTGACACGCTCTTACCAGAGCTATCTTCTGCATTGCTGCAGGATATCTTGTTGGACCTGAAATCAAAAGAATAGTGGTAGGCTTGTAGAAACTCTGCCCGTAATAGCACTTAGCACTAGCAATAGCTCTTAGACTTACAGTATATACCGCTTCACAGTGCTTTACAGCCCTCTCTAAGCAGTTTACAGAGTCAGCCCATTGCCACAGCCATCTGGGTTGACATTGTCCCGACCTGGGAAGGATGGAAGGGTGAGTCAACCTTGAGGAAGGAAGGAAGGAAGGAAGGAAGGAAGGAAGGAAGGAAGGAAGGAAGGAAGGGAGGGAGGGAGGGAGGGAGGGAGGAAGGAAGGAAGGAGGGAAGGAGGGAGGCAGGGAGGGAGGGAGGGAGGGAGGGAGGAAGAATAGCAATAGCACTTAGACTTATATACCACTTCACAGTGCTTTATAGCCCTCTCTAAGTGATTTACAGTGTCATCCTATTGCCCTCCAGCAATCTGGGCCCTCATTTTACTGATCTGGGAAGGATGGAAGGCTGAGTCAACCTTGAGCCGGTCAGAGTCAAACTCTTGGTAGAGAGCAGTGAGCCAGCCTGCAAAGCTGCCTTCTAACCACTGTGCCACCCCAGCTCTTAGTAATAGTAATAAGTGTGCTATGTTGAATGGGCATAGAGATAGACCCAGACCTGATTCTGGTGGCTAAAAACCATTCACTAGCAGCACAGATAGCGTATTTCACTTTGTGATCAGATCATGCAACTGCCTCTGATAATATAACGATGAGGTGAGATGGCATTTGAGACGAGTGGTATTGTGCTGAGCTGAGGACTCTCCTTAGGAACTACGCTTAAGATGAGAGAGACTAATTCTGAAGACTGAGCGCTTGTGGAGAAACAGAAAGACTTCCCACAAAATGACTCAGGGAAGAGATTTGTTAATGCAGCCAAAATGGAGGGTGGGATGATACCAGTCCCCGAGGCTAGGCACATGCCCCGGGTCTTATAAAAGCCGTCTCATGTCCTACAATCAAACAGAGGTACAGAGGGAAGAAAAAACAGCATAATTCACCAGCCGTAGTGCACAAATCTTTCTTGCCTCTTGCGTTGATTTGACAGACATTAGACAGCTCCCAAACCAACTGTGAGTTTCAAAGAATTGCCTTACTTTTAGTCCTCCTATCTGCCTCTGGTGATTATTAGAAAAAAAAGGCTTCCTGAGGGGGTTTCAAATCACCCCTGTTGGGGGTCTTCACAGAAGACCAAAATGCATCAGCAATGTATGGATTTGGGAGACAACTGTTGATAAGGACCGAGGACTTGTAATGTTATGAACTAGTCTGAGGTAAATCACCGCGTCCAGCTATCTCCAAAGAAAGTTGATAAGTAACAACATTCATTAGAGGAGAAAAAGAGGAGGTAGAAACACAATAGCAGGAGAGGAAACGGACCTGATTCAGTCATTTAAACTCCCCCCCCCAAGGAAGACAGAAGGGGGGATTCAGCCAGTTTGCGCCACTTCGGCAGAACCGATAACTAATGTTTTGTTGCTCAGGCCCAGAATGGACTTCCGGAAGCGGCATCCACACAGAGAACCGGTTGTTCACGTATTTGAATCCCACCACTGGCCATATAGCAGAGACCTGAGACGCTAAAAAACATACAGGCTTATATAGAGTAAACCAATCCTTAATAAGCTATAAGCTCTCTATATAAGCTAGAGAGTGATGGATTTTAGAGTTTATAATTGTTAGTATATGATTGTTTATGATTGCTTTTTAGATATATACCTTGTATTTTGCTCTGGGAAGTCGGGGGGGGGAGGGGGGGAGGAGGGGAAGTAGGGGGGGGAGGCAGGGGAGGGAGGAGGGAGAGGGGGAGGGGGGAGATAGGGGGGAGGTAGGGAGGGGAGGAGGGAGGGGGAAGGGGGGGGTTTTAAAGGAAAACTGTATTTTAAAACTTTTCAATAAAAAAAAAAAAAAAAACATACAGGCCACTGCCACATCTGCAACTGAAGTACGTTATGCCTTTGTAGCTTTGGAAAAAATGGAAAGAAATCTCGGAAGGCAGCTTCAGACTCTCTGCCTGTTTCCCGCTGTACAATGAATTAACATCAGGGATAGTTTAAACTTCAAAGAAGCAGAGAACAAGGGAAGACTAATAGCACGACGCTGACGGAGTGAAACCTGGACCAAGTGCAACTGACTGAAATTCAAATGACAGAGCAACCGCCGCAAGTGAACATGGGCTGTTTCAGAGGTGGGGAAGCCAATCTCTGATCCTCGCAGATTTAACAATTCAATCAACTGAGATCTGTCAGGGCTTCCAGAGTAATGAGGTGCTTCTGACATGTATACAAAGGCTAGAGAACATTAGCAACTGGATGCCTTTATTGAAGACACCTTAAACAAATCCCCCCCTCCTTTTAAACAGCCTTCATTGGAGTCCTGGCAGAGAAATCTGTCACTGCCTGGACAGCCTCCAGCTGAGGAATGACACACCACAACTGGCCGATTGTATAAAAAACTGTATCGGCAACTGCACTGTATTTCTGGTACACCCCGCACCCCCCAATGGATTGTTAAGTCTTGCCTTCACAAAGGACTGATTAAACCCTTGATCTCAAGAAATAATTTGATCAAGAAGACAGTTTGGGTGGATAATAGTGAAGACTCACCTTGGATGTTTTATTCCCGGCCTCCACCAATCAGGCAATAGAAGGACTGGTTCCCGAGATATACTGAAAATATACTGAAGCCACCTTAGAGAACATTGCTGGTGATAGAACAAGCTTATGGATACCCCTGTTCAACAGGACTTGGGAAAATGGCCTTCTTTTTCTGCAAGTGACATGGCTACCAGAACAATTCTTCAAAACCCTTTTGTGTTTTGTTCACGTACCCTTTGAATGATTAATTCAGACCTGCATGGGTGGGCCGTCCACTCTGATTTCAGTTGCCATAGGATAGCAATCCTATCCCTGTACTTGCAACAGTTCATGGAATGACCATTCCAAGATGAAAGCAGCACTAAAAAGAGTGAGTTATGACTGTTTTTCACGCTTACGACCTTTGGCAGCATCCCTGTGGTCACGTGATCAAAATTTGTACGCTCGGCAACTGACTCCTATTTATGACGCTGGTCATGTGATCCCCTTTTGCGACCTTCTGGCAAGCAAAGTCAATGGGGGAAGCCAGATTCACTTAACAGCCAGTTTACTAACTTAACATCTGCAGTGATTCACTTAACAACTGTAGCAAGGAAGGTCATAAAACGGGGCAAACCTCACCTAAATGTCTCGCTTAGCAATGGAAAATTTGGGCTCCTTCATGGTCGTAAGTCAAGGATCGCCCATACTACAGGTAGATAGAAACCTATTTCGGTCAATTGCTTTTGAACTAATGTTTGTTTTTCTGGTAAACGTCCCTGAAAATTCTTTTGGAAAGACTTGAACATTCTCTAGCAATTGCAACTATTTTAGTGGTTGGCTACTTTAATAGATTGTCCATTACATCAGTCCAGTCCAGGAGATGAGTGGTCCTTTAGGGCAAAGTATTCAACAAACAAGGAGATCAAAGCTCTGCCTGGTTTTGTTTTTTTTGTTTGTTATGTACATCTTGGTCACCATCTTGAGGTTTTATTTATTACACACTGTAGACTCTTGATGTCCTCTTGTTGATTCAGGACCTAAATGCTTTGCAGTTAATGTTCAAGTACATCTTCATGCGCTGAAGGCTGTAGATCCAACTATGAATATCTCAAAGTCCACATCAGCTGAAGAAAATGAGGAAAGATTGATTGCAAGTTAATGTGTCTGTTTGTGCGTGAATGACAAAAAAAATAAATAAATAAAATAGAATTAGTACATTTCTGTTGTGGGAATATTTACCAAAAGTGGGGAAAGCAATGGATACATTTTAAGACGTGTACACAGTCAGTCACAAAGAATCCATTTTGATTTTTTTTTAAAAAAAGTTAAAATGGCTGTGTATTTGAGTTTATTTCTGCCCTTTTGTTATTTGGAAATAGGTTTAAGTTTAGTACAGTATGTCAATAAAATCATAAAGCACATGGAATGGATACTTAAAAGCCTTGTGTAAAACAAGAAGAAAGATAGATCAAGGATGTATCAGCACTAAATAGATGTATAAAAGTGAATGACAAATATAAATTTATTTATTTATTTATTTATTGATGGGATTTATATCCCGCCCTATCTCCCGAAGGACTCAGGGTGGCTAACAACAAAACATATAATAAGTACAGAAATCAAGATAAAAATAAAATTGAAATCATCTGTGCAATAAATTAAAATTAAAGAATTAAAAATAAATTAAAAATTCTAAATATAAATTAATTAAAATGCCTGTCAGTCCAGGTCAGCCTGGTGGAACAGGAGAGTTTTGAGGCCGCGGCGAAAGGATTGGAGGATGTGAATGTAAATGTTGGATGTGAAATGTAAATGTTGGATGTGAAGGTAGTTATATAGTTAGTTATATAGAAAGAAAGAAAGAAAGAAAGAAAGAAAGAAAGAAAGAAAGAAAGAAAGAAAGAAAGAAAGAAAGAAAGAAAGTCTCAAACTGCAAAATCAATATATAAAGGAAGGGTAAATGAACTAAAAGGAATTGGTGAGATCTTCAAAAGGAGAGTATTGTGAAGTTTGAAGAGAAAAATATAGTGTACAACTTGGTGGACGGATATACTTCTTTGGCTTTTCTTATTGTATGCCTTTGATATTTTTTTGGGGGGGTGGTGGTCTTATTTTTTCTTAATTTTAATTTTCTTGCTTTACATAACGTGGCTCACCCCAAGTCAGAGTAGTATGATGGGTATGCGCTCATATGTGGAAAACAATGCTATTTGTACCAGCCCATCTGGAACTAGTACAAGTACTTTCATTCTGCAAAATGAATAATTGAGCCATTGAGACAGAGGAAGGGAAAGACAGGGTGAACAGCAGGTCTAAGAATAACTATTATATCTATTATAACCTAATGGAGACCTCCTGGTCAAAGATAGAAAACATCCAAGTATTAGATCCTAGGGGGAATACAAAGGATGTCAATCACCTTCTCCCTCCCTCCCTCCCTCCCTCCCTCCCTCCCTCCCTCCCTCCCTCCCTCCCTCCCTTCCTTCCTTCCTTCCTTCCTTCCTTCCTTCCTTCCTTCCTTCCTTCCTTCCTTCCTTCCTTCCTTCCTTCTAGAGGTCTGTCTCTCACATCTGTTGGAAATATAAAAAGATATACCTTGGCTGATCTAGCAAAGCAATTTGCAATTCTTATGTTCCCCTGACAGTTTAAACCACCTTTGATTTACAAGTTGCAAATCTAACGGTGGGAGGGGGAATCTCTTTTTTCCCCCCTTTAAATTATGAAACTGCACAGGTTCCCCCCCCCCCAAATGGCTTTAAATAATTCTACAGATTCTTACACTACAGATGTATTCAGGTACCCTGGAACAAAAATCCACAAGAGAAATCACAAAGGATTCTTTTATCCTCAGACAACTGTTTTCTTAAAATAGGGAGCGAGGCTCTGAAAAGTCTGGGCAAATATTTTTTTCTGATTGAGACCCTTCCGTGTGAGAAGTCCACTCATTGTTTGATTTTGCAGATGAGGTCATGTGAAGCCCTGTTTTCTTTAAGAGGTAACGTGATGTCATTGAAGAAACTCGTCAAGAAAGCAAGCTTTCGTGGGTTTCTAGTGCCACTTCAAAGAGTAGAATAGAATAGAATAGAATAGAATAGAATAGAATAGAATAGAATAGAATAGAATAGAATAGAATAGAATAGAATAGAATAGAATAGAATAGAATAGAATAGAATAGAAGAATAGAATATGGGATGGGATGGGATGGGGTAGACTAGACTAGACTAGACTAGACTAGACTAGACTAGACTAGACTAGACTAGACTAGACTAGAATAGAATAGAATAGAATAGAATATGAGATGGGATGGGGTAGACTAGACTAGACTAGACTAGACTAGACTAGACTAGACTAGACTAGACTAGACTAGACTAGACTAGACTAGACTAGACTAGAATAGAATAGAATAGAATAGAATAGAATAGAATAGAATAGAATAGAATAGAGCTGGAAGGGACCCTGGAGGTCTTCTAGTCCAGCCCCCTGCTCAAGCAGGACAACCTACACCATCTCAGACAGGTGATTGTCTAATTTTTTCTTAAACATCTCCAGTGATGGAGCGCCCACGATTTATGGGGGTAAGCTGTTCCACTGGTTGATTGTCCTCACTGTCAGGGGACCACAAGGGGACCACAAATTTATGAGATGCAGTAAGATTGAATGTGACTGAATGTAAAGGGAAACTACTTTCCTTGCAAAGCCATGAAGAGTTTACATGCTTTATTCTGAGAAAGACAACAATGCCATTAGTCATTAGTGCTCTAAAAGTTCCCGAGTATTGTTTTAGATGTGATGCTGTAGAAGATGACCAGACTGAGCCTGAGGGAAGGGTCAAACCTTTCATTAGTCTGGAGTCCCTTCGCACCCACAAGAGATCTGAATTGAGCCCACTTTGAATTCCTTTGACTCTCATCTACCGCCAATTTGCCTTGACTGTTAGTAGTTCAGATTCTTGTAGTGAGTGAGTTAGCATGAAATAAACCAGTATTCATTTGAACCACCTTGGCTCCTGATTTCCTGTGCTTGACAGTTTTTACCTACCCAGTAGGATAAGTTCTAGTTTCAAGCTCAAAATAATCCCAAAGGTGCTTTTTTCCAAAAGGCATCTGGACTTGCTTGTTTTTTTTTCCTTTGAAAACATTTTGCTTCTCATCCAAGAAGCTTCTTTAGTCCTTGGATGAGAAGTAAAACATTTTAAAAAGGGGTGGGGGGAACAAGAAAGTCCAGTTGCCTTTTGGAAAAAGCGCCTTTGGGACAACCATGGCCTGGATGATAGAGAACCTCCATAGACATTAAACTCAAGATAAATTTTGGAGTTCCTGTCAAAGTCCTGAAGGACCTTATGCCCCATCATAAACCATACATAAAAATTACAAGTAAGGATGAAACCTGATGAGATCCCAAGTTATTACAGACCTATGATTGATAGAGTTCATATTCACCTCTGTAACCTAGTGAATAAAGTTGTACAAAGCAAATGTAGACTAAGAAACTCTTCCCAGATGTCTTTACCTTGCGGATAGAAGGAACTTCCTCACCTCCTGTCGTATATTGTAGACGGAATCCACATCTCCCATGTATATCTGTCCAGGCGAAGGCTCCACACTTCACCAACTCCTGATGTTTGCTATTAAAGTATGAGAAAAGAGAGGGAAGCCAGGAGAAATATTTAGTCAGACTCAATGACATGAAAAGAAGGATGAGTCTGGCTGATGCAGGAGACTTCGACATTGTCCTTTGATTTGTACCACCTAAAATTGGTAACACATGTCCTGATAACATTAACAATGAGATCCTTGACAGTGGAAGAAGGGAATCAATCAGAAGACCTTCCGGATTCTCCCACTTCAGGCCCTGCATTTTTTAGATTAACCTTGCTAGCTTGCAATTGGATGTTCTTATCAAGCTGCTTCAGGCTAATATTTTCTCCCCAGAAATAACTTGAAATGAATTCCCTGGGTGGATCTTGCTGCATAAACCTTTTAGATTTGTTAGTGGACAGCCTATTCATATTGTAAGATGAAGGCAAGGCAGTGCTTAAGGGGCAAGGCTTATAGACAAGGATTCAGAAGCATCCAAAAATACAATCATTGTGACCTTCTAATGGAAGCCCTGCCTCCATTTTGTGCATGGTTACAGCTGCCATTTGGACTTTTTAAAATCCCACCACATCTGTGTTGGTTTTTGGGAAAACAATATACCAATGCTTTAATGTTAGAAATGAAACTCCTCAGATCCAAAATCTTTTTAAAAAAAAAAAATAAATCCCATCAGAAAAATATTTACAAGTGGTACGGTGACCCAGAAGGCTGAGAGTTCAATCCTAGGTAGTGACAGATCTTTCTCTCTCCTAGGGTGCAAAGAAAAAGAAAATCTGCTGTGAACTCTGTATAGGTGTCAGGAAGGGCATCCAGTCAGTAAACGCTCAGTTCCATTCAGTCACCCCAACTCCACTCCAATAAAAAGGGATTACAGGGTCGTAAAAAGAAAAAAAAATAGAACAAAACATGCTGACTTCCCCCTGCAGAGAGGTTAGAGAAAGAACTCTGTGATGATCAACTTCCATGAACGTCAAAAAGAGTTTGCCAATCAATTTTTGAAATGCTCCTGTTATCTAACTTCTGGATTTTTCAGCCCACCAAAATTAGCATGCAAAAGACCCTCTCCTTCTTTGTAATGATGCTCAGCCTTATCCAATTGGATGAGGAAATATTTATTTATTTAAAAACTTAGCTTTCGTCAGTGTCTGCTGACATCATCAGAGTTCTAGGCAGGACTGAGAATCACGTTCTAATAGTCTCTGTAATGCCAATCGTTTGGCTAACAAGCATGTTACCGGTCTCTTCGGCTCCCGCCCTCCCGTAATCAATTGCTCTGTTGTTGTTTCCGTTGTGCTTGTTGACAGCTGTTTGAATTTCGGTGCTTTACTCCTCTCCTCATGCCCTGCCCTTGCGGAGTGTGCGCTCTGCCGTGCACAGTCATCTCGCCACTTTTCTGACATCTCCATATGTGATGATAATAATAATAATAATAATAATAATAATAATAATAATAATAATAATAATAATAATAATAATAATAATAATAAACCTTTATTGTCAAAGTACAACATGTGTACATTGAGATTAGCTGAGCCTCCCCCCCCGTGCTCTCTCCCCCAACACACAGTGACAACAAACCCTCCATCCCACCACACTATGTGAACCAACTACACCACACACCGGCCTCCCAAGTCAATTCTGCATAAGATTATGTCCCATTTAAAAGCCTAACAGCCCACGGGTAAAAGCTATTTTTCAGCCTGTTGGTACGGCTGGCTATATTCCTATATCTCCTACCGGATGGTAGGAGAGTAAAGAGATACCGTCCAGGGTGTGAGTCATCCCTGAGAATCTTCCTCACTCTTCCAAGGCAACGAGCCCTGCTGCGATTTCAGACGGTTCTTCTTCCTTGCTGTCATCGTCCCTGTCCATTTTGGTTCTATATCATTTACTGTCACTCATTGGTGCCATCTGCCTCCTCTTCATCATTTGCTGCAATGCTGAGTCTATTGAGGAGGGATTGTGGTCCTCTATTGGCCTGTTTGTGTCAGTGAGAATCTGTGGCTGTTTCGTCCTTCCAGTTTTCTTATTTAAAGATGTCTGCCAGCGTAATGTCTGATAGGCTGGTAATAGTTCAATGTGCCGGTTAATATATATATTCTGGATCAGCCCCCTGCATGAGCAGGAAACCTTATACCATTTTTATTATTATTATTATTATTATTATTATTATTATTATTATTATTATTATTATTATTATTATTATTATTATTATTATTATTATTATTATTATTTCAGACAAGTGGCTGTCCAGTCTCTTCTTAAAAACCTGCAACAATGGAGCACCCACAACTTCTGGAGGCAAGCCTGATGCTTTAACCAAACTGACTCTCAGCTGTATATTAAAAAGGTAAGAAGAGACTGGACAGTCACTTGTCTGAGATGCCATAGCTTCTCCTGCTTGAGCGGGGGCGGGGGGGAGCTGGACTAGAAGACCTCCAAGGCCCCTTCCAGCTCTAGTAAAGGTAAAGTATCCCCTGCACATGTGTGCTAGTTGTTTCCAGCTCTTTCAAAGCTGAAGAGCCAGCGCTTGTCCAAGGACATCTCCGTGGTCATGTGGCCAGCATGACTAGACGCCAAAGGCGCACGGAACGCTGTTACCTTCCCACCGTAGTGGTCCCTATTTTTCTACTTGCATTTTTACGTGCTTTCAAACTGCTAGGCTGGCAGAAGCTGGGACAAGTAACAGGTGCTCACTCTGTTATGCGGCACTCGGGATTTGACCCGCCAAACTGCTGTAGATTAGGGATGCTTTAATTTGGGTTCCTATTCTGAGCAGATGGTTGGACTTGATGGTCTGAAAGCCCTCCTCTTGATGATTTTATGATCCCCATTCCTTTTGTGATGGCTTATCTTCTGTTAAAAATATCTCATTTAACTAGTGTGAGTTCAACTCTATGTGCAAGTTCAATTTCTGACTTCATTCTTGGCTGCACACACGCATGCACATGTGGCAGTTTGCCTGTGCTGTAACTCATCTTTTTGGCCATGGTTTAACATACTTTCTGTATGCAAACACTTAAGCCAAATTACAGGTTCCACAACTGCTAAGTGGCTTTTGTTTCAGCCCAGCAAGAGCAAACTACCATCAATTTAAACTCTCCATGGATTGCATAGGAAACAGTCTGTAAACGGGTACATGACACTCTGGCACAAGAACATGCAATACTTACCAAGCCACACGATTTTTACAATGGATTCCCTCCAAACCCAGCATTGAATCGCAGATCAGATCTGTCTACAGAAGGGTTCTCTGATTTCATTAGCTTTTAGAGAGGGAATCCATGTATGTTTTAAAGAAAACAGATGCCCTCCAGCTGTAATTTCTGAATTTCAGTCCATGCAGATGGATGCATAATTTGATGATGTCTTTGGGGAGCAATCCCATTGAAAAATCATACAAACACACGACTTTGCTATTTTTGCTATTTTCATTGCTCAGTCAATTTTTTGCATCCTTTTTATATAGGGTCCATGCCACTTTCTCCAAAACACCTAATCTAAAATCAGGGTGTGAACGTTGAACTGAGAACATTGTTTTATGCATTGGTAGTATAATAAGTAGTTTGGCCCTGCGCTCCAAAATATTATATCTGGGGGACACTTTTTAATATCTCATTGAATGGGAAACAGTTTCCCTTGCTATATATGTCCTACAATGGTGAGGTCATTGATAACAACCATGATGACATCAACATGGTGAAACCTATGTGATGACATCGTGCAAATGTTAAAATTACATACATTTAACACAAAGACATAAGACTTACATCTTTTTAGCACCCTGTAATGCCTTAATTCAGGGAAGAGTTAGGGCGACTGGATGGAGTTGAGCATTTATTGGCCGAAAGCCCTTCCTAATGTCTGCTGTGAACTCGACATAGGTATCAGGAAGGGCATTGAGTCAGTAAATGATCAGCTCCATCCAGGTGCCCTGATTTTATCCCAAATTAAGGGATTACAGGATTGTAAAAAGGGAAGGCTTTTTTTAACAGAAGGACATAAGTCACAATATCTGCATGACAAAATCATCACACATGTTCATTGAACCTCCATGGATTAGGTGTTCTCAGCATTTTGTTTATGACAAGTAAACAGATATTGAATGCATTAGGGCTGCCTAATGACTCAATGTCTATGGAGATTCCCAACCTTCCAAGTCATGTTTGTCCCAGAGATGCTTTTTTCCCCCCAAAAGGCAATGGAATTTTCTTGGTTTTTGTCCTTTGAAGACATTTTGTGAATTGATATCCTTGATATTGTATGTTGCAAAGTTTAAACCAGGGGTCTTCAAACTTGGCTCTTTTATCACTTGTGGACTTCAACTCCCAGAATTCCTCAGCCAGGAACGCTGGCTGGGGAATTCTGTGAGTTGAAGTCCACAAGTCATAAAAGGGCCAAGTTTGAAGACCCCTGGTTTAAACTATTCCACCACCACCTCCGCCAAGTATTTTAAGGAAAAATGATGGACTATCAAAAACATGATACAAATGAGTTGATTGAACTGAGATACTCTAAGGTTTAGGATTGTTACACAGAACCCCCTATCAGAGAGAATGCTGTTTATAATAAATTTTAATATATATGCAACCCACACATACAGTATTTATGGATCTTAAGATACAGTTTGCAAGATAATATTTCCAAAATTATTTAGTTGGGCATGGTTCCAATTTTCAGAGAAGTGTCCTGCTCATTTCTCCAACAGAGTATTATTTATTTTATTTTATTTAAAAAAAACACTCCCCATTTTTCTCTACAAATAATAGAAGAACATAGAAAAGTTCTGATTTTATCACAGAAGCAGGATTTTCTGGCTGATATATATGCATCCAGTTTATCTTATAATCATTTAAAAAGAAAAAAAAGATGATGTCTTTTATGTCTTCCTTGATGGACCTGAGATAGGAAAAAGTGTTTCAGAAACAAAACACAATTGACTGTCCTGCTAACCTATCAATTAATGAAACAAACTAGGTCAAACATTGTTGCCCCAAACCATGGTAAGAGAAAGGTCCAATCTGATGCACTTAGATTCAAATCCTAATTTGATCATCGGGTTCCATGGCCAGCAGGAGCATCTACGGATGGAGAGAGGTGAAAAATGCCAAGACTGCAGTCTCAATCATATGATCAATTACTTCAAATCATCTTTAACTTCACATAGCTCATATAGAGTTGGCTTGATTAATATAGTATGTGCCAAACTCATTTATTAAATTTATATTTTGATTTAAAAGAAGAACGAGGGCTCAGCGCTCAAAGAAACTGAGCTTGTCATCCCGGGTTCGAGACCTGAGCACTACCCGATGGGGTGAGCTCCTGTTACTTGCTCCAGGTCCTGCCCACTTAAAAGCTTGCAAATGCAAGTAGATAAATAGGTACTACTTTGGTGAGAAGGGAACAGTGTTCCGTGTGCCTCTGTATATAGTCACGTTGCCCCATGACTATGGAAGTGTCTTCAGACAACACTGGCTCCCTCAGCCAAGAAATGGAAAAATGGAGCACCACACTCCACTAAAATCGAACACAACTAGACAGGGGAAATTTTTATCTTTACCTTTATGTTTTGATTTCCAGAGTGTTTCCAAGGGATATCTGTGGTGGAAATGGCTTTGCAGGAGAGGAGGAAGGACTGCTCCTAAGATGTTGGACAGAACAAAGAGGCCTGAGTCTAGAGCAAGAACGTTGTATGAGTGAACATCATCTCACACAGGCTGTTCCCTGGTTCACACAGAGATACAGTGAGGGAAGGAGATGCAAATTCAGACTTGCAAGATTCTGTTACAATTGCTTTAGAATAAAGTGACATTGTTTTCCTAGTCCGACTGTATCACACCATAAATAAAATGGAAGGATTTGAAATCTTACCATTAAAATGTTAAAATAACGAGCTCCCATAAGATTGGGGTTTTGCAATGGGATTCATAGCTACAGATTCCCAGGATTAGGTTATCCTGTTTATATTAGTGGAAATAATTATTCATATACTCATATTGCACGAATTCAGAGAAAGCCAGCATTTTAGTCAGGCAATATAGTGACCGTGAGACATTGCATGATAGGCCTAGAGTAAAGAGCAGAATTATGCAATCAGCACTTCTATTCTGCTTCCCTTAATAAATAAAGCATATTTTTCATTCCATCCTTAGCAATCATCTACACAGCTAATGATCTCCTCCCTCTGTTCCAAGTCATTTGTATTTTGGCTTTCAACCTTTGTGGTCCTTGGGGTAACAGCAACTTCTTATATGAATTGTACTCAGCCAAATTCTTCCCTGATTTGTGTTAACAGAAGCCAGAATCTTTCTCCTGAAATGCAATCTCTTCTGACAGCACAATTGGGGCTCTCAGTGTGCTGTTTATTAAAAAAGTTATTCTGACATTGCAGTAGATCCAACAACAAAAATCACCATATGGTTTATACACTTCCTTCCCAATTGCACAAGTTCTACTTAACCATGGATTGATGTCCAAACCAGTGCTTTTTTTGTAAAAGAAAAAGGTGCCGGAACTCACACATGTCATACAACCCGCCTTGCCTACCCTACAAGGTTCCATCCAAAAAAGATGCCGGAACTCCGTTCTGAGCGTTCTATGAGGAAAAAAGCCCTGGTCCAAACAAACTTAAGAGACCCCAGATTCTTCACAAATCTATTGATATGGAAACCACAGTAGCATTAGGCACATGACACATGGGTTTTCAGCAGTGGTGGGATTCAAATATGTGAACAACCGGTTCTCTGTATGGATGCCACTTCTAGAAGTCCATTCTGGGCCTGGGCAACAAAAATAGCTACCAGTTCTGCCGAACTGGTGCGAAATGGTGAATCCCACCACTGAGTTTTCAGGTTACTTTTGGCTTTTTAACGAAATCCACTAACCTATTCTTTTTTATCCAATCCAATGTAGTAAAAAACAAATTTCAGAAATTGTGTCAGTTTAATTAAAAAAACCTCATTTGATTTGTTTGATGATCCTACTTGGCTGTTTGGTGTCCAAAAATCATAAAAGTCAGGAGAGTTTTTGTTCCCCTTGTATATCAAGACAAAGACATGCCCCATCTAAGATAGAAGTTGCTGTCTATAGTGCAGGCCAATCTACGTGTCCCAGAATAATGTTGCTGGATCCAATTTGGGTCGGTCACCTGGACCAGATGTTGATAATAATAATAATAATAATAATAATAATAATAATAATAATAATAATAGCAACATCATCATCATCAACAACAACAACAACAACAACAACAACAACAATAATAATAATAATAATAATAATAATAATAATAATAATAATAATAATGTTGGAAGGGTCCTTGGAGGTCATCTAGTCCAACCCCTGCTCAGGTAGGAAACCCTATATGGTACCTTGCTTAATAGTATAACTGTGAGAGGGATTCTCAGAATCCTAGTGGACAATCAAGATCATGTGAAGTGTTAATACCACTTCACAATGCCTTGGTAAGGCCACACTTGGAATACGGCCTCCAGTTTTGGTCACCACAATGTAAAAAAGGTGTTGAGACTCTAGAAAGGGTGCAGAGAAGAGCAACAAAGATGTTTAGGGGACTTATAAGGAACGGTTGCTGGAATTGGGAACGTCTAGTTTAATGAAGAGAAGGACGAGGGGGGGCATGATAGCAGTGTTCCAATATCTCAGGGGCTGCCACAAAGAAGAGGGAGTCAAGCTATTCTCCAAAGCACCTGAAGGCAGGACAAGAAGCAACGGATGGAAACTCATCAAGGAGAGAAGCAACCTGGAACTAAGGAGAAACTTCCTGACAGTCAGAGCAATTAACCAGTGGAACAACCTGCCTCCAGAAGCTGTGAATGCTCCAACACTGGAGGTTTTGAAGAAAAGATTAGACAACCATTTGTCTGAAATGATATAGAGCTTTCTGCCTGAGCAGGGGGTTAGACTAGAAGACCTCCAAGGTTCCTTCCAACTGTATTATTATTATTATTATTATTATTATTATTATTATTATTATTATTATTATTATTATTATTATTATGACAACATAAGAAAAGTTGGAGCCATTTTCTTCTTAAAAGAAAAAAAAAGGGCTTGAGTAACATCTCCGATTCAGTGGCTTCCATCTAGATTCCATAACAATACCACAACTATTCCACAACCACTTTATCTTGTTTGTCTTGCTATCCTACCTTTGCCCAATAAGCCCGTGTTCCGCTCTCCTTTTGCTTTGCTTTGCTTTTTACTTTGAAAAAACAAACATCACTTTATGGAAGGTTTGGCTAGAAGAGTTGATTACCGCAAATTAAACTATTATGGTTCCCATCAGCACGGTTCTTAAAGCACCTTGATTGTTTTTTCAGGGATATCATTTCCATGCAAGCATAGGAATTCTGTTATATCAAAATTAATATCAGAGAAACACAATGCAAATACTCCTTCATCTGAACTGGAATTAGCAGGGTGATCTTTGATGAAAAGGCTTTGCTGGTTATGTTGGGGATTAGAGATGTGAGTGGTATTCTAAACTTGACACTGTTAAGAAGTAAAATTGATGGCATGTGATGAGCGGGCACAGCTTCTCATATTTCTTTCACTGGAGTTTACACACAACTGCAAACTTGGCTTTTTATTCTTGGCAACAGGAACCTCTCAGGGGAGGCTAATAGTTCCATAGCCAGAATTTATCTTAAAAAAAGAAAAGAAGAAGAATAAAACAATCATAGCTAAGATGCTTCCTCCAGGTTCACACAGAAGTGGGAATGAAAATATTTTGCTGGGCAGAGGAACAATAATTTGTGATTAAGGTCCTCGGAAACCAGTGACCTTGAAAATGAGAAAGTTACAACCTGTGCTATGTAATATGCTTGATCTGTTTCCAAAACTCTGGGATGATTCCATGGATTTTGTCCATGGCCTTTGAAAGAAACAAGCGCCAAGAATTCCATCACAAGGTTTACCAGAGGTTAAAATCCAGCCATTTTTGACAACTTTCTATAAACTGACGTTCAAGGAGGACTGTAAAGTCAATAACATTTTCTTTCAACTTTCCTCAGTTATCCTTTTGTGAGTGGTGTTCCATTGTTTTGTTACTTTCTTTATAAAAGATGATTAGCCTATTTGTCTAGCGTGGAACAATATGGGATAACTTTGACTCCACAATGATCAAATAAATCTATCACATAACCTCTGCATGAATGAATTGTGAAAGCATCAGCAGATAACCACACCGAGGATATAGTTGCTACCCAGGAGTACAAATCTTTATCATCTTCCTCAGTGTGTTCACAAACACACATACACACACACAGATGCACACACACAGAAAGAGACACACACAGAGAGACACACACCAGAAAACCAAAAAGAAACAGTATCAGGGAAGAGGGGATTGAATGGGAAGATCTACATCTCTTACTTCATTGTTAAACTGTGGCCTG
The DNA here is from genome assembly GCF_964194415.1 of Vipera berus. Taxonomy (NCBI): domain Eukaryota; kingdom Metazoa; phylum Chordata; class Lepidosauria; order Squamata; family Viperidae; genus Vipera; species Vipera berus. Next base: position 11,048,533 of record NC_138208.1, on the reverse strand, counting down.
AAAACCTGACTTAATAAAAATGAAGGAACAAAACTGGAGATTGATGCACTGATAGTTGCAGATACCCTATCATCTCTCATATAGCACTAGCACTTAGACTTATATACCACTTTCAGAGTGCTTTACAGCCCTCTCTAATCAGTTTACAGAGTCCGCAAGTTGTCCTTAACAATCTGGGTCCTCATTTTACCGACCTCAGAAGGATGGAATCAACCTTGAGCCGGTCAAGATTGAACTGCTGGTAATTGGCAGAATTAGCCTGCAATACTGCCCTCTAAAGGGACGTGGTAGCTCAGTGGGTTAGTGATATGTATTCATCAGTTATTGTTATTGTGTTCACATGTTAATGACATATTAATTAGTTATGTTACAGCAAGTTGGGAAAGGTTCGTGAGGTAAATCTCCCTTGACAGTTCAGCACGCGGCAATTTGACAGCTGTCAAATTGCCGGCAGCCAACACGCAGGCGCAACGTTGACAGCTCCACACGCGGACCCGAGCTGTCAGAACTAACACAGACGATTGGCCGAGCCTTCGAGCGGGAAAGCAGCGGGTCCAGGGATTGGCAGAACCAACATTCAGCGGACTATATAAGGGGGCTGTGACCCCACTGTTTTTGCCTTGGTGTACCACAATAAATCGCTAAGCTGAACCTGCTGTCTTCGCGTAATCCTTATCTCCACAAAACACTGGCGACGAAGGTGGGATCGGCTTGCTGAGCTGAAGTCACTGAGCTTAGGAAGGGTTCCTTCTGGAGGCTCTGAGCTAAGTCACGGGAAGTTGTAACTTCCACCTCAAGCAAGCCGAAGGAGAACCGAGACAGCATGGCAGCTTTCGGCCAGATACGCGAGTTCGATACTCGATTTCCCGAGCGCTGGGAATCGCACCTTGGCCAAATTGAAGGCTACCTGCTGGTCAGCAAGATAACCGACGACCGGGCTAAGGCGGCCGCACTCTTGTACCTCAGCGGAACCGCGGTATACGACGTGGCCGTCGGCCTATGCAGCCCAGAGCCGGTCGCGCAGGTGACCTACGCGGAGCTAACAGAGAAGCTCAGCAAGCACTACATGCCGACCCATTCCGAAATCTACTGGAGGGTCCAGTTCGCGAGGCGTCGCCAAAGACCCGGGGAAACGGCAGCAGACTTCGTATCGGGAGTGAGACAGGCTGCCAGATGGTGTCACTTCCCAGACCTGGAGGACCGGATAAGGGACCAACTGGTCATCGGCCTCCGAGACGAGCACCTCCAAAGTAAAATAATGGCGAAACCGGCCCTGAATCTAGCTGAAGTCACTAGAGAGATTCAGGCATACGAAGACACCCACTCTGAAGACTTCGCCAAGGCTCAACAAAACCAAACCAGGGCCGCGAATCAAGGAGAAACAGCCCCCAGAGACCAAGGCGAAATAGAAGATTTCACCGACGTGGACACCATCCACCGTCGACTTGAAAAGCTCCAAAGCCGGAAAACCGACAACAAGGAAGGGGCAAGACCCAAGAACATCAGCCGAGAGCCCCGAGTCACTTGCGCCAGCTGCGGAGGGAACCACAGCAGGTCCTCCTGCAAATTTAGAAACGCCCGGTGCCACAACTGCGGAAAATTGGGGCACATCAAACCTGCATGTAGAAGCCGCAACCGTGGGGAGCTTCACGAAGTTGAAACAACGTCCCCAGGTATGACACCCCAGAGCTGGGAAAAAATCAGGGGCCCAAGCCACCCAGTGCAGGCTATTAACAAAACGGAAGGAGGGGGGGCAGCCACAAGTTAACCCCTAAAGTAAAAATTAAAGCCAAACTACAAGGGGTACCTTGTGAACTAGAGGTTGACTCCGGCTCAGCCGTCACCCTCATCTCAGGGCAGACCTTCAAGGAAATTTGCCGGAAAAACAGGAGGCAAATTCCCTTAAAACCTCCCCAGGTGAACCTAGCAGATTACCAGAAGTCCCCAATACCCCTGAAGGGCCAAGCAGAAATTCTAGTGGAATTTAAAAAATTCCGAGGCCCCCTCAAGGTTCTAGTGACACAAGAAAACAGGTCGGACCTAATCGGCCTAGACTGGTTCAGGGCACTAGGCATACAACTAATGGGCATCAACAGGGTACAGGCCGCAAACCTCGAAGACGTCTGCAAACAATTCGCAGACGTTTTTGACGGTTCCCTTGGAACTTACACAGGGCCCCCCATCAACCTTAAGCTAAAGCCGGACATACCTCCCATTAGAATACGAGCCCGTAGGGTCCCGTTCGCCCTCAAACAAAAAATTGAGGACGAGCTGGACCGCCTCGTCAAAATAGGAGTCCTAGAACCCACCGACGGAGGGTCCTGGGAAACCCCTATAGTTACACCTATAAAACCTAATGGCCAAATTCGCTTATGTGCCGATTATAAAGCTACTCTAAACCGGGCACTTAACGCACATGCTTACCCGGTCCCCGCGGTGAAAGACGTCCTCTCTTCGATCAGGTCCGGCGCCATCTTTGCCAAACTTGATTTGGCGCAAGCGTATTTGCAGCTTCCAGTAACTCCTGAAACCGCAGATGCGCAAACGATTGTAACTCACCGCGGGGCTTTTAAAGTCAAGCGCTTACAATTTGGCATTTCGGCAGCCCCAGGAATCTTCCAAGAAATAATGGAAAAAACTTTAAAAGGAATTCCTGGGGTATGCCCCTATTTTGATGATGTCCTAATCGCAGGCGAAAACGAAGAAAATTTAGCAGAGCGCCTGTCAGCTGTTCTGACAAGATTCAGAACAGCAGGTCTCAAACTTCACAAACAAAAATGCCAGATAGGAGTCCCCTCAACAGAATTTTTAGGTTATAAAATTGATGCCCAAGGGGTACACCCCACAGATGCAAAAATTAAAGCTATCAAATCAGCCCCAACAGCAAACAATAAGCAAGAGTTACAAGCGTTCTTAGGACTCTTGAACTTTTATCACGCATTTCTACCACATAAAGCTACCCTAGCCGAACCATTGCACCGCCTCTTAGATAAGGGACGGCCCTGGCTATGGACATCGGAACACGATGCCAGTTTCATAAAACTCAAAAACGCCCTGTGCCATAGTTCTACAGTAACACTATTCAGGGAGGACCTTCCCCTCTGCATCGCCTGCGATGCATCTCCATACGGTATTGGGTCAGTATTAAGTCATCTTTCGGACTCAGGAGAACAAAAACCCATAGCATTCTATTCGAGAACCCTAACAAAGGCAGAAAGAAATTATGCCCAAATTGATAGAGAGGCGCTAGCCATCGTTGCGGGGGTAAAAAAGTTCCACGACTACCTATACGGTAGAACGTTTACCATATTCACCGATCACAAACCCCTTCTGGGCATATTCACGTGGAACAAACTAACCCCGCAAATACTTTCACCCAGAACATTACGTTGGTCAACCTTCTTGTCAGCTTATTCATTCCAATTAGTCCATAAACCGGGGAAAGAATTAGGGCACGCTGACGGGCTCAGCAGACTTCCCCTGCCGGAATCTGACCCAGACCCAGCTCCGGCAGGACGGATCCTGGCGATCGCAGAACTGCCAGACACTCCCCTGACAGCTAAGGACATTTCCACAGCCACAGCCACCGACAGAATATGCAGCAGAATATACCAATGGGTCTCCGCAGGATGGCCAACCTCATGCCCAGGGGAGGAATTTAAACCATACTATGCCAGACGACACAAACTTTCAGCACACTTAGGGTGCCTTCTATGGGGAAACAGGGTAGTAGTTCCCGAAAAGCACAGGGAAAGGACATTAATAACACTGCATGAGGGCCACCCAGGGATTGTAAAAATGAAAGCCCTAGCTAGAAGCTATGTTTGGTGGCCGGACATAGATACCAACATAGAAAATTATGTCGCAGGCTGCTACCCTTGCCAGCTAACAAGATCGGCCCCACCGCAAAACACACCACACAGATGGGAGGCAACAAAGAACCCATGGTCCAGGGTCCATCTAGACTTTGCCGGACCGTTCCAGGGGCAAACATTCCTTATAGCTGTAGATAGTTTCTCAAAATGGCTTGAAATTGCCCCAATCCACAGCACCACCTCTATTAACACAATTCAGGCTTTACGGGGTTTTTTTGCTACACACGGCCTCCCTGACACCCTTGTCACTGACAATGGACCCCAATTTACATCCCGCGAATTTCAGATATTCACGAGGGGCAACTCTATTAAACACGTAACATCAGCTCCCTTCCACCCCTCCTCCAACGGGATGGCTGAAGTCATGGTGAGAACCACCAAGGACGCCTTCAGAAAAATTGTTCAAGGCAACTGGCATCGCAGACTCTCCCAATACCTTCTCGCCCAGCACACCACACCTTGCACCACCACCGGAAAATCTCCAGCAGAACTACGATGGGGACGAAGACTGATCACCCGTTTAGATAGAATGCACCCAGACAGAGGAAACATTGAAAACGAACATCCCCTTCCATCAAGAACTTTTTCCATTGGACAGACCGTGTGGGCCCGTAACTATGCATCAGGACCAAAATGGCTGCAAGGCACCATAATCGACCAAACAGGGCCACTTTCTTACATTATACAAACACAATTCAACGAACACATCCACAGACATTTAGATCAATTGCGGAAGCGACAACCCCAAAACATTCCACCGCCCACCCCGCCCCGCACATCACCACAAATGCAAACTGAAAACCGACAACTTCCCACATTCTACCAACCAGCACCAGGGGAAGGGGAACAAGAGAACGTCGGAACCCCAAGATGCTCCAGCCGAAGAAGACAACCGCCAGCATATTTACGAGACTTCGAATGGGGGGGCAATACACAACAACGGAGAGGGAGGAATGGCACCAGTTCAGGGGAGGGGTAAGGGGTGATATGTATTCATCAGTTATTGTTATTGTGTTCACATGTTAATGACATATTAATTAGTTATGTTACAGCAAGTTGGGAAAGGTTCGTGAGGTAAATCTCCCTTGACAGTTCAGCACGCGGCAATTTGACAGCTGTCAAATTGCCGGCAGCCAACACGCAGGCGCAACGTTGACAGCTCCACACGCGGACCCGAGCTGTCAGAACTAACGCAGACGATTGGCCGAGCCTTCGAGCGGGAAAGCAGCGGGTCCAGGGATTGGCAGAACCAACATTCAGCGGACTATATAAGGGGGCTGTGACCCCACTGTTTTCGCCTTGGTGTACCACAATAAATCGCTAAGCTGAACCTGCTGTCTTCGCGTAATCCTTATCTCCACAAAACAGTTAGGATGCTGAGCTTGTCGATCAGAAGGTTGGCAGTTTGGCGGGTCGAATCCCAAGTGCCGCGTAACAGAGTGAGCGCCTGTTACTCGTCCCAGCTTCTGCCAACCTAGCAGTTTGAAAGCACGTAAAAATGCAAGTAGAAAAATAGGGACCACTACAGTGGGCAGGTAACAGCGTTCCGTGCGCCTTTGGCGTCTAGTCATGCCAGCCACATGACCACGGAGATGTCCTCAGACAAGTGCTGGCTCTTCAGCTTTGAAACGGAGATGAGCACCGGCCCCTAGAGTCAGAAACAACTAGCACGCATGTGCGGGGGAACCTTTACCTTTACCTTTACCTTTACCTTTACCTTACTGCCCTCTAACCACTGCGCCACCTGGGATAGAATAGAATAGAATAGAATAGAATAGAATAGAATAGAATAGAATAGAATAGAATAGAATAGAATAGAATAGAATAGAATAGAATAGAATAGAATAGAATAGAATAGAATAGAATAGAATAGAATAGAATAGAATAGAATAGAATAGCACTTAAACTTATATACCACTTCGCAGTGCTTTACCGCCCCCTCTAAGCAGTTTACAGAGTCAGCATGTCACCCCCAACAATCTGGATCCTCTTTTTACCAACCTTGGAAAGGATAGAAGGCTGAGTTAATCTTAAACCGGTCAGGATCGAACTGTTGGCAGTCGGCAGAGTCAGCCTGCAATTCTGCATTCTAATCACTGCGCCACCCTGGTTCTCATATGTTACCCTTGTGAAGATCACCAATACTTATAGAGTACTTAAAAAGCAAAGAACCTGTTTTGCAGCATGTATTCATGGCAAACCTCCACCACTTCTCCTGAACTGCTGGATTTGAAGGGGGGGGGGGAACCCAAGCGGCAATAAAACAGCACAGATGACACAAACTCCTTGAATTTGGATTCTTTTAATTTTCCTTGGCCTTATTTTTGCTCCAGTCTGCTAAGTGTTTAAAGTTTATGTGTCTCTACTGCCAATGTAATTGTCAGAATAGTTGTGGAGATGTTGGCTCACTTCTCATGGTAGCAAAAACAACAATGACACGGCTTAGCTGACTCATCTCTAAATAATTCCCGCTTTAAATGCCCTGATGCAGCTGCTCTACTCAGCTAATATAGTTCTACCATTTTTGGCTGACCACGGACTACTGCAGTGATTTCTACAGAAAGACAGAAGCTAAGGAAGAAATATTGTTAAATCTGAACAATATTAGAACAGCAATGCCATTGTTTCATGCTCAGGTTATGCAATTTAACAAATACTGCACCATTTAAACCAAGACTGTCAAATCTCATAATTTCCTATTGCTGCCTGGAAAATATCTCAGAGCTTTCTGCAAGGCAGTTAATTTTTCTCCTTGGAGTCATCCACAGGTCAATAAACTGCTGTATTTTTCAGGAATATATATATTGTTAGGTTCATTTACATTTTCTTGCGATTTTGCATGAAAACTTGCAATGCTGGAAACCCATGGCCCTCAAAAGGAGCCCTTTGTTAAGCAATGTGGAATTAATGGTTCCTGCTCTTTAACAAGTTTAACATGAGAACCCTCTTTTCCAGACTCCCTGCCAACCTGCCTCCTTTCTACATAGCTAGAAGAAATATTTTGTATCTGTGGACACAAATGTGTAACAGAACAATGGCTGTGTTCTGTTCCAGCCTACGACCATTCTTGTTGCATCACAAGAACAAACCCCTTCTGGAAAAACCAACCCTTTTTATTTCATATATGGTCCTGATAATTCTTTCCTCAAAACAAAAACAACAGAATACTTTTCCAACGAATAATGGTTCAAAAAGCAAAACAGAGCAGGAGTTAAACAAGAATTCCACCAGTAAAACAAACAGACCATGATTCCCTTGAAGTTCTTTCCAAACGGTTGCCTTCAGCAACCAGTGCCGCCCACACCTTCCCTTTTTATTAAGCAGCCCCAAGGCGTGGCTTCTCAATGCCTTCTCCTCCTCCCTTGGAGTTGTTGTATTGTCTCTCTCTGACCTGCTCTAGTTAACTGCCTTCTTGCACGAGCGTCTATAACGACGTCCATCTCTGAAATCCTCAGAGTCTGACACATCGTCCTCTCACAGCTGAGTCTCATCCAGAACATGATTGGAGGAGCCAGGCTCTTCCTCTGATTGTGAGTCTTGTAATTCATCAGAGCCTCCCTCCGATTCTGTTGGCTCTCCAAACCCCTCCTCCTCCTCCTCCTCAGATTCTCCGGATTCAGCTGTAGGGAGCACAGGCTGGCATGGAATCACAACAGGCTGATAAAACATAAGGCAATTCTTTGTACATTGCAGGAGACATGTTTAATGGTTTGGGTGACAAAACATGTTCTATTGCAGTGAAGCAACAAAGAAAATATCCAAGCTACAAGCCACATCAAGCTTGTTTGGAGCATTGAAATCCCACTCCACTTATGGACAGTTTACTTTCCTGATACTCCTTGCTATTACTCCATTTTTGCTCATTATTATGTATAGCATTCATCTTGCTCACCCATCATAGCTCCAACAGGTTTCAGGATGCACCAATCTAGGACCTTATGAAGCTGATTTATGTGGAGTTAGAGCTACCACTGCAAAAACTTAGACTTGTCCAAGGTTCAGGGTTTCACCATCTTGATCTGGAAGTGCTAGAGGCTGAAGCTAATCCCCTCAGATGGATGGATTGTCCTCTTGGGTGGACATTTGGTCACCAGAATTTTGGTTGATAAAGTAAAACAAAGAAAAAAAATTGACCAGAATATTGAAAGGCTTGGACTTCTTCACAGATGGAAGTTGAGAGCAGAAATATTAGACTACAGAGGCATTTTACTGACCTGTTTTTCCAAAGCACCTGAAGGCAGGGCAAGAAGCAACGGATGGAAACTAATCACAGAGAGAAGCAACCTAGAACTAAGGAGAAACTTCCTGACAGTGAGAACAATTCATCAGTGGAACAACTTGCCTTCAGAAGTTGTGGCGCTCCATCACTGGAGGTTTTTAAGAAGAGATTGGACAGCCATTTGTCTGAAATGGTACAGGGCAGGGGTCTTCAAACTTGGCAACTTTAAGACTTGTGGACTTTGACTTCCAGAATTCCTTGACTCTTGACCACACTTGAGTCAAAGGTTGAGATTCATGTGGGGAAAGAGGAAAGTTTAGTCTAAAATGGGAAAGCATCAAAAAGCTTCATTCAATGCAGCTGCTTCATTCTTTGGCCTAAGATAAAATGATAAAGCCAGTAGGGAGATATTCATTCTGAAAAAGTTTCACCTGGATAATGTCATATTTTTCACAGCTAAGAGAAATATTTGGCTTGCGGTCTTTTCTTTTAAAGCAGGAAAAGACAGCAGAGCAAGCCCCAGGAAAGAAATTGACTTTCTAGCTTGTTGACAAGGTTTATTGGAAGGAGGGGGGAAGAGATTGTCTGAAAATGATCAGCAGAAATGATCACAGAAACACACAGCAGAGCAGGAACACAGTCACTAGCACTGTTGCTTTGATAGGTAGGTTTTAAACAGGAGTGAAGGAACAGGATGGCTAACTACAGGATTGCCCGGTTAATGTCAGGCAATCTATCAAATCATTCAGGGTCCTTTCTCAGCTTTATGGAGATCTAGAAAGATTTCAAAACCAAAAGAACAAGGTAGAATTCACACACGCGCGCACACACACACACACACACACACACACACACATCATCATCATCAAAGAGTTCAACCCAGTTTGATTGTATATCTGGAATTGCTTAATCCAAAGGGGTGATCTCACAAAATCTCCTTTGAGTCCTATCACCCCCCTCAAAATTTCATACCGTGCTGTTCTCTGTTGCTCATTATCTCAACCTCAGTGGTCCACTGCTTCTCTCTTCTTGTTGATGGTCTGCCACTTGTAAATAGCAATCACATTTAGACTTATGTACCACCTTACAGTGCTTTACAGCCCTCTCTAAGCAGCTAATACAGAATCAGCATTTTGCCCCCAACAATCTGGGTCAAGGCTGAGTCAACCTTGAGCTGGTCAGGATTGAACTGTTGACAGTGAACAGAGTCAGCCTGCAAAGCTGCATTCTAACCACTGTGCCACCAGGGTTCTTGTTATGATCTGGCTCCTGTTCTTCAAGTAGCTGTGTCTGGTCTCTAAATGCCACTTAAAATGAGGACAGCAAGCAAGTTTTCAGGATGGACTGGAAGAGTTCCAAAGAGGCTTTAGTTTCTTAGTCCATCCAAAGTCTTAAAAGCAAAATAAAATAAAATAAAGATAAAGATAAAGGGACAAGGGACACACACATTCAATGATAATAATTTTAATTACATACAAACATGTCTTTCATTTAATTTGAAATGTATCTTTCAGCATATTGCAATTGGCATGCTATTAATTCCCATGGATAGAAACAAGGGAGAAAAAAATCTAATTAACTTTGATTTGTTTCAATTTCTCTTACTTGTTATGTTTGTCACAGAGAACAGAATAAAGCAGAACGCAGACAAGAGGAATGAAAAATATCAGGAATGTAAAAAGTGGGTTCGAATAATCTGTACCAGCAGTCAAATGGAATTGCGCCTATTCAGTTCATAATACATATCAGGAGGAAAAGATGCAAACAGTTATACATTTACTTGTCTTGCTATTTAAATGCACTCATAATTCAAATAGTATGACTGATAAGAGCATGAAAATAAAAGTTATTTCACATATTTTCAACCAACATTGAAGCTTGCATGAGTGCATTTAAATCAATAGCCAACCTGAACCAACAGTAAAAGAAAACAATAATGTTAATATGATGATGATGATGATGATGATGATAACTTTATTGTCACTTTGAATGTACACCAATCGGCATACATCAAAATGAAATTTCGTTGCATACAGCTCTCAAAGGGTCACCACCTCCGATATATACTCCTTGTTTGGGGCCCGCTCAAATTTCACATTGTCCATTTTAGTCTCTAGGGAGTGAACGATGGCAAACAGGACAGATGGAAATGGGGCTCCATGTGGATTAGCCCTCAAATTCGCTTGTATTCTGACAACCTCGCCTTCTTTCCTTTTTCTGATCCTGACTCTTCCACCCTTTCCTTAAAGAGGCCTTGCTTCTTTTCGCCCCTGGAGCACGCTGCTGCCGCCGCCACCAACTCCTCCAAAAGCCTCTCTCTCTTCCTCTGGGCCTGCCAACAGCCTCATCCAGTTCCTTCGCCCCATAAGCTCCAGGTCCTCTCCTCTGCCTCCTCTGGAAACAGCCCTGATTTGCAGTAGAATCCATCACTGGGCCAGTAGTCAGATCTTGCTTCAAGAGCCAATGCAGCCACAGCCATTCCAGGCGCCGCCATCTTAGATATAATATATTCAGTACTTATCAGTGCTGTCTTTATGTGTAAAATAGATTGAAAGATATCAGGTTCAGGTGTGATAAAAGTATAATTTAGTCATCTTGCACACTAGGTTTGCTAATTTATGTCACTACCTTGATGTTCTTGATTAATTAGTACTTTGAAATGAACTGTCGGTCCCTCAGAGATACCACCGCCATCAAAACTTGCTTGAGTTAGAAATACACTGAAAGATTTAAAACAAAAGGGATACTAGCAGAATTAATATTTTTATCTTTCCATCAAGGATGAAACAGCTTGACAGCAGCAGTGGGTAAATGTTAAACATGTATTTGAAGAATCCTTTTGCCCAGATGATTAAAAGACACTTTTGTCACATTTGAATCTGAAATGTTTCCATCTGTTTCACACAAGAAGACAGCCTTGATAAGGACTAAATATATTGCACGTTATTGTTTTCCCTTTCCTAATTTCCATTTTGACTGAAGGTCTCCTTCAACTCACAAGAACTTGTCAGCCCTTCATGGTAGGTAAGGCCAGGAAACTGATGGTCAACACAACTAGCCATGTTGGATCACCATGATGCGCCCATTTAACTTGCCTGGATGTGTTTTCACGAAGGATCATTGCTCAGAGCAGAACTGCTATGGTGGTTCACAGTTGCATCTGCTAATTTGCTCCACAGACCTTCAAGTCAAGGAACCTGGTGCACAGAGAGCCCTGTGGGAGGATCACCTGTCAGCCAAACCCTGCAGCACAATACCCCAGCTGGCACTTGAACGGCCTGGCCTGAAGCCAGCTTGTTTTATGGCTAAGACTCTCTCTTGAGCCACTCAGTGCAAGGAAATTCAAGATAAAGATCTTTAGCATAGAGCTACATGATAATACTTAATAGACTGTTGAGAGCTACTTGGCCAGGTTGAATTTATCTTATTTTTTTTTTTGTTTCGTTTTGTTTTTACAGATTAGTGTTACTATGGAATATCTCCACTCTTGAGGGAATTGTCAGTTCAGGTGAATCGAGGTGCCAATAGGATAGCCCACCTTTCAGAGTTTATCTATAGGGAATGTGAAGGAATCACTTCCTCCTCAACCATTTTGCCACTTGAGGTATCAATCCGTCAGAATAGAGCTGGAAGGGACCTTGGAGGTCTTCTAGTCTAACCCCCTGCTCAAGCAGGAGACTTTATACCGTTTCAGACAAGTGACTGTCCAGTCTCTTCTTAAAAACTGCCAGTACAAGTTAATCAATCAATCAGTTAGAGCTGGGAGGGACCTTGGAGGTCTTCTGGTCCAACCCCCTGCTCAAGCAGAAGACCTATTTCAGACCAGTGGCTGTCATCCAGTCTCTTCTTAAAAGTCTCCAGTGATGGAGCACCCACAACATCTGGAGGCAAGGTGTCCCGCTAACTAATTGTGCTCACTGTTAGGAAATTTCTCTTTAATTCCAGGTTGCTTCTCTCCTTGAATAGTTTTCCATCCTTCGTTTCTTGTCCTGCCTTCAGGTGCTTTGAAAAATAAGTTGACCCCCACCTCTTTGTGGCAGCCCCTCAAATACTGGGATATTGCTACCATGGCCCCTCCCCCCCACACACACTAATCTTTCTTTTCTCAAGACTGGCGATACCCAATTCCTGCAACCGTTCTTCATATGTTTTAGTCTCCAGACTTTTAGAGACCAAAAGCTGGTCAGGAACGAATGGAAAAAAATGACTAGGATGAGGCCTGGGCCTTATTGCCGTATCAAATATGTCATCAAAGAGGGCAACCTAGATCTCAAATAGAATTGAGCTCTTAGTGCCAGAGTTAGGAATGGGGTTGGTTAACAAGGCACCAGACTATTTATTATTCATTATTTACTCTCCTCTAAGGGTTGCACAGATCAATCTTTTCCTATTGCAGGGGTCTTCAAACGTGGCCCTTTTATGACTCATGGACTTCAACTCCCAGAATTCCTCATCCAGGCACACTGGCTGAGGAATTCTGGGAGTTGAAGTCCACGAGTCATAAAAGGGCCACGTTTGAAGACCCCTGTCCTATTGGTTTGTTGCTTCTGCTCCCTCTTCTTCCTGAGCTGGGTCTTCTATGACTTTTTGTAAGAGAAGGTCCTTTGGACAAAAAGTTCCTCGGGATCTCTGTGTAACATCACCTTTCTTGTCAAAGCCAAACTCTGAGAATGCCATTGTATCCCAAACATTCCTGAAAGGAGCTGGTGATTAGTTAAAATACATTTAGGACACCCTGTGTGGCATCTTTAAATTAAACCAACTGAGGCATTGCGTCAGCTCAGTGGCAAGCAACATTAATCCTCAGCTTATTTATTTATATTAAATGCATGTGTGAGAGTCTGTACACATTGTGCTTCTGTAAACACTTTATGTTGAGAAATGGGAGGGACAGCCAGGTTACAGAGAATGAATGACAATTTATTAACAGTATTTACTAACAAAAGAAAAGTTACTAATTAATGAAAATATGAGGAACTGCTTGAAGGGAACAGATGAAGGAAATTTGTATTCTTTTGCACAGATATTAAATATGATTCCTGTTTTCTTCAAAATGAGGTATGATCAGAGCTTTCTGATCAATTCCTGTAATTTTCAAATGTTTAAGGAGGAGAATAATAAAACTAAATTATCTCCCCCCCTCCCCCCCCCCCCGCTTCTCACCTATCTGAAGTCCACTAGCAGGATCATCATATACGTTTACTTCTTACATTTTTTTCCTACAGAAAGAAGTAAAAAAAAAGAAGAAGTCCCTGCTTCTTTTTTTGTCCAGTAACCATTTTTTGAAATCTAAACTTACCCAGCCCTGTTTAAAAAAATGTTCTAAGAAAAGAAACAAGAAAGGCTGAAGACTAGTTGGAATTTTAAAGTCTAACTAAAGTTTGCCATCTTGTGGTTAAAAAAAATATATATTCGCCACTATCGCAAATTTTGAAGTGTGCTATTTTACTTATAGAATGATGGCATTTATAAGACATCAAAGTCAATACGACCCATTTAACCAATTCAAACAATGCCAGGAACCTAGAGCAATTAATTCAGGTAATAAAATAATAGAGAAATTAAAGACCTACATAATACGGAATACAATGTCATCAAGAAAGTGATTGATTTATTTAGAACTTTATCTGTGGGTATGTTTGAGAGAGGAATCTCTCTCCAGAAGACATGGCCTACTGGAGCTCTGGCAGCTCCCTTGAAGACAAAGACTTTTTATTCATTTATCAATCTTCATTTTATGAGGGCTATCAAGGACCATCCCAAAAGTGCCACATGCCTACTTCAGATTTATTTTTCTATGTGCCCCCCCCCTCCAAATTGCAGGGATGACAGCAGCTTTTGCCAAATTATGAAGCTGAAATGTCTTTAAAAATGCTAAAGGGGAAACAAAGTGGCAGACACTTTATCAGCTTTTTTGGTGTCTATTTTTTTAAAAAAAACAAAAGGTCTTAACCTTCTACCAATCTCTCAGCCCCTGAAAAATCCACTCTGCCTACTGTACATGATTGCTCCACATAGTCTGTTCCTGAGCAGCCAAAATAATTAGCTGTCGTAGGTTGCCTGCCTCTGAATGAGTGCTTCGCTAGAGCTAAATCTTCTCAAGTGAAAGTTTAATTAATTCTATTGCTTTGAGTAACTGCACTCCTAGAGCAGACAAATGGGAAGGAGAATAGGATAGTAACAGGTTTTATTGCAGCCATTAACCTGATTTCCACTAAAAACAAGATTAAATTTCAAGAGGTCTTCCCAAATAGAAGCCTGCTTGTTATAGATAAACAAGAAATTTAAATCAAATAACCATCTTTAAATTCAAAGAGTGTTAGCTCTAGTACATTTGGTATCAGTGGCTATTGGGTGGGGAGAGCAAAATTAAGAAAATAATCTTATATATCAAGACAATGACCTTGTGGCAAAGGGGTGATTAAAAATGTAGCTCGTATTTTGCTGCACTGATAAATTAATAAATGCTATGGTATTATTTTTAGCTACAGAACTTAAAAGATTTATAAGCGCCCCCTCTCATAATGGAGAATCAGGAGGAGGAGGAGGAGGAGGAGGAGGAGGAGAAGGAGGAGGAGGAGAAAAAGAAAGAAAGAAAGAAAGAAAGAAAGAAAGAAAGAAAGAAAGAAAGAAAGAAAGAAAGAAAGAAAGAAAGAAAGAAAGAAAATATATTCTCAATATGGATTGATTGTCCACATGGCCAAAAGATTTAAATGTAGTCTATTGCTAAGCACATTGATTTGTGCTTAGAGTGTAAGCCGGCCTGAGTCTTCGTAGAAGGGCAGGATATAAATGCGATTAAAATAAAAAATAAATAAAAATAGTCAGAATTCCAATCCAGCAGTTTTGAATTGGAACTTTACAAGATCAGATCCAGGAAAAGAGAGGTTTAACATTACAGAAGAAGCTTTTCGAGGTGGCCAAGAAGTGGCTTCTTCCAATTTTTAAGGGAAGGTTCCACAATCATTCCAGAAAATGCCAGAACCTCTTGTTGTGTTTAAGTGCTTGGCACTGTTTAGTTTTTCTAAACATTAAAGGGGAGAAGGCATTTCTTAGCCAACTTTGAAAGCTTAGAAAGTAAATTAAACTTTTCCCAACCCAGTGTCCTCTGGGAGTCAGTGTGGGTGTATTGGAAGAAGGATAAATGAAAACCAAAACTTCTTCTGGTTAGAATCAGTTCCACCCCAAGTTATGGAGGTGTAAAATATCCAGACAAGCTCCCAAATTCCCAACAAGAGCCTGGGAAAACTTCATTTTAATGTGTACTTTAATCAGAGGTCTGTCCACTGGACCTATCAGTCTATTAATGGTTTTGTAAGTACAACCACAATCGCAAATGGTTGAAGACCACTTTAAGGCATCCCAATGTCATCTTGTAGAAGGGACAGTTATTCTAATTGTGGCCCATCTTGTATTTGCCACCTATTTTAATGCATTTGGACTCATTCAAATGCATGACTGGGAGTAATGTTTGCTTTCTCAGTGGCATTTGCAGAAAAATTCAAACAGGCAAGATGGTACCGTCATGTCAAAGGTGGATGCCTTACCGACCATTTTGCCGTTTTTGAACTTCCTGCAGATGATCAGGGGACTGGAGGCTAAAAAACATTATTCTGACTCTGACTGTTGTTTAATGATTTATCCCCTTGCTTGAGACCCCCGTGCCTGGCCTGTATAAGCGGATACTATCACTGTTAACAGCCTTTGCCAGATAGCAGAACCCATCTTTAAATCATCCAGAAGGACCTTTATTTGCATGTAGAGATTACAGCAGACAAGGTGTGGTAGATGAAGAAATGGACGGTATTTCAAGGTCAAAAAACAGTAATGTTCCTGCCTGGTGTAGATCGGCCGCATGCAATGGTCGGAAGTGATAGAACAGAGTTTAAGGAGAAGGAGGAGGTACGTCACAAATGGGAGGGGTTGGCTGAACAAATTAACATAATGTTGTAGTTCCCCAAATTAACATAATGTTGTAGTTCCCCAAAACAATCATATGGTGGCAGCACAATATACACTGCATAGTACTTTATGGCTGATGTAACAGCACACATATGAAGAACAGTTGCTGGAATTGGGTATGTCTATTTTAATGAAAAGAAGAACTAGCAATGATAACAGTGTTCCAATATCTCAGGGGCTGCCACAAAGAAGAGGGAGTCAAGCTATTCTCCAAAGCTCCCGAAGGCAGGACAAGAAGCAACAGATGGAAACTAATCAAGGGGAGAAGCAACCTAGAAATAAGCTTCCTGACAGTTAGAACAATTAGTGGAACAACCTGCCTCTAGAAGCTGTGAATGCTCCAACTCCGGAAGTCTTTAAGAAGAGACTGGAAAAACCCTTTGTCTGAAATGGTATAGGATTTCCTGCCTGAGCAGGGGATTGGACTAGATGACCTCCAAGATCCCTTCCAGCTGCATCATCATCATCATCATCATCATCATCATCATCATCATCATCATCATCATCATTATTATTATTATTATTATTATTATTATTATTATTATTATTATTATTATTATTATTATTTTGACAACGTAAGAAAAGTTGGAGCCATTTTCTTCTTAAAAGAAAAGAAATTTCCTAGAACAATTAACCAGTGGAACAACTTGCCTCCAGAAATTGTGAATGCCCCAACTCTGGAAGTTTTTAAGAAGAGACTGGACAGCCATTTGTCTAAAATGAAATTGGGTTTCCTAACCCTGTTATTCTATTCTATTCTATTCTATTCTATTCTATTCTATTCTATTCTATTCTATTCTATTCTATTCTATTCTATTCTATTCTATTCTATTCTATTCTATTCTATTCTATTCTATTCTATTCTATTCTATTCTATTCTATTCTATTCTATTCTATTCTATTCTATTCCACTCCACTCCACTCTACTCTACTCTACTCCACTCCACTCTACCCTACTCCACTCCACTCCACTCTACTCTACTCTACTCTACTCTACTCTACTCTACTCTACTCTACTCTACTCTACTCTACTCTACTCTATTCTATTCTATTCTATTCTATTCTATGTTGCATAAAGCTGCAAATTTCTTATTTCTAAGTTTTCATTTGTTTTTCTTCAAGAGAAAAGACACTCCTTCCAATCTGTACCTCCATATCCATCATAACACACCTTCCAGTCAATGAGGATACTCACCATCGCCATGAACAACAACACATTAATTCTACCCATAGTGTCTAAAGATATAAAACCTAATGTGTCTGAAAAACAACACCAGGGACTGAACATTCCATAGAGAGACCTCTAATAAAAAAAACACAGCATTTGGCACCAAATCTGAGAATGTATGATGGAGCCTTGTTTTTTTCCCCCAGAATATTTTTCATCAATTACAGGAAGCCATTTCATCAGTATGGTTCATCAGTAAGGACTGTTAGGAAACAAGGTGTGAATTTGTAACCCAAAAGTAGCATTTATTTTTATTTCAGACTGACACCAGCTGTCCTGGTGTCTCCAGTTAAACGATCTCACATTGCCTTGGGGAGCCATTGCCAATTAGAGTAGACCAAAGGAAGCCAGATGGCAAAGGCAGCTTCCTCCTGTCGTATCCAGCAGACACAACTTCCCTATGGATTTATTTGACTATTTCCACCCAATTTGGCTAAAATTCTGGCTTGGAATTCTGGAAAATGATTGTCTTTATGAAGGACATTGTGTTGGAATATCTGGAATAGTCTAGCCACATGGTATAACATCTATTCAGCTTTTAAGTATATACACAACGAAATTGTAAGACAAATATATTTATTGAATAAACTACTAACATTTGAAGTTCATTATGCTATCGCTCCCTTTACTAGTACTGCTACTAGAATGGTATGTCCATTTTCAAGAGTGTTTTCAGTTAGGGGGAAAAAAAGTAACTTTCTTTCAGACCTCGCTATGTTCTGAGGTAGATAGACACAGAGACACACACACAGATCTAACATATTGGAAAGAGTCCAACCAAACCAACTGTTGTCTTTCCTTCATGGCTCTTTAGAGGTTTTTGGGGTTGGACTAGAAGACCTCCAAGGTCCCTTCCAGCTCTTATTATTCTATTAAGTCTGTTAATAGAATAACGGATTATTAACTGTCTGTCGAGTACGATAATACCCCATTTTCAAGAGTGTTTTCAATTAGAGAAAAAATAAGTTTCTTTCTCATCTTGCTAAATTCGGAGGCAGATAGACACATAGACACAACTCACATACTGGAAAGACTACAGTCAAAGCAACGCTTGTCTTTCCCTCTTTCTGGAAGCCACATGTTCACATACTATATCAAAATATGAAATTTAGGTCTATAAATATGAACATATGGAAGCTTGCATGCTAAAGGTTACATAGAGGTGTAGAAAAGTTCTAATTGTCCTCAGGCAGACAATTAGAGTCAGTTCCTTCTTTACTGGCAAGGAAATACTGTTTGACTGCTCCTTTTTACAAAACATATAATGATAGTTAGGGCAGACATAGTGTTGGGGGATAGGCCATAGGATTCATGTCTCCACTGTGCAGTTAAGAAGCTAAAAATAGATTTGCATTTCCTTCTTGATATCAGAAAGATAGTTAGCAGATGCTAGCATATGAGATTGCCACGAACATGAGCTACTTATTACTTTAGAGCAGGGCTTTTCAACCTTTTCACCCATTGTACCACTTTTAGGATATGGCAACATCCGAGTACCACCAGTTGCCTAGCAAGGTGTCAAAAACTTCATGACCCAAAAAAAGAGGAAAAAAGTGATGAAGTACAGATAGTCCTTGACTTACAACAGTTCACTTACTGACTGTTCTATGTTACAACGGCACTGAAAAAAGTGCCCCCCAAGCTACAGCCGAGCAAGACACCTGCCTGCCTGCCTGGCGATGCTCTTCCTCCTGTCCGAGGTTTTCATTGTTGTGAGCATTTCTGTTGAAGATTGGCAGCAGGGGTGGGGTGGGGGTGGGGGTTTTGGTCAATTCACATGACCCTTGGACACCGACCATCATAAATATGAATCAGTTGCCAAGCATCTGAATGTAAATCACAAGACCCTGGAGATGCTGCAACATTCCAGCTGATCGGCACTTCTTCTGGGCTCAGAAACACCAGGATCAGCGCCAAGCTCCAGCTGGAGTCTGGCACTGATCCTGGTGCTTCCACTGAGCCAACAGCCCTGCAGCTCCAGCTCATTCCCCTCCCCCACTACTTCACTAGGATGGTCACGTACCACCTGCCAGGTGCCAATGTACCACAGGTGGTACCCGTACCACTGGTTGAAAAGCCCTGCTTTAGATCTCAAACTTGGCGATTTTAAGATGTGTGGACTTCAACTCCCAGAATTCCCCAGGCAGCAAACTTGAGGAACACTTTTCTAGATGTTGTAACAACTTATATAATCTTATAATGCATGTCTGGTCCAGCTCTGACAATCTATCACAAGGAAGAACAGGAATCACAGTTATTCCAGCAGCTGGATACATTATATGGATTGAAGAGGTGCTCAAAATACTTCAAATAATTTATGCCCTGTGGACTAACCAACAGGTTTAAGCTATGTTTTCCTATCAAAAGAGCTCAATTTTTAATGTTTTGCATTATGAAGTGGCCACTTATATCTCTTCAGCTCTTGACAAATTAAAAATAAATCTAAATGGTATGCAAAATTTGTCAACTACAACACTTTTCATTCTAGAAAGAGCCATTTTGACCTTCTGGCATCAAAACAAAATGGTTTTTTCTGTGTGTTTCCAGGAAATTAGCTTAGAAGCCCAAACAATCCTTTGCCACTTTGTGCTTGAAATCTGAAACAGACTAAGCTCAAAACTTAAGAGAGAACTTTTATAAAATGTTTTATAGATGGCATTTAGATCCTAAAAAGCTTGCAAGTATGTATCCGAGCTATCAGCCAAAATGCTGGAGGTGTGGTGGTGAAGATGCAACATATTTTCACATATGGTGGACTTGTAAAAAGGTCAAGGCTTTTTGGATAAAAATTTGGTGGAATATGCAGAAGATCTTCAAGCAAAAGATAAAGTTTTGTCCGCAATTCTTTTTGTTGGGTATAATTACAGATGCTACTGTTGTGGACACTAAGTTGATGCTAAATTTAATTACAGCAGCAAGACTTTTAATAGGTCAGTATTGGAAGAAGGAGGAGCTGCCGACTATAGAAGAATGGACTTTAAAGGTTTCTGACCTGGCAGAAATGGCAAAGATCTCGGCTTATTTGAAAGATCATTCGCAAGAACGCTATATTATGGAGTGGAAAAAATGGATTGAATATATCCAGAAGAAATATGGGACTAAAAAGTTTCATTTAGCATTTGAATAAGTCTTCCTTTCTATTTTCTTTTTTTTTTCTATATGAAATATTAGTATTGTCTGTAGTTATCTTATATGAGCTAGAGAGTGATAGATTTAAGAATTTATTGTTGGTAGCATATGGATGTTTATGATTGTTCTTTGTTTTTATACCCTGTACTTAGCTCTGGGAAGTCGGGGGGGGGAGGGGGGAAAGGGGGGGGAGGGGTAGGGAGGGATTGGTAGGGGAGGGGGAGGGGGGGATTGTTAAAGATAAAATGTATTTTAAAACTTTTCAATAAAAAAAAAGAAATCTGAAACAGACTGTAGGAATTCCAGGGGTTTTGATCTGAGGTTGAAACCAAACTGGAACCTTTTGAGGATCCTCATTCTGATTGTTCTCCAAACGGTTCTCCAAAAAATCTCCAAATGGTCATTTCAACCTTGGAATTGGCAGCTCTGATTTCCCAAGCTCAAAATAAAGTGTAAACCTTCCAAGGATTCTCGTCTGAAGATGCAACAAAAGTCTGAAACTTTTCTGAGTTTTATTACAACCAAGTTGGAAAGTTCCCACAAAGCATTCTGACAGAGGCATTTTTTGTTCCCGGCATGAAACAAAATGGCTTCCTCATTTTAAACGCACTCTTACTCACTGCTCTGGACATCTTCATGAAAGTAACCAAAATCACCCATTCCTACCGCAGGCACACACTGATGCACACAGATTACACCCAGGCCATCTTTCTTTACAATCCATTGAGGGGGAAAAATGGTCTCCTCCAGGGATATCTTCCCCCATAGAGTTTTAAGAATCCATTTCTTTCGCTTTTTGGTTAGGATCAGGGCTTTTTTTGTCATAGAACGCTCAGAACGGAGTTCCAGGACCTTTTTTGGATGGAACCTTGTAGGGTAGGCAAGGCAGGTTGTATGAGATGTGTGAGTTCCGGCACCTTTTTCTTTTACAAAAAAAGCACTGGTTAGGATACACAGTAAGTTGAGATAGGTACAGTAGATAGTCTAGCACTGATGATGTTACCTGGCTGGGGAATGAAATGTCTGCAAGAAAAGAACCAAGCTCAAAGAACACCAAGGACCCCCCTCAGAAGTGGAGATAGAATGACACTGAGCAGGGTAGGGCTGTTAGTTCATTTCTTCCTTCTTTGCTGTCATTTCAAATCTTTTGAAATGAAATTAAGTCAGCCAAATAGTTTGCCCACCATCTTTGTTTTGCTTTCCACCAGAAAGAAGAGAGGCAGTGCACCAAGCGGTAGAAGAAAGAGAAAAAAAACCTCAAGGAAATGGGTTAGCTGCCGTTTATGGTCTTGCTCTTCCTGAATAACAGCAGAAATCAGGCTACGCTTGGAGTCGGTGGAGAGAAAAGACAGAACGGATAAAGAACACTCTTCTACACTCAGTCCACAGCTGTGTTCTGGAATACATAATTCTGTAAGATGCAGGAACGTATCAACTTGGTTGGCTTTCAAAAATTAACGGAGGACAGGTCTGTCAAAGGCTACGAGCCCTGAAATCTCAATATTACAGAATAACAGAGCCGGAAGCGACCTTGGAGGTCTTCTAGCCCAACCCCTGCTCAAGCAGGAGACCCTATGCCATTTCAAACAGGTGGCTGTCCGGTCTCTGTTGTGATTCAGGGTCAGCCTGTGGGTTCGGCAGTTGGGTCGGACGACTCAGAGGAGGAGGAGGGGGGTGTTGAAGAGCTTGCTGAGGGGATTGGACAGCTTGATAAGAGCCCCCAGCAAGGCCCCTCTCATCTGGTCACGATGGAGACCCAGCTGTGTGAGCCTGACAGCGTGGATGAAGATGACCCACAGCTGGCCCTGTTCAAGGACGCCCGACGCAGGAGGCAGTCAATCAGGAGTAAACAGAGAAAGGCAATGGGGCACCTCGGAAGGAGGCACAGAGAGGCCACGCCCTGAACTGTATTTAAGGGGAATGTGTGGGAGGGCTGGTTTGCTGAAGGCAACCGCTTGGATTTTTCCTGCTTCTTAGCTCGTGTTTTATGGTTGGTGTCTTGTTTTGCTCTGTTTTATGTGAATAAATTTGGCAGGCGTAATTCCAGCCTCTTGCCGTTTGTAAAGGGGTTGTCCCTGCCTTTTCTGCAGGGCCGGTAGCAGGCTGGTACAGAACAGTCTCTTTTTTGAAAGCCTCTGGAGGCAAGCAGTTCCACCGGTTAATTATCTCTGGTTTGGGAAGAGGAGCCTCCAAATACAAACCCTCAGAGGACAAGGATTGAAGAGGCTTCTACTTGCAAGGACTCTAGGGACATCCAAACCAGGGGGCACTATTTTTCTATTTATGCTCTTCTAACATGGAAAGAGGGGAACGCGGTGGCTCAGTGGGTTAGGACACTGAGCTTGTCGATCAGAAGGTCGGCAGTTTGGCGGGTCGAATCCCGAGTGCCGCGTAGCAGAGTGAGCGCCTGTTACTCGTCCCAGCTTCTGCCAACCTAGCAGTTCAAAAGCACGTAAAAATGCAAGTAGAAAAACAGGGACCACTCCGGTGGGAAGGTAACAGCGTTCCGTGCGCCTTTGGCGTCTAGTCATGCCGGCCACGTGACCACGGAGACGTCCTCAGACAAGCGCTGGCTCTTCGGCTTTGAAACGGAGATGAGCACCGCCCCCTAGAGTCAGAAATGACTAGCATGCATGTGCTGGGAACCTTTACCTTAACATGGGAAGAATATACTGTAGCTGCAAGTTCCATTTAAAGCAGCCTAACACTGCCATCCGGTGGCCATCATAACATTTCAATAGGTTTCATGGTGCAATTCTGCTCCTAACTCTCTTAACTCTGTGGAAGAGTTAAGTTTTGATTCTATTTTCTTAGCATGACTTTAAAAAAATTTAAAAAGCAACAATCAGGTATTAAGACATGAAGGAATGGATTCTCCACCAAGGAATTTGCCCATAAGATAATCATTTTCATTTTCTGTTGTTTTTTTTTTGCAATTAAAATTTGTAGTGGTACTTACTGCATCCCTTGTGAGTTAAGGGATCACATCTAACATATATTTATTAATCTTGATGTTCAAACTGCCTTGCTGTTGGGTTGTCTATATTCTTGGGAAAAGTAAGGTTTTTCCAAATAAGATTCTGTTCCACATCTGAATTATAAAGTCATCTTTCAGTCAAGTTTAACTCCTGGCAATTATTTGGATATGTACATGCAGTTTTGTGGAAACACTATAGATGTGGTCTGGTAGTATGGAGGGTTTTTTTTTAAAAAACAACAACACCTTCCCCATGCTTATAGACTCAAGATTGTTCCTACTTCACTATTAATCAGGTCTGACAGTGTTTACCTTCCAAACCCCAACAAGATCAGCTAAATCAGCGATCTAAAGAAGTATCTTTTTGAACAAGCTGGCCTGGCCTGATGGGAGGGGGTTGGGTTTTTATTACTTTTAAATGCGTTTTAATCTATTTAAGAGTTCTGGGCACTTGTTTAATCTTTTTTTAATGTTTGTATTCTGTTTTTAACATGTATTGCCCTGTTCACCGCCCTGAGTCCTTCGGGAGAAGGGCGGTATACAAATAAAATTAATTAATTAATTAATTAATTAATTAATTAATTAATTAATTAATTAAATGTTGCCAAATTTCTACCTGTAATAGAGTTTCCTTCTGTAACTCAAATTTGGAGTGTGTCATATTGATAGCATTGTCTTAATCCCAGCTATCAGAGCGCTGTACAGGTAGTCCTTGATTTATGACCACAACTGAGCAAAGATTTCTGTTGTTAAGTGAGTTTTGACCCATTTTACAACCTTTCTTCTAAGGGAATCCCTGCAGTCGTTAAGTTAGTAACACGGTTGCTAAGTGAATCTGGCTTCCCCATTGACTTTGCTCGTCAGAAGGTTGCAAAAGGGGATCACATGACCCCAGGACGCTGCAACCGTCATAAATATGAGTCCGTTGCCAAGCGGTTGAATTTGGATCAGGTGACCCTGGGGATGCTGCAACGGCCATAAGTTTGAAAAAATGGTCGTAAGTCACTCGTTTCAGCGCCGTTGTAAATTTGAACGGTCACTAAATGAATTGCTGTAAGTTGAGGACTATCTGTATCCTCTCTTAAAGTTTACTGCTTTGTTTTATTCAAATGTCCACTCAGCGCTACACAATTTATTTATTTTATTTATTTATTTTATTTAATTTTTATACCGCCCTTCTCCCGAAGGACTCAGGGCGGTGTACAGGGCAATACAATAAAATACAATATATAAAAATTAAAAAAAATATTAAATACAATAGCCCAATTTAATAAATAAATTGGGCTACAATTAGCTAAGGAGGGGGGAAAAAACCTTGACCATTCTACAGTCGAAGCCAACAATGTGTATAGTGACAAAGCAAAATCAATTTCCCTGCAATCACAGACCTGTTTTGAAAGAGATGTGAATTTTCAACAATTGGAGAATGTGGAAAGGAGAGAGCAAGGTTTGTGATCCTCTGAATTTGGCCCGTACGACTTCATTTGAGAACAAGAAACCAGTGGAACGACTTGCCCCAGAAGCCGTGAATGCTCCAACAAAGATGTAAGAAGAGATTGGACAACCATTTGTCTTGAATGGCGTAGGATCTCCTGCTTGAGCAAAAGGTTGGACCATATAAGACCTCCAAGGTTCCTTTCAACTCTGTTATTCTGTTATTTATGGCTGTTGCATTCCTGAACAGCTTTGTCCATTAGCCTACTGTGTTGAATATAAATATTGGAATCATATGGTTATGAGCATTTAGTAAGTATGGTGATGTGCAGCTGTTTGGCTGTTGAAGATTTATGCTTATTGGGAACCTGTGATATTGCCTGCCTGAATCCAAGAGGTTGTGAAGACTCCTGTCTTGGACAGAGGGTTGGACTAGAAAACTTCCAAGGTCCCTTCCAGCCCTAGGTAAAAGGTAAAGGTTCCCCGGCACATGCGTGCTAATCGTTTCCAACTCTAGGGGCCGGTGCTCATCTCTGTTTCAAAGCCGAAGAGCCAGTGCTTGTCCGAGGACGTCTCCGTGGTCATGTGACTGGCATGACTAGATGCCAAAGGCGCATGGAACGCTGTTCCAGCCCTATCATTTTCCAATTCCCTGTGGAAGCAGCTGGTTCCAAATAGACTTTCCTGTTCAGACATCAGCACTCAAGACAAGAAGCAGGTGGCAGATTTTACAGAGGTTTGTTCTGAGTCACTAAATGTGTTGTGTGTGATCCATAATGTGCCTAAGAGGGAAGGACCTACAAGTGGAGCCAAGCCAAATAGACTAGAAATAATAGACATTTCTACTTCTTTCAGCCTTAGCTTCACACCTTTAAGAACTAAGAAGCTGCACAGAGAAACTTTCCAACTTGCAGTTCAGGAGCAGATGATCTATCTTTATATGCTAAAATAAACAGTTGAATAAGTACACAAGCGAGATACGCTTGCTTGTCTCTTCAGTATGAGGTAGCACCATGGACAGCAACCATGGAATTCAAAATAGACCATAAGAAAACCGATTGCCACTCCTATGATGAGCAATCAAGTTATATTGGAAACTGTTTTGATTTCAGTAAGGAATGGATTTCATATTTCCAGCTCATTCCATTCCTTCATAACTTTTGTGGACAACAGAGATCTGATCAGCAAAATATCCTGAAATCAAATATCAACAATACCAAGCCCAAATAATCTGGAAGACATATAAAACATATGTAGAATTGGAGCACTGTACAGTCTCCCTTGGATGTTTCAAAAGCTTTTATCCAAAATTTGGGGGGATTCTCTTGATCAAAACTGTTGTGGGAAGGAATGAAATGAAATCCTGTTGGCAAAGTTCAAATTGGCTTGTAAAGTATTTCATTTCAAGCTTTTTAATTGAGGGAGATAGATTTATAAAATATTATGACCAGCATGCAGAAAATTCAAAATGTTTTTTTAACAGTGCTGGAACTTATTACCATTCAGTGCAATATTACCAGACATAGATAATAAGGCTGGGCAAAAAAAAAATTCTCCAGACCAGGACTGATTTCTGTACAAAAGAGACTTTGCGATAAAACAGGGAATAGTATTAATCTTTAAAAAAAAACCTGTGAGCAAAATTGAGGAAATTTTGTTTTGGTAAGCCTTCTGTTTATTGCATATAAAGTGAGTTTCAGTCATATATAGTTAGCTCTGAATGATTTTTTTTCAGTGTTGGTTTCACTCTAAATGAAAAATGATTGTGAACAGACAGAAGCATTTTCCCCAGAGACGTCTTCAGCATTTTAACAAATCTGGGGTGCAAATCCAATGTTACCATAGGCTCTTAGGTCATGTACAAAAGAGATATACATTCATACATTCCAAAGGTTTTTAATTAAAGATCAAGAAATCCCACATGGAGCTTAGATGTATAGTTAGGTCTGTGGAAATTATGGCACCTGACAAGTAAGAAACCCAACAGAATGATAATCAGTAATGTTTAGTCTTATTTTTTTTTAAAAAAAAGATAAAAAGATTAATGCATGCAGCTATTGCAGAAATGAAAGATGAATCACACACCCACAGCTCACTTGGAATTTTAATTCTTTGACAGACAAAACAATCATGGGTCAAAAACAGAATACATCCAATACTCCTTGCATAAAGAGGAACAAATCATGCATGGTCAAGTGCCACACCAAATCGGGTCTGTAAAGTTTGCTAGTGACCTTATTTGCTGTGAAACAGACATTGATATTTTTTCCCCCTGCTCTTTTGCAGAAAAGAGCAGAATTTGAGAAGGAAAGAAAAAAAAAAGACCACTTAGGGTTTGGGGATTTTTTTTAGCATCAACTGGACTTGTTTTCCCTGACCAGCAGAGCGATGGGTTGTACCATCAACTCCTTAGATTAGAATAATCACCTTATTGTGCAAAATGTTTCATAGCCAGGTGTTTAAGCAATTAATTTGTGCAAGCAAAGAGAAAGGAAAACCAAACCTTCAGGCAGTTGTGAGCTTATGGGAAGGAGAGGAAGAGAGAGACGTACACAGAGATAGAAGTAGAGAGTGAAGGGTAGAAATATGAAAAATAGATCATTGAATGCAACGGAGGTCATTAAAAAAAAAAAGAAAAGGGTGGGTGGGTCACATTTATGCTGCCTTTGGATTTCTGCATTCTGAGACAACTGCAATTTAGCTAGCCTTCTGCAAATTTAATTTTAATTTTATTAAATTTATATACCGCCCTTTCCCGAAGGACTCCGGGCGGTTTACAGGGTATTTAAAATCAAACAGTACAAAATACAAAAGTTAAAAAACAATTTAAAAAGATTAAATTATCCCTTAACTAAAAACCTCAGTTAAAAATTCTCAGCCTGGGCCGGAGAGCTCAAAGAGCCAGGTCTTCAGGTCCCGGCGGAATGAACGAAGGTCAGGGGCGGTCCTAAGCTCCACGGGCAGCTGGTTCCAGAGGGCAGGCGCACCCACTGAGAAGGCCCTCCCCCTGGGTGTTATCCGCCGGCAATCTTTTACCGGCGGCACCCTGAGAAGACCCTCCCTGTGTGAGCGCACTGGACGAAGGGAGTTTGATGCTGGCAGGCGGTGTTCCCTCAAATATCCCGGACCCAAGCCATTTAGGGCTTTATAGGTCATCACCAGCATCCTTGAAATAAGGATGGTGTCTTATTTCTCTGGCTGACAGGACTTTTCTGATGTACTTCCTACTGATTTTTTTTCTTTAGTATGAAAATATTGTACTCTGGGATGGGAAAAATTACACCATCTGTGTCTTAAATCACTTCTACAAATTAACTAGGAACAGAGTTTGGGTCACTGCTAAGGAAGGTAATTGTGGGAGGAAAGCTTAATTAATTGAGATGTGTATCTTAAGAAGAGAAAGAAGTTATTCTGCCATAGAGAGTCTATTTATGAGCAAGGTATGTCCAAGGTCAATGGAAATCTTTCAGCTTTTGGACAAGTAAAGAAAAGTAGGAGTATAATTTATTCTTATGGGCGAACATTTTGCTTCAGAAGTCAGAAGCATCTGCAGAAATGGCAAACAGCAGATGTTTTGATGGATTAAAATGAAGGTCTGAGAGAGAAGGAATGAAAAGGCGGAGAAATCCA
Source organism: Vipera berus (assembly GCF_964194415.1). NCBI lineage: Eukaryota > Metazoa > Chordata > Lepidosauria > Squamata > Viperidae > Vipera > Vipera berus. Next base: position 11,020,079 of record NC_138208.1, on the reverse strand, counting down.
TTCAACAACTGAAGGTTCAAGTCCAGCATCACTTCCAAGGACATCATCAACCAATTTAATAAAGAGATGGAAACTGGAAGTTCATCAGATACACAAACTGTTCTTGAATAGAATCTAAGATTCTACTGCTCTGTGAGTACTATAGTAAAACCTTTAAGTATTTTACTATAATAAAATCATCTCTAAGATCTTGCTAAATCTTATCTGCAGAGAAGAGCAGAAAAAAATGATTAGGTGGCTGGAGGCTAAAATATATGAAGAATGATTACAGGAATTGGATATGTCTAGTCTAGGGGCAGGCAACCTTGGCTCTTTTATGACTCGTGGACTTCAACTCCCAGAATTCCTGAGTCAGCCATGCTGAGGGAAAAGGGAGAGGTTTCCAAGCTGAGCCATGCTGGCTCAGGAATTCTGGGAGTTGAAGTCCATGAGTCATTAAAAAGCCAAAGTTGCCTACCCCTGGTCTAGTCTAATGAAAAGGAAGACCGGTGGAGCACAATAGCACTGTTCCAGTATTTGAGGGGCTCCTACAAAGATGAGAGGCAGTCAAACTATTTTCCAAAACATCAGAAGGCAGGACAAGAAACAATGGATGGAAACTAACCAAGGAGAAAAGCAACCTAGAATTAAGGAGAATTTTCCTAAGGGTAAGAGCAGTCAACCAATGGAAACTTGCCTTCAGAGGTTGTGGGTGCTTTTTCACTGGAGGCTTTCAAAAAAAGACTTGACAGCCACCTGCCTGAAATGGTATAGAGAAGGGGTAGGCAACTATGCTGACTCAGGAATTCTGGGAGTTGAAGTCCAGGAGTCATAAAAGAGCCGAGGTTGCCTACCCCTGGTACAGGGTCTCCTGCTCAAACAGAAGGTTGAATTAGAAGGCTTCCAAGGTCCCTTCCAATTCTATTATTCTATGTTATTCTAGTTTTGAAGGTCATATCCAAGACCATGGAAATAACCCATTTTACAAATACATTGTGGGTCTTGTTTGCAGTTCTTTAGCACAATTCAGGAAAACATGGGAACGTTCTCTTTATTGTTTTTTTTAAACTATCACTTTCATTTCATTTCTATGGGCTTCTGAGCAGGAATACGGAGAATGTAAATGCACAACTTTCACTTACAAGTGACTGAGAAACAGAAAACATAAGTCAGTCGCACAAGGAGACATTTGAGAAGGGAAAGCAATGGAATGCAGTTAGGAACAGTTATGAATTAGCCTCAGACACTGTGCAATTTTCAACTCCTTATCACAGCTCCTGTTCCTGAATTAAAATAAAGATGTCATTCCTAAACATTTTCTTCAAATCTCTGGGACATTTTTACCTATAGGTTACAATTCATGCTAGTTCCTGATATTCATGAGTGTGTTTCACATTTCTCTTATTCTAAATAGATGCTACTAATGGCTGTGATGAACCCAGTCTCTTATTTAATCCCTCCAATAAGCTTTACATCCTAAGCACTCTACAGCAGAGGTCCCCAACCTTTTGGGCATCAGGGACCAGTTCTATGGAAAGAGCGTTTTCCTCAGACTGGAGTGGGCATGGTTTCATGTCCTGTCTGCATCCCGTGGATGGGGCTCTGCTTGTTTACACGCACTGGTTTCTGGCATGCCGTGGCCCAGTGCCAGTCCACGGACCAGACGTTGTGGACCCCTGCTCTATAGTACAGGATGTATTTAAAAAGGGGGCCATACCATTTAGCAAGGGACACGGTGGCTCAGTGGGTTAGGACGCTGAGCTTGTCGATCAGAAGGTCGGCAGTTTGGCGGGTCGAATCCTGAGTGCCACGTAACAGAGTTAGCACCTGTTACTCGTCCCAGCTTCTGCCAACCTAGCAGCTCAAAAGCACATAAAAATGCAAGTAGAAAAATAGGGACCACTATGGTAGGAAGGTAACAGCGTTCCGTGCGCCTTTGGCGTGTAGTCATGCCGGCCACGTGACCACGGAGACGTCCTCGGACAAGCGCTGGCTCTTCGGCTTTGAAACGGAGATGACCACCGGCCCCTAGAGTTGGAAACGACTAGCACGCATGTGCGGGGGATCCTTTACCTTTACCATTGAGCAATGAGGCCCTGTTGTCAACTGAACAGCATTTTTTCCCCTCATGGTTCTAGCAAGATCCATCACAAGTATTCTGGTTATGCCAGATCATAGTAACTACTATGATATGAGTCCAAACCAATTTTAAGTTGAATCCAGAGAACCTCTAGTAGGAAAAAAAAGAGCAAGTTATGAAAAAGGGAGTTTACTTCAGGCTTAAATGTCTCTATAGCAACCCTTGTGTGCAAAATATTGACAGTGAGGTAAATCATTAAGGTGGTGGGGTATTTTCCTCCTCATACGCTTCTGTGGCCCGAGGTGTACAAAACACCCCAATTATTACAGAGAGGTGGCTCTCACACATTGATTGCCATTTTAACTAGCTACTGGAGTTTTTTCGCAAGTTTTCTGAGTATTCCTTTATAAAGTGAGGTGGCATTTCGAGCGTACAGCTGTTGTCAATATCAACAATGAGTCACTCTGCAAAAGGTCAGCTGAAACAGAAATACGAGAGGACACCTTTGAAGAAAAAGAGAAGGAAGAATAAAGGCTTCATTCCTGACATTTCAATAATTTTATAAAGTTGCACACACAGAGACAGTTTTTTTTTCTTTTTAATTAAAATTACTGCATGGAGCCTGTCATCACCTGTCAAATATAACAGCGAACGATTCTGGCAGTTGTCCGATCCATTTTTTTTAATGTTATATATGAATCTGTTCATACTGAAAAGTGATGTGTGAAGTGTGAAAAGATAGGTAAAGTCAAGGCAGGTGAGACGTGTCCTTTTCTGAAGGTTGGAGATGCACCAAAACTGCAGGGTGGACCAGTAAACCTTCTCCAGAGGCCATGGAGCCCTTCCCACTTTAGAGGCTCCTTAGCTAGACTCCTCTCATAATTCCTGTTACTTTTACCTATTGGTATATTATGATTTAAGGGACGCGGTGGCTCAGTGGGTTAGGACGCTGAGCTTGTCGATCAGAAGGTCAGCAGTTTGGCAGGTCGAATCCCGAGTGCCGCATAGCAGAGTGAGCGCCTGTTACTCGTCCCAGCTTCTGTCAACCTAGCAGTTCGAAAGCACGTAAAAATACAAGTAGAAAAATAGGGACCACTACGGTGGGAAGGTAACAGCGTTCCGTGCGCCTTTGGCGTCTAGTCATGCCGGCCACATGACCACAGAGATGTCCTTGGACAAGCGCTGGCTCTTCGGCTTTGAAACGGAGATGAGCACCGGCCCCTAGAGTCAGAAACGACTAGGACGCATGTGCGGGGGAACCTTTACCTTTACCTTTACTATATTATGATTTAGCAATTGTTCGTATCTTATGATTTATCATCTATGATTTATCACTTTGTTGTTTGTATGTACCCTGAGAACTTCTGCACCGGAGACAAATTCCTTGTGTGCCCAAACACACTTGGCCAATAAAGTATTCTATTCTGTTCTATTCTATTCTGTTCTGTTCTGTTCTGTTCTGTTCTGTTTTACTTCTGTTCCACTCTGTTCTGTTCTCTTCCATGCTGAAGTCTACAATGTAATCAAGTCCTACCCAATTACCAATACCTATCCAATCTCAGGTCATCTCAAAAAGGCAAGATCAGGGCTGATTATGATTTGAATAGAAACCACAAAGATGCTAGGAGTTTGGCTAGAAGATGAAAAAAGCGTCCCATAAGGAGACACTGGCAAACTATTTCCACACTACCGATATAAGAGGAACATATCCCAAATCATTGGGAGCTTAGCTTGATTCAAAGGAGACGTCACCTTCATTTTAATATTTTTTGAGAAGAATACGTGGACTCTAAATGAATGACGATGTGTACACTGAAAACCATGATGAAAAAACGGAGATCTTGTTCGAACATTTTAATTAAAACAAATGAGCCTGAGATCCAAATCAAATTTGATATTTTATTGCAGCAGGAGCAAAGGGCTTCTGGATGCAGGCAGTTGATTGCAGATTGTGGGTGTTCAACTTCAACTCCCAGAATTCCTGAGACAGCATGGCTAGTTCAGGAATTCTGGGTATTGAAGTCCGCAAGTTATAAAAGAGCCAGGGTTGTCTACTCCTGTCCTAGGAGGTGGTTACTTGGTGGACCCCCTGTCTGTTTGAGTGGTTCAGTCTGGAAGGATTGGCACACTCTGGGTTCCATCATTTATACCAAGCCACCTCTTAATGCCCAGAATGTGAGACTTCACTTTAGCAGCCCCTGCCCTCTGGAATCAGGTCCCCCCCTCCAAGATTTGAATCCCCTCCCCCCCACACACACTGGTGTTTCAAAGAGCCTTAAAGTCCAGTTCTTCATCCAGGCCTTAGCAATAGCACTTAGACTTATATTTTTTATTTATTTATTTTTATTTTTATCCCATTTATAGCCCGCCCTTCTCCGAAGACTCAGGGTGGCTTACAATCTAAGAAGCACAAATCAATGTGCTTAGCAGTAGCCTTCATTCTATGTATATGCCTGCTTATTAGGGCTTTCACACACCCACAAGCGGCATTATTACAAAGTCAGCTTAATTGCCCCCAACAATCTGGGTCCTCATTTTACCTACCTCGGAAGGATGGAAGGCTGAGTCAACCTTGAGCCTGGTGGGACTCGAACCTGCACTAATTGCAGGCAGCTGGTGTTACTTAAGGAGGCATTGGCCCACTGCTCCACCAAGGCTTTACAGTGCTTTACTTTACTCTCTAAGCCAGGGGTCCCCAACCCCCGGTCCATGGACCAGTACCAGGCCGCAGCATGCCAGCAACCGGGCCGCACAAACAAGTAAAGCCCCATCCGTGGGATGCAGGCAGCACACAAAACCATGCAGTCTCCGGTCCGTGGAAAAACCTCTCTCCACAGAACCAGTCCTTGGTGACCAAAAGGTTGGGGACCTCTGCTCTAAGCATTTTACAGAGTCAACCTATTGCCCCCAAGAATCTGGGTCCTCATTTTACCGACCTCGGAAGGATGGAAGGCTGAGTCAACCTTGAGCTGCTGAGAATCGAACTGCCAAACTGCAGGCAGCCAGCAATCAGCTGAAGTAGCCTGCAGTACCGCCTTCTAACCACTGCGCCCCCAGGGCTCGTAGAAGAAGATAACGGATGCTCCGTTATTTTATTTTCCTTGCCATTGTTATCCTTTTGCCTTGTGCTGCTTTTTTCTACTTTTTTTTTTACTTTAAGCGTTTTAACAATTGTAAGCTGCCCAGAGTTGCTGAGAGATGGGTGGCATATAAATTTAATAAATTATTATTATTATGCCTTCAAAATCATCAGAATATCTTCCTCAATGGTAGGATTTTTAAGCAATTTCATCCATTCATCTCCAAAGGAGTAATAATGGTGCAATTTTTATATCGTGTATTTATTTTGGTTGATTAACAGATCACTGTGCTATGTCTAGTTAAAACATGAAGAGAAAAATAAAGTCCAGATGTTCAGTAAAATATTTCTCACATTTTCTAGGGGGTCAGGCACTAAAGCAAAAAGCCCAATTTCAGAGTTTCACAGAAAGGCAGAAACATAGTCAAGATAAAACCGTCCTCCTCTGGGATGAAAATGTAATATTAGTGAAGATACATTGTATTTACATTCCGGATAATGTCTCGAATGACTGGTGAAAGTGAATTAAATTTGATGTCGGTCTGTTTCAGAAGAGAGGAGGGATAAAAAAAAAGATAATAGCATCAGAAAACTAAAATAGCAACACCCCGAATGGATACAACATCCTAAACATTTCATTTGTTTGTGATGGTGCTGGATTTTGTGAATTCTGCCCATTTACTTTCAAGATTCTTTTTTATGTTTTTAGATAGTCCTCTGTGTACTCTTAGAAGCTCTGTGTACCGTATTTGTGTGTGTGTGTGTGTGTGTGTGTTTTCAAGTCAGTGTTGACTTCTCATGACTGGCTGGCAAGTCCCTGAAGTTTTCTTGGCAAGGTTTTAGACATGGTTTGCTATTGCCTCCTTCCTAGGGTTGAAAGAAAGTGACTGGCCCAAGGTCACCCAGCTGGCTTTGTATCTAAAGCAGGACTAGAACTCACAGTCTCCCATTTTCTAGACTGATGCCTTAACTACTACCCAAACTAACTGTCATCCATGTATTTTTGGTCTTCCTCGTTTATTTATTTTTTCAGATCACAAAGTGTGGAAGGGAAGTAGACAGAGAAAATAAACCTCACCTTTCTCCCACTTGGCTTGATTGCTTAATTATGTACTGACAAGTTGGTGTCCATTCTTAGCAACCTCGTAGACTTGACCAGGAGGATCCACACCTAACTTGGTCCTTCAGATCTTCCAATGGCGAAGTCTAGTAGTGACTTTGGCCAAGTCACCCTCTCTCGGTACAACCCATGTCACAAGGTTGTTGTTGTGAGGAAAATAGGTCAGGGAAGGCGTATTATGCATGTTCACCTCCTTACTTATAAAAGTATCGAGGACTGATAAAAAAAATCTAGTAAAAAACTAATAACCCATTGCTGCTACAACTGAATTCATCCACCTTGCTCCTGGTCATTCTTCTTCTCTTTCCTTCCACTTTCTTAGTGCCCCTTAAGACTGATGTAGCAACTAATCAGCAGCAGGAGGTGAGCAGGTGAGGAGAGAGTCAGGTGTTATGGGCCCAGGGCCTGGAAGGGCAACAGGTCCCCAACAGCTTTGGAGAGCCCAAGCAAAGGTCCTCCATTGAGCAAAGATGCTAATGCTTTAACTGAGTCTCCTTTCAGCCAGCCCATCTTTCAGCCAGCCCATCAGAGAACATTAGAAACCTCTCTCCAACGTTCCTAAGACCTATCTTCCTATGTCCTTACTTCCTGCTCTCTGCTCCTTGAGTTTACCTTTTTGACCTGGAGTTGCTTACAGGATTCACTGGGGTTTAATCTCTGGAGGGCAGTGGACACACTGGTCTCTGTTTTGTTGTCTTGCCTGGTTTCCTGAACCTGCCCTATGGCAAGGCTCTATTTTGTCGGAATCATGCCCAACTCCTAGGCCAGACTTTGCTCCCTCTGGGATATCCTGGAGCAGGCAGGTGTTTGCTTTGCCATCGGTCTGCCCTCTTTCGTAATTGTCTGAAGTCCCCCTCATCTGCAACTAGCTTCAGTGTGTTTGCTTAGTCTTGACCAGCAGGCTTAGGAGATATTGAGGGCTCGAGGTTCGGACTCTGGTGCTGTGGGCAGAGAAGAGACCGAAGGCCATGACAGAAACTGAACTGGAGTGTGCTGGACTTGTTTTAGATTTAAATTTTAAGCGTATTGTTCCCCCTCTGCACATATTTTCCAATTTTGTGCTTTGGTCTGGTCTTTGGTATTGCTAGGCTGCTAGGCCCTTTGATGCCGCTGTCCCCCAGGGGCAGCTCAGCCCATTTATTTCTGCCTCTCTGGGGTTGAAATCCTGTCTTGCTTCAGAGTTGCTCAGACGGGCTGAACTTTATTTCGGTCATTGACCAATAAGAATATAATCAATAAAACCAAGACAAAAACTATCCTTTAGCAAAAAGAACTATCCGCAGAACCATTTGTGGGTGAAGCTTACACATAACGTAGCAGAGTTTTGAGACTTTTAGAGAAATAAGTTTATCTTGATTATTTAATAGTGCAAATAAACATTATCAGAGTGCCTGGAAATTTAAATAAAATTTTAAATAAAAGAGGGATAATGAACTGGTGGTGAATGTCCCTGTAGAATTCTTTCTTTCTTTCTTTCTTTCTTTCTTTCTTTCTTTCTTTCTTTCTTTCTTTCTTTCTTTCTTTCTTTCTTTCTTTCTTTCTTTCTTTCTTTCTTTCTTTCTTCCTTCCTTCCTTCCTTCCTTCCTTCCTTCTCTCCTTCCCACCCTCCTTCCTTCCTTCCTTCCTTCCTTCCTTCCTTCCTTTCTTCCTTCCTTCCTTTCTTTCTTCCTTCCTTCCTTCCTTTCTTTCTTTTTTCCCCTTGTCCACTCCTTCCAACAGTGGTGATGAAGCTTCATTCATGCAGTCATCTAGCTGGAATGAACCTGGGGCCGATGTACCTCTTTCCGCAACAATGATTTAATATCATTAAAGGGAGTGTTGGATGGGAAATGTGAACTGCAGCTGTCACTTTGAAGGAGCAGCTGTTCAACTTGTTAAGACATGAAAAGTAATAGGAGGAAGCAACTACTGTTCATCTTCTCATCAAGGCAAGTGTTCTTATTTTTTAAAAAAACAAGGAGAGATTTATATACATAAACAGATTCACAAATCATGCTGGCTTTGTCAGGTTTTTTTTTAATGTTTTTCACCTTTCTTGTTTTTAACCCCTGATATTCACTGGAAAAATCTCCAGCATAGCCCTAATTTAAAATAAAAATAAATAAACTTTGGTTACATCTGATAGCCCAACAATTTGATATATGATGTAACCTCTGGTATATGTTAGAATCAAAGAATCACAGGACTGGAGGGGACCTTGGAGGTCTTCTAGTTCAACCCCCAGATCAAGCAGGAGACCAGTCCAAGCTGGGAATAAACAACATGGCGACTGCTTTAGAAAGAAGGTTGTAGTTTATTGAAGAGGAGAGCCAGGCAGATATATGGCTCTGGAAAAAAACAAAACACCTGACCACATGGAGCAGAGTGGTGGGCTTTTATACCTTCTAGGGCTCTTGAGATTGTTTCCTGTTCCTGTTTGAGGCTTTGTATTTCCTGTGTCATGTACTTTGACCTGAGTCTGAGTGTGCCCTTTTGGTATTGGTGGGTTAATCCCAGTGCTTTTTTTGTAAAAGAAAAAGGTGCCGGAACTCACACATGTCATACAACCCACCTTGCCTACCCTACAAGGTTCCATCCAAAAAAGGTGCCGGAACTCCGTTCTGAGTGTTCTATGAGGAAAAAAGCCCTGGTTAATCCTATTATGTCCTGTCTTAGAGTTTGGGTGGGGTATGTAGATTTTAAGGGTCTTTGTCTTCCTAATCTCTTCAGCTTCTATCTGGAAGGGTCCAACTTTCCTGAATGGATTATTTATTACATCTGAATTTCTAAAAGCTGGCTTCTGCCTAGGGGCTGGGCTGATTTCTGGGGGCTGGTCTCTGTCCCTTTTTAAGATCTTCTCCATTATTTCTTTGGGGAAATATATTCTGCCTTTTTTAATATTTCCCAAAATATATCTTTCTCTGGATTCTTCCCACATGATGGAACTTAGTCTCTTCCTACAAAGAGACCAAAATGGTATCTCCTCAGTTTGCCTGACATTCCCAATCATTTTTCACAGCCCAACACAACTTAAATCAAAAGAAGACTTCAAGGTGTACATTTTACATCCTGACACATCTCTATAGATGTTTTCTCGATTATATTTAGTGATATGCCTGGGCCAAGCTGTTAGTCTTTATCAGTTTGAAAGATGACTTGATTAAACATCCTTTGATTTATGACTCTGAAGACAAATGTAACTTCAAATTAAGTGCAACTAAAAAAAGTCACATGTCAAGATTATGACTCCTTTCAATCAAATCCACATTGATGCCACAGCACAGGCTGCCAACAGCTACTCTGAATTTCCTCCACATTCAACTCTGACCACAAAGCAAGTCTCTGAACAGCATGTAGCTTCCAGCAATGTACATTGTTTGACACACTTATGAGTTTGTCTGCAGTTGGAGAGCAAATATTCCAGCAAGAACCTAATTTACTTCTGCCAGAAGAGACTACTAAGCTGTCCAAGCATGAACAATGTCAAAATGCTCCCTTAGATGAAGCCAGCTGTTAGCAGAAGATTCACATACTCAGGCCAATGTCTCCATGTGTTAGCTTTCATTCTGGGGCACTTAAGGAGCTACTTTTGTGTGAAACACCTGTCCATTTAAACATCTGGAACAGGGAGCGGTGTGGGACAGGGAGCAATTTAATGAAGAGGGTTGTGGGGCTGCATGCAAGTTATCTGTGAATACTGGCCTGCTATGTGGAATGTCACATAACAGAATAGCAGAGTTGGAAGGGATCTTGGAGATCTTCTAGTCCAACCCCTGCTCAAGCAGGAAATCCTATACCATTTCAGACAAGTGGCTGTCCAGTCTCCTCTTAAAAACCTCCAGTAAAGAAGTACTCACAATCTGTTCCACTGGTTAATTGTCCTCACTGTTAGGAAGTTTCTCCTTAATTCCCTTCTCTCCTTGATTAGTTTCCATCTGTTGCTTCTTGTTTTGCCATCTGGTGCTTTAGAAAATAGGTTGAACCCTTCCAGATGCATTCTGAAGGGGCACCCAAGCAAAGTTATGAGCAAGGGTCTTTAGCTCTACATCATCATCATCATCATCATCATCATCATCATCATCAGAAGAAGAAGAAGAAGAAGCAGAGGAAGAAGAAGAAGAAGTTGGAAGGGACCTTGGAGGTCATCTAGTCCAATCCCCTGCTCAAGCAGGAAACCCTATACTATTTCAGACAAATGGCTGTCCAATCTCTTTTTAAAAACTTCCAGTGTTGGAGCATACACAGCTTCTGGAGGCAGGTTGTTCCACTGATTAATCCCATTTTTTTTAATCCCATTTATATCCCACCCTTCTCCGAAGACTCAGGGCAGCTTACAATTTAAAGCACAAATCAGTGTGCTTAGCAATAGCCTTCATTCTATGTATATGCCTGCTTATAATGCCCCCAAACGGCATTATTACAAAGTCAGCTTAATTGCCCCCAACAATCTGCGTCCTCATTTTACCTACCTCGGAAGGATGGAAGGCTGAGTCAACCTTGAGCCTGGTGGGATGTGAACCTGCACTAATTGCAGGCAGCTGGTGTTACTTAAGGAGGCATTAGCCCACTGCTCCACCAAGGCTCTAACTGTCAGGAAATTTCTCCTTAGTTTGAGGTTGTTTCTCTCCTTGGTTAGTTTCCAACTGTTGCTTCTTGTCCTGCCTTCAGGTCCTTTGCAGAATAGCTTGACTCCCTGTTGTTTGTGGCAGCCCCTGAGATACTGGAAGACTGCTATCATGTCACCCCTCGTCCTTCTCTTCCTTTAGACTAGATATTCCCAATTCCTGTAACCATTCTTCATATGTTTTAGTCTCCAGTCCCCTGATCATCTTTATTGCTGTTTTCTGCACTCTTTCTAGAGTCTCAACGCCTTTTTTACATTGTGGTGACCAAAACTGGATGCAGTATTCCAAGTATGGACTTACCAAGCATTGTAAACTGGCATTAACACTTCTGACATTGAAGTTTTGAAATATCTCCTCTCTTATTTAGTGACAGTGAATTGCTCCACTGAGCAGTTCCTCAAACCACCAACATATTATTTTCCAAAATGTGCCCAATCTTATTCCACAGACATGTGATTTACCAAATGACTCAGAAATGGAGTAGGATTGCATGCAGCAAAATGCAAAATCTTTATCCCGCGGATATGTCTCAGTTCATATAGAATGGGAAGAACAGGGCCACATTCTGCTTGTAGCTATCTGCTCCAGCTGTAACTAAAATAAAATGACAAAAGTATTTGCTAATTGTTCGTTCGGGTTATGGTTTTAAGATATATGGTCTAAAAACCACGATCTAAAAGAGAAACCCTTTTAAGATGATTTGTAAGTCCAGAAGCAGGAGACCCTGGGTTCTTTAAAAGTGTTCCCTATAAAGGAAGCCAACATTTTTTATAATCATTCTGTACTTTCAAAAGTTTCTATTTTAACAAACTTAACAAACACAAAAGCCTACTGTTAATTTAACAGTGAGTGATGTTCTTATTCTCTATTTCATATTCCCACTTCTCTCATTTAGATGTTGCATAAGCATATAATCACTATATCTTTACTCAGAATGTCATGTGCCTATTTTAAAATAGAGATTAATCACACATATGTCAGAACTGAACAATAATCCAGGCTCAGACAATGCTTTCTGATTTTGAATCACCAGCATCCCATAATCTTTTGGGCAATTCCGTCTTTTTAAACTTCATTGTTTGCCACAAAGGTGTGTGCTTGGCAGGGGGAGAATCTCCAGGTAAGTGTTCTGTACCAGCCTGCTACCGGCCCTGCAGAAAAAGCAGGGACAACCCCTTTACAAATGGCAAGAGGCTGGAATAAAGCCTGCCAAATTTATTAACATAAAACAGACACCAACCATGAAACAGGAGCTATGAAACAGGAACTATTCAAGCGGTTGCCTTCAGCAAACCAGCCCTCCCACACATTCCCCTTTTATACAGTTCAGGGCGTGGCTTCTTTCTGCCTCCTTCCGAGGTGCCCCATTGCCTTCCTCTGTTTACTCCTGATTGAGTGCCTCCTGCGTCGGGCGTCCTTGAACAGGGCCAGCTGTGGGTCATCTTCATCCACGCTGTCAGGCTCACACAGCTGGGTCTCCGTCGTGACCAGGTGAGAGGGGCCTGGCTGAGGGCTCTCATCAGCAAGATCTTCAACCCCCTCAGCAAGCTCTTTAACACCCCCCTCCTCCTCTGAGTCGTCCGACCCAACTGCCGAACCCACAGGCTGACCCTGAATCACAACACCAGTGATTCAGAGGGTGGGCTCATCTTGATGGATGTATTTAAAAGGAAGACGAGGCCAGGGGTCTTCAACCTTGGCCCTTTGATGACTTGTGGACTTCAACTCCCAGAATTCCTGAGCCAGCATGCCTGGTTGAGGAATTCTGGGAGTTGAAGTCCACAAGTCATCAAAGGGCCAGGTTTGAAGACCCCTGGATTAGGCTGATAGCATTCATTGATGGTTTAATCTGGTTTCTACTATGTTATAATGGTGATACCAATGTGTAACCATCCATTAGGGGTCAAAGGGGGTAAACAGTGTTATGCCCAACTGATGCAAAGGGCACACTTCATGATACCATGGACAACACGCTGTCAGGCTCACACAGCTGGGTCTCCGTTGTGACCAGGTGGGAGGGGCCTGGCTGAGGGCTCTGCGGAGCCTCAAGGCCATCATCAGCAAGCTCTTCAACACCCCCCTCCTCCTCTGAATCGTCCGACCCAACTGCCGAACCCACAGGCTGACCCTGAATCACAACAGTAAGGCTGTGACCAACAGAATCCAGAGTATCCAGCAATTTTAAGATGTGTGGATTTCAACTGCCATTGTGCTGGCTGGGGAATTCTGGGAGTGCTCATCTCCACTTCTTGGCTGAGGGAGCCAGCATTGTCTGGAGACATTTCCGTGATCATGTTGTTGTGATTCCTAGCCAGCCAGTGGATCCGGCCACTGAGTCTGAGGAATCAGAGGAGGAGGAGGAGGGGCCTGGAGTGACATCAGAGTCAGAGGAAGGCTTTGAGGAGCTCCAAGATTTACAGTCTGACAAGGAGCCTGGCCCCTCTACTCACGCTCAGGCTGAGACACAGCTGTGCTGGGAGTCTGAGTTGGACAGCGATGAAGCACAGCTGGGAAATATTCAGGATGCATGAAAATGCCAGCAAGAAAAGAGAGCAGGACAGAGGAAGGCAATGGGGTGGCTCCAAAGGCAAAGGAGAAGGCATTAGGAAGCCATGCCTTAGCTGTATTATAAAAGGGAAGGTGTGGGAGGTGCTGGTTGCCAAAGGCAACCGTTTGTGTTGAGGATCGAGTTTCTGTGAACTGTGTTTGTTTGCCTTGGACATTGACTCAGGTCTGTGAATAATATAAGGGATTGGTTTTTCTTGTGGTTCCTACCTGCTTGTTGGAAGAGGGGTTTCTCCTTGTGAGCATAAGAAGGACTCACGTAGGCTGGGACAGAACACATGTGGCCAGCATGACTAAACACCAAAGATGGATGAAATGCTGTTACCTTTCCACCAAAGTGGTACCTATTAATCTACTCACATTTGCATGCATCCAAACTGCTAGGTGGGCAGGAGCTGAAGCAAGGAATGAGAGCTCACACATTGTGCATCACTTGGGTCTCGAACCTGGGCTATCAGCTTTTCAGCTAACAAGCTCAGCATCTTGAACTGCTGAGCTATCACACCCCCCTCAATAGCAGTGAAGAGTTCTGCAAATCTTAAGTCTTTATGCTTCAAACAAATGTAATGAATTATATCACCATAACAAGTAAGAAAGGAAAAACAATGAAGTTAAGAAATATAAAGATGACTATTATTAAGTTGTTTGCTGTGTCTGTTTTTTTATTCTTTGTTGTAGCTGGTATCAGCTCTTCAAAGTCGTTAGGCAAAAATCCATGTTTAATTGGAAATAATGGAGATTGAATTGGGATCTTCTAAATATATCCATGGGTATCCATTGTAAAGAAGCTCCAGTACAAAATAGCTTCAACTACTCATATCTTCACTTCCATCAATCACTCTATCAGAGGATCTGGGCCCCAGAACAATAAGTAACTTTTACCAAGACACCCACATATAATACATCCTTCCATCTGTCTGTCTTTCTATCCTTCCCTCTCTCCATCCATCCATCCATCCATCCAGTACATACATACATACATTTGCATATATATTATGTTTCCTTGTTACAAAGTGTGAAGGTTTACTAACTTAAACTATACCCCACTTGATGTGTTCCGAGAAGCATCAGAAGTTGAATGCCGCTGATATAATATACAATATATCAACACCCAAAAGCAAATTTCATCCTGTCTAGCCAGTGGTCTCAGGCTATGATGCCTTAAATAGTTATTATGTAATGCCAATAGCCAGGTGTTTGGAAGTAAAGAACAAAAGAATTGTGTACATATTTAATTGACTTTGTTCGCCTTTACCACCACGCATCTAACTGGGGGTGTAATTTCATTTTGAAAGAGGAAAGTGCCTCTGTGTTTGTCTTACCAGATGGCAGCCTGAAGCTTCTGAATGAGTAAGAAGCTAGATTAAATAATTGAAGAGTTAAATCTCTATTTTCTTCAAAGATAATCATTACATTTTAGATCCATTATTCTCTGCCCCAAAGCATAAACCCAACTCATTTTTATTAACTACCTATTGCAATATTGATATCAACTGATGAGAAATATCATGATAAATAGCTTCACTTTACTTTCACATTAGAGTATCAAGATATTGATGTTCAGAATTAATCTCTTGGTGAATTGGGGTTGACGGGTTCATTCAGTCTAGATCAAGGGTGGGTAACTATGGCAGTTTTATGACCTGTGGACTTCAACTCCCAGAATTCCTGAGCCAGCATGGGACTGGATAAGGGCACAATTGAACTATATTGTATATTGTTAGTTGTTATATAAGAAGAAATATAGGTAATAAAAATGGTCTCCAGGGGGATGGGTGCACTATAATATTTGTATTTTTATATATTGTTTTTTATTTAGACTTATATGTATTATGTTTATATTATTTGTATTTGAATATTTTTTTTAAAAAAAAAGAAATCTGGGAGTTAAAGTCCACAGGCCACAAAATAGTTGTCTAGACTGATACCTTATGAATCAGTCCAGTATTAAGGATTGATCCACAGGCAATCTTTGTTCAGCCTTCCATGTACAGGAACCCATCTAAATTCCTCGTGCAGAGTGTTTAGAATAACTAGATCTTTTTCAAATGCATGCCTTATTAGACATTCTTGAACAAAGAGAATTAAATAAAACAAACAGTTCTGGTAATTACTCAAAGCAAGCAAACAGCAAACCCATGCTTTTTTGAGAAAACTGGACACAAAGTCAGTGCAAGATTTTATTTTGTCCCAGCCCTCAAAGACACAATACCAGTTATATCCAGATATGCTTTGTATCTCCTCTGCCTGGTCTAGTGAACTAATTTTATTACTAATAAGGTAACAAACGCATGGAAATAGATAAATAACTAGATAGATAAATATTAACCTAGAAGTTATTTTTTTTCACTTGGCTCTGCGAAAGTATAACATTATTTTTTATTATTATTATTTCACATAATGATCAACACGGCCGCGTAACATCATTATTCATTTCATGCTCACCTTAACTGTCCTTCGATAGACAGTTTTCATTTTCCACTTGAAAGCGTTCTAAATTCTTGTTATAATTAACATATTAATCACAGTTTCTTCATTTTTCCTGTCTTACAGTCTTTTTTAAAAAAAAAAATGTTTTAACACAACAGAATAATCAAAGGAATACATGGAAGGTCTTGTCCTAGTCTTTCTTTGATTATGACTATTATTTCTTTTCCTAAGAGAAACAATTTTGGACATGTCTTTTGAAAATGAAAACCGGTTAACTTAAATGGGTTAACCCTTTATTCTTTAATGAGCATGCGTCTCTCTCTCTCTCTCGTATATCATTTGAAGATTACATCAAAGTGATCCCTTCTTATGGTGGCTGAGATAAAAAATGTTGTAGTAAAGATCTCCTCACGCATCACATTACAGAATAAACCTTTCCTTTTTGTGTGAATTTTGGTACTAATGTCAAATCTATGCTCAAAACTAAACAGGAAGCAGGATAAAATTATGCACCCCAATCCACACGTATTTTTAGAGTTTTGTTCCAGGGTTTTGCAGTCATACTAGGTCAGGGGTAGGCAACCTCGGCTCTTTTATGACTCATGGACTTCAATTCCCAGAATTCCTGAGTCAGCTTGGCTGGCTCAGGAATTCTGGGAGTTGAAGTCCATGAGTCATAAAAGAGCCGAGGTTGCCTACCCCTGTACTAGGTGAACAAAATGTGCAGCTTTGGCAAATGTGTATCCAAAGTGCATAGATCAGGAGGAAGAAAGTTACCTTAGGAAAATCAAATACTAGGAGTGCAGAAAAAGGTGCAAAATGGTTCATACCCTGGTGGAACTCTAAACTTCATTGTGACCTATGCTGTGATTCTTCCTCCTTCTCCTCCTCCTCCTCTCTTCCTCCTCTTTCTCTCCTTTCTCTCCTTTCTCCTCTTTCTCCTCCTTCTCTTCCTCTTCCTCCTCCTCTTCTTCTTCTTTCTCCTCCTCCTCTTCCTCCTCCTCCTCTCCTCTCCTCTCCTCTCCTCCTCTTTCTCTCCTTTCTCTTCTTTCTCCTCTTTCTCCTCCTCCTCACTGAGGGACAGACAAAGTTCTGGTTCAAGTATTCATTATGTACTGCCTGTTAGAGTTAATCACTCGGTTTAGGTTGGCTGCCCAGCCAGATGGCAACAAGGCTAAACAGCTGCGATAGGAAGTTAGCCGTAAGCAAATCACGAATACCTGCTTTCTGCAGTCCATATGGAAACTCTTTCTATAATTGCAAAACAGCATGCTCTAAAGAGCTTTGCACTGATCCATTTCCTATGCATTCACATGTCTTGCTCCCAGTATGAAGAAAATAATATTTTTAACGCAGTGCTTGGGACTCGTATGTTATCTCAGCACACCTTATTAACCACCTTATAACCTCAGTACATTGGTAATTAAACGCGAGTCTCTCTTGAGTCAGTGTCATTCCTGGCAGCTCTCTGGAACAATTTCCATAGTCCCCTTGGCAACAGTTTGAAAGTGGTTGGCAAGTGTTCTTGATGGGAAGTTTTCTCCAACTTTTCAATGTCATTGGGGTGGTGGTGGTCCATTAAAGTACTAAACAAATTTGGCCCTTCTTTTCTTAGGCCCATGGTGGCGAACCTATAGCACGCGTGCCACAGGTGGCACGCAAAGCCCTCTCTGTGGGCACGCGCGCCATCGCCCAAGTCCTAGGCCTTCAGCTGGGTTTTATAAAACCTTTTCGCTTTAGGCCTTCGCTGCTGTGTGCAAAAAAAAAAAAAGTTTCAATCAATCAATTTCAACTTCTTGCGGGGAAAAAAAATCTCGCAAAGTCGGAATTGATTGATTGAACTTTTTAGTCCCATCCAGTCTGCTGTTACCACCACAGCCACGCCCACCCAATTGGCCACGCTCACCCATCACCTGAAAATACATAAGTGGGTTTTGGGTTGCAGTGTGGGCACTCGGTCTCTGAACGGTTCACCGTCACTTTCTTAGGCAGTTCAAGATCAGCCAAGGCTGGCTAGGCACCACCAGCTAGGTAACATCAATTTTATAATGCACATATACAAAAAGGACGCAACAAATGTCCATTCTTCAAAACTTTTTTTTTCATTCTAAAGGCCAGAGAAGGTGAGAGAAAACAGGAGCATCTGCAGGTTGCGATCCAAAAAGTCAAGACGGTGGTTGTAATGGTATGATGGAGCTTTGGTTCCACCAGCAAAACCATCTTCTTAACTGTGGGACCACAGTCTGTATATTCTCATGGAAGAACTCAAAGATCATTTTTGCCTTCAACTGCCAACTTAGGAAACAGTTGCTATGCAAGCAGTTTACTCAGAGAATTCCCAGGTTCTCACCTTGGTCTGCAGGTAAAGGTGGGGAGGTGATAGAGAACAGGGTCTTTACCAAAAGCCTGAAGAGGTAAAGAGCCAGAAAAATCAACATTTGCCAAAGAAAAAATTCCCATGATCTTTTCAATCCAGAGACTTAAGAACTTCTAAATAACAGAAGAACAGTGTCCCTTATCTTGAAGAGACAAGGCAGAGAAAAACTCTCTTTGGTTTGTAATTGTTCCATTGATGTCATTAATTGGATAATAAGCAGGGATAAGTGAAGTTGGTGGGACCATGTTGGGTGAAAGCTGTGTAGATAGAGAGATGAGTCTCAACCTGTCTGGTTAACTTAGAGACATAATGCATTCCCTAGATATGTTTTTTGAGTAGACGCTTTCTTAGACTGGCGAGATATTTAAATCAAAAATTCATCCCTAGGTTTAGGAGAAAATTAATGCTAGCATATTTTAGTGTTCTTTCAATAGCCATTCTTGAACAAAAATTCAAGAAAAATCCGTTATCCTTTAAAACTCTCTGCTTGTGACATTGGGGTAATTGAAAATACAATTAATATAATGTTTCACTAGCTATTTTTATTAAACTGCACAGCTATGTTTTATATTCTCCTCATTAACTAAATTTCCAGGTCATTCAGATTTATTTTATGTAGAGTTTTATATCTCTTCCACATGACTCAGCCAAAGTTTTGTTTTATTTTTGTAAAACCCGCTGTTTGGTTAATTAATATTTCTACTTTCTTTAAGTGAGATTCTGATCATTGACCATAATGACAAATCGAATGGCTTTAGAGTTTTATGTAAGGACACCTGTCTTTAATTTAACTTTTAATTTTAGGGTTGAATGAAATTCCCATTTTCGTTCTATTATTTATTTACTTATTTATTTATTTTACATTGGCTGGTTCTGTCCCTGTGTTCCGCTACCTCTTCCCTCAAGTTTAGTTTGGAGAATTCCTAAGATTAATTTTTGAATGGGTAAAGCCGTGGATTTATATCTTCAAACCAAGATTTATTTTTGCACTGCAATTTAATGCTTTTTGATCATCTTCAGCAGAAGAAATGAAAAGAAAAAAAGATGACAAGGGCAAGCAGAGATATTAGCCTGGACAGAGCCTGAAAATCAATGTCAGAAAAATGAGGATTTCTTAAAGTAACGAGGGATGAGAAGGTCACTGAAGCCAAGATCAGAAAAATTGGTATCCTACAATCTAGTGAAAAACTTAAACTTTGCAATCCCATAACAACTCTTTTCCTCCTTCGGAACTCAATAGAAAAGATTATCCAAATCCAGCTTCTAAGCAAGAGCTTTTCTCCATTCTCTTCTTAACCCCATTATTCTGCACAAGGAGAATCTTAGAAGGAAGAGATTTCCTATGGACTCTGCTCCAATATTTTGTTTACAGTTGCAGGAATTGGGTATGGCTAGTTTAATTAAAAGAATGGCTAGGGGTGACATGATAGCAGTGTTCCAGATTAAAGGAACTGCCACAAAGAAGAGGGCAGGACAACTTATTTTCCAAAGCACCAGAAGGCAGGACAAGAAGCAATGGATGGAAACTAATCAAGGGGAGAAGCAACCTAGAACTAAGGAGAAATATCCTGACAGTGAGAAAATTAATCCGTCTTAAAATTCTCAGAAAATTGCAGGCTCCATTCTCCACAGCATATCTACCTTGTGTAAAATACACCCTTCGATGCAAACATCAAAAAGCTCTGAAAGTTGTCCATGCAGTAAGCTTCATCAGTGTAAAAGGTAAAGGTCAAGGTTCCCCCGCACATGCGTGCTAGTCGTTTCCGACTCTAGGGGCCGGTGCTCATCTCCGTTTCAAAGCCGAAGAGCCAGCGCTTGTCCGAGGATGTCTCCGTGGTCATGTGGCCGGCATGACTAGACGCCAAAGGTGCACAGAACGCTGTTACCTTCCCACCGTAGTGGTCCCTATTTTTCTACTTGCATTTTTTTACGTGCTTTCGAACTGCTAGGTTGGCAGAAGCTGGGATGAGTAACAGGCGCTCACTCTGTTATGCGGCACTCGGGATTCGACCTGCCAAACTGCCGACCTTCTGATCGACAAGCTCAGCATCCTAACCCACTGAGCCACCGCGTCCCAGTGTAGACAACTACATTTTGATGACCATCTGCTCCAGAAGTCTGAGAACAACCACACGGGATAAAAGCCTGTAGACTGACAAAGCTTATCTCAAGGTATGGCTGACAGACTTACTGTAAGAAAGCAAATGGCCCGAAAACAAGAACGGCCTGCCCCTTTTATTCAAAAACAGCCATTTCGTTTTGATTTAGTCCTCTCTGTAGTGAGGCAATTTTTTTTTACTTCAGACTTTAAGGATCAATAAAACTGATTAAGGTGAAGGCAATTTGGACAAGGCCCCTTTGGGGTAAGAGGCTATTAGAGGACAGAAGGCATAACAGTTAAGAAGGCCATAATACTTTCCCTGAGGGAGACAGAGAATTCATTTCTGCACTGTTATATTGATAGAAGATTGCAGCATGCATTTCATCAGTCAAGGCTGAAGCACAGCTCATAATGCCAGGAATAAAATCCCTCCAGTCAGGCATATACAGATGCACCGAGACTTGGATGAATGCAAAACTGTTAGCAAAATGCAACAGAATCGGTTACTCTTGTTGGAGAAACAGATTCAAGTGAGAGTCTTCATTGTTCTTAAAATGATGTGAGAGCACAGATTTGTAGCAAAAGTTGCCAGAGACTTCAATTCCCCTTTTCAGAACATTTTTCTTTCAAATGTTACAATGGCTTATGGCAAGATTTGAAAAGATATTGCTACAGAGATTTCCAGAGTCATTGGAAAGTCATTTTAGATTGATTTTAGAACAAAGAACAGCATCAGTTGCTTTGAAAAAAAATGTTGTAGTGGTGTACTTATAGTCTAGTTTCTTCAAATTTCATAGCGTTAGAGAATAAAGCTGCAAAAACAAGAGAGTTCTTATCATTCTTTTAAAATCTTTTACACAGTTAACTGCAGTCCTATTAAAATTTGCCCAGGTGAACATAAACCCAAAGTTAGGGGCATTTCTGAGGTTAGGAAACATTTTGTGTCTGCTCTCTCTTTGTCTGTCTCTCGGTGTTGTATATGGAAGTAATGTGTGTGTAGAAGATACTCAGATCTACCAGATCTGTGGGGCAAAAATACCTATAACCAGTGGTGGAATTCAGCCAGTTCGCACCACTTCGGCAGAACCGGTAGCTATTTTTTTTTTGTTTGTTGCCCAGGCCCAGAATGGACTTCTGGAAGTGGCATCCACACAGAGAACCAGTTGTTCACCTATTTGAATCCCACCACTGCGTATAACCGTGAGAAGGCAGCAAAGATATGGCAGGAATGAAAACTGAATGTTTTACTGCCATCCTGGTCTGCAGTTGTGCAGCCCAGATTTGGTGGCCTATATCAACTAGGGCAGGCAACCTTGGCTCTTTTATGACTCGTGGACTTCAACTCCCAAAATTCCTGAGCCAGCCATGCTGAGGAGAAATGGAGAGGTTCCCAAGCTGAGCCATGCTGCCTCAGGAATTCTGGGAGTTGAAGTCCACGAGTCATAAAAGAGCCAAGGTTGCCTATCCCTGAACTAGGGTTTTATAAAGAGTTTGATGGACATCCAAAGCCTCAATAGTGGTTTTCTTCTCTTCTTCGCTCCTACCGTGTTTCTACAAAAATAAGATCCACCCTGAAAATAAGCTGTAGCCTGATTTTGGGGGGTGGGGTGGGCCTAATATAAGCCCTACCCCAAAAATAAGCCCAGGGGGTGGGCGAGGCCAGCACAAGCAGCGGCGAGTGCGCGAACGGTGTCTGGCAGCAGATGCAGCCCGCTGCCCCTTCGCACAGCACAGAGAAGTCTGAGCACATAGGCCAAGGTGGTAGGAAGGCAGGTGATCCAGATGCGCTGTGCACTGGAAGCTTCGTCTACTTGTGAATGGGGCGCTTAGAAAGATTTTGAATATAAATGAAGATTAGTTTAAGAGGCACAATCCCCTAAAGCAGGGGTGTCAAACTGCCAGCCCATGGGCCAGATGTGTCACCGGGAAACCACACCCACCCCATTACCGGCAATGGGGGAAAAGCTCCAAGACGTTGTGCAATGTTACATGACATCACAAGTTTGACATGTCTGCCCTAAAGTAATATAGTATGCCTTCTTTCTTTTTTCTTTTCTGTTTGGTTTTTTGACATGAGAAATATAAAAATGTTGGGATGGTTTATAAAAGAAATGTTTTCTCTGTTTTTCCCCTGTTGTTGTTGTTGTTGTTGTTGTTGTTATTATTATTATTATTATTATTATTATTATTATTATTATTATTATTATTATTATTATTATTATTATTATTATAAAATTGTAAAAATGTGATGGCTTGTATGAGAAAAAAAGACTTAAATGTTTAAGTGTAACTAATTTTGAGAAAATCTTAACCAGTAAGAATGTTTTGAATATTGTGGGAAAAACAAATTTAAATAAGAATGCAAACAGGACCTATGTTGAGGCAATCAAGATGATCAATGAAAAGCTTTATATTGATGTGGTTATTACTTGCAGAAACATGAGAAAAAATGTTTATATTTAATTGTCATTTATTTAAATAAGAATTGTATTCATTTAAGGTTGGCAAAACAGAATATTATTGGAAGAAGAGGAAATCTTGTAAAGCTATCATATGGACTATGGAATTATAGAATAATTGTTACTGATTGTTTTTTTAAACATTAACCCAGACAACACAATGTTTACCAAATATTAAGGTGTATGTTAAAATCAATAAAACATATTTTTTTTTTTAAAAAAAGAAAAGGTCTCCCAATTCTTACCTTTTTCTTTTCATGAATTCTGGGTGAAGAAATATGGATCTGCAAGAGAAAGCTACTTTTAGAATAATTTTCAAATTTTGTTTTTGAAATTGCGGTTTGTGCCATGGACTTCTGACTCGGCATGCAAATTTTACTGTGGGCTCCTTTGGAAAATTCACCAGTTTTTCTCCCCCCCCCATAAGCTCTTATTGTCTTGCTTCCCTTAAGCTACCTGCTAAGAATATTGCTGCTCTGAGAGTGTTAAAATGTGGTTGTCCTTCTGATCAGTGTGTAAATTTTGCAGGCAGGAACAAAATATATTTTTGTGTATTTATGGGTATGTCAGTGGGGATTGCTATTGAAAAATTCCATCTGTCTTTCTTCCAGACTAATGAACTTCATTATATACCAGTATTCTGTAACCTTGGCGATTTTAAGATGCGTGGACTTCAACTCCCAGAGTTCCCCTGCCAGCCATGCTGGCTGGGGAACTCTGGGAGTTGAAGTCCACACATCTTAAAGTTGCCAAGGTTACAGAACACTGATATATCATAATAATAAGGCTTACTAATTACAATGTAGAGTACATCGATGCATGTTTCTTGGGAAAACAAGGCCCTAATGCTTCAAGGCCACCTTATCTCATTAAATTTATAAACACGATCCAGAGTTCAGCTCATTGACAATCACATAAAATGTTCACAGCATTAGAAGCGATTCAGAAATTAATTGTGCAAAGAATTGGCCTCGCATCTCCAAATGCCTCGTGTTCAAACAGGAACATGGCTGGAAAATGTGACTTGCCAGTTTGTATATTATTATTTGTCCTTTCCACACACCCCGGTGGATTTATCACAGCAGCAGATCCCAAATTCCAAGAGAGAGAGAAAGAGAGAGAGAAAATAGGCAAAAGGAGTATTTTGCATATTTGAAGAGTTTTCTTTCATTTTTGGCGTTCTTCTGTCTGAGATAAAACAGTCCTGGTTGGCAATCTCATTTCAGTCAAATCTTCCTAATTCAAACCGTTTCCCATCCTACGAATTCTGCATAGGAAAAACTGTCTCTGAAGTTGAAATAATAGTTCCCCCCCCCTCAAAATGGTAATTTGCTCTCACCATTTATTTGAGTTTCTTTTTCTCCACACTGGAACAGTACTCCAGAAATAATGAGACTGAGAAGAGAAGAGCATCGCAACTCCTCCAAAACAGGAGATGGGAGGAAAAAAGAAAAAACTTGACATCCATCAAAATGTTCCTGCTTTCTAACTGGGTTTGTTCTGAAACAATTTGCACCCACACGGTTTGCATTGTGCCCCGGCTGAGCCTTACTTTGCATACCAAATATACTACTTTGTACAGGAGTGTCTCGTCCCCTCTCCACAGCTCAGATAGTTAATGTTGCAGTCTGAAAAATAGTCACCTCAGGATGACCACTGTAACCTTCCCTCAAAAAGAGAGGGAAAAAAGCGATTTGCATAAAACACGTACCTGCCCTTTTACTTGTATAACATCAGATCGGGGAATAAGTACTGGAAAGGAACTGGAAAAATAACACCATTCACCATATTTGGAGAGATGACCTCTTCCTTCTCTGCTCGTGCTGAGTTCATGACAAGCCCTGAGAGTTTGCCTTGTTTTTTTGGCATGCAATGTTGAATGTTTGTCAGAGCTGCTTTCCCTGAATGCTGGCGAAATACACACTTTGATCAGCTAATGGTTCTCGCTCATGAATTTCAATTCAGGTTGCTGGTTGCCACCCTTTAAAGACCTACATGGCTCGGAACCAGGTTATTTGAAGGACCGTCTCTTGCCGATCACAACTATCTGACCCACCATAGTGCGGAGGCAGGAAATGATACAGGTCTTCTGGTCTAAGGAGATGCATCCAGTGGGACCCAGAGCTGGAAGGGACCTTGGAGGTCTTCTAGTCCAGCCCCCCACTTAAGTAGGAAAACTTACACCATCTCAGACAAGTGACTGTCTAGTCTCTTTTTAAAAACTTCCAGTGATGGAGCGCCCATGATTTCTGGAGAAAAGCTGTTCCACTGGCTGATTGTCCTCACTGTCAGGAAGTTCCTCCATAATTCTACGTTGCTTCTCTCCTTGATGAGTTTCCAACCATTGTTTCTCGTCCTTCCTTCTGGTGCTTTGGTGAACAACCTGGCCCCTTCTGCCTTGTGGCAGCCCCTCAGATACTGGAACACTGCTATCATGTCTCCCCTATTTCTTCTTTCTTTAAACTAGCCAAACCCAAGTCCTGCAGCTGTTCTTCATATTTTTTAGCCTCCAGCCTTTGATCATCTTAGTTGCTCTTCTCTGAACTTTTTCTAAACTCTCAGCATCTTTTTTGTGATATGGCCTTCTCTGTGGTGGTTCCCTTTCTATGCAACATCATCCCCATGGATGTAATATTGTCCTCCCCTCCCCTTTTGACATTCTTTCACAAAGTCCTGAAGACCTAGTTTTTCCAATGGGATGGAGTCCATCAAGTGGCTCATTTGATTATTATCACCAGGAGGGTGGGTGGTGGGTTATTACTCTGTGTGTGTGTTTGTGTGTGTGAGAGGCTTGCTAACAAAGAATAAAGGGAGACTGATATGATCATTTCAAACTTATTTGTTCTCATCAGTCAGCCATACCCTTCTGAGATTCGAACCTGGGCCGACTGCGTCTTAAGCAGTTGTTTTAACCCCTAGGCCACAGGCTCGCTCTCTCTCTCTCTCTCTCTGTTATCTGAGAAGCAAGGAAGATATGTGTTAAATGTTTGTTAAGCATTCAGAATACACTTGCTTAGTCCCAGACACGGGACAAATATATATATATATATATAAATCTTTGTAAGCAGCCTGGAGTCACTGAGAGTGAGTTTGGTGGCCTTATAAAATAAAAATAAAATAAATTTGAGTGAGAATTTGAGATACATAATGGCCATTGATATGTCAGTTCATCCCCAAACTGGAAAAATATCAAGTTGTTGTAGGTGCCCCAAGTAGGTGTCCCTTCTTTGTTAGATGTATATGTGCATGTTGATGTGCATATAGAAAAGAGGACATTTGACACAAATTGTGGTCTTGGTGATCTCTAAGTTTGGATGTTTTCTTGCAGACATTTTATAATCCAACTAGGTAACAACAGTGCTAGAAAGGGGTGGGGTTTCCTCTGTTTGAATACAAGTGATTGACTCTGTCAGTGTTGGTGAGAGTATTCTTGATAGTTCATTGATTGGGATGTGGTTTATGGCTTGTTTACCAACTCAGACCAACAATCAAACAGTAATAGTACACACACACACACACACAAACAACACACACATAAATGTATGTTTGGGTGTGTGCAAGTAATAAATCACAAGGATCTAGATCACTGGAATCTGCTCTCAAAATGCCGTACGGAAAATTGCTTCTAAAATGCACTACTAAATTTAGGAAACTTGGCAGTTAAAATGAGAAGCGCAAAAGTCATATCCAAGAATTGGGTTTTTGGTTTTGAAAGGTTGATTTGTTCTGTACCAGCCTGCTACCGGCCCTGCAGAAAAGGCAGGGACAACCCCTTTCACAAGAAGGCAAGAGGCTGGAATTACGCCTGCCAAATTTATTGCTACAAAAACAAACAAGACACGAACCAAGAAACAGGAGCTTTAAGAAAGAGGAACTATCAAAGCGGTTGCCTTCAGCAAACCAGCCCTCCCACACATTCCCCTTAAATACAGTTCAGGGCGTGGCCTCTCTCTGCCTCCTTCCCAGGTGCCCCATTGCCTTCCTCTGTTTACTCCTGATTGACTGCTTCCTGCGTCGGGCGTCCTTGAACAGGGCCAGCTGTGGGTCATCTTCATCCACGCTGTCAGGCTCACACAGCTGGGTCTGCATCGTGACCAGATGAGAGGGGCCTTGCTGGGGGCTCTCATCAAGCTGTCCAATCCCCTCAGCAAGCTCTTCAACACCCCCCTCCTCCTCCTCCTCTGAGTCGTCCGACCCAACTGCCGAACCCACAGGCTGACCCTGAATCACAACATGATTCACCCAATGCATCTAAAGGCTTTTCTTCTGGCCCTCTGTAGTTAAACTTCAATTACATGCCTTCTTGAGAATATCTTTGAGAAAGTCCTATGCCCGTTTGATCCCCTAAGTGTCAACATTGTTAGCCTGCATGCGTGGCATCGATTCTTCAAACTCTACAGAAGTGCTTCACACAGCTTTCTGGCAACCCGGCCTCTTCACTCAGCTCAGAGTGACATGGTTTATCACCTTCTGCTGTCACTGTGATTCTTGTCAGTTTCTTGGATCTCAGTTTAGCACAGAAAAAAACAACAACCCTCCAGCTGGCATTGGCTGGAATCCTTTCTTTCTCTCTAATTCTGTCAAGAAATGTGAACTCTAACCATTCAGCAGCAGCTGGAAGGAAAAGGAGGATGAAACTGCAAAATTAACAGAGGCAAGCTTTAAAGCAGGAGTCTTCCAACTTGGCCCTTTTATGACTTGTGGACTTCAGCTCCCAGAATTCCTCAGCCAGCATGTCTGGCTGAGGAATTCTGGGAGTTGAAGTCCAAAAGTCATAAAAGGGCCAAGTTGGAAGATCCCTGGTTTAAAGTGTTAACAAGTAGAAGAATGTAAAATTCTCAAGATGACAAGGTAGAACTATATTTAAGCCTGTGTATACTTCTGAGAAATGCAACTTCGTAAATTGGCACTGAAACACAACACGAATCAATGCTTCCTTCATATTTATTGGTGGAGATCAATTATACCTGGCTCTTTATCTCCATTCTGCCCTGACCTAGGAGACTAGCTAACTCTTGAAATCTCCCTTTGAAGATTTTAAAACTATCAGGATGATCACAGTCATACCATAGATAATTGTCCTTGCTGTAGTTTCAGCTATGGATCTTATTTCAGTAAATCAAGGCATAAGCTGCTTTAGGCAACGTTTGAAGAAGAGATTTCCAGCTCTTGGTCACTTCCATTGTTTTTAAATTCTACATTAGGTTCAATAAACTGGCAACAGATGTGATCTTTGGTAGGTTAGTCCAATTCAGTTGAGTTGGAAGAACTTTGACTAGTTCTTCCTGATGCCCTAGGACAGGGGTGTCAAACTGCCGGCCCGCGGGCCAGAGCATCACGGAGAAACCGCGCCCATCCCATTTTTGGCAATGGGAAAAAGTTCTGATACGTCGCGTGACGTCACGTGACGTCTCGAGTTTGATATGCCTGCCCTAGTAACATGGATTGTGGTTATCTAGACAACGTATCAAACCTGTGTATCACATAGCAGGAAGGGTTCTGTAGGAAAAGGAGTAGCAGAACCTAGGGGTGGAGTTTAAAAGAGGAATCAGCGTAGAATCCCTATGTAGCCACAAGAAAACTCAAACCAACTCCCCTCCCTTGAATTCCATTGATCCATATCTAACTCTAACCAAGGGCTGCCTGCTATCAAGAAGATTCGTCTGCACAGGCTTTTAACAATAAATCAGTTTTATTTATAGACCAGGTCATGTGTGGACCTGGTCTACAGGTTCCTGAAGCTTTGACTGACCTTGGAGAAGACAATAGGAGAAATGATACATCAGATTTAGGTATAAAATTGAACATAGGCTGAAAATGCTTAAACTTGACCTACCCCCACAAAAAAAGGCTATAAGCAACTTGCAGTGACTTTAAAAAAAAAACAAGGCAAGGATTCTTTTGAAATCTATTGAATGCACTTCTTTGCCAGCAGATGGTGCTGCTGTATCTTTCTGTCCTCTGGTGGGACATACTCCAAGTTTACTTCTGGAGTGGAGGGATCCATCTCCCCTGCCAGCCTCTTCCTAAGGTGCACTCCTCAAGGGGATATGGATAATTTGTTAGCAACATACTGGATTTACTTAACTTTTTGAGGGGTGGAGTACTTAGACTTAGTAAACGATACAGTTAAGCCTAAGGTATAGTGTAGCTCAGCCAAAGAGTTTTGATGCAAAGATCTGCCTATCAATATCCATAAATCAGGCCCGGATTTAAGTTCTCTTCCACTCTGGAAGGAATTTAAACAACTGCTCAAAATTTTCAAGCAACTATTTCTAGGTGAGTAGTTTAGCTAGGCTGAATCTCCTGATTTATTTGGAAATATCAATTAATTAAGCCAATTTTTTTATCATGTTGAACACCAGTGGTAAATAATAAGATACAATCTGCACAAAGGTGGCCAAATACTAATAAAATACATTATGATTGGAAAAATCAGGCCTGACACTACTTCTCCCAAGGCAGGACTGAAAGGCTAAGGACACCTTAGCTGCTTGGACCTCAATATATCAGGATTGGGGCATTCACCCTGAGGTCGAAAAAGCCAAGATGGTGGTCATTGCCACCCAATGGAAGCTCCGTTGAATTGAAGCTCCTTTTACAGTGTATAATGCAAAGTGTATGTGTGTGTGTGTGTGTGTATATATATATATATATATATATATATATATATATATATATATATATATATATATATATATATATATATATATATATATATATATATATATATATATATATATACAGTATATGATGAAGTTATGTATTCATGTAGAATTGGGATATAGCTCTGTGATTCCTTTAGTGGGATTGGTTACAGACTGAGTGCCTCCACAGTTTTGAAATTAAATGCAAATTATTGGAAGCACTCTCCTAGAATCCCACCATCTGTTTTGGGATGGATGGATTACCCTGAGATTAAGTGTGCCAGCATCTGCATTGATTTGCAATATTCCAGCGGTAGCCTTAGTAAGGCCACAGCTGGAGTACTGCATCCAGTTTTGGTCACCATGATACACGAAAAGATGTTGAGACTTTGGAAAAAGTGCAGAGAAGAGAAACTAAGATGATTAAAGGCCAGGAGACTAAAGCAAATGAAGAATGGTTGCAGGAACTGAGTAGGACTAGTCTAGAGGGAAAAAAAGGGACTAGAGGAGACATAGCAATCTTCCAATATCTAAGGAGCTCCCACAGAGAAGAGATGGACAACTTGTTTTTCAAAGCACCAGAAGGCAGGACAAGAAACAATGGTTGGAAACTGATCAAGGAAAGAAGCAACCTGGAATTAAGGAGAAGTTTCCTAACAGTGAAGGGACGCGGTGGCTCAGTGGGTTAGGACGCTGAGCTTGTCGATCAGAAGGTCGGCAGTTTGGCGGGTCGAATCCCGAGTGCCGCGTAGCAGAGTGAGCGCCTGTTACTCGTCCCAGCTTCTGCCAACCTAGCAGTTCGAAAGCACGTAAAAATGCAAGTAGAAAAATAGGGACCACTACGGTGGGAAGGTAACAGCGTTCTGTGCGCCTTTGGCGTCTAGTCATGCCGGCCACATGACCACGGAGACGTCCTCGGACAAGCGCTGGCTCTTCGGCTTTGAAACGGAGATGAGCACCGGCCCCTAGAGTTGGAAACGACTAGCACGTATGTGCGGGGGAACCTTTACCTTTACCTTTACCTTCCTAACAGTGAGAACAATTAATCAGTGGAACAGAAGATGCCTTCAGAGTTTGTAGGGGCTTCATTACTGGAGGGTTTTAAGAAAAGACTGGACAGTCACTTGTCTAAAATGGTATAGGGTCTTCTGCTTGAGCAAGGGGTTGGACCAGAAGACCTCCAAGGTCTTCTGGCTCTCTTTGAGACATAAATCCTCAATACCTTGAAGATAAGATTGCTCTTTTTCCTGGCTCTCCTATGTTTAAAGGCATGAAAACATTGGCTTCATGTCAGCACTTTAGCCTTATGCATTTTCTTTTATATTCATTAGACGTAATTATATGGTTGGAAGCTAGATAAATCATCGCTAGACTGGAAGGAACACCAACATTCCTTGCTCAACGAGCCAATTGTCCTTATGCCTCAACCAGATCGTATTCAACGGCTTATTCATTTAATTCTGATATCACTTAATCATGTTGGTGTAAACTAATCATCCATTGAAAAGCAAAGCAAAACAAAATAATAAAGATAAACTGAATGGAGAAACTACTTGGCAATTTTCCTAAACAAGCATTGAGTTGATCGGATCTCACAAAATTGCTTTGGAGCAGGCAGAAGTACACACAGACTACAATAGTATATAGCAGTGTTTCTTAACCCCTGGCTGGAGAATTCTGGGAGTTGAAGTTCACCCCTCTTAAAATTGTTGACGTTGAGAAACGCTGCCTTAGAGTACTTTTTATAGAACCATAGCAAACCTGCAAATCTAAAGATATGCTTAGTACTCTTTCCATGGCGCTTCCCAGCTTTTAAAATAGGAGGCTTTTAGCCCCAATATTCCCAATTCAATCAAATCCAACTCTTCTTAGCTTTTAAATTCTGAATATTGTTCAGCTGAGCAGGTTTAAGAAACCTGGGGGGAAAAATCTCAGAAGACTATTTTAGGATAAAGGTAAAGGTAAAGGTTCCCCCGCACATGCGTGCTAGTCGTTTCCAACTCTAGGGGCCAGTGCTCATCTCCGTTTCAAAGCCAAAGAGCCAGCGCTTGTCTGAGGATGTCTCCGTGGTCATGTGGCCAGCATGACTAGACGCCAAAGGTCCATGAAACGCTGTTACCTTCCCACCGTAGTGGTCCCTATTTTTCTACTTGCATTTTTGCGTGCTTTCAAACTGCTAGGTTGGCAGAAGCTGGGACGAGTAACAGGCGCTCACTCTGTTACGCGGCACTCGGGATTCTACCCGCCAAACTGCCGACCTTCTGATCGACAAGCTCAGCGTCCTAACCCACTGAGCCACCGCGTCCCTTCTATTTTAGGATAGTTGCCATGAAAACTTCGTGAACGTATCCATGGAGTCATCAGGTATGAATTTGAACTAGAGAAAGCCTTTCTTTTTTTCACATCACATGAAGAGGATACAGGGAAGCTTGTGGTCCTACAGGAAAGCATCTTCCCTTGGGGATATATATTCACATTTGGCCCTGTGACCATGAGATGGAAAAGGTGGTCCTAATTTTAGTGCAATTCCTGCTGACTGCACAGATTTCCTTGATGACTAGTTGTTAGGTGACCTTGTCCTCTGTCAATACAGTACTTCAAAGGCTACACATAGCATATTCTAAGGGAAGTAAAATGTGTTCTGGTTTCTGCATTACAGTAGGAAAAAGAAAGATTGCAGGCAGGTTAGCAATCAATGGGAAAAAGATGTAAAGAAAATAAATGGTCTTCTTACTCTCTACTTTTTGCACTTGATCAAGAGGAAAGAGACAAAAATGCTCAGGGCTGCCTAAGGAGATTCCGTCCCAAAAGTCTGGAATAACCTCAAAACTGTTCTCCTCTATTTGAAGAAGAAGAAAAAATTCACATCAGTGCAAAGAGAAAACCAAACTTAACTTCAATGAGGATTACTTTTGTGCTGAAGCACATCCGTATGAAGATCTCAGATGAGTTCAAAACCACAAACATTAGGGTACCAGTTTCTATGCTGATCAAGTATATACTATTATATATTAAGCACTCTGGTGGTGTAGTGGTTAAAATGCAGTATTGCAGGCTGACTCACTGCCCACTGCCAGGAGTTCAATCCTGACCTGTGAAGCAGTATATAAGTCTAAGTGCTATTGCTATTGTTTTTCTCCTTCCTTCCTTCCTTCCTTCCTTCCTTCCTTCCTTCCTTCCTTCCTTCCTTCCTTCCTTCCTTCCTTCCTTCCTTCCTTCCTTCCTTCCTTCCATGGTATGCAGTGGTTAGAAGGCAGTATTGCAGGCTGACTCACTGCCTACAGCCAGGAGTTCAATCTTGACTGGCTCAAGGTTCACTCGGCCTTCCACCCTTTCGAGGTCGGTAAAATGAGGACCCAGATTGTTGGGGGCAACAGGCTGACTCTGTAAACCGCTTAGAGAGGGCTGTAAAGCACTGTAAAGTGGTATATAAGTTGAAATATTATTCCAAACCACATTTCATGCTTCTAATCACTGTTTCCAAGACATGATGACCCATTTAGCACATGCAGATTCTGTGATGGCTACCCATAATCTGTGCTACATATATCAATAGTTTGCTTCCTTGTGTCTTGGAATCATTCCCAGAGATGAGATGTAGGTCAACGTTTAGGTGCCCCTTCAATCCTAAATGGTGTGCAAACACTCACTACAGTAACCACGATTTCTAGACAATTCTCTCACAACCCAGTTTCCAAGAGAAAATTACTATGGCCCCCACTTTAAAACATGAAAGCAGCAGCCAGGAAGGGTCATTTCTCCCAGCTGTGCAGATGTGTATTCCCCAGTAAGTGTTCTTCTATTTATAAAAGGTAAAGGTTCCCCCGCACATGCGTGCTAGTCGTTTCCGACTCTAGGGTCCGGTGCTCATCTCCGTTTCAAAGCCGAAGAGCCAGCACTTGTCCGAGGATGTCTCCGTGGTCATGTGGCCGGCATGACTAGACGCCAAAGGCGCACGGAGCGCTGTTACCTTCCCACCGTAGTGGTCCCTATTTTTCTACTTCCATTTTTACGTGCTTTCGAACTGCTAGGTTGGCAGAAGCTGGGACGAGTAACAGGCGCTCACTCTGTTATGCGGCACTTGGGATTCGACCCGCCAAACTGCTAACCTTCTGATCAACAGGCTCCGCGTCCTAACCCACTGAGCCACCACATCCCTCTTCTATTTATAGGGCTGCTTTAATTTCCCTTTAAGACTTCCCCCCCCCCAGAACAGTGGTATTTTTTAAAAAATAACAATCTTTATTAAAATTTAAAAATACAAAGATAAAATACTAATACAAACTAAGAAAAGTATAAAAACTAAAAAAGGGCAGACAAAAAAGAGGGGCAAGGGAAAAATATAAAGAAAACAGATATATAAAGGAATGTCTTCCCCTTTCATCCAAAGAAGTACAAACAATTGCAGCAATGTATCACTTTCTATAACATTTCAACCAAAAGTTTCTTCGCCCAATATCTTATACTTTATCTACCAGCAAATAATAAAGTCCTTCAGTCTTAGTCAGTGCAAGTCACCAATCAACAAATAAATAAACCTTAAGCAAATAAATCAATTTCTGATTCCTTTGCTTTACTTTACATGGTAACTTATAATTTTCTCTAAAAGTACAACAACAAAATGTCTTTTTCCAATATGTTGCGTCTATAAACAAGTCTTTAAAGCCTCGTCATTCAAACTTAAAATGAAGAATTCCATTAGGAGCTACCAGATGCAACAACGTATTGTAAACCTTGGTCCTTAATCCCTTCAAGCAATGTCCCACAGATTATTTTTTTATAATTTCCTTGCCCTTTGGAAGGTTCTTAGTATCCAACTAGCAAATAATGAGCTATTTCAAAAAGCATTATGAGAAGAAGTGGGCAAAATGTCCGTTTGAAAACCCGGAATGGCAGCTTAAGTGAGATGGCGTTCTACCAGCTTCAGACACTTGAAATCTTCCAGAGACCCTTGTTTTACAGTCTCCTTTGAGGAGCCTTTGTACAGAGCATGGGTGAGCAACCTGGGTCCTCTTCTTGAGTTCAGAGAGATGGTCCATCCACAAGTTCCTCTTTCCAGCATGATCATCATTTCCACTTTTCCCCCATTGCTTCCCCAGAAGTTTCAAACTACAGTATTTGGGGAACCTAGCACTGATGAAGTCACCTCGTTAGGGTAACAGAACCATTTTTCTCCTTCATTAACGATGGGGGGTGAGGTGTTACCCCCCGTTGGTAGGGCTCGTAACTTGGGCATCCTCCTGGATTCATGGCTCAGTTTGGATGATCACATAGGAGCCGTGACCAGGGGGGCTTTTGCCCAGGTTCGCCTGGTGCACCAGTTACGGCCCTATCTGGACCTAGATGCCTTACGCACAGTCACTCATGCACTCGTAACCTCCCGGTTAGACTACTGCAACGCTTTCTACATGGGGCTGCCCTTGAGGACCACTCGGAGGCTTCAGCTGGTGCAGAATGCAGCCACGCGAGTAGTAATGGGAGTTTCCCGATACTCTCATGTAACACCTCTTCTCCGCGAGCTGCATTGGTTTCCAGTTGCCCTCCGGGTGAGATTCAAGGTGCTGGTGATGACCTATAAAGCCCTAAATGGCTTGGGTCCGGACTATCTAAGGGAACACCTGCTGCCAGCGTCAATTTCCCATCGTCCTGTGCGCTCCCACAGGGAGAGCCTCCTTAGGCTTCCGCCAGTTAGGGATTGCCGGCGGGCAATTCCCAGGGGGAGGGCATTCTCTGTGGGCACGCCTGCCCTTTGGAACGAACTGCCGATGGAACTTCGGACTGCCCCCAACCTTCGCTCGTTTCGCCGGGACCTAAAAACCTGGTTGTTTGAACTGTCTGGCCTGGACTGAGGGGTTTTAAATTAAATTAATTTTAAATTTAAATTTTAACTTTGTCTTAATCCTGTGGGCTAGTATTAATTTAATTCTATTTTATCTTTCCTTTTTGTATTGTTTTAACTTGCCCTGTGAACCGCCCTGAGTCCTTCGGGAATAGGGTGGTATATAAAATCAATCAATCAATCAATCAATAGATCAAACATATTGCAGTAGTGCAAAGCCAGAACTGAAAATCACATGCCAAAATCCCTAAGTTCTACTCTGCCCCCTCCTCTTAACTGTCTCTCACTGCCCAACCTGATGTAACCAATGAGGTTCAGGCAAGATGTTTCATAACGGTCAGTTCAAATGTAGTTTGGTATGCATCTCCCTCCTTCTCCCAGCTGGGTGACCTTGAGGCAGGGTCTGAAGAAGGCACAGCACTTACTTTCATTTTCCCAAGAATTCCCCCCTCTTTCATTTCCCCTCCCCACAGCTCATGGCAGTCTATCACCGCATAGCAGTAAAACCTTATTGTTTGAACACAGAATTCGGTGTTAATTTTGAAGTCCTCTACCCACTGTTGGAAGATAATTGGATTACGTTTGAAGCCATTTAGGTGGGAATAAAATCTTCCAAATATCAGAGGATTGATTAGGATAGTTTTTGAACTAAGAACAATTTTAAAGCGCTGATGGTGTTACCTAGCTGGGTAATGAAACGTCTCCAAGAAAACAACCAAGCTCATAGAGCATTGTGGGAAGAATGCAGAGAAAGAAATATTTGGGGGGGATATTAAAAAGGCAGAATATATTTCCCCAAAGGAATAATGGAGAAGACCTTAAAAAAACAGAAACCTCTCCTCCCCACCCCCCCACCCAAGCCAGACAACTCAGCAGATCTTTTAGAAATGCTGATGTAATAATCCATTCAGGAAGGTTGGAACCTTCCAGCTAGAAACTGAAGAGATTAGGAAGACAAAGACCCTTAAAATCTACAAAGCCCACAAAAACTCTAAGACAGCACATAATAGGATTAACCCACCAATACCAAAAGGGCACACTCAGACTCAGGTCAAAGTACATGACACAGGAAATACAAACCCTCAAACAGGAACAGGAAACAACCTCAAGAGCCCCAGAAGGTATAAAAGCCCACCACTGTACTCCATGTGGTCACTTTTTTTCCAGAAGCATCTTTCTGTCTGGCTCTCATCTTCAATAAACTACAACCTTCTTTCTAAAATGGTCTCCATGTTGTTTATTCCCAGCTTGGATAGGACCTTGATGAAGATTTTTTTTTTTTTAATTGAAAAGTTTTAAAATACAGTTTTCCTTTAGAAAACCCCCCTTCCCCCTCCCTCCTCCCCTCCCTACCTCCCCCCTATCCCCCCCCTCCCCCTCTCCCTCCTCCCTCCCCTGCCTCCCCCCCCCTACTTCCCCTCCTCCCCCCTCCCCCCCCGACTTCCCAGAGCAAAATACAAGGTATATATCTAAAAAGCAATCATAAACAATCATATACTAACAATTATAAACTCTAAAATCCATCACTCTCTAACTTATATAAAGTAAACCAATCCTTAACAATACTAAATATGTATAAAAAACTAAAATAAAAGAAAACTAGCGTCATTCCCATCTATGTTCTTCCACAATTCACTATTTCCTAAACATATTCTCATTTACACATCACAAGCACCTATCCCTATTAACCTCTCTAGCAAAAATAGGCTATAATAGATAGTTCTTACACAAATTAACCCACATTAACCCACAAAACTTTCTTCCTCTTCCTCTGTAGTAAATTGTCCATTAATTCCAAATTAAAAATTCTATTACCATACATATCATCCCAAAACTCTTAAAAACACAACTACCACTTGACTATCAGTATGTTGTGGAAGTTCCATAGATTTCTACTAGTCCTATTTTCTTATCTTTTTTGAGCGTTTTAAGGCAGCACGCGTCACCCTCTGTTCTCTAGGATCATCCAAAAGAGTTGCAGCTTGATCTCCTCCTGTACCATTCTCGTCTATCTGTCCATCTTCATCCTCTTGATGAAGATTTTTCTTTCAACAGCACCAAGGACCCCACACCTTTTAGAAGTGTGTTGTGAGTGCATCACACATAAAAGATGAAGAACTTAATTCTCTTGCACCTATCACCTTTTTTTGACTCCCTTCACAATTCTGAGAAGTACCAGAATCACAGCGCCAGATTTTTTTTAAAAAAAACCCCACCATCCTTGTTTTCAAACTAGGTTGATATTTCCTCTCTCCAAAAATGAGAGCTTCTGGTTGAGTTTGTACTTTTACGAGATAAAATGTGTAGGCAGCTCAGTCTAAAATGAGATTGGAGAGTGAACTTACCTAGCAAAATCCATTCCATTGATTGACCAGTCAAGGAAAGATCAGTGGAGATGGCTTTCAGCAAGGCAATACAGGCTTATTACTTATAAAGGATTGTTAAAGTGTTATAAACATAAAACATTGCAGCTGCAGGATTTTATTTTTGGGAAAGGACATAATTTCTTTTCGTTATCAGTTTTCTACAATCTTTTGGACTAAAGATATTTTAGCCCACAGCTCTCGAACAAATTGTAAACGTCAAAGGACTGTTTGTTTGTTTGAAATGCAGTATGTTCAAGAACATAAAGTAATTACTTAGAATCTTTTAAATTAAGTTATGTTTGTGTTCAGTTAAGGGCTTAAAATGGCTAAGTTTATCAGCACTTCACATTGCATTTTTATATCTAAGGTTAGCAAAGGCAAAAAGGAATTAATGAAATCTATTAATGACAAATATTTTTCCATATCATCTGCAGGAGCCAAAGTCAATTCCATGGCACTAACTTGATTCCCACCCTACCCCCCAAGGTGTAAACAGAATAACAGAGTTGGAAAGGACTTTTTAGCCCCTAACTCAATCCCTTATGTCATTCTGAAAATTATGCAGGTGCATTCCAGTTTACACAAATGTTCATCAGATGAAATCAAACCAAATAAACTTCACCTCTATGCTATTTCTGGCATGAAGATTTGACATTGTCTGCCAATCCTAAATCCCATCTCTATTTCTCTGAGGCAGCTCTTTGGGCATAATGAAAGGAATATAAAATAATTGTGGAATTAGTTTTGATGTAACTGGGTTGAGTTGTTTTGAACCCAGGGGAAAAAATGGCTTTGACCTCCAAGCTGCCTGTAACGAACAGAGCTGATGAATCCTGTTGCTTGCAGTATTCATCTCTCATCTTTCTGTTTTTTTAATAAGCCTCATGGTGCAATATGGAATATTGCATTTGAGTATCACCAGATATTTCCTTGCATCAAAATAAAAAAGCATTGTGCGCTAAGTTGTGTAATTGTGGCCATTTTCCACGCAGCAGGGGTGTGGTGCAATCTTTGTTTCACAGTCAGAACATATGCCGTGTCAATTAATTTCGATTAAAGGTATCCAAAATACTGTTTAGGGCTTTAGTTTCTTCGGGTTTTAATGAGGTTTTAATGAGGGCAGACATTTCTAGCCCCCACTCTATTAAATGCCTAGCAATAATTCTTGCTGAGATGTTTTTAATGTTTGAAAACAGAAAAATTGACATCTTCTAGGAGAAATGTTTCCCCTTCATGGATTACTGCCTTGTTGTGGCGAAGTGGCTTGCGTAATTCAATGAAGCTATGAGCTATGCCGTGCAGGGCCACCCAAGACGGACAGGTCGTAGCCGAGAGTTCTGACAAAACGTGATCCACTGGAGAAGGAAATGGCAACCCAC
The DNA here is from genome assembly GCF_964194415.1 of Vipera berus. Lineage (NCBI taxonomy): Eukaryota > Metazoa > Chordata > Lepidosauria > Squamata > Viperidae > Vipera > Vipera berus. The sequence continues at coordinate 10,981,054 of NC_138208.1, read as the reverse complement.
TCCAGTATCTTTGCCATGAAAACCCTATGGACAGTACCAAAAGGCAAAACGATATGACGCTGGAAGATGAGCCCCTCAGGTCGGAAGGCGTCCAATATGCTACTGGGGAAGAGCAGAGGGCTAGTACTAGTAGCGCCAGAAAGAATGAAGCGACTGGGCCAAAGCCGAAAGGACGCTCAGCTGTGGATGTGTCTGGTGGTGAAAGGAAAGTCCGATGCTGTAAAGATTTTTTCTCCATAGGAACCTGGAATGTAAGATCCATGAATCAAGGCAAGCTGGACGTGGTCAAACAAGAGATGACAAGACTGAACATCGACATCTTAGGTATCAGCGAACTAAAATGGACAGCAATGGGTGAATTTAATTCAGATGACCATCAGGTATACTACTGCGGGCAAGAATCCCTCAGAAGAAATGGAGTAGCCTTCATAGTCAATAAAAGAGTAGGAAAAGCAATACTGGGATACAATCCTCAAAATGACAGAATGATCTCAGTTCGAATCCAAGGCAAACCATTCAATATCACAGTAGTCCAAGTCTATGCCCCAACCACCAGTGCTGAAGAGGATGAAATTGACCGGTTCTATGAAGCCCTACAGCACCTTATAGAACTAACACCAAAAAATGATGTCCTTATCATCATGGGGGATTGGAATGCTAAAGTAGGAAGCCAAAAGATAACTGGAATAACAGGCAAGTTTGGCCTTGGAGTACAAAATGAAGCTGGGCACAGGCTGATAGAATTTTGTCAAGAGAATACGATGGTCATAGCAAACACTCTTTTCCAACAACCCAAGAGACGGCTTTACACATGGACATCACCAGACGGTCAACACAAAAATCAGATTGACTATATGCTCTGCAGCCAAAGATGGAGAAGCTCTATACAGTCAGTAAAAACAAGACCAGGAGCTGACTGTGGCTCAGACCATGAGCTTCTCCTTGCAAAGTTTAGGCTTAAATTAAAGAAAGTAGGGAAAAGCGCTAGGCCAGTCAGGTATGAATTAAATCATATCCCTGTTGAATATACAGTAGAGGTGACAAATAGATTTAAGGAATTAGATCTGATAGACAGAGTGCCTGAAGAACTATGGACAGAGGTTCGTGACATTGTACAACAGGTAGCAACCAAAACCATCCCAAAGAAAAAGAAATGCAAGAAAGCAAAATGGCTGTCTGAGGAAGCTTTGCAAATAGCTAAGGAAAGGAGGGAAGCGAAAGGCAAGGGAGAAAAAGAAAGATACGCCCAATTGAATGCAGAATTCCAGAGAATAGCTAGAAGAGATAAGAATGCCTTCTTAAATGAACAGTGCAAAGAAATAGAAGAAAACAATAGAATAGGGAGGACCAGAGATCTTTTCAAGAAAATTGGACAGATGAAGGGAACGTTTAATGCAAAAATGGGCATGATAAAGGACCAAAATGGCAGGGACCTAACAGAGGCAGAAGAGATTAAGAAGAGGTGGCAAAATTACACAGAAGAACTATACAAGAATGAGCTTAATCTCCCTGATAATCACAATGAGGTGGTCACTGACCTCGAGCCAGACATCCTAGAATGTGAAGTGAAGTGGGCCTTAGAAAAGCTGAGCAACAACAAAGCTAGTGGAGGTGACAGTATTCCAGCTGAGCTATTCAAAATCTTAAAAGACAGTGCAGTAAAAGTGCTACACTCAATTTGCCAGCAAATTTGGAAAACTCAACAGTGGCCACAGGATTGGAAAAGATCAGTTTACATTCCAATTCCATAGAAAGGCAGTGCCAAAGAATGTTCAAACTATCGCACCATTGCACTCATTTCTCATGCTAGTAAAGTCATGCTTAAAATCCTACAAGCTAGACTTCAGCAGTATGTGGATCGAGAACTACCAGAAGTACAGGCAGGATTTCGAAGAGGCAGAGGAACTAGAGATCAAATTGCCAACATACGCTGGATCATGGAGAAAGCTAGGGAGTTCCAGAAAAACATCTACTTCTGCTTCATTGACTATGCTAAAGCCTTTGATTGTGTGGATCATAACAAACTGTGGCAAGTTCTTAAAGAGATGGGAGTACCAGACCATCTTATTTGTCTCTTGAGAAACCTATATGCGGGTCAAGAAGCAACAGTGAGAACTGGACATGGAACCACTGATTGGTTCAAAATTGGGAAAGGAGTCCGGCAAGGCTGTATACTGTCGCCCTGCCTATTTAACTTATATGCAGAGCACATCATGAGAAAGGCAGGGCTAGATGAATCAAAAGTTGGAATTAAGATTGCCGGAAGAAATATCAACAACCTAAGATACGCAGATGATACCACTCTAATGGCAGAAAGTGAAGAAGAAAGTGAAGAAGAACTAAAGAGCCTCTTGTTGCGGGTGAAGAAGGAGAGTGCAAAACTTGGGTTGAAACTTAACATTAAGAAAACCAAGATCATGGCATCTGGCCCTCTCAATTCCTGGCAAATAGATGGGGAAGAAATGGAGGTAGTGACAGATTTTATTTTCCTGGGCTCCAAGATCACTGCAGATGGGGACTGTAGCCAAGAAATTAAAAGACGCTTGCTCCTGGGGAGGAAAGCCATGGCAAATCTAGACAGCACACTAAAAAGCAGAGACATCACCCTGTCAACAAAAGTGCGTATAGTCAAGGCCATGGTCTTCCCAGTTGCAATGTATGGCAGTGAAAGTTGGACCATAAGAAAGGCTGAGCGCCAAAGAATTGAGGCCTTTGAACTGTGGTGCTGGAGAAGACTCCTGCGAGTCCCTTGGACTGCAAGGCGATCAAGTCCTAGAGGAGATCAACCCTGACTGCTCTTTAGAAGGCCAGATCCTGAAGCTAAAACTCAAATACTTTGGCCACCTAATGAGAAGGAAGGACTCACTGGAGAAGAGCCTAATGCTGGGAAAGATCGAGGGCAATAGAAGAAGGGGACGACAGAGAATGAGGTGGCTGGATGGAGTCACTGAAGCAGTAGGCGTGAGCTTAAATGGACTCCAGAAGATGGTAGAGGACAGGAAAGCCTGGAGGAATGTTGTCCATAGGGTCGCGATGGGTCAGACACGACTTCGCAGCTAACAACAACAACAAGGAGAAATGTTTAAGAAAATGCTCTAACAGGGCGTCCCAAAGGTGCTTTTTCAAGAGCCAACTGGACTTTCTTGTTTTTCTTTGAAGACATTTCGTTTCTCATCCAATAAGCTTCTTCAGCTCTGACTGGATGGTGGGGGAATGGAAAGATTTTATCCTCTGCCGCAGTGATGGGATTCAGCCGATTCACACCACTTTGGCAGAACCGGTAGCTAATTTTTTGTTGCCCAGGCCCAGAATGGACTTCTGAAAGTAGCATCCACACAGAGAACTGGTTCTTCACCTATTTGAATCCCACCCCTGCTCTGCTGTCTGCAAGGAGTATAAATCTTTCCATTCCCCACCATCCAGTCAGAGCTGAAGAAGCTTCTTGGATGAGAGGTGAAACGTCTTCAAAGAAAAACAAGGAAATCCTGTTGCCTCTTGAAAAAGCACCTTTAGGACAACCATGACCTGGATGACGGAGAATGATGGCTGGTTATAGGGATGGCAAAGCATATAAAGCAACAGTGAGTGGTTACATTAAAGCCACACACTAACCTTAGTTTCTACCAGGCCACAGGCAATAATCCTTACACCGATGGCTTACAAACCTCTGGGTTAGCTTTCAAGAACTTGATGATGCACCCTGTCTCTAAGATTCTCACCCATCATGGCCGGTAATAAGCATTCAGAGATATTTTAAAGATTATGATCATCATTATAGATGCTCCCCTGTGCTCTATTGGGTCATAAATGTTGATTTCCTTAAACATTTTAAAAGAAGAAGAGACCTGTGGATGGTAACCCTGACTGCAGATCCACTGAGGGCCTTTTTGTCCAAAGGACCTTCTCCTGCAAAAAGTCATAGAAGACCCAGCTCAGGAAGAAGAAGGAGCAGAAGCAACAAACCAATAGGACAGGGGTCTTCAAACTTGGCCCTTTTATGACTCGTGGACTTCAACTCCCAGAATTCCTCAGCCAGCGTGCCTTCCATGGGGGAAATCAAAGGAAAGTTATGGAGAGTGAATGTCCTTTTGCAACATCTCCAGGGGGAAAAGTTTCAAAATCTGAAAGTACAGAAGTTTAGTTAGTCTAAAAGGAGCGGCAGGACCATTATCAGCCTAGAATTGTTACTTTCTCACAAATGGTCCAAATCTTAAATTACTTCTCTAGTTCCAATTTAGTGCTGACCATTAGTTGACTAAATTCTCCTGAATAAGCACGATCAATAAATCACTTCAACTGGAATTAGTCCCAATTCTTCTCACCTGGCAACTAGACTTGGAAAAAAAACCAGGCAGCGTGAATACAAAATATGACTAGGATTGCAGGCAAGTAGAATACCCTACTTAATTGACTGCCAAGTAACTATTCTTGTGAAATCAATAGAAAAACAATTAGTAAAGTTTTTTTTAAGTGGCCCAGGGTAATTGTCAGCATTTGTGTGAATCAGATGAAGGCCAATGTTTGATAAGTGACAAAGGCATTCTGCTTCATATTCTTTCGACAGTAATAGAGATAAAGAAAGACACAGGTGTCTTTCTTGCTTAAGAAGGATAAAAAGTTGTCGTTGATGAAGATGTTGAAGAGCACTGGGCCCAGAACAGAGTCCTGGGGAATCCCACTACACACTTCCCTCCATGTAGACGCAGTTTCATTGACGACCACATGCTGACTACGAATCCATCTGGTGGTGATGCTGTCTAACCCACATTTTTCTATCTTATCAAGTAGAAGGTTGTGATCTACCTTATCAAATGCCTTACTGAAGTCCAAGTAAATTATATCTACAGCATTTCTCTGGTCCACTAATTTTGTCACTTGGTCAAAGAATGCAATAAGATTTGTCTGGCATGATCTGTTTTTGACAAACCCATGTTGGCTTTTAGTAATGACTTTGTTTGCCTCTAGGTGTTCGCTGATTTTTTGTTTTATTATCTTTTCCAGAGTCTTCCCAGGTATTGAGGTCAGGCTGATAGGTCTGTAGTTTCCTGGATCTATTTTTTTCCCTTTTTTGAAGATGGGAACTACATCAGCTCTTTTCCAGTCTCTAGGATCTTTGAAAAATATAGTTCAGTGGTTCTGAAATCACATCTGCCAATTCCTTGAGAACCATGGGGTGTAGTCCATCTGGTCCTGGTGATTTGAACTCCTCTAGGCTGGACAGGTGCTCATTTACCATTTTCTTGCCTATCTTAACTTGTGTTTCTATGCTTTTTTATGGCATTGTTTTTGATAGATTGGACTGTTTTTTCCCTTTGTGTAAAGACGGATGCAAAAAAAGAAATAGTTCTGCTTTCTCCCTGTTGCTTGTCAGCTTCTTGCCATTTTTCCCCACTAATGGACCAATCATTTCCTTAATTTTTTCTTGTTTTTTACATGTTGAAAGAAGCTTTTTTTTGTTATTTTTGACTTTTGTCGCAAAGCCTTAGTTCATTTTGAGCCTTAGCTTTCCTCACTTCATCTATGCAGGCACGGGCTATTTGCTGATATTCTGCCTTAGTTATGTGCCTGTCTTTCCACTTTTTATACTTGTCCTTTTTATCTTTCAATTTATCAGAGAGTTCTTTTATGCAGCCATGCTGGTTTCTTTTGAGAGCTGTTATTTTTCTTCTTTGTTGGTATTGTTTGCCTGAGTTAGTACTTCCTTGATTGGGGTATTGTTATTTCTTGATTGTTGGTCTAGCACAGGGGTAGGCAACCTTGGCTCTTTTATGACTCGTGGACTTCAACTCCCAGAATTCCTGAGCCAGTCAAGCTGAGGGGAAAGGGAGAGGTTTCCAAGCTGAGCCATGCTGCCTCAGGAATTCTGGGAGTTGAAGTCCACAAGTCATAAAAGAGCCAAGGTTGCCAACCCCTGGTCTAGCATTTATCTTGGTGTTAATTAGGTTGTAGACAACAGCCTAAGCAAGCACATTCCCAACAACACTTAAAGGGGAAGCCACTAGTATATAAATAGAGTGCAAACTGTCCTCCCAGCACTGTAGCTGTTATCTAGTTGGGTCATGAAATGTCTGCAAGAAAGCAGCCCAGCTCTGAGAGGACAAAGAACCCCACCATTCAGCCCTGAGCTACAAATAATCTCTTTCACTGGTAACGGCCCCATATCTTCAAGGACTTTGAGAAGGTGCAAGTCCTACTGAATTCTGTTGGCCCATTGTCTCAAGTTCTGGGAGCAAGGCCCACAATCATTAGCCAGGACAGACCTGCGGCTTCACAAAATTCTCCCCAGAGTTGATTATAGAGCTGTCAGTCAGTCACGAAGCACCAGCTGCAAGTAGATATATGAAAGTCATTTCCTATTGTGTCGACCCATGATTTGTTATGGGCTATAAAAATGGCAATTGGATTATCAAAAAGGAAAACCAATCAAATACCTCTGGGCTAGATAGGAACATAACTTCCTAATATAGACAACCCATTTCCTTTCCTATTTTTTACTCGGCTGCCAAGAAAACAAATTATGCCAATGTATTTCAATGAGTCTTCTTCCCCCAACGCAGGCCTTTTCGTGCTTCATCTGCAATGACGTCAATTTTCAGCAAGGCAGATTAACTTTATATTTAAACCTGTTTATTACTAAAATGCAATAATGCTCACTGTGGCATATCTGTTTCGAACAGAGCCTTTTCAATATATACTGCTCAAAAAAAATAAAGGGAACAGAAAATAAGACATCCTAATATTAAATACAGTACATTGTGTTGTTTAAGTGTTCCCTTTATTTTTTTGAGCAGTATATTTTAAGAATATATATTTTGGTCTGGCTATTCCAAATCCTCCTTTTGGTTTGGCTCCTCCAGGATTCAAAGTGAGCCAGAATTTCATGAAAGCCCAGAGTTTGATAAGAAACAGTTGTTGCAGAAGAATCTGTTAAGGGTAAACTTAAAATTCATTTTGCAACCTAACAAAGTTTATTCTCTTCTCGTTTGGCCTGTGTGACAAGATAAACTTTCTTTTTTGTACTCAAGCAGGTCATCAGTTAAAGCTTCTTTTTAAAAAAAGTTTGTGACAATTGCCTGAATTAATCCCTGCCTTCTTCTTTCCGGGGCTGAGAGAGAAGGACTGGGCCAAGGTCACCTAGCTAGCAGTGCGCCTAAGGCAAGACTAGAACTCACAATTTCTTGGTTTCCAGCCTGGTATCTTCACCACCATACCAAACTGACTCTCTTTGTTAGGTTACAGCAGGGGACTTCAAACATGGTGCTTTTATGACTTGTGGACTTCAACTCCCAGAATTCCTCAGCCAGTCACGCTGGCTGAGGAATTCTGGGAGTTGAAGTCCACAAGTCATAAAAGGGCCACGTTTGAAGACCCCTGGGTGACAGAATACTGGAAGGTAGTTATGTTCATTTTGCCCCCTGTTTATCAGAACCTATTTAAGGTACAGTAAATTTTCATTTTTCTTTTTTCATCTTCTCTTGATTCAAGGGATGGAGCTTGCCATAATATTTTGTATTATTGCTCCAAAAGTCTGTTCCTATTTCTAGGCTCAGAGAATTGCACAATATTTAATAGGACAATTTAGTTCATGAAGGAAGGTTACTACATAAAAACACCATGCTTTATACTGAGGATTGACTTCATTTCGTTTATACGCAGCATATCATCAAACCAACTAACCTATCTACAATCAGAGCTGCTGTTTGGTATTTTTGAATAAATGTGGTATTATGTGACCTATCTTTTCTTGAAGTCTGTAGTGAGAATTATGCTAATAGTTGCAATATGACCCAATTCTTTATGATTGTTGAATACATCAACGGTCTTGTTATATCATTAGCTGACAATGCATAAATCAGAATCTTTGTGAAGATACACTTATTCTACCCTGTAGTGTAAGCATCAGCAATTCTGTGGTGTATGTATGTGTGTGTATACATTTTGGGTGTGATAGCTGCAAATCCTAGACATATGGGAATGACAGCTGGGAATTCTGGAACTTGTGATCCTAAAGCACTTGAAAGACAACAAATTGGTTCAATTTGAGTTGGTCACCAGGACTAAAGGTTTATTCTGAGCCGTGGTGGTGCAGTGGTTAAAAGGCAGCATTGCAGGCTAATGCTGTCAACTACGAGCAGTTCGATCCTGACCGGCTCAAGGTTGCTTCAGCCTTCCATCCTTCCAACGAGAACCCAGGCTGACTTTGTAAACTGCTTACAGAGGGCTGTAAAGCGGTATATAAGTCTAAGTGTTAATGCTACTGCTATTCTTCCAAGCTTTCAAGTTCATGGTAGATTCCATCCTCAGGGAACTTCTCTCTCTCCAGAAGAAGACCAAAAGCTTGAAAGAATAAACCTTTAGTCCTGGTGACTGACTCAAACTGGATCCCGCAACATTATCCTGGGCTAAGTATATTTGCTTCACTCACTACAGGTTGAAGGCATCTGGTACTTAAGTAATAAAAACCATGACTAAATGTCTATGGAGATTCTCAGTCATTCAAGTCACACTTATCCCAAAACTGTTTTGAAAAAGCACCTTTGGGAAAAGTCATAATCCTATGTAGGGTATGGCATCTGTGGATGTTGGGTTAAACTTTTCAGACCCAGTTTAGACATATTTCCTAGCCTATACAGCAAACAGTCTAGAAAATATTATTCTCTCTCCACTCTATAGCATCTACCACCAGCACCTTGAAATAACAAGACTCAGGAAAAATTTGGACTTTTGATTTTGCTGCACTGGTCAGCTGTCTCTAAATTATGCATAAGTGCTTCATCTAAAGAAACTGAGACTTGCTGCAGATGCTTAAATAATAGAAGTTCATAAAATATAATGCTAGTTTGATGTCTTGTCTTCATTTCATCTTCCCAGTTAGTTATTGTCAAGGTGGATCTTGAAGACACTTTTTAGCATCTCCTCAGTATGAGTTATTCTGGGAAAAATTGGACAACGATTTGTCTGAAATGGTATAGGGCAGGGGTAGGCAACCTTGGTTCTTTTATGACTCATGGACTTCAACTCCCAGAATTCCTGAGTCAGCTCAGGAATTCTGGGAGTTGAAGTCCATGAGTCATAAAAGAGCCGAGGTTGCCTACCCCTGGTATAGGGTGTCCTGCCTAAGCAGGGAATTGGACTAGAAGACCTCCAACTCTGATTCTATTCTATTCTATTCTATTCTATTCTATTCTATTCTATTCTATTCTATTCTATTCTATTCTATTCTATTCTATTCTATTCTATTCTATTCTATTCTATTCTATTCTATTCTATTCTATTCTATTCTATTTCTGCTCTGAGGCCAGGAGCTATTAAATGTGGAAGAAATGCAAGACTTTCTCAAATTACTGTGTTTTCTAAAACCAATGACTGGAAGCTCATCGCCTATTCACCACAATTTATTCAAATTACAATGCCCTTTTAAAATTCTTTCATCATATTTAGGACTATTTACTAATTAAAATAACCATGTTTCATGTTGGTTTAAGGAGATCCCTGTTTAAAATCCTGCTTGACAGTAATTCCAGAACCTTCATGGTGTGATTCCTTCAGTTGGGTCAATTAGTTTTGAAGGACTGAACCAATCTAGACCTTCTTTTTCCATGAAAGTCAGGCTGAGCACCACCTACTACAGCTGCCAATGCTGGCACTAGGTTTGTACTGAATACGGAAAACAGACATAGAGCAGAGGGAGGCATTTCGAACATGCCATGTTACAAGTTGGGTTTCAATTGTCAACTCGATCGGTAGAGTCAAACATTCTGTGTCATTCGGATTGTCAACTTGAACTGATTTGAGGATTCAATTTGGTTTGAATTCTGGGAGTTGAAGTCCATGAGTCATAAAAGAACCAAGGTTGCCTACCCCTGGTATAGGGTTTTCTGCCTAAGCAGGGAATTGGACTAGAAGACCTCCAACTCTGATTCTATTCTATTCTATTCTATTCTATTCTATTCTATTCTATTCTATTCTATTCTATTCTATTCTATTCTATTCTATTCTATTCTATTCTATTCTATTCTATTCTATTCTATTCTATTCATCTGTGCATACATAAGTTTCAGAATTATTTGAAGGCATCTGATTCATTCTGACACATCAAATAGACTTGAAATTTGGTTCAAAGGCATAATGCAACTGAAACTCTTTCAAATACAGTTTTATTCACAGTGCTGTCCATCTCTAGTGAATATCTGCCATCTGTGTGTTTATCTTACCGTACAATTCTAGTTAGCACCCTATGTATAAGGTATCACACTCTTTTCCCTTTTACCCTGGCAGTTTCTTTCTTTCTTTCTTTCTTTCTTTCTTTCTTTCTTTCTTTCTTTCTTTCTTTCTTTCTTTCTTTCTTTCTTTCTTTCTTTCTTTCTTTCTTTCTTTCTTTCCCTCCTCCTCCTGTTTTCCCCACAACATCAATCCTGCGAGGTGGTTGGGCTGACAGAGACGGACTGCTTCAAAGACATCCAGCAAGCTTTCGTGGCTAAGGTATGACTTGAACTCACATTCTCTTGCTTTCTACCTGGTACCTTAACCACTAGACCAAACTGGCTATTTTTTTTCTTCTTCTGTCTGTATATGTATTAGCACTGACATGAAGATTGTGACCCTGCTTCCTTGCAAAGAACGCATGCCAATTCTCTTCCCTTGATTGGGATTGTGACCCTTAGCGCCAATCCTTCTGCTGAGGTTTCAGTCAAGTTTTCCAAGAACCCTGCACAGAGTTCCATCTTCCTCATTCTTATCATGGACAGAAATGCTCCAACCATCATCTCCAAATGATGAGTTCAATAATGTTGCATGAAGAATGGGGTCGGTTCCTCCGAGCTGGCTGGCGGGTACCATTCTGTCCTTTTTGGGGAGTTTTATTCATCCGCAGTTTAAGCTGGCTCTTTAATAAGCTGCTTCAGCTGGTCAAGGCCAATTGCCAGAGAACTGAAAGCTTGTCAGGCATTCTTCTGCAGCTTCAGTTTTGCTCTGTTCTGCTTCCCCTTCAGATCCTCTTGTCCCCTTTTCAGCCGAAAATTTAATTAGTGTTGGATTCTTTTTTTTTCTCCCCCCAAGCTGGCCAATTATTAAGTTGCAGTCTTTGCTTTGCAAGCCTTCCTTCTGCAATTTTGGCTCAGCATGTTGCCTTGCTGAATCTTCAGAACGTACTGTGGCTCTCATTCTTTCCTCTCTCCAAACAAAACTCCTGAGTTGCATAAAGTTTTTGAAGAAAGGAAAGAAATGCAGAGGCCGCCTAAAAGTTTAAACTGATATAAATTCAAAGGGCCTCAGCACTGACTTAATGAAATTGAATCAGTTATCAGCATGTACATAAATGGGCAATTTTCAACTCTTTGGAGTTGAAGTCATATTCAGAGTACATGTACGAGTGGAGAAAATATTCTTTATATATCTACAGTATATAATATTTTATTAGTTTTCTAATTTTACAATTAAACATTTTAAAAGCAATGTGGTGGCTTGGTAGTCAATAATTCAATAACATACATAAAACTTTAGCACAAATCTCAAGTTACAACATCAAATATTTTCTCTCTTTTTCCCTTAATATCTACTATCACATATTGAGCTAATATAGTTCTTATTGTTATCAGCTAAGTAAAGCCATCTTTGTTACATTTATCAATATTTTTAGTTTATACATATCTTAGTTGTGTTTGCGTTCAATCCTTATATACAATCAATGTCCTGTTATTGCTTTTTTCCCAAGCTTTAATTTCCCCTCAGTATTCAAGTTAACATTTGGTATATTATAATTTCCAAACTTTTAGGTGAACAGAGTTTCCCTTATCTGAACTTGTACATTTCCCCCTTTTTATAACAAAGTCTAAAATTCTAAATACACATATTGTCTATTTGCAAATAATCTTATTCTATTTTTTTCTAAAAGTTATCTATTTTTCACCATACTAAACCAAAAGTCTATTAATTTAATTGCCCATCTTACCTATTCAATTATAATGTTACTTTACTTTCTAAAAATTATCTATTTTCCTCCATGATCAACCCACTAATCAATAGTATAAAATCCCCTCTACTAGATCAAAACCCTAGTTTCTCAGCCTTACTCTGGCTTTTTTCCTTTGCCAACTAACCTTCCATGTCAATACTTTTGAATCCTCAATCAGTTCTCCCTCTATTATTATATGTATTATTTGAAATAAGAAAGACCATTTAATTACAGGGTTTTTTTGGAAGGACTAGCCCAATCGTATTCATTTAATCTCCTCCCTATTACTCCAATTTCCCACAATTGTCCTGATAATTTATCTTCCATTCAATCTGTTCTTCTTCCTTTTCCTCAAATTTCTTCTGATTTATGTAAAAAGTCTTTTCCATTTTCAATGTTGTCACTCTGTTTTCTAATTTTCCCATTGGCTGGATCTCTTGGTCAGTTGGGACTTAGTATTTAGTTGTTCCACTTCTCCTGTTTCTTGCTGCATTGTTAGTCCTTTGGTTGTAGTCAAGATCTGAGTTTGTATATCTAAGCTGGCATCTTGTTCCTTCATGTTACCTCTTATTTTGTTACACACTAAAAGAATGGTTTCGTGTATTGATTTTAACATAAAAAGGATTTTTCCTGATAATAATAATAATAATAATAATAATAATAATAATAATAATAATAATAATAATAATAATAATAATAATAATAATAATAATATAAGTTGGAAGGGACCTTGGAGGTCATCTAGTCCAACCCCCTGCTCAGGCAGGAAACCCTATACCATTTCAGGCAAATGGCTGTCCAGTCTCTTCTTAAAAAACTCCAGTGTTGGAGCATTCACCACCTCTGGAGGCAGGTTGTTCCACTGGTTAATTGTTCTAACTGTCAGGAAGTTTCTCCTTAGTTCTAGGTTGCTTCTCTCCTTGACTAGTTTCCATCCGTTGCTTCTTGTCCTGCCTTCAGGGGCTTTGGAGAATAGCTTGACTCCCTCTTCTTTGGGGAAGCCCCTGAGATATTGGAACACTGCTATCATGTCACCCCTCACCCTTCTCTTCATTAAACTACACATACCCAATTCCAGCAACCGTTCCCTATATCTTCATCTATATTTTCTTGATAATGTATTAAGTTAAAAAAATTAAAATCAAACATTAAAAATAGTTTTTTACTGTTTTGAGACTTCCTGGTGTCCCCTCCAAATCCTAACCAAGTGTGACACTGCTTAACTTCTCTTGAGATTAGCCAAGATGTCCCAACTCCTGCCAATCACCTCTCTGGATCTGCAGGAATTTTATGCTTGCAAGGCTGAGCTTAGTTATCTCCCACGAAGTTTATATTCTCTGGGTGCCTCAAGAAGAAAAGTATCTGAGAACTTAAAAGAAGATCTGGTTCAGGTGCTGATTGTTTTAGCAGCAGCGGAGTGTCCAAATGAGAATGAGGGGGGAAAATTGGGACAGATCAGTTAAAAGATTAGGCTATGAAGAAAGCAGAAGTTGGAGAATATTTTATTGGCTTTAAAGTTATGAATTGAACTGCTGTTTTCAGTATTTTGCATTGCCCTGATTCTCTGCCATTTGCTGAAACTGAGTAGAATCAAATATGTGAATAAACAAATTAGACCCAATGAAAAAGAGAGAATGAGTCAGAGAGAGAGAGAGAGAGAGAGAGAGAGAGAGAGAGAGAGAGAGAGAGAGAGAGAGAGAGAGAGAGAGAGAGAGAGCAATTTTGCCTTTGAAATATAGGATAACATCAACACATCCCTTTGTTTCATAATGCTCTATTGTTGTTGTTGTTAGCTGCGAAGTCGTGTCTGACCCATTGTGACTCTATGGACAATGTTCCTCCAGGCCTTCCTGTCCTCTACCATCTTGTGGAGTCCATTTAAGCTCACGCCTGCTGCTTCAGTGACTCCATCCAGCCACCTCATTCTCTGTTGTCCCCTTCTTCTATTGCCCTCAATCTTTCCCAGCATTAGGCTCTTCTCCAGGGAGTCCTTCCTTCTCATTAGGTGGCCAAAGGATTTGAGTTTCAACTTCAGGATCTGGCCTTCTAAAGAGCAGTCAGGGTTGATCTCCTCTAGGACTGACCGGTTTGATCGCCTTGCAGTCCAAGGGACTCGCAGGAGTCTTCTCCAGCACCATAGTTCAAAGGCCTCGATTCTTTGGCGCTCAGCCTTTTTTATGGTCCAGCTTTCACTGCCATACATTGCAACTGGGAAGACCATATGCTTCCTTTCACAGCTGGATTTTCAGAACCAGGAAGAGTGCAATATCTGGTGGAGACTTAACTGAGTTTGGCAAAACAAGGCAAACAAATCTGCTAAAAAAATAATGGCAGTTTAGGGAGAAATTAAAAGAAAACCATACTATTCAAAAGCAGTAGCTTTATTGACCCAGTGGTTAGAAAATTCACCACCGGGTGGATTTGTAGATGCCTGGAGGTGTTATAAAATCAGTTCAGGAATCAGTTGCATATTTATTTTCACTACCCTTCAAGTGAAAATATATTGAATTAAAGTGTTTTTATCCCCCTCTCCCAAAAATACATTTTTAAAAGCATTTCTTCTCTGTAAGAAAGTGGTTAACAAGCTGAGACATTTTAAACTGCCGTCTCAAAGTGATGAAATTCCAGAATAGAAGCCTGCATTAAAGGCACAAACTTATCTTACATGTTATGACAAAGACATGTGTGAAAAGTGATAGTCCTTCTGAAATTATATTTGTGTTCAGTTTGAATGGGTCCATCATGATCCCCAAAAGCTTTTCAGGAAGCAAAACTTTTGAAAAACAAAATGTTGTCCATGGTATCATGAAGTGTGCCCTTTGCATCAGTTGGGCATAACACTGTTTACCCCCTTTGACCCCTAATGGATGGTTACACATTGGTATCACCATTATAACATAGTAGAAACCAGATTAAACCATCAATGAATGCTATCAGCCTAATCCAGGGGTCTTCAAACCTGGCCCTTTGATGACTTGTGGACTTCAACTCCCAGAATTCCTCAACCAGGAATGCTGGCTCAGGAATTCTGGGAGTTGAAGTCCACAAGTCATCAAAGGGCCAAGGTTGAAGACCCCTGGCCTCGTCTTCCTTTTAAATACATCCATCAAGATGAGCCCACCCTCTGAATCACTGGTGTTGTGATTCAGGGTCAGCCTGTGGGTTCGGCAGTTGGGTCGGATGACTCAGAGGAGGAGGGGGGTGTTAAAGAGCTTGCTGAGGGGGTTGAAGATCTTGCTGATGAGAGCCCTCAGCCAGGCCCCTCCCACCTGGTCACGACGGAGACCCAGCTGTGTGAGCCTGACAGCGTGGATGAAGATGACCCACAGCTGGCCCTGTTCAAGGACGCCCGACGCAGGAGGCAGTCAATCAGGAGTAAACAGAGGAAGGCAATGGGGCACCTCGGAAGGAGGCAGAGAGAAGCCACGCCCTGAACTGTATAAAAGGGGAATGCGTGGGAGGGCTGGTTTGCTGAAGGCAACCGCTTGATTAGTTCCTGTTTCATAGCTCCTGTTTCATGGTTGGTGTCTTGTTTTGCTCTGTTTTATGTGAATAAATTTGGCAGGCTTAATTCCAGCCTCTTGCCATTTGTAAAGGGGTTGTCCCTGCCTTTTCTGCAGGGCCAGTAGCAAGCTGGTACAGAACAACTGGATCCATTGTTCTACTCATGAGAAAGTGTGCCTAACATTCATTTAGTCCTGGGATTGGAAGCGTGTGGGAATCTTAAAATCATGCTTGGTTTTTATATTTTCTTGGATCAGTTCTGCTGTTTCAAATGAAAAAATGTATTCATGTGTCTTATCATTTCAAATATTTTACATTCTCATTCTGGGATTGTGATCACCTTCCGTGACTGACAAGCAGTGTTTCAGAGACACTGAAAAACTGGCCTGTGTTTCTCCCGAAGGTGCTTTTTCAAAAGGCACTTGGACTTTGTCTTTCCTTGAAGGTGTTTCGCTTCTCATCCAAGAAGCTTCTTCAGTTCTAGCAATCTTTCTGAAGTCAGAACTGATGAAGCTTCTTGGATAAGAAGCGAAACATCTTCAAGGAAAGACAAAGTCCAGTTGCCTTTTGAACAAACACCTTTGGGGCAAGCATGACCGAGAATCTTCATAGACATTTGATCTATGTTTCCTGATTTATTTATTTATTGCCTTCAAAAATCACTAAGAACCTTTCAGGTGAATTCTTTTTCTGGAACACCATATGGCGATGGGTACTGAAGATAAATATATCAAAATGATATTAAGAACTTAGAATTGCAGGCAGATCAAAGTCATCTGAAAGTGCCCAAGGGCCTAGAAATTGTTTGCTCTGATAATTCAAAAACTGTTTCCTGAAATTGAAACCCCCCCCCCCGCCTTTGACACTAGTGGTTGGATCAAAACAGCTTACAAAATGTACCATTATCCTCAATTTAGTTTGCTTTATTGAGACAGAAGTTACAGATCGTAAAATAAACCATATGCAGTGATACCTAGCAGAGTCATTTTGAAACAAAATGCCATCGCATTTGCATAAAGTTTCAGAAGCTTTGCAAAACCACCCAATTATCATACAGCAGTACAGCAAGGCTCAGTAAAACCTCAGTATGGGAGCCATACAAATCCCTGCTAAGGGAGACGTTTCAAATTACCATGCTGTTTTTCTCTAATTTAAATAAACATAATTATTCTCCGGGGCAGCAGATTTTGCCTTCTTTAAAAAGAAATAAAAATCAGAAAAGAATTTACCATTGGTGTTTGTGTGAACCCAAGAATTGTTATTTTTGTCCCATAATGACATATGTCAAAGATACATAAATCACAAGCTGGGATGATCAACGCACAGCCATAATGACACATTTATCATTAAAAACCGGCGGGGCCGAGTTTTGGGCACTCAGTCTCTAAAAGGTTCACCATCACTGCTCTATACCATTTCTGACAAGTGGCTGTCCAGTCTCTTCTTAAAAGCTCCAGTGATGGAGCGCCCATGATTTCTGAAGGCAAGCTGTTCCATTGGTTAATTATTCTCACTGTTGGGAACTTAATTCCAGGTTGCTTCTCTCCTTGATTAGTTTCCATCCATTGTTTCTTGTCTCGCCTTCTGGTGCTTTGGAGAATAGACTGACCCCCCTCTCCTAACCTGAATAATCTGGGAAGGTAGAAGCACTTGTCAAATGAGCTTCAAAATTCGGTCCCTGTTCAAAATTATTCCCTAAATCTGCCTCCGTGGGAAAGTAAATTCAATTTTAATACAGTTGGCTATGGTCTGGTTTTTCAGGATGAGAACCAGCTTGATATAATGGTGGAGGTGCTGGATTAGAAATCGCCGATGGTTGTGAGGAATGGATCAGCTTATTATAGGGTAGAAACCAGAGGATCCCAGATCTGTGAACTAAAGTGGGAAAGATCCTGGCAGAACTCTACTTTTGTTTTTCTCAGGTGTCCTTCAAGAATCCCTTTCTCTTCGTCAAATTTTGGAGAAGAAAGCTGGTGATTAGGGGTGTCATGCCACCGTCTGAATCTGAGGAGGACAATGAGCTTGTACGGGACCCTATGGAGGCTGAGGGATAAGTGTCTGCAGCTTCAGACGAATGTGGGGAAGAGCAGGCCGAGGCAGGCCAGGGCCCTTCAGGATTGGGACAGGAGGAACAGGAGAGGCAGAGTTCAGGCAACGAGCAAGGCCCACCCCCCACCTGATCCTAGAGCACAGAGAGTGGAGAGAAGGAGGGAACAACGCAGGCAGGTCTCACTACTCGGGAGGAGAGTGTCTCGCCCTTCTCCACAAGAAACACCTGGACAGTGAGACTTAAGGAGACACTGTGGGGAAGGGCATTTGTGGGGAACAAGTGCTGATTCCTTGGAGTGTTGTGTATTGTTGTTGATCTCTTGTTCTGTGACTCCTGTTTGGAAACCTGGAAAACCTGGCTATTGGACTGACTGACCATGTTGCTTGAATGTTTATAGACCTCGGACTGTATTTCAGATTCTTTCTTTTGAAAACTGCTCAGGTAAGCTAGGATTCAAACGGACTCGTTAAGTTTATCTTTTCTTCCTTGTTTTCTCTATGGCCTCAAGTACTTTCTTATGCTAATCAGCCTGTATTTGAACCTGCTTTCAGCCAGAGTTGGCTGAAGGGATGTGTGTGTGTGATCTTTCATTGGAGGCTTGCCAGCAAACATGGGAAAATTGGGAGCAATAAAAGAACTGTTTGAATTGCCAGCTGACTGCATTGCCCCTATGCTGTGCCCTGGGTCATCACAAGGTTGTTGTTGTTAGTTGCAAAGTCGTGTCCGGCCCACCGCAACCCCATGGACAACGTTCCTCCAGGTCTCCCGGTCCTCTACCATCTTCTGGAGTCCATTTAAGCTCACGCCTCCTGCTTCAGTGACTCCATTCATCCACCTCATTCTCTGTCATCCCCTTCTTCTCTTGCCCTCAACCTTTCCCAGCATTAGACTCTTCTCCAGTGAGTCCTTCCTTCTCATCAGGTGGCCAAAGTATTTGAGTTTCAACTTCAGGATCTGGCCTTCTAAAGCAGGGCTTTTCAACCAGTGGTTGGGTACCACCTGTGGTACATTGGCACCTGGCAGGTGGTACATGACCATCCTAGAAAAGTGGTAGCGGGGGAGGGGGGTGAGCTGAACTGGTGGCAGCACCGCACAAGCCTGAGTGAGAGATGGCTGGAGCTGCAGGGCTGTCAGGGCTCAGCAAAAGTGCCAGGATCAGTGCTTTTGGGGGGCTGTCAGGACAGTGGAAGTGCCAGGATGAGCACCAGGCTCCAGCTGGAGCTCGGCACTGATCCTGGTGCTTCTGAGCCCAGAAGAAGCGCCGATCAGCTGGAATGTAGCAGCATCTCCAGGGTCTTGTGATTTACATTCAGATGCTTGGCAACTGATTCATATTTATGACGGTCACAGTGTCCCAGGGTCATGTGAAGTGACCAAAACCTGCTGCAAACACCCAGCAGATGGGGGGAAATAAAAACCAAACACCCTCCCCCACCCCCACTGCCAATCCTCAATAGAAATGCTCACAACAATGAAAACCTCGGACAAGAGGAAGAGTGCCATCGGGCGGGCAGGCAGGTGTCTTGCTCAGCTGTAACTTTGAACAGTCACTACGTGAACTGTTGTAAGTCGAGGACTACCTGTCCTTCATCACTTTTTTCCCTTTTTTGGTCATGAAGTTTTTGACACCTTGCTAGGCGACTGGTGGTACTCGGATGTTGCCATATCCTAAAAGTGGTACAATGGGTGAAAAGGTTGAAAAGTCCTGTTCTAAAGAGCAGTCAGGGTTGATCTTCTCTAGGACTGACCGGTTTGATCACCTTGCAGTCCAAGGGACTCGTAGGAGTCTTCTCCAGCACCATAGCTCAAAGGCCTCAAGTCTTTGGTGCTCTCCTCACAAGGGGTGTCACCTAAATCAGACAATGGCAACTTTTAAGGCTGATTTATCATCTACATCCTTCCAAATGAAAACTATCAAATAATAATAACCAGGGCGCACTAGTGTGTCTTTTTAAAAAGCTGTTCTGTTTCCATATAGGTAATCCTCAATTTAAGACTGCAATTAAGCCCCAAATTTCTGTTCCTAAGTGAGACAGGTGTTAATTGAGTTTTGCCCCTTTTTACGACCTTTCTTGACAGGGGCATTCAGGCAATCACTACAGTTGTTAAGTTAATAACACAGTTGTTAAGCGACTTTCCCATCGACTTTGCTTGTCAGAAGGCCGGAGAAAGGGGATCACATGATCCCGGGGACACTGCAACTGTCATGAATATGAATCAGTTGCCAAAGATCCGTATTTTGATCATGTGATCATGGGGATGCCGCAATGGTTTTAAGTGTGAAAAACAGTGCTAAGTCACTTTTTCCAGTGTTGTTGCAACTTTGAACAGTCACTAAATGGACTGCTGTAATTCGAGGACTAGCTGCACTATAAAACACAGGGCAGGAAAAAGGTCCCCTTAGTCTATAAAGGTAAAGGTAAAGGTTCCCCCGCACATGCGTGCTAGTCGTTTCCGACTTTAGGGGCAGGTGCTCATCTCCATTTCAAAGCCGAAGAGCCAGCGCTTGTCCGAGGACGTCTCCGTGGTCATGTGGCCGGCATGACTAGACGCCAAAGGCGCACGGAACGCTGTTACCTTTCCACCGTAGTGGTCCCTATTTTTCTACTTGCATTTTTACGTGCTTTCGAACTGCTAGGCTGACAGAAGCTGGGACAAGTAACAGGCGCTCACTCTGTTATGCGGCACTTGGGATTCGACCCGCCAAACTGCCGACCTTCTGATCAACAAGCTCAGCATCCTAACCCACTGAGCCACTGCGTCTATAGTAGCCAAAAAAATCAGAAAGAATTGGTAACTCTTCTTAACACTAATCACTTTATTTTATGGCATCAGCTCTTGTGAACTTTACAGCATTTCTTGATCACGAAAGACTTGAAAATGGCGTCCTTGTTACTTTCATTTAGAGAACCAGACGCCATAAAGAGAAACAGCTCAATATCCCTCTTGAGTGAAGCTGGTAAATGTGTGAGTGTTTAGGGAAAAGGTTTTCCTCATTTAATTCTTCCGTCTTCCTTGGAATATTACTGGCAGGCTACTCACTTAGCTAATGAAAACCATTTTAAAAACGTTATTAGTAAACAGGTGTCAGCTGCAATCCTAAATGCCTGCTTAGAGCTGGGTTGAGGTAATTTATTTTTTCCTTCCTGGGAACTCTCAGTATTAGTAAATAGCAGTAGAGACACAGTCAGAAAAAAAGAGCTACATTTGCATCCATAAACCGTAATTACGCCCATCAGATTTCGTGGAAATCAGTTGGCATTAATAGTTCATTAGTGCTGAACTCACAGTATTTTTAATGTGGCTGAATCAAAGCCTTTGGAGTTTCCCCCCCCCCTTTTTCTGCCTGGACAAACCATTATTTTTTTAGCTTGTCTGAGCAAAGTAGAGAAGAAAACCTGGAGCAAGATTTTTCAGGGCTGCGGTTTTCGCTGCAAGTGTGAAGGTTGACTGTAATGTGGATACTGGAGGTTTTTAAGAAGAGATTGGACAGCCATTTGTTCAGAAGGGTGACTGGTCTCCTGCTTGAACAGAGAGTTGGACTGGAACAGGGGTCCCCAACCTATGGTCCACAGCCTGGTACTGGGCCCTGGACTGTTGGCCACCGGGCCTGGGAATAGCTGGT
This sequence comes from Vipera berus, assembly GCF_964194415.1. Classification (NCBI taxonomy): domain Eukaryota; kingdom Metazoa; phylum Chordata; class Lepidosauria; order Squamata; family Viperidae; genus Vipera; species Vipera berus. The sequence continues at coordinate 10,959,922 of NC_138208.1, read as the reverse complement.
AATCCCACACACACACACACACTTGTGGTAGCATTGCCGCATGGGCGCTAACAGCCCCATTTGCGCATGTGCAGGAACTCTAGCACTGCCACCAGCATCATGTGGGTGAAAGCAGCCCATTTGCATATGCGTGTGGGCACCAGCACACATGACATGGATGCGCACAGCCTGCTTGCACATGCGTGCCCATGCTAGCACCACCACCACCATGCGTACGCCCATTCACGCATCGGCACGCGGGCTGCGTGCTTGCACGTTTCCCTGCTGCTCCCTTTCCTTCCAGACCGCCAAGCTGGAAAGTTTGGGAAGCTCTGAACTAGAAGACCTCCAGGATCCCTTCCAACTCTGTTACTGGGTTATCCTTCTTGTTCTTATCCAGACAGTGGCAAAATGTGAATATTTTGGCTTGGTTCTCCTGCACTGAATATGTGATTCACCCAGACTGGACCAGGACAGATAGACAAAATGGCCCAATAAACGTAGTCTTAGACAATCAATGCTCAAGACCTTAGAGTCCAAATTTCTACCTGGTTGCTTCCTTCATCCACCAGTACAAGCTAACAACCTTGTTTCATTCTCCATTGATGCCGAAGTGACAATCATTGAAATAATTTTCGACTCTCTCTGTATCATCACCACCACAATTTCAACCATTTGTTTATTTATTTATTTATTTATTTATTTATTTATTTATTTATTTATTTATTTATTTATTTATTTATTTACTTGGATTTATATACCACCCTTCTCCCGAAGGACTCGGGGCGGTGTACAGGGCAGTTAAAACACAATATACAAGGTTAAAAATAAATTAAATTAAATTAGCCCCAACAAGTAAATCACATTCTAAAAATTTAAAATCCCAAACCCTCAGTCCAGGCCGGCAAGCTCAAATAACCAAGTTTTCAGGTCGCGGCGAAAAGAGCGAAGGTCAGGAGCCATCCGGAGCTCAACAGGGAGCTGGTTCCAGAGGGCAGGCGCTCCCACAGAGAATGCTCTCCCCCTGGGGGCCGCCAGTCGACATTCCCTGACCGACAGCACCCTGAGGAGGCCCTCTCTGTGGGAGCGCACAGGACGATGGGAAGTTGATGCCGGCAGAAGGTGCTCCCATAAATAATCTCTCAAGCTCTCCTTCTACTTGGAGAATTTTGTACGGAACGGTGTTCCCAAGCAAAGAGCAAAGAAATTTATTCCATCTTGCGTATAACGCAGCTCAGGGTAGGGAATTTCATTTCTTGTGCTCTCCGTACAGGTTAGCTGTGTCTAAATTGATTTTGCCAGCTTGGCATCCAGCAGAGAGGAATCTAATCTCGGGTCTCAAAGGAAAAGGGCAGGAAATTCAACTTCCCAATAGAAAGAAAAAGACTGAGATGATGTCTGATTCTTTGTACCCAACACACCAGATAGATGGATGAAATAGTATTTTGTTCTGCGACATAGTCTGCATATGATATGGTAACAGAATAAGAAAATTGGAAGGGACCTTGGAGGTCTTCTAGTCCAACCCCCTGCTCAAGCAGGAGAACCTATACCATTTCAGACAAATGCCTGTCTAGCCTCTTCTTAAAAACCTCCAGTGATGGAGCGCCCACGATTTCTGGAGGCAAGCTGTTCCATTGGTTAATTGTCCACACTGTCAAGAAGTTTCTCCTTAATTCCAGGTTGCTTCTCTCTTTGGTCAGTTTCCAACCATTGTTTCTTGTCCTTCCCTCTTGTTCTTTGGAGAATAACGTGATCCCCTCTTCTTTGTGGCAGCCCCTCAAATACTGGACTGCTATCCTATCGCCCCACTTTCTTCTTTTCTTTAGATTAGCTAAACCCAAGTCCTGCAGCCATTTTTTATATGTTTTAGTCTCCAGGCCTTTGATCATCTTAGTTGTTCTTCTCTGAATTTTTTCAAAACTCTCAACCTCTTTTTTGTGATATGGTGACCAAAATTGGCTGCAGTATTTCAGCTGTGGTCTTACTAGGGTTTTATAAAGCGGTACTAATACTTTGTGGGATCTTGATTCTATTTTCCATCCATTGCTTTTTGTCCTGTTGTTGCTGGAAATAATCATTCCTACTGCTGTCATTTTTATGAAAATAATAATTTTTGTCTTTTAAATATCTAGGCTTGTTAGGTCTTTGCAAAAATGTACTGTAGGACTGCTTGAAGGAGTTTAGGGTTTCCTCCCCTGAAACATCCCAAAGAGCCTTTTTGCAGTCAAAGCCCAAGCATTGCAAACCCCTAATGCTCATGAATTTATTTGTACTATATACTAAAAAGGTAAAGGTAAAGGTTCCCCCGCACATGCGTGCTAGTCATTTCCAACTCTAGGGTCCGGTGCTCATCTCCGTTACAAAGCCGAAGAGCCAGCACTTGTCCGAGGACGTCTCCGTGGTCATGTGGCCGGCATGACTAGATGCCAAAGGCGCACAGAACGCTGTTACCTTCCCACCGTAGTGGTCCCTATTTTTCTACTTGCATTTTTACGTGCTTTCGAACTGCTAGGTTGGCAGAAGCTGGGACGAGTAACAGGCGCTCACTCTGTTACACGGCACTTGGGATTTGACCCGCCAAACTGCCGACCTTCAGATCAACAAGCTCAGCGTCCTAACCCACTGAGCCACCGCCTCCCTAGTATATACCTTTACTATATACTAATCGCAGCCTAATACCTAATTTTTGCTTGCAGTTTGGAAAGACAATGCTAGGGTCCTTGATAACAACAAAAAAAAGAAAGATAAACTTCTCAGATGTCCTCAGACATGTATAGTGAAATGTCGATAGTCCCAAAGGTGCTTTTTTCAAAAGGCAACCAGACTTTGTTTTTCCTTAAAGACATTTCGCTTCTCATCCGAGAAGCTTTTTCAGTTCTGCCTGAATGGCGAAGGATGGAAGGATTCATATTCCCTGCAGTCATCTGATCATTAGTACTCTCTCTGAGAGTCATTGAGGCCACTTGGAGGTTTATCTATGCCTTCAGGGTCCCCCGAATCAGAGTGCAAATGGGTGTGGAGACTTCTTGGAACTGCTGAAAGGACTGCATTATAAACAGGAGAGACTATATAAATATAAATATAAATCCTTCCATTCTCCACCATTCAATCAGAGCTGAAGAAGCTTCTTGGCTGAGAAGGGAAAGATCTTCAAGGAAAAAACTGCCTTTTGAAAAAGCACCTTTGAAAGACTCTCCAGAGTCATGAAATCTTGGTAATACAGACACATTTATACACTGATTCCAAAGTCAAATTTTAGAACAACTTGGTATTTTTTGGGTGTTACTGTGACCTGCGTAGGATGGTGACAGTAGGTGGCTCAAGTGTTCATAAGCAAATATAAATAAATGATTATCCTTTTCAACAACAACAACAACAAAGTATTAATAGTCTTCCCATCTTTCCAATATTTTTAAATTCAATTCCATGGCCTTCCAAGCAACTGTGACAGCTGACCCCTTGGAGAACTGCAGAATCAAAGGTGAAGAAAAGGCACTCAAATGTAGATTTTACCTACTCCTAATGGCACGATAGCAGGATTAACATTCTCTCTAGAGCGATTTTCTACAGTATATTTAACATAATAATTAACTGGGCTAACTTTGGGTTTCGTGAGAAGTAATTCATTCTCAGGAGGGAATACACAAAAGTGGCCTTTGCTGTGGAAACGTTTTTCTTTTTAGAAGCACCGAAGGCTGTCATTTCTCAGAGATGCTAATGACATAAAACAGAGTTGCAAAATGTTAACCATGGGTACAGGTAGTCCTTGTTTTAGAACTGATTGCTTATTGACCGTTCAAAGTTATGACCGACCTGAAAAAAAAGGGGACACAGGATCCAGATTCACAGTTCTAAAGGGTGGCCATCTTGGTGATCATGTGACCGAACTTCAGGTGCCCAGCCACACAGCCATATTTATGACTGTTTGACCCATCCCTTGATCACATGATCACATTTTAGCATAGGTTTGCCCAAAACCATCGCTTACTTCCAATTTTCAGCAAGACCATGCCCCTAGGGGAGTTCCATTACAGTCATATGTTGAGGACTATCTCTATGCAAACAAGAGAGTCAAAAAAGTCAAGATGGCAATCATGGCCTCATGATCCAAGCTCTGCCCCTTTTTAATGTATCTTATGATGCATGTATAGGGACGCGGTGGCTCAATGGGTTAGGATGCTGAGCTTGTTGATCAGAAGGTCGGCAGTTTGGCGGGTCGAATCCCGAGTGCCGCGTAACAGAGTGAGCGCCTGTTACTCGTCCCAGCTTCTGCCAACCTAGCAGTTCGAAAGCACGTAAAAATGCAAGTAGAAAAATAGGGACCACTACAGTGGGAAGGTAACAGCATTTCGAGTGCCTTTGGCATCTAGTCATGCCGGCCACATGACCACGGAGACGTCCTCGGACAATTGCTAGCTCTTCAGCTTTGGAACGGAGATGAGCACCGGCCCCTACAGTTGGAAACGACTAGCACGCATGTGTGGGGGAACCTTTACCTTTACCTTTATGATGCATGTAAAAAATGGAGGTTGTTGCCTCCATCTTGATTTTTTTTTACACCCCCCCTTCCCCCCATGGACATTCCTGTATAGGACAAAATCCAACCTTGCATCCACTTCATTTCTGTTTATGCAGCAATATTTTCTCTATCATTTATATTTGTTTTGAGTGAAATGAGGAAATCACCGCTTCCTGTTTCTGTTTATAAAAGCCAGTCTGTTATCAGGAAGGACTAAGATAATACAAAGCATAATTATCTGCTTTATATTTTTTTTTACTTATTAGGATGAGGTTAGCTAACTAATGGCTGCCACGATGAAATATAAAATTCAGGTTTCCCATTTGTTAGTAATCAAAGAGTGGCTAGACTTTTACCCCACCTATCCCTTATTCTCAATCAGACTCAGAAGTTTGAATAAATTGATGTACGTGGTGGCTCAGTGGGTTAGGATGCTCAGCTTGTCGATCAGATGGTCGGCAGTTTGGCGGGTCGAATCCCGAGTGCCGCGTAACAGAGTGAGCGCCTGTTACTCGTCCCAGCTTCTGCCAACCTAGCAGTTCGAAAGGACGTAAAAATGCAAGTAGAAAAATAGGGACCACTACGGTGGGAAGGTAACAGCGTTCTGTGCGCCTTTGGCGTCTAGTCATGCCGGCCACATGACCACGGAGACGTCCTCGGACAAGCGCTGGCTCTTCGGCTTTGAAACGGAGATGAGCACCGGCCCCTAGAGTCGGAAACGACTAGCACGCATGTGCAGGGGAACCTTTACCTTTACCTTTAGAGAATCAAAGAGTTATACATACAAGAAGTTCTCCATCTGATTATATTGAGGATTCCCACCCTTTACAGGTATTAGTCCCAAAGTTTGAATCCTGAATGCCCCCCACTCAGATTTTTAAGACAATGGCCAAGGGGCTATTTGATTTCCAGGCTTAAAGGCTTCTACCATATCTTAGACAGCCCTCTCTGGTGTTCAGCTTTTATAGCCTTTATAAAGAAGCATCAAAAGGAAAAGATATTTAAGAAAAATAAATACGGTAAGACCATTGTTACAAATCAGTGACTCGACTATTCTCTGATAGGACAAAAAAACTAGAGCTTTCAAAAGTAGGAGGAAATTGCACTCATCAAAAATGCCAAGACTCATTCAAACGTAACAAAAGAAAGAATAAAAAGGGAAAGAGTATAATATATTCAAGGTTTCAAAAGAGTTTCGATAAAGATTCTCTTAACACAACTGCAGAACCGTGGAAGATGAGGGGAAAGCTTGTCGGATTGAAACCAAATGAGGAAGGAAATGTGATAGTTAGAAAAAGGAATATCCAGTTCTTCACCACAAAGGGGGTTAAGATCAGTACACTGATGGAAGGATGGTTCCTTCCAAGGAATGCTGTTTCAAATTTGCTGTGAACTAAATCAAATGCAAGCATTATGGAAATCAGTTGGTTCTCTTAGAATGAAAGCCGTTGATAAGATGCTCAAAAAAGCTTGAGTGAATTAGGAAGTTCTTCTTCCTCCTCTTGAAGGTGGAGTCAGCAGAGTATTTAAATTTCCTCTACCACTCTAGCTGCTCTTTCTCTAAGAAATGGTGAATCCAAGGTACATTCAATTTTGAAGCTATTAAGTTTGTTGGACGAGCAGGTACAAAAACAGCCAGGGAAGTAATTGAAGCCTAGGAGGAGTGCTGATTTACCCCCAGCTTATCAAGTGCTTAGGAGGTGAGGGCTGGGCAGCACAAGAAAACAACAACCAATGTTTTAATAGCCAGCCGTCATCACCCCAATCAACATCTAAAATGGCACATACAACAGTTACCATATAAATACCACACAGAGAATAGCCCAAAGTACACATTCTGCTAGAGAGAAGTTTCCTGAGGATAGGATCCAGCATGAGTCTAAAAGCTTGGAAGATGAAACCTCTGGTCCTGCTGACCAACCCAGATGGGATCCTGCAGGTATTTTCCTTCTCACAGCACCCATGATCTTAGTGATTCTGCTACCACCTGGCACGCTCCACCAGCAATTCCATCAGCAGACACATTGACCCACAGCCAGACTACAAACCCCTCAGAATTCAAATCAAATGCACAGCCAACCAGAGGCAGCACCAACTCTCAACCAAATCCCCCAACCAGCACTTCACTTCCCGGTGGCCCTCACCTGACGTTATCTCCCCATCAGAAGAGCCTCACCTGATGTGACCTTCACCTGATGTGAACTCCCCATTACAAGATCTACTGACCATGCAAAGCTCTTATAAGCAGAAGAACACCAACACTGACACCCCCTAAACCAGGGGTAGGCCACCTTGGCTCTTTTATGACTCGTGGACTTCAACTCCCAGAATTCCTGAGCCAGCCACGCTGAGGGGAAAGGGAGAGGTTTCCAAGCTGAGCCATGCTGGCTCAGGAATTCTGGGAACTGAAGTCCACGAATCATAAAAGAGCCAAGGTTGCCTACTCCTGGCCTACCCTGTCCTTTACTGGGAAAGTATTTCCAGTAAATAAATTGCCTTTCTGTTGCATTTATGAAACCTTCTTCCTTTTATCCTTACACAAGATTCTTTAGCCCAACCATTTCCCCCTCCCAAGAGTATAACTTAGGCAAGATTATTTACAATCTGGTTCCTCACTTTGAATCTGTGCTTTCAAAAAGATTAAAGTGCTTAAAAATATTTTGGTGTCCACTTCTTTTTTTTTTAAATCACCCATTCTGGATCTCCCCTCCATCTCCACTTTCTTGCATGTTCTCTGATATTAAACTGCAATGGAAACCGAGATCAAAGTCCTGGCCTCAGGCCGATCCAAAAAAAAAAAAAGGACACATATGAGGAGCGAGCCGAAGTAGAAAGAAGGAAAAAGACCCCAACGTCTTTGAAAGGATAACTGTTTTAATTATTATTTTTACTAATCTTCTTTGAACAAATGCCGCTGCCTCAATTACCACAGATGTTGAAAGGAGCTTTTGAAACAGAACAGATGTAAGAAACAGAACAGATGTAAGAACACTTAATTTATGTACCATAGAGAGAGAGAAATTTTTTTTTAAAGATTATAGCTTTAGTAAAGAGCCAGTTTGGTGTAATGCTTAAGCCACCAGGCTAGAAACTGGGAGGTTGTGAGTTCTAGTCCTGCTACAGGTGCAAAGCCCGCCCCCACCCCTCCTTTTAAACTTCTCTCTCTTCTCTCTTTTTTCCATCTTTCTTATCCATTTCTCTCTCTGACCATTTGTTTTTGTTGTATTTTTTATCTCTTATGCTTTTTTAAAAAAAAATAATGAAGTTTTTATATATGTATAAAGAGAAATTCCGAGCTAGCTAAACTCCAACAATATAGCAAGTCAGTCAGACTTCCAAACTCAGATAGGAAGATGGAATAATTCTATACATAAGATTTTGGCCAGGAACAAGAAGCAAATTTGTTAACCTCGTTGGAGATCCTACCAGAAGCTTTTGCCAGCGCTTGTCTGAGGACGTCTCCGTGGTCATGTGGCTGGCATGACTAGACGCCAAAGGCGCACGGAACGCTGTTCCCTTCCCACCGTAGTGGTCCCTATTTTTCTACTTGCATTTTTACGTGCTTTCGAACTGGTAGGTGGGCAGAAGCTGGGACGAGTAACAGGCGCTCACTCTGCTACGCAGCACTCGGGATTCGACCCGTCAAACTGCCGACCATCTGATCGACAGGCTCAGCGTCCTAACCCACTGAGCCACCGCGTCCCTTCCAGTGGTCTAGTCATGCTTTAATATATTGTGGATTCTCTCTAAAAAAAAATTTAATCCAGCCTACTGAAAGGGGCCCTGAGGCTTTTAAGAAGAAACACAAATAATATTGGAAAGAAGCATTACTAGCTAAACAGTGTGCCGGGAATGAAAAAGAAAAAAAAACACTCCAAATTCGGTTAGACTGTTTTCTTTCTTCTCTGCTGACAAGTACAAATTAGAGATGGGGACAAGTACAAGAATTCACAGCCTTGTGGCCAACACTACTGTCAGCTAATTGTGATTTTTGTATATTGAATTCTTAGATGCGCAGAGTTGAAGAGAGGCTAAGAGTCCAACTCCTTCACATTACAGGATTGTCTATTCTTCCTTCTCCTCCCCCCTCCCTCCCATTCTTAATTTTGGGCAATATATTTTCAGCTGACTGATACATCGTAGAAAGGGTGATAGTTAAAGTCATTTGGAAGCTGAAGAAATGGATATAACTAGAGGAATTCCCTGGGCTTCAGCAGATTATATTTTTTTCCCAAGTTCTGCAAAAGAAAATTCAATTTTCAAAGTTGGGCTCCCCACAATTCATTTACTACAACTTATCTATTCCACCAGTTATGAGGTTAACCACTGGAAAGAATAGAATAGAATAGAATAGAATAGAATAGAATAGAATAGAATAGAATAGAATAGAATAGAATAGAATAGAATAGAATAGAATAGAATAGAATAGAATAGAATAGAATAGAATAGAATAGAATAGAATAGAATAGAATAGAATATGGGATGGGATGGGATGGGATGGGATGGGATGGGATGGGATGGGATGGAATGGAATAGAATAGAATAGAATAGAATAGAATAGAATAGAATAGAATAGAATAGAATAGAATAGAATAGAATAGAATAGAATAGAATAGAATAGAATAGAATAGAATAGAATAGAATAGAATAGAATAGAATAGAATAGAATAGAATAGAATAGAATAGAACCTTGGAGGTCTTCTAGTCCAGCCCCCTGCTCAAGCAGGAGATCCTATACCATCTCAGACAAGTGACTGTCCAGTCTCTTCTTTAAAATCTCCAGTGATGGAGCGCCCACGATTTATGGAGGCAAGCTGTTCCACTGGTTAATTGTTCTCACTGTCAGGAAATTTCTCCTTAGTTCTAGGTTGCTTCTCTCTTTGGTTAGTTTCCATCCATTGCTTCTTGACCTGCCTTCAGGTGCTTTGGAGAATAGCTTGACTCCCTCGTCTTTGTGGCAGCCCCTGAGATATTGGAAGACTGCTATCATGTCACCCCTCACCCTTCTCTTCGTTAAACTAGACATACCCAGTTCCAGCAACCGTTCTTTATATGTTTTAGCCTCCAATCCCCTGATCATCTCTGTTGCTCTTCTCTGTACTCTTTCTAGAGTCTCAACATCTTTTTTACATCATGGTGACCAAAGCTGGATGCATGCAGTATTCCAAGTGTGTCCTTACCAAGGCAATGTAAAGTGGGATAACCCTGGTTATGTAAGCAGAGAGATAGGACATATATCAAGCTAATAGATAATGTTAGAAGCTTTATAAGGGATGGAGTCTTGCCAGCCTTTTCACCAGCAAAAGATGATAACATAGAATCTAAACGTTATTGAGACTTCATCCTAAGCTTAAGTGCCAACAGCCAGCTCAGATACTATCAGCAAACCAGAGTCATTATCTGCGTTTTCCAATTTCATTCTAGAAATAATTCTCCAGATAAAATGGTTGGGTGAAAGATATTATTGTACTGTACTGTACAGTATTCTGAAATTACTTTGTTCGTGTGTGTGTGTGTGCGTGTGTGTGTGTGCGCGCATGAATCAGCGTTCCCTTTGTTCTCTTCAGAATCTGACTAAAAGAAACAAATTAAAGTCTTGTACTACAGTAACAAAAGGAAGTTCAAATGTCACAGATTTGAAACTATTGGGAAGATTCACCAGCTTTTCCAGAAAATAGGGAACATCCCCAATCACATACTGCCTACTTGTGTTGAACTACACATTTCATAGTTCCCAGCCAGCACAGTCATTAGTCACTAGCTAGGAATTAGAGCTGAGGGCAGCTGCTGGGTTGGCCATACTAACCTAGCTACTAGGAAACACATTTTATCACAAGGCATCAGCTTCCATGAGCTACAAGCAACTTCACCAAGTGAAGTAATTTTTTGAAACTCTCCAACCTTCTTAGATTTTTCTGGACCATTTCAAAGCCTTTGTGGAAAGCCTGCCGACCTTTGATGCTTCTTTCCACCCTGAAACAGCCAGTGCAAATATCTATCCATTCTCAGTAAGATTCTCCACTGATGGAATCTTGATTTTTGTGATACAATAAAGAACGGGTTCAAGAATAAAATCGAGTAAGCTTTTAGCCTTCTGAATCAGCTCAGTCTTTCTTCAGTCTTTATAAAGGCAGAAAAGCTACTCAGTTTTAATCTCCTGGGATAGTTATGTAAGCTGCAGAGCCAACATTCCCCATAAACCAGATAGCAGGAATGAAACTGCTCCTCGGAGGCTTATTTCTTACACTTTGCTTAATAGAGACCAAGTTTTACTGAACTCAGATGACAAATCCTTTCCTGGCTGGTTGGTGATTCCAAACTGTTTGAAATCCTTCCAGTCCAAAGTTCTTTTTTCTTCTTCATATTTTTGAGAATTGGAACTATAATCTCTCCCTTAATAGCCACATGGCAAAGAATCTGGAAGTGAGGAATAAGCAAGGAACTTACTTTCTGTAGGGCTTAAAAAAGCACCAATACATTTTAAAAACTAAGCTAGTGGACTACAAGACCTCCAAGATCCCTTCCAATTTTGTTATTCTGTTCTGTTCTAAAACAGTTTTGAATTACTGTTCGGTATATGTCTGTGGTCTAACTGGTTGGGTTGGCAATATATATGAACTACGATTGTATCATTGTTATAGAACTGTAATGTATCACTTTAACTATGTAATGCATTGCATCATAACTTCTAATGATTGGCCAGCGTTGTTTCCTACAGCCATAAGAGGGAGCTAGAGACATAGCTTCTCTCTCTTTGTTACGTTCACTCTCACTTGTTGTTACTTGCTGTTTATCGTGGTTTGTGGGTTTGCTACTGTTTTGCTAAACCTGTAGAACTGTGTTTGACTTACGGACTGGTAAGAAGACTCTGTATCAGATAATCTTTGGACTGTTGTAATATGCTATTTTTTTCATTACTCGTGTATGACCTGGACTGTTTTTTCCCTGGACTGTGCTATTGTCTTATCCCACAAGTAAACATTTTTGTACACACCTCAGTGTATCTGTGTAGTTGCTGTGTAAACCTAACTACTCTCAGTATCCTCTTTTTTGTGCAAGCTCTTTTTCGCTCAAGAGTTGCTCTGCTCATCCTTGTCAATTACAAACATTCTGATTTTATTGAAGAACTTTTAAAAATATTTAATTATCTGAAAGAAGCAGAGGTCAAAAAGTCTAATGCCTTACCTTGAAACTACTTATTTAAGGTTCCCATACATTAGTATATAGGTATATTATGTGCATGTAAATAGATAATATTCTCCTATCAGTATTGTTCAGTATATGTACACACACCCCAAAACAGACAAATATGGATTTGTCTCTTAGGAAATCACTTTTTCTAATTTGTCTCTTACAGCACTCTGAGGAAATCTCTAAAAAGCCACATGGTAACGACTGGCAGTGTTCAGAGACAGAATTGAAAGCAATTCCACTTTTTTCCTCTTATATCTGCTCACAGCGATCAATCAGCAACAACCACCCACACAGGGACTTATTTATAGTTCATCCATTTTATTTTCTTCCAAGTTCCTCTCTTTTCCATAACCCAACATGCCCAGAAGATGTTTTTCCATAAATGGACGGATTGTTGGGAGAGCTCATTTCTGAGAAATCACAACTCACAGAAGATCGATTAAACTAAAACTGCACATCAGTAAGGATGGTGACCATCTTCTTCAGATGTTCGTGGTTTGGATGAAAATTGCTCGCAAATCCTGGGCTGTTTTCCTGCAAGGGATTTTTTTTTTTTTTGCATAAGCACACTCTAAAATTTGCTGGTACCAAAGACTCTGCTTTCATTTGTTTCAACTGAAATCTACAGTATTAGACGCAATAAACAGCAGTTGTAATAATTAGCCTGCTGGGTTTTTTTTCTCACATTAATGAGCTACTAGAGATTCCCTGTGGTGATTTTTAGTTCAAAGGCAATATGCATAATAGTTTACCTCGGCCTTGACTGCCAAGCTTTTCTGTAGATGTAGCAGCTTGGCTGTCCAGATATGCTATGTCAGAACTTGGCAAGGGAATAAGCAGATCACCGTATCACCAAGTTATCAAGACTGGACACATCAAGAGGCAGATGTTCAGCTATCATTAATTAGTGCCTTAATCCAGAGAAGGGCAAAGGCTCAACACAAAAATCAAAAGTCAACTCTGCAGCCTGACGTTTGATTGTCCGTGCATAAAATCTTGAATGCAAGATGACCTGTAGAGTTTCTTTATTACCTATTGGGATTGTTGTTGTTTTTTTTCTTACATCTGCAACAGGCAGGGCCAGTTCGTTATGCCCAGATGGTCATTAATATTATTATGGTTAGTCTCACAGACAGCCAGATGTTTAGACTGCTTTGGGCATTTTTATCCACCTATTAAGTCCTTTCCAAAGATCTGGGCTAGGCAGATGTGTGTGCACATATTCATGTGTGTTTTATCTTTTTAAAATATCTTTTTTATGCTTTTAAAAAAAAATATGTAATTTTTCTTTTAGCTTTCTTTTTAGTTTTCTTCTTTTTAGTTTTTCAAAAAATATTGTTTGGATCTTACTCTCCTTATGCTTTATGACCATAATAAAGATTTGATGATTGCCACATCCTTTAGCCAAGCTCCTTTTTATTATATTTAGAATGGAATAGAGCTGGAAGGGACCTTGAAGGTCTTCTAGTCCAACCCCCTGCTCAAGCAGGAGAACCAATACCAGCGATGGCGAACCTTTTAGAGACCGAGTGCCCAAACTGCAACCCAAAACCCACTTATGTATCGTTGGGTGCCGGGTGGGCATGGCCAATTGTGTGGGGACTAAAAAGTTCGATCAATCTATTCCAACTTTGCGAGATCTTTTTTTTCCCAGCGAGAAGTTGAAATTGATTTATTTATTAATTTTTGGTTGATTTTTTTTTTGTTTTGCACGTGACAGCGGAGGCCTAAAGTGAAAAGGTTTTATAAAACCCAGCTGAAGGCCTAGGACTGGGGCGACAGCACATGTGCCCACAGAGAGAGCTCTGTGTGCCACCTGTGCCACGCGTGCCATAGGTTCACCACCATGGACCTATACCATCTCAGCCAAGTGACTGTCTAGCCTCTTTTTAAAAATCTCCAGTGATGGAGTGCCCACAATTTCTGGGGTCAAGCTGTTCCTGAATTGCAGGTTGATTCTCTCTTTGGTCAGTTTACAACCATTGTTTCTTGTCCTTCACTCTGGTGCTTTGGAGAATAACGTGACCCCCCCTCTTCTTTGTGGCACCCCCATTTCTTTGAATGATTTCATAGCTGCACCCAGAAATGCCCTGTTTCTTCTATGTTGGGTGTTGACTAGTCCACCCCCAGCCTCTCCATTGATGGGTCTGCCAAAAACTCCTACTGGAGCATCTGTACAGCCAACCAAATTACATAAAAAGGGGATGTGACTTCAGCTGCCTACTCACAGCAGCCTTCTTGCCTCTTTGTCCTCCTTTCCCCATGCTTGCCCTTGGACCTTCCCATCCCAACATCGGACCTCTGTTGTTTTTCCTGAGGATGCTAAGGAGCTAGAAAGAGAAGAACAACCAAGTTGGTGAGATGCTTGGAGACTAAATCCTATGAAGAACAGTTGGAAGAACTGAGTATGTTCAGCCTAAAGGCTAAGAGGAGACTTGATCGGAGTCCTCCAATACTTGAAATTTTGTCAGAAGGAAGAAGGTATGGCCCAAAGTAGGTCACAGACTGGTGGGTAGAAATCCAAGATGAACATGAAGAAGACTTGTTTCTTCTCTTGCCTTTTCAAAGGACCAAAAGGCAAGACAAGAAACAATGGTTGAAAACTAACCAAGGAGAGAAGAAACCTAGAACTAAGGAGAAATTTCCTGACAGTGAGAGCAATCAACCAATGGAATAGCTTCCCTTCAGAAGTTGTGGGTGCTCCATCATGGAGGCTTTCAAAAAGAGACCGGAAAACCATTTGTCTGAAATGATATCAGGTCTTCTGCTCAAGCTGGGGATTGGACTAGAAGATCTCCAAGGTCCCTTCCAACTCTATTTTTCTAAGTTCTATGTTCTAAGAATTCCTCATTCTGAATGCCATTAATGCCATCTGAGGGGCTGCCACAAGGCAGAAGGGGTCAGGTTGTTCACCAAAGCACCAGAGAGAAGGACGAGAAACAATGGTTGGAAACTGGTCAAGGAGAGAAGCAACCTGGAATTAAGGAGAAACTTCCTGACAGTGAGGACAATCAACCAGTGGAACAGCTTGCCTCCTGGAAATCATGGGCGTTCCATCACTGGAGATTTTCAAGAAGAGACTAGACATTCACCTGTCTGAGATGGTGTAGGTTCTCCTGCTTGAGCAGGGGTCTGGACTAGAAGACCTCCAGAGTCCCTTCCAGCTCTAGTCTATTCTTTCTAAGTTATAGAACAGCCCCCCTCCCGGTGTTATGGATGCTCCACCACTGGAGGTTTTCAAGGGAGAAAAATCATCCTCCCTTGAAGGGGGAATGCCTCTTCTCAGGGATGGAGTGAGGATTTCTCCTCTGGTCAGAGGGTTAAACTAGAAGACCTTCAAGGACTCTTCCAATCCTATGTTTTTAAGAACTCAAAATGGAGCCTAAATGTCGCAATTTTGACAAGAAGAACAATACTGCGAATGTCTGCTCATTTGAAGGCAGTAATTGGTCTTGTCAGTCAAATGTTAGTAACAGCTGCTCTTTGGCAAATGAGGTTGCCTTTATTTCTTCAGCCCTCAGGACTGATGGGGAATTCATGTCTTTCCTATTTACTGGTTGATATGCAATATTAATGAGATAAACGTCGAGGAAGCTATAATTGATGCTCTCCTTGTCAATTGAGCCAAAGAGCTTCAACATCATCTTGCAGATCAGCGCAAGAGGCTTAAATACAGACTTATTCTGACTTGGCTCAGCTGTCAGAATAAAATGATGTGTTTCTTTTACTCCGAGCATTTTAAGTTAAACACATCTTCAGAGACTGGAAGGGTGCTTGCTTGCAATCCTGAAATGGAACTAAAGGTTGGTGTATATCAACAGGGTGAAAGCATAACATTAGAACAATGAATGTTTATACACACACACACACACACACACACACACACACAAAAAATATAGCAAGGGATTAAATCCCAAAAATCACAACAGGAGATGGAAGATGTAATGGCGATAAATTGCTGTTGTGTTGAAGAGCTGTCCTTTTTGCTAAGCATCTCGCAAGAGATCAGCAGTTTTTACGAGCCACGGATCACTTAAGAAACGGTTTACCTAAGCAAGAAAAAACAAGAGAATAAATCATAATTTATTCAACCGCTCGGTCTTTTCCACTGTTTTCTTTATTTTATTATGCTAAATAACATTCATGATATGTTTAGAAACTCTAAACCTATTAAGGGCCAATACATCCCAATTCCTTACTTTTTCTCAATCGTTTCCAGTTTTAAGGATTATTTTTTCCAGTAATGACTTCAATATATGACCTTCATTTCATTAAATACAAATTAAATATACATCCCCCACAAGCAGCAACTTTCATAGCATACTTGTGAACAATAATTTTTAATGAAATCTGCTAAACCTTTCCTATTTTATCTTAAAAACACATGGATTTATTAATTTATGTTTCATAGTTCGCATGCCCGTATCCCTCAAAGATTTATGTACCATAATTTAGAATAATAGTTCCATAAGAGGATCCACCTATTCTCCAAAGCACCTGAAGGCAGGACAAGAAGCAACGGATGGAAACTAATCTAGGAGAGAAGCAACCTAGAACTAAGGAGCAATTTCTTGACAGTGGGAACAGTTATTCAATGGAACGACTTGCCTCCAGAAGTTGTGGGTGCTCCAACACTGGAGGTTTTCAAGAAGAGACAGGACAGCCATTTGTCTGAAATGGTACAGGGTCTCCTGCCTGAGCAGGGGGGTTGGACTAGATGACCTCCAAGGTCCCTTCCAACTCTGTTATTCTGTTATTCATTATTTGCAGCTCAGAGTCTTAACAGATATCCAACATTACTGAAATAGGTGTACAGTAATTCACTTATTCTTCCTCATCACCCTTTTCGGAGATTATTTCTAGAAATTGAAATAGTAGAGAGAATACAAGAAGCCATCAAACGGCTCACTAACAAATTCTGCAGACTCACTTGCAAGTCAGTTTTAACGAGGCTTATCTCAAACAATGCGTGCATACAACTGGCTTTCTTTCCAGTCAATTGCTTGCTGCATCTTGAAGCAATGGTTTGGCTTAAACATCTGAGAATGTAGAACTATATGGAACACTAAGGAGATATTTACACTTCTTCCACTTCTCTGGGAATAGAATTTCCCCTGAAATAACTTGTGCGACCAGCAATTATTTTAGACCTATTAGTCTGAATGGCTTTCCAGATTTGGGGTTGTTGTTGTTGTTTATTTTATTTTGTTTTTTGATATCATGAATCCTATCAGGTCTTTTTTTTTTCATTCAGACACATTTATGAGCATGGACAGCATCTGAAAATGTTTATAATCCTATGTAAACTCAATGGCACTTAGGCATGTTATTGCCTCAAATTCCATTCAGTCTTGTCTTTCTAATTGCAACCGCTCAAGTAAGGCTGACTTAGTATCAGTACTTAGGAAAGTACTACGGGACCCAGGAGATAAACTGTTTTTGACCTGAATTTAGCAAATTGGCTCACCTAGTTTATCAAATTCAAAAGCTAGAAAAACACAATGAGAGAAAAGAGAGAGAGAGAGAGAGAGAGAGAGAGAGAGAGAGAGAGAGAGAGAGAGAGAGAGAGAGAGAGAGAGAGAGAGAGAGAGAGAGAGAGAGATCTGCTATGTCGGCAGCTGATTAGGATTCCCAGTTTAAAAGTAAAACGTGACAATATTTACAAATAATTCTTTAAAACTTTGGGGGGGAGGGGAGAAAAAATGCTTTGGTTTGGCGCTGCCCTGATTTGCTGAAGATCTACTCCTCTTTGTAAAAGTGTGTGTGCTTTTGTACACGGAAAATTCTTGATAATCCTACTCATCTGATTGTGTTTTAAAGTGTCTGTTTCTTCTTGACCCGCATGTCAGAAACAACGCAAAATCTGTCCTTATCAGCTTTTATATTTGCTCTCATTAGCATATTATTTGCATTTTTTTAAAAAAACACAGACTGGGTTTGCTAGTATTCTGTCTGGTTTTGGTCCCAAAGCTTCACAAAATAATTGTGCTGCCCCAACAGGGGGATACGGGTTCAAAAAAAAAGAAGGAAGGATGGTGATCATGGCCATATGACTGAGGCCTACACAAGGGGGTGGGGCTAAAATTGTGTGATTCAGATTTCCATCTTGACTTTTTTGTGTCTGTGTGCTGGAAGAGACACCACCACATAAAAGCTCTGAGATTTAATTTTTCAATCTTTGAAATCATCTCACAAATTTCCCCCTGAGGGGAACGTTTAGAAGAGCTCAAAAGAAGCCAAGATTATTTTCATTAGATTAGGGATATACACTGGGAGGTTGGGAGATGGCCAGATGTACAGCCAAATTCAAAATAAACACAAAAGACCATCCTGAGGCAAAATGGTTGAGGAAGTTCGTGAATAGTCAGAAGCATTTTGATCAGAGGTGAGTGCCTCTTTCTGACAAACTGGGATACCTGCTGGCGACAGAACTGCCTGTATGCCTGTATGCCTAGAGCAGCCCATTATCATCTCCAACATCTCATTCAATAGATGACTTTGCAGTTCCTCATGCTAATTTGGAGAGCTCCAACCTTCTTATACCCAGGGGACAATGATCCAGGGTAGCTCATGACTTTCTGGCCCTGGACCGGTGGTGGGATTCAGCTGGTTTGCACCAGTTTGGCAGAATCAGTAGCAGAGATTCAAGGTGCTAGTAATGGTGTTCAAAGCCTTCCATGGCATGGGGCCGGAGTACCTCAGGGAACATCTGCTGCCGGCATCAAGCTCCCTGCGCCCTGTGCGTTCCCACAGAGAGGGCCTCCTCAGGGTGCCACCGGTCAGAGAATGCCGTCTGGTGGCCCCCAGGGGGAGATCCTTCTCTGTGGGCGCCCCGGAGCTATGGAACCAGTTACCGGTTGAGCTCCGGACGGCGCCCGATCTGCGCTCCTTTCGCCGCGATCTGAAAACATACTTGTTCGAGCAAGCCGGCCTGGCCTGAGGGGGGATTGGTGGGGTTTTTTATCATTTTTATTGGGGTTTTTACTATGTATCAATTGTATTTTAATCGGGCATGCATTTAATTATCTTTTAATTTTTGTAAATTTCTGTGTTTTATTCTTGCCCTGTACACCGCCCTGAGTCCTTCGGGAGAAGGGCGGTATAGAAATGATAATAAATTAAATTAAATTAAATTGTTTTTTTGTTGTTGCCCAGGCCTAGAATGGACTTCTGGAAGCAGCATCCACACAGAGAACCGGTTGTTCACATATTTGAATCCCACCACTGCCCTGGACACATTACAAGAGTGCCTAAGGGGACTTGCAGCCGATACAAAACATGGCAGATAGACAATCTTGCCAACATTTGGTTACCACCACCCAGTTCAAAGCACTACATATCACAACTCTGGAATATATATGTATTTGGCAGAAACTGAATCTGCACATCCAGTCTGAAGGACTGAAGGACAAGAAATAACAGATGGAAAGTAATCAAAGAGAGAAGAAACCTAGAACTAAGGAGAAATTTCCTGACTGTTAGAACAATTAGCCAGTGGAATGGCTTAACTTCATAAATTGTGGGTGCTCCATCACTGGAGGCTTTTAAGAAGAGATTGGTCAGCCATTTGCCTGGAATGGAATAGGGGCCTCCTACTTGAGCACAGGGCTGGGCTAGAAGACATCCAAGGTCCCTTCCAACACTGTTATCCTGGTGTGTTGCAAGTCACCCAAGATGTGGTCAAAAAAGTCAAGTTGGCAGCCAAGGTGGCATCATTGAAAGTCCACCTTTTTTTTTTAATAAACCTTACCAATGAGTGGAATTTCAGTGTCACAATCATTGCCACCATTTTTTTTTCAAACCGTTTTTGAAAGAGTTAGTAAGACAATAAGATGAAATCACAGCTTAATGTGGGCATCACTGAGGGATGACCGTGATTGGAAAATGCTAAGCGTGCTCAGATCTGGTTAGATGGGAGATACTGTTAGATGGGAATCTTAGGAATTCTAGTAGGAATTTGGAAAACAGAGAGGGGCAGTAGGAAACGTCTTCCATACAGTTCCATGTTGTTATCAGGAGTTAAGCTTGAACACATGCTTACTATTGGGAGAGGCAATTAAGAGTAAGGGGAAAGATGAGAGCTGAACAAATTTCCCTATTTGGAAAGCAAATGTTTTTACAACAGCAGCAGCAGCTGGTGCCCTTAGTCATGTTCAGGAAAATTGAAACACCCCCATTCTCTAGCACAATATTTCTCAAATCTAGCCAATTTAAGAATATGTGGACTTCAATTCCCAAAAATCCCCAGCTGGATGGGCAATCCCCAGCCAGAATTCCAGGTAAATAATTCTGGGAGCTGAAGTCCACCCATCTTAATGTTGCTGAGACTGAGAAACAATTGTCTAGCAATTAGACAGGGCATCGGCAGGGGGCAGAGCCCTTAAACTCTGCAAGATGATGTGCACAGCATTGCACCCCCATACAAAACAGGAAGAGGTGTTGATTGTGAAGTTGTGCCCAGCGTTTGACAGATCTGACCTCCTTTGGACACCAAAGTATGCGTTGTAGTACCTGTCAAATCTAGGCCTCCTTCTCCTGTGTTCCTGCATCTCTTACAATACGCAACATTTTTAAGCAATTCTCTTTTGGGAAAACAACAAGATGGGAGTTCTTCTTAATTAAAAGTGATGGAATGTCCCACTGGAGCAGAGGAATTAAAACCCACTGCTGAAGCAAATTTTGGAAGCAAACTTAATTATCATATAAATCTGAAGGAAGCTGTGAACAGTTGCACTTATTTTCTGGTCATCCAAACAACTGAATCAGCTGCTAACGGTTGTGCCTTTTTGGATTTATCACTATCAGCATGTGGCAGCATTTGGACTTGGAGCTGTCTTTCTCCCCATCTCTTTCTCTCTCTCTCTGTCTCTCTCTCTCTCTCTCTGGATACATATATATATTCAAGTGGAATTTTACAGCACTTGCTTTGGGGCTTGAACAGAAAAACTGCTCTCTTAGCAGATTCCAGCTCAGTCACCCAAATTTTCAAATTTCATTGTTTCTTCTTAACCCTTTCTAGGACTACCAGGCAACTGTTGCAATATTTGGCTAACCACTAGATGGCAGAAACCCTGATTCCAGCTGTTTCTTGTGATTAAATGTTTATTGTGATTTTAGCAAGCCACAACTGGCACTCCTACCCTTTTTAATTGTTAACTTTAGCAGATTTATTGTTGATCGGTCTTTATTTTCCTGTATTCTTTTGCTTCATTGCTGACTCGATTGGCAACACCTAAGAATCAGATCCATTGAGCTACAAAGAGTAGGTGTATGTATGTATGTATGTATGTATGTATGTATGTATGTATGTATGTATATTGTCAACTGGGTATCACCAGCAGTGATCTGAAATTCTACAGTCTTGATATATTTATGACGGGCTGGTAAACTACTTCAATCTTGTTCAGGCTAATAGACCAAAAAACATATGTTCAACACCAATGCAGATCATTGTCTTTGTGTGCCAGGAGCACACAGTCATCCACAAAGAGGTTTTCTTGAATTACTATATGGAGGCACTTCATCTGTGCATTTAGGCCAGGGCTTTTCAACCAGTGGTACACGTACCACCGGTGGTACTTTAGCACGTGGCAGATGGTATGCAAACCCTAGCCCAGTGTAGCGGGGGAGGGAACAAGCTAAAGTGGCACTGCACAGGCCTGGAGGAAATCAGCTGGAGCTGCAGGGCTGGGCAGAAGCCCCAGGATCTGCGTGAGTGGCTGCGTGCTGATTGGAGAAAAGGAGGAAGAGGAGGGCAGAGAGAGGAGAAGCTATAAAAGGAGCAGGTTTCAGCGGGAGAGGAAGAGGAAAAAAACACAGGGAGAAAGAGGGAGAAGAGAAGAGGCTTTTGTTACTGAAGTGGTGAGGAGAGAGAGAGAGAGGCCTTTGCAAGCAAAGTGTGAGTGAGTGAAAGAGCGAGCAAGGGGCTTTTGTGAGCAAAGTGTGAATGAGCGAGAGAGCGAGTGAGGGGCTTTTGCAAGCAAAGGGTGAGGGGGACTTTTGTGAGTAAAGGTAAAAGGTAAAGGTTCCCCCGCACATGCATGCTAGTCGTTTCCAACTCTAGGGGCCGGTGCTCATCTCCGTTTCAAAGCCGAAGAGCCAGCGCTTGTCCGAGGACGTCTCCGTGGTCATGTGGCCGGCATGACTAGACACCAAAGGTGCACGGAACACTGTTACCTTCCCACTGGAGTGGTCCCTATTTTTCTACTTGCATTTTTACGTGCTTTCGAACTGCTAGGTTGGCAGAAGCTGGGATGAGTAACAGGCGCTCACTCTGCTACGCGGCACTCGGGATTCGACCCGCCAAACTGCCGACCTTCAGATCGACAAGCTCAGCATCCTAACCCACTGAGCCACCATGAGTAAAGGATGAAACAAAAAGAGAAAAGTGAGGGGGAGAAGGAAAAAAGAAAAGAAAAAGCATTGACTTCTGACTTCCTCTGTTGCAGTAGAAGGAAGCATTAACATTGAACTTCAACTTTTTACTTTTCCATAATATTATAAACTTGCCATTTCTATAACAACAAATGAATCTAACCAGTAAAGCCCAAAATCCGCCCCCCCTTTTTTTAGTCATCGAGTTTTTGATACCTTGCTAAGCACTGGTGGTACTCAAATATTGTCATGTCCTAAAAGTGGTACAATCTGTGAAAAGTTTGAAAAGCCCTGATTTAGGCAACCAAGGTCAAAGAGAGAGCTACTCAACCAGTACTTGAGCTACACTCCCTCCTTCAGGACCCTGGACAGCTCCTGACAACAGGAATGGCAAGAACTCTCATTCAACAGAAGACCTGAATGACCTCCAGTTTATCAGGAACTTAGGAGCTGAGGACTTGGCGATGCAACAGAAAAAAGCAGCCAAAGATTTAACAGCTGGCCACCAACACCCCAATCAATAACTAAAAAGCCATACACAACAGGCACAAATATAAATACCACACACAAAATAGCCCAAAGCACACGTTCTGATGAGAGAGATGTCCCCTGAGGATGGGCTCCAGTTTCCGAGTCCAAAAGCTCGGAAGACTGAATCTCTGGTCCTGGTGACTGAGCCAGATTGGATCCTGCAAGAAAGGAACAAATTGAACACGACTGGAGCTGGCACACGAGTCTGTTTTACCTGATTGGAAATGGCGAATGCATCCTGCTCTCTCATTACATCACTGAGTAGTTGAATCAATGGTGGGATTCAAATATGTGAACAACAGGTTCTCTGTCTGGGTGCCACTTCCGGAAGTCCATTCTGGGCCTGGGCAAGAAAAAATGGTGGCTCAGTGGGTTAGGATGCTGAGCTTGTCAATCAGAAGGTCGGCAGTTTGGCGGGTTGAATCCCGAGTGCCGGGTAGCAGAGTGAGCGCCTGTTACTCGTCCCAGTACAACTGCCAACCTAGCAGTTCAAAAGCATGTAAAAATGCAAGTAGAAAAATAGGGACCACTACGGTGGGAAGGTAACAGCTTTCTGTGAGCCTTTGGTGTCTAGTCATGCCGGCCACATGACCACAGAGACGTCCTCGGACAAGCACTGGCTCTTCGGCTTTGAAACAGAGATGAGCACCGGCCCCTAGAGTTGGAAACGACTAACACGCATGTGCGGGGGAACCTTTACCTTTACCTTTTACCTCTGCTGAAGTGGTGCAAACCAGCTGAATCCCACCACTGAGTTGAATCAACTTCACAACTTTCTTCAGGCATCCTATGACACCTCAGGATGACCTTTAGAGTCTCCCTGTTTTATTGTCAAATACCTTTCCGTACTACTGTATAAGCTAATGCTAGCTTCATTGTTTATATTAGCTCGGTATATAAACAGGGAGATTTGAACCACTTTAATAGCTCTTGAAGAAAAAGAGTGAAGCCTTTTGTGATGAAAAGTCTACCTATTTCATTTCTTGAAGCTTTGTTAATATGAAATGTTACCTACCTTTATTCTCGGCCTTAGTAGGATGAGTGCTTCTCACAACAAACAGATCCAAAAATTTCTGCCTTTAAGATTATTTGAGAGAAATTAACTCTTTTTTTCCCTTGCTTTCAGATTCCCCCCCCCCCAGGGTCTCCGCTGCAGTTTTGATCTTTCAAATTACAAGCAAGCGGCAGACTCATGCCTGTTCCTTGGAGATTCATCTGCTGGACTGTTGAAAAGAAGCTTCTGAAAGGCACA
The DNA here is from genome assembly GCF_964194415.1 of Vipera berus. Taxonomy (NCBI): domain Eukaryota; kingdom Metazoa; phylum Chordata; class Lepidosauria; order Squamata; family Viperidae; genus Vipera; species Vipera berus. The sequence goes on along the minus strand of NC_138208.1, from coordinate 10,936,070 downwards.
TTTCAACTCCTGCACCTTAATTTCACAATAGGCAATGGTGGAGAAATAATAAGATTGAGATATTATTATTATTTGAAATAATGTACTCAATTTAACAGCGCTGTTGACCAAGAAGAGAGAGAAAGAGAGTGGCGGGGGTGGGGGAGTATGAAGAAAAATTAAAGTCCTGCATAGAGGCTATCATTGAGGAGACATGAGGATCTATTCAGCTTGTAACATTTAAATACAATTCGTGGTTCTGTCTAGTCATTTGCTTAATCCTTGGTCTAAGCAGCTTATTCAGTGTAAACCCAGGAAGTGTTATCTAAGATTTGCATCCAGGTAACAGGAATGGACACAGCAAGTGACAGTACCTAGCACTTGTTAGATAATCTGGGGAAAATGCTAAGCAGGGTCAGGACTGTTACATGACTGACTAGGACAATATTAGGGAAGATAAATATCCTCAAAGAAGAAAATGGCAAATTAACTCTCTACAGGCTAAGAATGCTCCATGGAAAAGACAAAATTTTTTTTACAGGAGTCAAACATGACTTGAGCCAGACGTTACCCTAAAAATGATTAGGAATGAATCCAAACAGAAGCAAACTCCAAAGCACTTTATAGAATACTTTTGGTAACATTTATTTTTGTGGGCAAAGATCCGTTTCATCCAATCCTAGCAACTCTTGGTATCTTGCCAGACAGGTCTACTAGTCAGATTCTACATGTGAGCAGTACAAGTCCAAATGGCCACTAGATGGGACTATAAAGGGCTTTGTGTATCTCTCTGGCGCCATCTAGCGTTCTTCTGGATTTTTGCTGCACAATAATTGCTGGCCACACCAAGACTGGTAAGATAAAGCAAGGAGGGATTGCTGACAGGCATATCCAACTAATTCTCTCTTGGAAAGCGTACTAGCATTGCTGAGCTAGTAGAAGATGTAACTGTCCTTAATCATAATTAATGCCATGCCAAAGCTGCTTTGTCATTTCTCAGACGTTGTCTTCCCCCATGGGGAAATCAGAGGACTGGAAGAAAAAAGAGAGGGTGTTCTTTTTTTTCCTACATGGCACTAATAATAGTGCCTTAAATTGGTTCAGTAGGGTAATGTGCTGTCATACTTCATTTTCTACTATGCAGTGGGGACACTCCAGGTCTTCAGGCTTAGAAATCATCATCCTTTAATTAGTCTACTACCCAGGGAGAGAAAGAATGAATTTAGGGACAGAAGAATGCTTGGGAAAGCTTACAAGACCAACCCAGGCATCTAAATCCAGAGACGATCTACCAATGAGTATCAGGATCCCTATGGATTCAGGGGACTGGACCATGTGAAAACCAGCATGTCTGTAGTGATGGTTTTGACCTAAAAAAGAGAAAATGTTCTCTGCCAGAAAGTCTCTGCTAGGTTGATACCACTTTGAGTGACCACCGTAGGCCTTATTTTGAAGGTTCAAATGGTGAATGGTCCCAGAACATTTCAGGGACCCAGCAGCGGTGCATCTTTCCTAGACTTCCAAATACAATGTTCTCTTCTCCATTTCCTAACCTCTGAAGTGATGGTTTCCTATGAATTAGAACCTACTGACAAAACACAATGAGAAGGTGCCTATTTTGTCAACCTTTCCTTAGAAACCTAAAGAAGCAGCTTGCAGAATGAATGGGGCTTGGGGTGTGATTTTGTTCTCTTTTGTTGTGGCTATTGCTGCTCTGTTTTGTTTTGAAGAGAGTCCTGTGTTCCAGAATAGCAAACAACAAGAAAAATCAGAGGAGGATCAATAAATTAATCTACATTCACTCCATTGCCAACTTTCTCAGTTAAAACTGAATGAAGCATATCACAAATGAAGGTGACTATGTGTCCCAGGATAATGTTACAGCATCCACTCTGGTCTTTTGAGCTTTCGGACTCAGGCTGGAACCCATCCTGAGGGGAACTTCTCTCTAACAGAATGTGTGCTTTGGGCTTTCTATATGTAGTATTTATGTGGCACCCAGTTGTGTATGGCTTTTTAGTTGTTGATTGGAGTGTTGATGGCTGACTATTAAGTTGTTGGCTATTCTTTCTTGTGCTGCCAAACCCTCACCTGATAAATACCTGATAAGCTAGTGATAAATCAGCACTCCTATTGACTGACAAGGTGCCCATTTCCCAGCCTTCAATAATTTCCCTGGCTGTTTTTGTGCCTGCTTGGCCAACAATCTTAGTAGCTGCGAAATGGAATGTATGTCCTTGTTTCATTCCAGTGGAAGGCTACCAATGAGCTTGGTCTTCTCATCTGACTGCTTGCTTGTGTTCTTGCAATCTGGTGATTAGCTTCCTCCCCACCTGCCCCACATAGTTCCGGCAGTAATCTATGCAGGGGATCCGGTAGGATGAAGTATATCTTCATAGAGCACTTTATAACATGAGCACAAGATTTAATTGACACTTCTCAAGCATAATTACATTTTAGTCATATTAGTGTACCCATAAACTCATCAGAAAAAAAGAAAACTTTCCACAACCTTAGAAACTGCATCGGAAACAATGAAAAATAAATTTCACACCTTGCTGAATTGTTTCTTTACACATTTTGCACCTAAGGATGACAAGCTTTGATGCCCTGTCATGAATGTCCCGTTGGGGCTTCCAGGGAAAGTCAAGAGAGCAAATAAAATTAGTGAACTGTTTCAAGTCAAGGATGTCAGAGGTTGAAGCCCACCAAGGAAATGGAGGAGCTAAAAATAGCAGATCCTAAAAAAGTGTGTCTTTTGTTTGGTGTTAAAAATGCTCTGCAGACAAAAGCAACTGAAGTGGGATCAGGGGGTGGGGTGGGTGGAATATAATTGTGTCAGCCATTCTTATTGCGTTCCAAGTACATTAGATTCCAAATATCAGCATAAAATTATCAGAATGTTTTAAGAATGTCAGTTGCATCAGTTGATAACCCTGCAAAAAACAGAGCACAGAAATCATGGAAGGTACATCTGTATATCTGCTGGGTGCTATTAAATATTTGGGGACTGGGTGCAATCATATTCTTTCTCCCATCTGTGTACAGCAACGCATGAAAAATAAGGTGTTATTATGGTCATATGCCAAAAAATACCAGCAAAGTAAAAGCATTAGCAGTTCTAGCTGGGCAGACTTTTCATGCAGTATATACAAACTTGGCAACATTTAAGGGCACAATTATCTTTATTGTCTAATAAGTCACGTCAGTGGAATAAATCAGAATGCCCTGGGAATTTGGAGAAGAGAAAGAAGATCAACGGCATGCAGAAGATTCCCTTTCAAATTGGCAGTATAACAAAAATAAGCTGCAATTTCTATTGCGTCTGACTAACAAGGGACATATAACTCAGTCAAATCTCCTTATAGATAGTTTGGCAGCACTCAAGTGGACTGAGATAAAAGTCACCACTGGGGAGTCATCTGCATCCATTTTTTTTCCTCAGGGCCTCTGTTCCAAACATCCCTGCATTGGGACTATGTGGACATTGCTGGTACTTTCTCCAGCCAGGTGTGATTTTGGCCACTGAAGCTACACGGTCCTTTGGGAATTATGTCATCTGCTGCCAAGCCTTGAAGTGGAGAAGTGGAGGACTCTTTCTTCCTTCTGATTCTTTTTACTAAGTTTGCTAAAATGGACTGGTTGGTTAAGTTTAGATATTCTCATGACCAGAATTGGAAGGAACCATCCCACTCCTTTTTGGGGTTCTCAAATTGTACTACACTCTGCCAGTTGACCTACTTGAACAAATTGAACGAGAAAAGCCAAGGGGTGTGTGTGTGTGTGTGTGTGTGTGTGTGTGTGTGTGTGATATTTAGAAAAGGGTATGACTTCAGTTGTCCAGTTGTCCAGTTATGTCATCATAATGACTTTTTGATCAGCTCATTCCTGTTTCTGACCAGGACCAATAGCCTTCCCAAACATCTCAACTCTTCCTACATCTAGAGCCTTGCCTACTTCCTCACAAACCTGCCCTAGTAACTATTTCCATGTTGTCTTTATCCCATTCTGGATTCATACATGAAATCTCCTTAAATCATCTTGAATGATTACACAATTTTCCCTGTTAAGATAGTGAGAAGCCCTGAGGGGTTTACCATGAAGCCAATTTGCCATACTCTGTGGACCCCACTCTTGAGGTGGACAGGGGACACTAGAAGCTGGAACCAATCCAGTTCCTATCAACCACTTTAAGTGGTCCTTGGATTTCCTTTGAGCACACCTGCACAAAACCCCTGTGCAAAAACAGAGCAAGTTTTGACAGATACCTAAACTCACCAGTCAAATTTTGCCTCCTCCCCAGGTTGCTTACCCACTGATGATGTGTGATGGGCAACCTAAGATGAGGGAATTCACCAATGCCTCTCTTTAATGTGCCCTGTACATTGTATATCAAAACAATATTTTTGAGAGTTTTTTTGATCCCACTGTTATTATTTTTATAAATAACTCAAACTGGCAAACACATCTAATGCTCCTTCCTCCTCCTATTTCCTCACAACAACCCTGTGAGGTGAATTGGGCTGAGAGAGCAGGACTGGCTGAACGACGCCCAGCCATTTTTCATGCCTAAGACAGGATTAGAATTCACTGACATCTAGTGATTGTCCCAAAGTCACACAACCAGCTTTCATGCCTAATACAGGACTAGAACAAGATATTATGGCAATATAGTTTTGTGTCCACTCCTATTATACAGCACAGTGGCTAATCTGGCCTTGAGAAATAATTTCTAATCCAACAACCTTCATCCTTCACTGTCAAATATGTAAGACACAAATCAAACAATGTGCCTCACTCACCAGCTTTTCGATGGAAGAAATGATAGGATCCAATCTGGATTGGTCACTGGGACCAGAGGTTTAGTCTTACAAGCTTTCAGACTTGTGCTGAATAGGACATACATTCAATTTTGCAGCTATTAAGATTGTTGGATGAGCAGGTACAAAAAGAGCCAGGGAAACCTGCCCCTCAACAGTCAACAGGAGTGCTGATTTACCACCAGCTTATCAAGGACTTAGGAGGTGAGGGTTTGGCAGCACAAGCAAACAAGAGCCAATGACTTAATAGCAAGCCATCAACACCTCAAACATCTAAAAAGACACACATAACAGGAACCATATTAAACAGCACACAGAGAACAGCCCAAAGCACACATTCTGGTGAAAGAGACGTTACTTGAGGATGGGATCCAGCATGAGTCTAAAACCTCAGAAGACTAAACTTTTGGTCCCAGTGACCAACCCAGATTGGATCATGGACCTGTGCATTCGCCTTCATTCGTGAAATGATAGGAATGATCCAAAAGACTTAACTGACACTAAGCTGGGGAAGGCTGAACATTTTTTTTTAAAAAAATAGAATAAATTCATTTTAACTTAGGGAAAGCAATTGAAAAACAAAGAAAAAAATATTTTTCTACAGGGAAAACAAAACAACAACAGCTCATCGTATTTTACTGTAGCAAATGAGGCATTTCTAAACTCGGCTGGGAAGTTATTACCCAATCAGTCAATATTACTAAGAGGAATTATAAAAATTATTGAAGAAGAGACATTTAGTCTGAGCTGCATTTCCTTCCTGGTGGTGTCTGTCTGTCTGTCTGTCTGTCTGTCTGTCTGTCTCTCTCTCTCTCTCTCTCTCTCAGTGTGTGTGTGTGTGTGTGTGTGTGTGTGTGTGAGTGAGAGTGAGAGAGAGAGAGAGAGAGAGAGAGAGAGAGAGAGAGAGAGAGAGAGAGAGAGAGAGAGAGAGACTGAAACCAAATGTATATAATTTGTGTTGCCAATTCTTTGTAGTTCATAGGTACTTTGATAACTCCTCTGCCTTGACAGCAGAGTTGTTTTTTTAAGGTCTAATTTCATAGTGGCTTTTATCTGCATAGAAACAGACCTGATCAGAAATAGCCTTCAGGTCTGTTCTTCATTCAACTATAGTACGCTGCCCTTCACAAGAAAATTCAGGGAGTTTGCAGATCTCCTTGATATAAGGCACGGGTGTCAAACTCACCACATCACGTGACATGTCACGACGTATCGCAACTCTTTTTGCATTGTCGGCAATGGGGTGGGTGCAGCTTCAGTATGATGAAACCACCCGCAGGCCAGCAGTTTGACACCCCTGATTTATAAGGTCTGGTTGGTTTGGTCCTAGATCTTCAAGATACTTTCTTGTATCTGAGTCAGCTCTAGTGGCTAATTAGGGCTTTTATCAACTCCGACTGTCAGAGAATAAAAACCACAGATGGATTTAGGGGGAAAGCTGATACTGTTTATGCCTGGTTACAGAGAATCTTGACCCACGAAAAGAACAATTGTTGAAAACTTCAGAACATCAGCCGGGCTAATAATTCAACAGGGGAAGAGAGGAGGAGGTACCATGGGAAAATGGAAGATATAAATGAGCAACTGATTCCACAGCCATTCATGGTACGTAGGATGTTTGCCATCATCAATGCAGTTGTTTGTAGATCAAAAAAGAAGGATGTACGGCATTTTTCTCATTGCTGTGGAACATTTCAATTTCATGAAGGAGAAAATTGGATATTGCTCGGCAGAGGTCAAGCCTGGAAAAATTTATTATCAGGATGAGGAAGTTAAGCGTTGTGCGTCTCAAGCCTCATCTCTTGCTTTCTGCCAAGCTTAATTAGAATATGCCATTTGCTGGGATGAAGACGCGTTCTCATCAAGACGGCAAATTTTGTTTGATTAAAATACTCTGTCTGGACAAATTACCAATAAAAATAAAAATGAAGATGTTGAAAAGTACATTTCTGATATGCTAATGAGGCATTCCAAACAATTTCCACAGCAGTGTACAGCAATTCTACTTAAATATTTATCATCAGAAAGGCTTTTGTGTTCTTGTCTCACAGTAATTTTTCTGTGACAAGACAGGAACATTGCATGGCAATAAATGTCTTTCTTTTTCTTATTTCTTTTTTTTTTTTTTGGTGTGACAGATACTCAAGGAAAGTGAACAGGCCACCATTGAGGCACAGAACTGCCTTGGTGAAAGGCTTTACACTGTCTCACAGCATCTAAAACAAACAAACTACAGTAGATACTTAGGACATATTTGGACATCTCTTCTGGATCTTCTCAGTACTGAAAGGGTTGAAAACTTAAGGAAACCTCCAAGCAAAGCAAAGGCTATACAGCCCAATCAGTGAAAATAATCAATCAATGGAATAGCTTGAAACTGTGGGCATTCCATCGCTGGAGGTTTTCAAAAACAGACTGGACAACCATTTGAGCAGGATGGTATAAGGTCTCCTGCCTTAAGCATGGGGTTGGACTAGAAGACCTCCAATGTCCCTTCCAGCCCTAGGATTCTACATTCTATTTTGCATGTTATGGACACTAGGGAAGAAGTCTCAGATGAAGAGCTACACTAAGGTGGAGATGAAGCTTCTAGATGATTCAAGACAGTCAAAGTGGGCAAACAGAAAGAAAGTGGATTAAGCAGTGTTACCAAAAAGACTACTGTATGTGGATGTGAGGTTTTTCTGCCTTTATCCTCTGAACTGTAGAGAACATCCAGGTACTAGAATGAAAATACAACAGGAGACAACCAAAGATAATTCATCATGTTAGCCTTTTTAATATGAGAACTGCCAAGATGTTTCATCATTCGGGCGAACCAGCATACCTTAGCGTGTGTCTTATTTTTGAAAACATGGCAAGCCCCAACAACAACACCCCTTGAAGTTTACAGGGCCATGAATTTCTGGCACATTTCAAACAGGAACAACCTTCCTCATCAAATTCATATTCTAAATTCAGGAATCTGCTGCTAAATAACACAAACTGAAATTAAACTGAATCTCTTAAAAACCTCTTGTGGAAATGTGAGGTTGAAAGAGATGGGGGGGAAAAACAGAAACTAAAGGGTGAGTATAAAATGGTGGAGACTCCAGGGCAGCAGGTCATGTGAAAAGGATCTGGATGTCTTAGTGCAGGGGTCCCCAATCTGCAGGCTGTGGCCCAGGCTGACCAGTATGTGTGTGACAGGCTGACCAGTGTGTGCACATGTGCACGCACACCTCCTCACTTGTGCTAGCGCCATGGCTGTGGGGTGCGAAAATGGGCCACCACTGCGCCTCACACTGTGAAAATGGAACGAAGATGCCATGCCTCAGCCATGAAAACAGGATGCCAATGCCGTGCCTCGGGGTGTGAAAATGGGATGCTGCTGCCACACCTCAGGGCATGAAAATGGGATGCCGCTGCATTGCAAGGCACGAAAATGGATGCTGCCATGTTGTGGGGTATGGAAATGGGCCACCGCCATGCCGCAGGGTGCAAAAACTGCGTGCCGCCCCACTGCAAGGTGCAAAAATGGCCACCACCATGCAGTGGGGTGCAAAAACAAGGCGCTGCACCTTGCAAGAATGGGGCAGGGCTAGTGAATATCATGTGGGCACTAGCCCCTCCATGTTTGCGGTGCACGCATTCTTGTGGTCCCATACGTGCACGCACACATGTAAAATTCTTCCCCCTCCCTTTTCCTCCGGTCTGCCAACTGACAAAGTTTGGTGACCTCTGTCTTAGTGGGTCACAATCTGAAGATGAGACCACATCGTGATGCAGCTTCAGAATAGCAAATGTAATAGCATCGAGGTTCAAAAGAAATAATTGATCCTCTCGGCTCTGCATGAGTTATGCCCTACCCAGAATATAAATTCCAGTTCTGGTGAAATCCTTTAATTCTATGAACCCTCCAAGCATTTCTTTTTCTCCTTTTCAACCTATTTTAAAAGGATTCAGAATGTTAGCTGTAATATATACCGTTGTTTGTCTTCTGTAATGCCAGAATTGTTCCTTTTGTTTTTTGAATCTAAGAACTGGACACTAATCTCGGGTTTAGAAAATCACTCCAAAGGAGATTTCCAATATTTCTTAAACTACACTGTCACAGAATCTGCATTAAATACACAGGGAATCAAAGCCCGCCATGGGTAGCCTACTAATTGTCTTTTGGCAATGAATAGGTTTTACTTTGAAAGAATTCGAAGAGGGGATCCTAATTGCATTTCAATACAAGGAGAAACGGGTTCCTGAGAAAAGAAAAAAATGAAAGAGATCAAAGAACAACTAGCACCTTCTAATTTAAATTATGCTCGATAGAAAATAAAATATTCAGATGGAAGACTTTCTTTAAAGACTCCTTTTGTTACATATCAAGCAGCTGTGAATATCCTCCCCCCCCCTTTGCTTGCTGTATTATAGAGCCTTCAAAGAATGGGGGGGGGAGTTCTTTCTCTCCCCCCCACATAGAATGGGGCAATTCCTGCATTTAGCTTCAAAATCCCTTTCTGGAACATTCCAAAGAAGAATGAATCCTGTCCTTGTTCATAGCCTCTGTTGGATTTATAAGAGTTGCATGTAGTGGAACTACGGCTTGAAGGTGCTTGTGAAATTCATTACGCTCCAGGTTGCTTACAGTTTTGTTATTTTCCTGATTTTCCACATACAAAAACCTTGGCAATTAATTATGACTGGGGATCTTGCAGTACTGCACAATTGGAGCTGCAAATTAATTTCCAGGAATACATTAAAATACTATAGAATAATATCTATCCATTCACCCACCCACCATAGTTGGATGTTGTTATTTTCAGTCTTTGGGACTATACTTAAAATGGCAATTGTTTTCAAAGTAATATATATAAAGGAGTTTGTATGTATGTTTGCACAAGCACACATACGAGTGGATATTTAACAACACCATTCTTCCATCCTAAACAATTGAATTATCATGTTGGCTGAGCTTTACCCATAATTATTCAAAGCATGAATCAATGCAATTGGTTGTGGGGGGGGGAATGTGGTAAATTAGATTAAACAGTGAACATAAAGTTTGCCAGTAGTCCATCTGGCTTATTAATTAATGTATGGCATATCTTGGCACTTTTTAATATTATATCCTACAATCATTTGTTAGCAAGCTAAAAATAGACTCCAATGAGTGTAATAGCTAAATTAGTACAAATTAATGATTTGAGAAGGATCTAATGCAGCAGGAAGAAATTTATCCTCTGCGTATTATCACCTTAAATCCATTACACCAATAGACCATAACAAAAGGAAAGAAAATCAGCATTTATTTATAAAAAAAAAGTGTTATTTCTTTCAAACACAGACAATTATTTTTATCCAAGTTTTGGTCACCACATGAAGTTAAAAACTCGTCTGTTGGACAGTAACAGTAAAAATGAGGATAGTTCCTGACTTTGTATATTTAAGTTACATTCATCAGTTGCATAAAATGAGATGATTCGTTGCATCAAACCTCCTGGAAAAAAAAAGTTTTTAAGTAGGTTTCTAAAGGAGAGCAAGACATGATTGATGGAGAGATGCTAATGCTTGACTCTTAGCAACTACATAAACAAGTACTCAGCAGGATCAAATCCCTTTTTACAACCCTGTAAATCCCTTAATTCAGGGCTTTTCAACCAGTGGTACGGGTACCACCTGTGGTACATTGGCACCTGGCAGGTGGTACGCGACCATGTTAGAAAAGTGGCAGTGGGGGAGGGGAATGAGCTGAACAGGTGGCAGCACCAAACAAGCCTGAGCAAGAGACGGCTGGAGCTGCAGGGCTGTCAGGGCTCAGCGGAAGCGCCAGGATCACCACCAGGCTCCAGCTGGAGCTCGGCGCTGATCCTGGCGCTTCTGCTGAGTCCAGAAGAAGCGCCGATCAGCTGGAATGTTGCAGCATCTCCAGGGTCTTGTGACTTACATTCAGATGCTTGGCAACTGATTCATATTTATGATGGCCACAGTGTCCCAGGGTCATGTGAAGTGACCTGCTGCAACCACCCAGCAGAGGGGGGGGGAATAAAAAGCAAACACACCCCGTCCCATCCCAACTGCCAATCCTCAACAGAAATGCTCACAACGATGAAAACCTCGGACAGGAGGGAGAGCGCCACCGGGCGGGGCAGGCAGGTGTCTTGCTTGGCTGAGGCTTGGAGGGCAATTTTTTCAGTGCCATTGTAAGTTCAAACAGTCACTAAGTGAACTGTTGTAAGTCGAGGACTACCTGTCCTTCATCACTTTTTTCCTTTTTTTGGTCATGAGGTTTTTGACACCTTGCTAGGTGACTGGTGGTCCTCGGATGTTGCCATATCCTAAAAGTGGTACAATGGGTGTTCTATAGAGTGTCACAGCAAAAAAAACAATGCCTGCCGATTCTGATGTTTGTGGACATAAACACACCCCAGCATCTTAATATCTTTTCAGAGGCCTTCATGGTCACTCTCTCAACTGCTAGTGTCCTTCTCAACTTCTGTTTCCTTTCCTGATGATAGTAAAAGACAGGGGTTATCTACCACCTGGGTATGTCCTTTATCCACGTTAAGGCTGGTTGTTGTAGTGATTGTCGTTAGAATGATGTTATTTATATCTAATCTTAGTCCCTTTCTTTCAGTATGCTACCCTCCCTGATTCTTGTTTCTAGACCTTTCAGATCATTTGCAGAGCAGTATCATCAACATGGCACAGATTATTAATGTTTCCTCTTCCATTTTTAAAACCATACTCATCTTCCAATTTAGTTCCCCTCAATATATCTTCAACACACTCTTTCAGAATAACTGGTGTAAGAGTATGCAATTTTGTCACATTCCCTTGCCAACCTAAGTCACTCAGTTTTGTCATGTCCCATTTGTCCATCCATTCCTCTTTTTTTGATACTTTACAGCATAATTGGCACTGTTCCCATGCGTATTTAACTTGACTGATGCAGCTTGGGTATGTTGAGGGACATCAAAAAGTCTCCTTTTTGATCCTCTGTAAAATGGATTGGGACTGGGACTGAATTAGTGTCACTGAGCCAGTTGTATCGTCAACCACAGTTCAATTACTCCATTATTCCTATATATTTCTCAAAGGGAAAAAAAAGATATTTTGGAAAGAAGAGAAAGATTGGCTGAAAAACTCACTGCCAAGGTCTGGTAGCACAGAACATAACTTACCAATAAGGTAAAGGTTCCCCCGCACATGCGTGCTAGTTGTTTCCAACTCTAGGGGCTGGTGCTCATCTCCATTTCAAAGCCGAAGAGCCAGCGCTTGTCCAAGGACATCTCCGTGGTCATGTGGCCAGCATGACTAGACGCCAAAGGCGCACGGAACGCTGTTACCTTCCCACCATAGTGGTCCCTATTTTTCTACTTGCATTTTTATGTGCTTTCGAACTGCTAGGTTGGCAGAAGCTGGGATGAGTAACAGGTGCTCACTCTGTTACGCGGCACTCAGGATTCAACCTGCCAAACTGCCGACCTTCTGATGACAAGCTCAGTGTCCTAACCCACTGAGCCACCGCATCCCTAACTTACTAATACTGATTACCAAAGTTGGATTTACGCAAGTATAAGAAATGTGATTTTGTCCCACTCAGACAGTGTAACTGCTCTACTCACTGTGAACCTTAATCTCTCAAAAAGGCTCCAGGTTTTCTACCTGCGAATGGACACATAGGCAAAATATATATATATCCAACCAGGCATGAAACAAACATTGATGATAGATTCTGTTCTTCATCTCTCTGAGTCATTTGATTATAATCTACCCAATAATTTTCAAACACTAGAAATGTATAGTTTGAGGCAGAACATTAAACCCTGTTTGTCCTAGATGTATTAATGGGCACCAGGGCTGTTATAGGCCTTAAGATGAATTAAAGGTTAAAAATGTGGTATTAAATTGATAATGAATGTTTAGCTTGCAAAGTCCATTAAGCACTGAGATGCAAGTTCGTTCAATATATAATTCAACAGACGTAGCCTTCTCTATTAGGGCTATGAGATATAGGCTGGAAACATTCAGACAACCGTTAAATTTTTCTAGCTTTTTACACCCATTCAGTGGCTATCCCTCTCTTTGCAGTTCCATAGTAAGCAAGAGCTATTAATTGAGGATTACAATATAGACTTTCAGAATTGAGAAAGTTTTGAATTTTTCTCCTCCAGTTTGAGATTTTTCCAGATCTATTTCACTACGGTTCTCAAATTTCTGGAAAACACACCCAGCCAGGAAAAGCTGTTTTAATTCAATATTTGTAACAAACACAGTAAGTTTTAAACATAAACCATAAACAAGATGTCTTGCCAGAAACATGTATGTTCCAAAGCCATCCCATCCTTACCTTCAAATTGTACTATACACCTTGCTCAGAACTTGGTTCTTGTTCTAAAAAATGCCAGATGCAAATAATACCTTTGCAAATATGATCACAGGTGAACACTAATGTATATGCATATCAGTCTCCCTTTAATTCTTTGTTAGCAATCCAAAAAAAACCCAAAAAAAACAAAAAAATTTACACAAATATGAGCTGTCACTGCTGTGACTACTGCCCGTTGATGGCCTTGGGTTAGGCTGAAACAGGAAATAAGATTTGTCCCATGTTTGGGGCCTAGCAAGGTAATCTAAATACTTAACAAACATTATATATATATATATATATATATATATATATATATATATATATATATATATATATATATATATATATATATATATATGTTTTCGTAGATTCTCGCGGGTGTCTGTATGTGTAGATCTAGAGTCTTGGGTTTCTTCCCGCGTTCCTTTCATCTTCAGAAAGTTGTGGCGACGTTTCGACGAAATCCCATCCGTCATCATCAGGCCGGAGTGTTCCTTCTGCTGCTTCCAGGATATGTATGTATGTATGTTAAATGTATGTTAGGTATTTAGAATGCACTTGCTTAAGTCGCAAACACGGGACAAATCTTATTTCCTGTTTCAGCCTAACCCAAGGCCATCTACAGGCAGTAGCCACAGCAGTGGCAGCTCATATTTGTGTATCTTTTTTTTTTGGCTTGCTAACAAAGAAGAAAGGGAGACAGATATGATAATTTCAAACTTATTTGTTCTCATCAGTCAGCCATACACTTCTGAGATTGGAACATGGGCCGACTGCATCTTAAGCAGTTGTTTTAACCCCTAGGCCATAGGCTCTCTCTCTCTCTTTGTTAGCTGAGAAGCAAGGGAGATATGTGTTAAATGTTTGTTAGGTATTTAGAATGCACTTGTTTAAGTCCCAAACACGGGACAAATCTTATTTCCTGTTTCAGCCTAACCCAAGGCCATCTACAGGCAGTAGCCACAGCAGTGGCAGCTCATATTTGTGGTGTTGTGTTTTTTTTTTGGCTTGCTAACAAAGAAGAAAGGGAGACAGATATCTCAGAAGGGTATGGCTGACTGATGAGAACAAATAAGTTTGAAATGATCATATCTGTCTCCCTTTATTCTTTGTAAGCAAGCCAAAAAAAATACATATATTTATCCCAGAATTTTTCAGCCAGCGGGCCAAGTTTGAAGACCCCTGATTTAGCATAACCATTCATTTAGTGGTGTTGTAACTTTAGTTAAAGTTTTAACAGCACTTTAAAAAATTATTTATAACTGATTCTTGCATATATGAATATCCCAGCATCACCAGGGCCAAGTGATCAAACGTCAGGCTCTTAGCAACTGGCAAGTATTTATGATGGTTGCAAATTCTGGGGTCATGTGATCACCATTCCCAGCTGGCTTCCAACAAACAAAATCAATGGGAAAAGCCAAATTCACTTAACAGCCATGTTGCATAACAACTTGCAGTGATCTGCTTAACAATTATGGCAAAAAAGGATATAAAATCACTTAACAATCAGTTTGCTTAGCAAAGGTCATTCTGGTCACATTGTGGTCTTTGCTTCAACTGATTTGGGGTGAGGAATAGACAGAAGACATGGACATTGAAGGCAACCCCAATGGTAATTTTCTTTCAGCATAATTCTAATGACAATTTTATCTACAAGGTCTGTGACTCAGATAGATAGATAGATAGATAAGATAAATAGATAACCTTTATTGTCATTTTTTTTTCCTGTGGGCACAATCGCACACATTAAAAATGAAATTTAGTTGCTTCCTCTCAAAGTGTACACGTACATAGCACATTCCAAACATACTCAGGGTGCCACCGCTCAAGGAATGTCGGCTGGTGGCCCCCAGGGGGAGGGCATTCTCAGTGGGTGCGCCAGCCCTCTGGAACAGCTTGCCAACCGAAATCCGGATGGCCCCCGACCTCCGCACCTTCCGGCGCGACGTAAAAACTTACCTGTTCCAGCAGTCCGGCCTGGCCTGATAGCTCTAATTGGGGTCCCAGTTTGTTTTTTCCTATTGTTTTTTTCACTATTGTTCAATCTGTATACCTACCTTATTCTGTACACCGCCCCGAGTCCCTCGGGAGAAGGGCGGTTTATAAAAACAAATAAATAAATAAATAAATAAATAAATAAATAAATACTATATACAACATATGTATATAGACCTACACCCTTACATATAAGTAACATATAAATATTATTCACTGTCCATCCTGAATACATAATGGAAGGAGGAAGCTTTAGAGTTCACAAGGTTAATGCTGAATGGAACAAAACTATAGCTGAATCTGGATGTTCTGCTTCGGATACCATGGAGCCTCCTCCCAGAAGGTAACAAGGAAAACAGGTTGTGAAGAGGATGTGTAGCATCCCAGACAACCTTACGGACCCTGGTCAAGCAACGCTTCTGTGCTACATCCTGGATGGAAGGGAGGGAACTGCCAATGATATTCTCGGCCATCCTCACCACTCTCTGCACCGCCTTCCTGTCTGAAGCAGGGATGCTTCCGAACCAGATTGTAATGCAATATGACAGGATGCTCTCAATCGTCCCTCTATAGAAAGTGGTCAGGACAGGGGAAGGAAGATGTGCTTTTCTCATGCGACGCAGAAAATGCAGGCGCTGCTGTGCCTGCTTCACCAGTGTCTCGCTGTTGAGCAACCAAGCCAGCCTACTTGTTAACTGCACACCCAGGAATTTGATGCTGGTAACCATCTCCACAGGTGAATCGTTAATGCACAGAGATGTTTGTCTGTGCCTGCCTTTTCTGAAAAGACTAAGAGAGATCTCACTGTCTGGATGCCTTGCTCTCCAGACTGGACCTGGAAACAGCTTCAGTGTCACACCTTAAACTCTGAAGCTGAATCTGGCTTGCTTGTTGGAAATTGAATACTGTTTATAACCTCCCCATGGCAACTCTAGCTGAAGAACGATTTATTCTTTTATGGCCAGATATAAACATTAAGTGGGCTTGATTTATAACAAGTCTGTATATTCTGTGCAAGAGCACATTTGGTTACGAAGCTGCTGAAAATTCACTAGGACTGAATCTCCACTTTTGGAGGGTAAGAGATTGAGAAACATATATTTTTATTTATTTTTTATTTTAATACCATTTATATCCCGCCCTTCTCCGAAGACTCAGGGCGGCTTACACTCTAAGCACAAATCAATGTGCTTAGCAATAGCCTTCATTCTATGTATATGCCTGCTTATTATTAGGGCTTTCGCCCCCCCCCCAGCGGCATTATTACAAAGTCAGCTTATTGCCCCCAACAATCTGGGTCCTCATTTTACCTACCTCGGAAGGATGGAAGGCTGAGTCAACCTTGAGCCTGGAGGGACTCGAACCTGCACTAATTGCAGGCAGCTGGTGTTACTTAAGGAGGCATTAGCCCACTGCTCCACCAAGGCTCTACTTGATATGTATTCAAATATTAATGTTACGTTATTAATAGTTATGTTAAACTAGTTATGGGTTAACTGTTATAAATGCTACATGAGGTAAACGCCGCTGACAGGAAAACACACGGCAATTTGACAGC
This sequence comes from Vipera berus, assembly GCF_964194415.1. Lineage (NCBI taxonomy): Eukaryota > Metazoa > Chordata > Lepidosauria > Squamata > Viperidae > Vipera > Vipera berus. The sequence continues at coordinate 10,919,368 of NC_138208.1, read as the reverse complement.
TGTCAAATTGCCGTCGGCTACCGCGCAAGTGCAACGATTAACAGCTCCACACGTGGACTCAAGCTGTCAGAAGCCGACTCAGCCGATTGGCCCAGCAGACTGGCGGGAGAAGCCGGGTTGCGGATTGGAGGAGCCAACTTCCAGCTGGCTATATAAAGAAGTCAAACCGGCTGACTTTCACCGGGTGTACCTCAATAAACAAATGTAGCTGAGCCTGCTGTCTCTGCGTAATCCTTGCAATCGCTAGCCACTTCACTGGCGACGAGGATGGGATACGCTTGCTAAGCTGAAGTCACTGAGCTTAGGAAGGGCAACCTTCTGGAGGCTCAGAGCTAGTCACTTGGAAGTTATAACTTCCACCTCACAGCAAGCAGATAGGAGAACCGAGACAGCATGGCCGCATTCGGTCAGATACGTGAGTTCGACACCAGATACCCCGAGTGCTGGGAATCGCACCTAGGCCAAATAGAAGGGTTCCTGCTGGTTAGTAAAATAACCGATGACCGGGATAAGGCAGCAGCCCTCTTGTACTTGAGCGGAACCGCGGTGTACAACGTGGCCGTCGGACTATGCAGCCCAGAACCGGTCGCGCAAGTAACCTACGCTGAGCTCACCGAGAAGCTCAGCAAACACTACATGCCGACACGTTCTGAGATCTACTGGAGAGTCCAGTTCGCGAAGCCAACGACCCGGGGAACCAGCAGCCGACTTCGTAGCGGGAGTAAGGCAAGCCGCCAGGTGGTGTCACTTTCCGGACCTGGAGGACCGGATAAGGGACCAACTGGTCATAGGTCTGAGAGACGAGCGCCTCCAGAGAAAAATAATCGTGAAACCCACCCTGAATCTAGCTGAAGTCACTAGAGAGATTCAGGCATACGAAGATAGCCACTCGGAAGACTTCGCCAAAGCTGAAAACGGACAAACCGGAGCCGTGAACCAGGGGGAAATAGTCCCCAGGGATAAAGGAGAGCTGGAAGACCTCACCGATGTGGACACCATCCACCGTCGGCTCGAAAGGCTTCAAACACAAAAAGCCGAACGAGAAGAAGGAGCGAGACCCAAGAACAACACCCGAGAACGTCGAACCGCCTGTGCCAGCTGTGGAGGGAACCACATCAGATCCTCCTGCAGGTTCAGGAACGCCAAGTGCCACAACTGTGGCAAATCGGGTCACATCAAAACAGCGTGCAGAAGCCGCAACCGCAAAGATCTCCACGAAGTCGAGGCATCGTCCCCAGGTATGACATTCCAGCCAACCCTAAAGGCCGAGCCCCCCAGATACCTAGTACAGGCAGTAGATAAGGAAGGAGAAAGGGGGGAGGGCCACATTCTAACCCCTAAGGTTAAAATCAAAGCCAGATTACAAGGACTACCATGCGAACTGGAGGTAGACTCCGGCTCCGCAGTCATCCTAATATCTGGGAAGACATTCAGGGAAATTTGCCAAAAAAGCCACAAACAAATTCCCTTAAAACCACCCCAGATAATTCTGGCAGACTACCAGAAGTCCCCAATACCCCTGAAGGGCCGAGCGAAAATTTTTGTTGAATTCAAGAAGTTTCGGGGACCCCTTAACGTCCTAGTCACCCAGGAAAACAGATCAAACCTAATCGAATTGGATTGGTTTAAAGCACTAGGCATAAAACTAACAGGCGTTAATAAAATACAGGCCGCAAGCCTCGAAGACGTCTGCAAACAATTTGCAGACGTCTTCAACGGCTCCCTAGGTAAATACACAGGGCCCCCAATCACCCTTAAACTAAAACCAGAGGTACCACCCATAAGAATAAGGGCACGAAGGGTTCCGTTCGCCCTCAAACAGAAGATTGAGGACGAACTGGACCGCCTTGTCAAAATAGGAGTCCTAGAGCCCACCGACGGAGGGACCTGGGAAACCCCTATAGTGACACCTATTAAACCGAATGGCCAAATTAGATTATGTGCCGATTATAAAGCTACTCTAAACCGGGCACTCAACGCACATGCTTACCCGGTCCCCACGGTGAAGGATGTCCTCTCCTCTGTCCATTCCGGCACCATGTTTGCCAAGCTTGACTTGGCGCAGGCGTATTTACAGCTCCCTGTAACTCCTGAAACCGCAGATGCGCAAACCATCGTTACTCACCGCGGGGCTTTTAAAGTTAAACGCCTCCAATTCGGCATTTCAGCAGCCCCAGGAATTTTCCAAGAAATAATGGAAAAAACATTAAAAGGAATTCCTGGGGTATGCCCTTATTTCGACGATGTCCTCATCGCCAGAGAAAATAGAGAAAATTTAGCAGAACGACTGTCAGCTGTTCTGACCAGATTCAGAGCAGCAGGTCTCAAACTACACAAACAGAAATGCCAGATAGGGGTTCCCTCAACCGAGTTCCTCGGTTACAAAATAGATGCCCATGGGGTCCACTCAACAGACACCAAGATCAAAGCTATCAAGGCTGCCCCAACACCAAAAAATAAACAAGAGTTACAAGCGTTCTTAGGACTCTTGAACTTTTATCACTCATTCTTGCCACATAAAGCCACCATAGCAGAACCATTGCATCGGCTTTTAGATAAGGGACGTCCATGGCTCTGGACAGCGGAACACGATACCAGTTTTAACAAACTTAAAGACGCTTTATGCAACAGTTCCACTGTCACCTTATTTAGAGAAGACCTCCCCCTGTGCATCGCGTGCGATGCATCTCCATACGGGATAGGGGCTGTCCTCAGTCATCTGCTGGACTCAGGGATTCAAAAACCCATAGCTTTCTATTCAAGGACTCTCACAAAAGCAGAGAGGAATTATGCCCAAATAGATAGAGAAGCTCTGGCCATTGTCGCCGGAGTCAAAAAATTCCATGATTACCTATATGGTAGGAATTTCACTATTTACACGGACCACAAACCCCTTCTTGGCATATTCACCTGGAATAAATTAACCCCGCAAATACTCTCACCTAGAATACTACGATGGTCGACTTTCTTGTCGGCCTATTCGTTCCAACTAATCCACAAACCAGGAAAAGAGCTGGGGCACGCAGATGGCCTCAGCAGACTGCCCCTGCCCTATTCAGACCCAGACCCGGCCCCAGCAGGGCGCATTTTGGCGATCTTGGAGCTGCCAGAAAGCCCCTTAACGGCAAAGGACATCTCCTCTGCCACAGCCACTGACAAAATTTGCAGCCGAGTATTACAGTGGGTCACTGCAGGATGGCCAACCACATGCCCGGGGCAGGACTTTAAAGCATTCTTCACAAGAAGACATGAACTGTCAGCCCACTTAGGATGCCTCCTATGGGGAAACAGGGTGGTAGTTCCGCACAAACATAGAGAAAAAACCTTACTTACACTACACGAGGGACACCCAGGGATAGTTAAAATGAAAGCCCTGGCAAGGAGTTACGTATGGTGGCCAGACATAGATAGCAACATAGAAAGCCACGTTGCAGGCTGCTATCCCTGCCAATTAACACGCTCAGCTCCACCTCAGAGCCCACCACACAGATGGGAGTCAACCAAAAATCCTTGGTCCAGGGTCCATTTGGATTTTGCCGGACCATTCCAAGGACAAACATTCCTAATCGCTGTAGATAGTTTTTCGAAATGGCTAGAGGTAGTCCCAGTCCACAGCATCACCACTGCTACCACAGTACAGGTACTGCGGGGGCTTTTCACAACACACGGCCTCCCTGACATCCTTGTTACCGATAATGGGCCCCAATTTACCTCTCGCGAATTTCACATATTCACGAGGGGCAACTCTCTTAAACACATTACATCGGCGCCCTTCCACCCCTCGTCCAACGGGATGGCAGAAGTCATGGTGAGGTCCACCAAGGACGCCCTCAGAAAAATTGTCAAAGGCAACTGGCATCAACGACTTTCCCAATACCTGCTCGCCCAGCACACCACCCCATGCACCACCACGGGTAAATCTCCGGCAGAATTACGATGGGGCCGTCGGCTCATCACTCGACTGGACAAAATGCACCCAGATAGATCCAACACCGAAACGGACCAACCCCTGCCCCCAAGAACCTTTGCAATTGGACAAAATGTGTGGGCCCGTAATTACTCAGAAGGACCTAAGTGGCTTCAAGGTATTGTCATCGACCAAATGGGGCCACTCTCATACTTGATACACACACAACACAACGGACATATTCACAGGCACACAGACCAATTGAGAAACCGACAACCCCAAAACATCCCACACCCTGCACAAGCCGATTCCGCAGAGCCGCAACAAGAATTCGAAACCTGTCACCTCCCCGCAATAATCCAACCAGGACCGGGGGAAGGGGTACAAGAGAACGAAAGAACCCCTCGACGCTCCAGCCGGAGTAGACAACCACCAATGTACTTGCAAGACTACGAATGGCAAGGCAACAGGCATCATCGAGGGGAGAAGAACAACACCAGTTCAGGGGAGGGGTAAGGGGTGATATGTATTCAAATATTAATGTTACGTTATTAATAGTTATGTTAAACTAGTTATGGGTTAACTGTTATAAATGCTACATGAGGTAAACGCCGCTGACAGGAAAACACGCGGCAATTTGACAGCTGTCAAATTGCCGTTGGCTACCGCGCAAGCGCAACGATTGACAGCTCCACACGCGGACTCAAGCTGTCAGAAGCCGACTCAGCCGATTGGCCCAGCAGACTGGCGGGAGAAGCCGGGTTGCGGATTGGAGGAGCCAACTTCCAGCTGGCTATATAAAGAAGTCAAACCGGCTGACTTTCGCCGGGTGTACCTCAATAAACGAATGTAGCTGAGCCTGCTGTCTCTGCGTAATCCTTGCCATCGCTAGCCACTTCACTACTATATAGTAAATAGCTTGGACCTTGGTTCACCCAGTTTTATATTAAAGGGTTAATAACTATTGGACTGCTACACCATATTGATATTTACTTTGCCATGCTAAAGAGATGACTATTCTCAGCGGCCACTAGGAAAATCACATCTGGAGAACAGAAATTCTGTGTGATTCACATCACTTGTCTGTGCATTATTTTTACTTATGAATTCACCTATAATCTCCATTTCTAAAATTCTGAATAGTGTACAGAATTAGAAACAAAGAATGTAAAACATCAGGCAGAAGAGAAAAGCAAATACTTACTCAGTGGAACAGACGCAAAACTTGAAGGGAGACTTCCTAATGTGAGGTGGGTTTTTTTGTTTTTTTTTAGGGAACAAATAATGTCACAAACATTTGCCATGATGGACTAGTGTAAGTAAATAGTAGTTCAAAACATAAGGACAACTCAAAGGAATAACAACAACATAAAGCATCAATATGTAAGGATGTTGTTTGAGAAAGGATGACTATTCTTGTCAGTAAGAAATGAAGTGATAAGCCCTTATTATCATTAATAGCTGGTAATTTAATGAATTACTACTTGTAATTCATGACATGATTGCACTAATTTGTTTAGGCTGTGTAAATATTCAACAAGATGTTAAGATTTAGACAGTGGTGCAGAATTCATTTAGTGTAGCTTTTTCTAATGGGTTGCCCTGCAGACATGATGGAATAGATTTCTAGGGGCTGGGAACGGCTGATTTAAATGATGATCACAAACATTAGTCTGGATGCTTTTGAGTACCGTAAATATATGGAGATCTGAAATCTGCAGTAATAAAGGATCTTTTGGAAAGTGATTGCCTTTAACAACTCCATCAAATGGAGATGGACACGTTTCTAAAGAGATATCCCTGGGAATGTGCTCTCTGTCTCTCTGTCTCTCTGTGTGAGTGTGTGTGTGTGTGTGTGTGTCTGTCTGTCTGTCTGTCTGTCTCTGTCTCTCTGTCTCTCTGTCTCTGTCTGTGTGTGTGTGTGTGTGTGTGTGTGTGTGTGTCTGTTTCTGTCTCTCTCTCTCTCTCTCTCTCTCTCTCTCTCTCTCTCTCTCTCTCTCTCTCTCTCTCTCTCTCTCTCTCTTAATGAGAAGTTCTACAAATATATTATGAGCTCATTTTAGTGGTTGCAGCCAGGCAATTGTATGTTAATCAAATGTTTCCTATGATTTACCGGACCTTGAAAAAGAGGATTCCTTGAAGTTCTGATGGATAATTTAATCAATGGAATTTCCTTTTTTTTTAAACTGCCGTTGGCTAACCAATACCTGTTAAATTACATGTGACTGAAAACCCATTTATTTTGTTACTTTATATATCAGAATGTACTCATTCTATATTTTTACTATATAAAACAACTCTGCAGCAGTAAAAAAGGCAGATTTTTTATAACTTACAATCAGATCTCAGTGCAATTAATAAACTTCACCATACAGGTGAAATGTCCAAATTTGCACTATTTGAAGAAATATTTCTATGAAAAATAGGGTTATTGGTTCCAGCTTGCAATGGAAACATAAATTGGTATATGTTTATTAATGAAATATAGCGGTAAAGATTAAAATAATATCATTACAACTTAAATTTATTTTTAACAAATTCACAGAGTAGTTATAAAAGCACCATAAAAACATCATTCCTATCTATCTGATGGGTAGATGGATAGATGTAGATAGAAGGATGATAGATGATAGATAATAAATGGATAGATAGATAGATAGATAGATAGATAGATAGATAGATAGATAGATAGACAGACAGATAGATAGATAAATAGATAGACAGACAGATGATAGTTGGATAGATAGATGATAGATTTATAGATGATAGATGATAGATAGATAGATAGATAGATAGATAGATAGATAGATAGATAGATAGATAGATAGATAGATAGATAGATAGATAGATAGATAGATAGATAGATAGATGATAGACAGACAGACAGACAGACAGACAGACAGACAGGCTTATATATCACTTCACAGTACTTTACAGCCTTATCTAAAAGGTTTACAGAGAGTCAGCATATTGCCCCCAACAACCTGGGTCCTCTCTTTACAGACCTTGGAAGGATGGAAGGCTGAGTCAACCTTGAGCCAGCCAGAAGTGAACTGCTGAACTGCTGACAGTCGGCAGTCAGCAGAAGTAGCCTGGAGCTCTACTTTCTAACTATTGCGCCACTTGTAATAATAATGAAAGCTAGTGCCAATAATAATGAAACCTAGCGCCAATGCCCAAAGCAACTGTCCCAAAAGTGCCCTGCCTGTTCCCCACCATCAGATGTATAATGTGTTAGATATTATCCTAGCCCTGGTGGTGCAATGGTTAGAATGGAGGATTGCAGGCTGACTCTGGTCACTGTCAGAAGTTCAGTCCTGACCAGCTCGAGGTTGACTCAGCCTTCCATCCTTCCGAGACCAGTAAAATGACCCAGATTTCTTTTTTTTTTTTTTTTGTGGAGGGAAGCAATAGGCTGACTCTGTAAAACCATTCAGAGAGGGCTGCAAAGCATCATGGAGCAGTATATAAGTCTATTCAGTTTAAGCGGACGGCTTAGATTTCACCTCAATCACCCCATAAACAAATCATTCAGGCAAAATTCAAATATTCCGTCTAAAAAGTCTTCAGATGGAAAATCTGTTTTCAAAAAAAAAAAAAAATCTGCAGCGTGCAAAAAAAAAAAATCCATGCAAGGTTCTTTCCTGAGATCTCATTGGTTTCAGACTGTTGTGCAGATTAGCTAAGCATTTGGCCACTTAGAAATTTGCAGCCTCGGGACAAGAAGGAGGAGGGAGAGGCACCGTAGATTCTTCTAATTACAGCAGATAGTTGCTGTCTGAGGGAAAGGATCTTTTGTCTTTATCCATCTGCTTCACATTCTCTCCCTTCTTGCTTAGATGCAAGCCGTCTTCATGACAAATCATGGCTTCCCATAAAGACGAGGAAATGAAAGCTGGTACGGAAGGGCTGCGGAGTAGTCTGGCTGATTTATTGTTTAAAAATGCTAGAACTTTTCACCTGCCCAACAGCCAGTCCTGTGGGACTTCCATCTGCAAAGGTCATATTTCCATGATGCATGAAGCAAGACCTTCCCTTAGGGCATACGTGATGCGATCACACAAACAGCAACGAGACCAAACAAATGGCTGTGCACTTGATGTGAATTGCAGGCAGACCACAATTTACAGGAGGCTCATCTTGAGGTACATTTCTAGGTTGCATGTTATCTCCCTCACGCACACCCACACCCACACACAAAAAAAATAATGCATTGGGACATGCATGTTTTTGGTACTCTTTTATAGATTAGCCAGATTGCAGCCACAGACTCTGTATTTATTTTTAATGAATTCCTGCAGATTAAGGCGGAAGGCAAGAGGGCTCCAGAGAGGAATTTCAGAAAACTGCATCTTTATCATCACTTTTTATTATCCCATTTAAATAAGGCTGTTTCTAGCCATTCTTTCAAATGCGACATTCAAAGTTGAAAGCCCCCAAACCACGTTAAAGCTATGTGTGTTGCATTGGCCAGGCTTCTCTCCATCTGTATGCTTTTTGCTATTTGTGTAAAGATTGTTTGGCCTCCGTCGTCTTCTTCCTTAGTGCCTCTTCCCACCAGCCAAGTAGAACACACCTTCTCTTTAATCTCAAAGAGATTAGAAGCTTGCTCCAGATCAAATATGTTCTTTGCTTTGGCCATGGCTTTGATCTCCATGAGGCCAGAAGATAATGGACCATAGAACTCCACTCCAAATCTCACCCTGCCATCCATTTTTGCATTTGGGTTGAATTTTTTTTTAACCTCTGGGATATCTGGATCCCTGTCCCTAGCATTGAGAATTTTCTTCCCCAGGAACCAAATATGGCTGATTTTTAAAGAGAGCATCCAGAACCATTTTGAAGCAGGAAATTCCATCCTGAATCTCAACCCGGTGTCCATTCTTACATTCGGGTTAAGAAAAATTGTGGCCTCCCAGCCACCAGAGTCCCTAAAGTTCATCAGGAATGATTTTTAAAAAGTGCGACCATCAGCATCACTTTATGAAACCCTAGTGTTGAAAGAAAGATCTTCATCAGGGTCCATCCAAGCTGGGAATAAACAACATGGAGACTGCTTTAGAAAGAGGGTTGTAGTTTATTGAAGAGGAGAGCCAGGCAGAAAGATGGCTCTGGAAAAAGGACTGACCACATGTAGCAGGGAGTGGTGGGCTTTGATACCTTCTGGGGCTCTTGAGGTTGTTTCCTGTTCCTGTTTGAAGCTTTGTATTTCCTGTGTCATGTACTTTCACCTGAGTCTGAGTGTGCCCTTTTGGTATTGGTGGGTTAATCCTATTATGTTTCCTGTCCTTAGAGTTTGGGTGGGGGTATGTAGATGTTAGGTGTTTTTGTCTTCCTAATAGCTTCTGGCTCCAACCTCCCTGAATGAATTATTACATCTGGATTTCTAAAAGCTGGCTTTTGCCTAGGGAGTGGGCTGATTTCTGGGAGCTGGTTTTTTTTTCTTTTTAAAAGATCTTCTCCATTATTCCTTTGGGAAAATATATTCTGCCTTTTTAATATTTCCCAAAATATTTCTTTCTCTGGATTCTTCCCACAATAGAAAGACCACACCTGGAATATTGCAACCAATTTTGGTCTCCATCCTGCAAAAAAGATGTTGACACTTTGGGAAAAGTTCAGAGAAGAGCAACTAAGATGATCAAAGGCCTGGGGACTAAAACATACGAAGAACAACTACGGGACTTGAGTTTGGCTAGTCTAAAGAAAAGAAGAAATTGGGGTGACATGATAGCAATGTTTCAGTATCTAAGAGGCTCCCATAGAGAACAGATGGACAACTTGTTTTTCAAAACATCAGAAGGCAGGACAAGAAACAATGGTTGGAAACTGATCAAAGAGAGAAGCAACCTGGAATTAAGGAGAAACTTCCTAACAGTGAGGACAATTAACCAGTGGAACAGCTTGCCTCCATAAATCATGGGTGCTCCATCACTGGAGATTTTAAAGAAGAGACTGAACAGTCACTTGTCTGAGATGGTATAGGATCTCCTGCTTGAGCAGGGGGCTGGACTAGAAGACCTTCAATGTCCCTTCCAGTTCTATTCTATTCTACCATTTTTAACCATGAAATTCCAGCCTGAATCTCATCCTGGCATCCGTTTTTGCATTCAGCTTGAAAAAAATATTGTCTTTCTGCCTACCCACATCTCTCCTCCTTTTTTTTTTTATTTTTTTTCCATTTCTCTTGTCTAAGCTTCAGATGAATTATATGCTTCACCTTTCATCCCGTGGATTTCAGGTCTGATAATATTGATATCATAAAATCCTCTTCAGTGTTTAAAATAATCTTGTTCTTTTAGATCTTATTTATATCGCATCCTTAAAATAATAATTGCTCAGTGCACCAAAAAAAATGGCTCTATGGCTGATACGCTGCTCAGTCAATCTAAATTCTTCATCTCTGGGGTTTTTTTTGTGTGTGTGTTTTTGCCAAGAATACACAGAGAGTAACTTTATGTGCCTGCAAGTCGGTTTGCAAGAATCGTTATGCAAACTGATGCCCGGCAGGGGGAAAAAGAAAAAAAATCTCTTGCATTTTTCCCTCCAGCCAATTCTTATGGAAATGAATGAAAGAGACAAATTCCTTTGGAAGGAGAAGGAAGGAAGTTTCATTGAATTTCCTCTGGATATCATGTGGCGTTTCTTCTTTCGAAAGTGGTCATTCATTCCTATCCTCTGTTAGATAACCCATCACTTCTTCATTATCAGAAGCCTGCTTGGCCCCCATCATTTCTATTAAATCTCAGAGGAAATGTGTGCAGTCCCTTCTTTTTCAGATCAGGAAATGTGGGCCTTCAGCAAGACTGAATACCGTGTAAGAGAAATCCAGACTTCAGGCATAACAGCTGTTTTCTTGCAGACGTTTCATGACACAACTAGGGAACATCATCAGTTCTAGAAAGGAGAGGGGTTTGTCCTCTGTATATATAGAGGTGGCTTGCCCTGTCAAGATAGGTGGGAATGAACTTGGGGTTTCCTTGATTAGGATGTTGTTTACTGAATTGGCAGTTCTTTGATTGGGCTATTGTTTACTGCTTATATATACAAGACTTGCATATTAACAGAAAGCAAACCCTACTCCCTTCTGGCACTGGTGATGTCACCTAGTTGAGTAATGAAACATCTGCAAAAAAAAAAACAACCAAAATCAGAGAGCACCAAGGACCCCACAGTTGTTGTTGTCGTCGTCATTGTCATCATCGTCGTCGTCCTCCTCCTCCTCCTCCTCTCCTCTCCTCTGGCACTGATGATGTCACCTAGTTGGGTAATGAAACCTCTGCAAGATAACCACCAAGCTCAGAGAGCACCAAAGACACCACAGCTCTCCTCCTCCTCCTGCTCTCCTCTGGCACTGATGATGTCACCTAGTTGGGTAATGAAACATCTGCAAGATAACCACCAAGCTCAGAGAGCACCAAAGACACCACAGTTGTGCTCCTCCTCCTCCTCCTCCTCCTCCTCCTCCTCCTCCTCCTCCTCCTCCTCCTCTCCTCTGGCACTGATGATGTTACCGAGTTGGGTAATGAAACATCTGCAAGATAACCACCAAGCTCAGAGAGCACCAAAGACACCACAGCTCTCCTCCTCCTCCTGATCTCCTCTGGCATTAATGATGCCACCTAGTTGGGTAATGAAACATCTGCAAGATAACCACCAAGCTCAGAGAGCACCAAAGACACCACAGTTGTCCTCCTCCTCCCACTACCTTCTAGCACTGATGATGTCACCTAGTTGGGTAATGAAACATCTGCAAGATAACCATCAAGCTCAGAGAGCACCAAAGACACCACAGTTGTGCTCCTCCTCCTCCTCCTCCTCCTCCTCCTCTCCTCTGGCACTGATGATGTCACCTAGTTGGGTAATGAAACCTCTGCAAGATAACCACCAAGCTCAGACAGCACCAAAGACACCACAGTTGTCCTCCTCCTCCCACTACCTTCTAGCACTGATGATGTCACCTAGTTGGGTAATGAAACATCTGCAAGATAACCACCAAGCTCAGAGAGCACCAAAGACACCACAGTTGTGCTCCTCCTCCTCCTCCTCCTCCTCCTCCTCTCCTCTGGCACTGATGATGTCACCTAGTTGGGTAATGAAACCTCTGCAAGATAACCACCAAGCTCAGAGAGCACCAAGGACCCCACAGTTGTCCTCCTCCTCCTCCTCCTCCTCCTCCTCCTCCTCCTCCTCCTCCTCCTCCTGCTCTCCTCTGGCACTGATGATGTCACCTAGCTGGGTAATGAAACGTCTGCAAGTAAACCACCGAGCTTTGTTCAGTGGTTTCTTCCTCCTTTTCTGCACTCTACACAACATTGCCCTGAAAGATAACAGTATGAAAAATATCAAAGTATGTACCTTTGTGTGAGATTCTGAACTTTAAACTTAGATCTCCCCATGATGCTCAGATAACCACAGGAAAATAATTAAGCCACAATTTTAAAAAAACACACACACAGTTTTCTCCTTGGCTTATTAGATAAGATAAGAATCTTTATTGTCATTTTTTAATAATTTTCTAGCCATCCCCTGAACAGCACAAGATCAGCGTAAGCAGAGAACTTTTCTCATTTTCTCTCCTTTCTCCTAGCACTGCTCAACTGTGAATAGAAAAAGAAATAAACAAATAAATAAATAAATAAAGTGTACCTGAGAATAGACTGTACATTTCATAACTCAAAAGAAGTTCTTCCATCATGTCCTCAGTTGCTCCTCGTTTACCTACAGCGTGTAGGCAAGAGATAAAAACTTTCAGAAACTCTGTTCTGATTTGAGGGTCATTGTCAGAATGGATTTCAAAGGAACTGGTTGTGCTATTTGTGCAAAAAAAATAAAATGAAAAATAAAACCTGCGCTCAGGAAGTTAGTTGTGTCAGTTTCTTTCTGATTTAGGATATTTTCCTAAAGTCTTCCATGCCTTGGAATTCCTGCATTTGCTTGATTTCAGCCAAGGAGGATTGTTTTTTATTTAAAAAAAAATCAGCAAAAGGGGGTGTGATCAGAAAATAGGGTGAGATTCAGGCAGCACTGGGAATACTCCTGGCGTTCAGACAACTGCAGTCCCAACCCAGCAGGAGTGGATAATTAAAGATCGGAGATCATTTCTCAAGGTACCTATAATAGTTCCTTCTGATGATGGAGTTGAGTTAGAAAACCTAGTGGGTGATCTACGGGGTGGTTATTAATGTCACACGGTAGCTGCAGAATTGATATCTTACATGGTTTGCGTTGGTAGGGGTCCTGCACTATTAATTGTGAAGCAAAGGCATTTTAGTCATTTGTGCTCCTACCACAACTCCTGCTTTTGTTAAATTATTAAAGAATTGTGTCTTCATAGCTTCTTTTCCATTGTGCTTTGGTCAGTGGTGAGATTCAAATACCTGAACAACCAGTTCTCTTATTGCAGGGGTGTCAAACTCAATTTCATCAGCAATGCGGTTGCCCTCAGGGGGCCGGGTGGGTATGGCCTGGGTGGGCATGGCCTACTGGGTGGGCGTGGCCAGCTCTACATCATTCGCATCAAGGGTGCCTATGGGGGCCTGGGCAGGAGTGGGACAGATCTGAGGGTCTCTGGCAGAAGGAGGGTCTCTGGGCCAGGGCCAAGGCAGTGGGGGCCGTTCCCTCACTGTTTCCAGGATGGCTTTGCGGGCCGCATGAAACCACTTTGCGGGCCGGATCTGGCTCCCGGTCCTTGTGTTTGACATGTCTGTCTTATTGGATGCAGGCCTGGACCTTCGAGGCCTAGAACGGACTTCTGGAAGTGTCATCCATGCACTTCCGATGGGCAGTTCTAGGCCTGGGAGGCCTCCTCCAGGCCTCCGAGGCCTAGACTGGACTTCCGGAAGCAGTGTGCATTCAGCTGGTTCTCCAAGCTCAGCCAAATTTAGGTACTGGTTCTGCTGAACCAGTGCAAACCGGTGAATCCCACCACTGGCTTTGGTTCTATCTGTCTTCCCAGGTGGCTGATCCTGTCTATTTCTGCTTTTGTGGTATAAAAGAATAGAAAGCCAGCCTCAAAATATGACATTTCATTCTATGCCAGTTTGGGCTTCGTAGCATCTAGCTAACCTTCAGGAATCTCAAATAAAACTAAGCAGGATCAAACCTCTGTCCTGGTGGAGTCATGGAAAAAGTATGATGTGAGATGAAGTTTTCAAGCAAAGCAGCTGAAGGAATCCCAGCTGGAGGAATTGGGAAGCAGGGAAAGATCATCTCTTCATCCTTAAAGGAAGGCATGAACACAGAGGAAATATCTCTTTGGCTTGACTGGCTGAAGATATTTGGAGCCGATGTTGAGACAACAGAGATCCCCTCTAACATAATCCATTCTGGCATTTCCCAAATGGTTTGGGACATCACTTCCCTTGATCTTTAACCCAGTAGCTGAGCATTCAGACAACTGCAGTCCCAACCCAACAGGAATGATGAATGAAGATCAGGGATCATTTCCCAAGGCACCTACAATGGCTCCTTCTGATGACACAGTTGACTTAGAGAACCTTGTGGGTGGCCTACAGCGGGGGTCTTCAAACTTTAAGGTTTGTGGACTTCAACTCCCAGAATTCCTCAGCCAGCCAGGGGAGTTGAAGTCCACAAACCTTAAAGTTGCCAAGTTTGAAGACCCCTGGCCTACAGGATAGTTATTAAAGTCATCTTGGAATGGAAGCTGAATAAAGACCTCCTAATTACAAGGTCTGAAGAAGGTGGAAGGAAAGTCTGACACAAGGAAACTCCTTTGGTCTTGCTGGACAGAGAAACAAAATGGAACAGAGGTGGGATCCAAGGGAGGGAGAAGGCATCTCTGCAGGCACCAGTTCCCTGTCTTGCTAATAAAAGCAAACCGTGGCAGGTTAACACCTGCAAAAGGAACTGCAGCTGAATAAAAAAAAAACCACCAGTATCAATCTTGATGCCCTCGGTTAATGTCCTCTGGTTATTAGTTTTAGTTATTAGTTTTCTGATTACCTTTCTCCAGAGGCATATGTTTTCATTTCCAATAAATAGGGCTTAGGCTACTTGTCAGGCACTTGTCATAACATGATTTATACAACGTGTGTTGAAATCTTTTATTTTAAATCTCTTTTGCTGACAGTGTATATCTCCTCCTCCTCCTCCTCCTCCTCCTCCTCCTCCTCCTCCTCCTCCTCCTCCTCCTCCTTCTTCTTCTTCTTCTTCTTCTTCTTCTCCTTCTCCTCCTCCTCCTCCTCCTCCTCCTCCTCCTTCTCCTTCTCCTTCTCCTTCTCCTTCTCCTTCTCCTTCTCCTTCTCCTTCTCCTTCTCCTTCTCCTTCTCCTTCTTCTTCTTCTTCTTCTTCTTCTTCTTCTTCTTCTTCTTCTTCTTCTTCTTCTTCTTCTTCTTCTTCTTCTTCTTCTTCTTCTTCTTCTTCTTCTTCTTCTTCTTCTTCTTCTTCTTCTTCTCCATAAACCCAACTCCCTTCTAGCACTGATGATGTTCCCTAGTTGGGTCATGAACCATCTGCAAAAAAAAAAATACTAAATTCGGAGAGCACCAAGGACCCTGCAGTCCTCTCCCTCCTCCTGCTCTCTCTTCTTCCTCCTCCTCCTTCTCCTCCTCCTCTTCCTCTGCTGATTTTTTGAAGAAGGAGAATTTCACAGAGCAGGAGGGTGCTTGCACTGCTGTATGAAGCTGTCAATCTGTAATTTGGATGTAGCAGATAAACAAGAGTAGTTTGGCAATAGTAAGAAAGATGCAACCCAGAAAATAAAAAGTTGGGCAATGCAGTTGATTCAGTTTTCTAGGTCATCCTATCCAAACCTTTAGTCCTGTCAGCACCATATTTATCTGCATGAGATATTTTTCTGTATCATGTCACTGATCAAGAAACCAAACCATACAATAGAACCATTACATTTTAGTTGTCCTGTTGGTGTATCAGGACAAATTCCATCATATTTTTACTTTGTAAGCGGGGGTGGGGGGAATTGTACAGTAGGCAGCCACTCTGTCCACCCCCAAGCTGAATGTCATCCCCAGAGCATTCACTTCTGGAAAATGAGCTGAATTGTCAGCCAAGTATCCTCAGGCTAACAAGGTCATAGAGAGGTCCGCAGAGGCATGTAGGACGAATCAGGTTAAATTCCATCCACAAAGTGACACAAGGCACAGTTTAGAAATCTGAGCTATGTGGTCTTACAATCCAACATAAATCGTCTTACAGTGATCATTAGATCCAAGTCCTGTAGGTAATGTCTGTGGGTCTAAAGAGTATAATTAAACCTCCTGGTGCCCTTGAGATCTTCACAGGGCCTTTTTTGGGATGCTAAGATATCTAGAAGGGACGCAATGGCTCAGTGGGTTAGGACACTGAGCTTGTCGATCAGAAGGTCGGCAGTTTGGCGGGTCGAATCCCGAGTGCCGCGTAACAGAGTGAGCGCCTGTTACTCGTCCCAGCTTCTGCCAACCTAGCAGTTTGAAAGCACGTAAAAATGCAAGTAGAAAAATAGGGACCACTACGGTGGGAAGGTAACAGTGTTTCGTGCACCTTTGGTGTCTAGTCATGCCAGCCACATGACCACGGAGACATCCTCGGACAAGCGCTGCCTCTTCGGCTTTGAAACGGAGATGAGCACCAGCCCCTAGAGTCGGAAACGACTAGCACGCATGTGCAGGGGAACCTTTACCTTTTTAAGAAAGAGAAAGAGAGGAGCTGAATTTTATGGCCTTGTATGGAGAACTGGAGGGGTTTTAAGTTGGATACCTCCTTACCTTTAACTCCTTCCCACTGCCACCAAATTGTGCTACTAACATTCAGACGTGCAACTGAATTTCACTGATGGGATCTTTGGGTGCTGAGGCATCTTATACAGCCCAGATGCTTGGATTGTCCTCTCCTGTTACAGATAGATGGTAGAAGACTTTCCAACTCTTAGTACTGCATAGATGTAACTTCAAAAAAAGTGAAGAAATAGCTTAGTGTCTTCTTCAATGCTGGAGCTTTCTAACTCATAGAGCAAAGGATGCACTGGGGGATTGATTGTCTACAATCTAGATGCTTTATGTTCAAGGCTATTTACTTTTAGAGAACACCATATAATTTCATGGCCTGCTAGAGCTTGAGCACAGATTTTAAGCTCAGTCTGGCTCAGATTCAGTCCTTCAGATAGATGATGTTGCTACGAGATGATATGCACCAAGATACTTCTCCCTTTTTTAATCCATTGCTCCATCCATAAACATCTAGAATAATGTCCTTAAATATGAGGATTTTTTTAAAAAAATTGAAGCTGTCTTTGAGGGAGGATTTGTCTAATAAGTACATAGGGTATAGAAATTCCCAGCAATTATTCTTATACAAAAGATTAAGCATATCTGTCTTTTCTTTTACCTGGTATCTATAAAATAAGCATCAGTATAGGAGATTAGTATGAGATTAAAACCCAGCAGATATCCTAGTTAAGATGCTGCATTGTTAAAACTTTAGGCATAGCTTTAATCAAATCCATCTGTTTCGACAAACGGTATCTGCTTTCTGTCAGTTTTGTAATCACTGGACAAAGGGATATGCATGAACCTTTTTTAAAAAATTATACGCTTATACATTTACTAAAAATAAAATACTTCATTAGAAAATTTTAATTTCTGCCAAGGAACAGGTTTCAAATGACATTTTTCTACCATAGGTAAGAATGCACCAGTCATATAAATCTGATGCATTTTACTGTCTAATATGCAGAAAAGATTCTTCTTCTTCTTCTTCTTCTTCTTCTTCTTCTTCTTCTTCTTCTTCTTCTTCTTCTTCTTCTTCTTCTTCTTCTTCTTCTTCTTCTTCTTCTTCTTCTTCTTCTTCTTCCTCCTCCTCCTCCTCCTCCTCCTCCTCCTCCTCCTCCTCCTCCTTCTTCTTCTTCTTCTGCTGCTGCTGCTGCTGCTGCTGCTGCTGCTGTTTCTTCTGCTTCATCTTTCCCTCCTCCTCCTCTTCCTCTTCTTCATCTTCCTCTGCTTCAGATGTCTTGCTCTTCTGGAAGCCTCAACCATTGTTAATTGTTGCAGTGTGTCTTTGATTTCTGTGCTGGTATTTTTGTGTGGGGATTTTTAAAGAGACGGATATATTTGCTGCTGTTATGCTTAGAGCAAACCAGTTGGTTTCTATTTACATTTTAAAATGTATGAGTCACATGACTGTTGCTGTCTTTTCACAACAAAAATGCCTACACACTTACAGGGGGCACTACACAATCTCTTGTAATTGTGCATCAATTCCTCAGCTTAATTCTGTACATACTCCATAGTATGATTTTTACCTTGCCTCAGTGATGAAATGGTGCACCCCCTTATGTATTTCTTAAAAATAAAAAAAGACCAAGGGAAAAACTAGATAGTCCAGGAAAACGAAAATAGTAACAAAATATATCTGGTAACCTTCCCTACTGCATTTTTCTATATGCAACGTAAGCAGATTTGCTCTTTAGAACTACAGCAGTAAAATCCGTCCTGCGGTGGTCTTCTCCATGAGTGATGTGGGTGAGACTCTCCATTTCTGCCTTCAAATAATAGTTGCTTGCCTTTCTCACAACAGAAGAATGTGAATAAAATAAGGTTCCCATAACTTCTTTATTCTTTCTTTATTCCTAATTGGCCAAGTGTGATTAGAACGCACAAGGAATTTGTCTCCGGAGCAGAAGCTCTCAGTGTACATACTATACAAAATAACAAAGTAGTATAATCCTACCATACCAATAGGGACGTGGTGGCTCAGTGGGTTAGGACGCTGAGCTTGTCGATCAGAAGGTCGGCAGTTTGGCGGGTCGAATCCCGAGTGCCGTGTAACAGAGTGAGCGCCTGTTACTCGTCCCAGCTTCTGCCAACCTAGCAGTTCGAAAGCACGTAAAAATGCAAGTAGAAAAATAGGGACCACTACGGTGGGAAGGTAACAGCGTTCCGTGCACCTTTGGCGTCTAGTCATGCCAGCCACATGACCACGGAGACGTCCTCGGACAAGCGCTGGCTCTTTGGTTTTGAAACGGAGATGAGCACCGCCCCCTAGAGTTGGAAACAACTAGCACGCATGTGCGGGGGAACCTTTACCTTTACCTTACCATACCAATAGGAGAAGGTAATAGGAAAGATGAGAAGGATAATAGTAGCACAGCCCTACTATATGGGTAAATATCCTTAGGCCTAAGACAATGCTGTGGGAATTAGGTGTTCAGCACAAGGGGAAAAAAACTGTCCTTGTGTCTAGTTGTTTTGGCTTGCAATGCCCTACAGTGGTGTCCTGAGAGGAGGAATTGAAGCAGTTTATATCCAGGATGTGAAGGGTCTGTAGATATTTTTTTCAGCCCTCCTTCTCACCCATGCATTATACAGGTCCTCAGTGGAAGGCAGGCTGGTTACAGCTGTGTTTTCTGCCGTCCTAATTATCTGTTGAAGTCTGTATCCAAACAGATTCAACAGATCCCAAGTCCACTGAAGTCTTCAACTATCTGTTGAAGACACTAAACTCTGGTCCGCTATACAGCTGTGTCCTGAAAGCAGAGGAAGAAGCAGAGTATAAGAGTTGCCCAATTATTTTCTGACGTAATCGTTTCATCTCAGTCAGTGCCCATTAGGAAACCAGAGGAAGTACACCAGTTTTCAAGTTGATCTCAAGTTGAAATGGGAGGGGGGGAAGGTTTCCACCCTTTTAATAAATTATGTCAGCACCAGTGAGTAACAAAAGCCAGCTTGTTCTATGGTATTTTCTCCCTTTCTATCTCCTAAAACTATTTATTTTTTTTCTGGGTTTTATGCAGTGCCTATAGGAAGTATTTTCACAAGTGGGTACCTTTTGATATAATTAATGGTTGCTTCTGCTTGTTTCCTTCTGCCTCTTTAATTAACACCTCCCCTCCACCCCCAGCACATGCAACTCAGAAACTGTTATATTATGAAAGAGCTCAATTGAATAATCATCTGTCGTACACAAAAGATGCTCAGGCCTTAAAAAAAATAAGTTGTTAGGTTATTCCTACAAACTTAACTGTTACTCCAGCTCAAATGGAGCTAGGGGAGGAGAAAGGAAGAGCAGAATGACAGAATAACAGAGTTGAAAGGGACCTTGGAGGTCCTCTAGTCCAACCCCTTGCTCAGGCAGGAAACCCTATTCCATTTCAGACAAGTTGGCAGTCTAGTCTCTTCTTGAAAACCTACAGTGTTGGAGCACCCACAACTTCTGGAGGGAAGCCATTCCACTGAGTAATTGTACCCACTGTCAGGAAATGTCCCTTTAGTCCTAAGTTGGTTGTCTCCTTGATTTAGTTTCCACCCATTGTTTCTTGTTTTGCCTTCTGGCAGAAAAGAAAGAAAGAAAGAAAGAAAGAAAGAAAGAAAGAAAGAAAGAAAGAAAGAAAGAAAGAAAGAAAGAAAGAAAGAAAGAAAGAAAGAACAAAATCCATAGAAAATGGATAGATATGGACAATCACATCCCAAGAATGAATGCCTTCAAAAGTGTTGATTGGATTTTCTGGTGGAGAACAGACTCCAGAATCATCTGAGAATTCCTCTCTACTGTTGAAGAACACCTTTGCACGTCCGATAGCTACCACCTCTGTGGTGCACAAAAGGCAGCCTTTCATCACAAAATTTCCCTACTGCCTGCAGACCCATAACTGACATAACAGGACTGGGGGCATTGCTTGGAATGGCATGCAAAATGTTTCAAAAGCTTGGCCCAGAGAAACAATATATGCAAACCTTAAGCAGGGCAATTTGACCCATAGGTCTAGTCTTGCCTTAGGCATGGAAGCTGGTTGGATGACTTTAAGCTAGTCCTTCTGTCTTATTCCAACCCACCTCACAGGGTTGTTGTTGGGAAAAGTAGGAGGAGAAAGGAATACAAGGTATGTTTGCCATCTTGGGTTATTTATAAAATAATAAAGGTGAGATATGAACAGGGCTTTTTTTGTCATAGAACGCTCAGAATGGAGTTCCGGCACCTTTTTTTGGATGGAACCTTGTAGGGTAGGCAAGGCGGGTTGTATGACATGTGTGAGTTCTGGCACCTTTTTCTTTTACAAAAAAAGCACTGGATATGAATAAATAAATAATTTTAAACTATGTATATATCTGTCCTCTCTCTCTCTCTCTCTCTCTCTCTCCCCTCTTTTTCCCCTTTCTATCTCCCTCTCTCATCCTCTGACTCTCTTTCTATCTCTCTCCCTCATTCTCTCTTCCTCTCTCCCTCCCTCTCTCTCCATGGTGCCTTGTTATTTTCAGTCCAAATATAGCACAACGTCCTGTGAAATCCAAGTCTTTCTTCCACTTAATGTGGTTTTTTTTTTCCCCTAACCAATAATACCTGATCTCTGTGAGGCCACAGATGGCGACCAGATTTATCTGCAAACTGCGTCTAAAGCTGCCAAATCAGTCACTGATCTTGTGGGCTGTGATTCAATCTGTATCTTCATTGTTGGACAAACAAAATTGTGTGGGCTGCTTCTTCCCTGCCAACTGGGCCTCTTATTTTCTGATATGTTTTATCTTTAGAGCCATATGCTTTTTTAACCCTCTGAGGCACCTACCAACGAAGAATAATGACGCATAGGAAAATCAAATTTTATGCCGCAGAAGACCAGATTTGCCAGCTTCAGAAGTTTACCCGCGTCACGTTACATGAGTATGTCTAGCATCTTTGCCACAGATTTTGGGGTCTCCGCAAAGATACTAAAGCGACCCACAGGAGTGGGTGCATGGTTATCTGCAACAATGGAGGCTTTTTTTGTGATAGGTAGAGTCATTAGGTAAAAATCAAATCCTACAGTGTTGAAAAACTGTTACTGCAACGTAAAACTTTTAATCTTACTTCCCCTCAGAAACGACTACCTCATCCTGTCACAAGTCAGAGAGTTTTCTGAGTGGCCAGACTGGAATCTTTTAGAGCTGCCCATTCCTCAAATATCATTTCAGGTGACCCAAGAAAATTGATCTGATCACAAGTTTAAGGAATTGGGATTAAGAATTAGGATTCTTGGCATGGCCCCAGTTGCATGACCTTGAAGTTATATTCGAAGAGTTCAAAGTAGTGCACACACATTTCCTTGACTGTTTTAGCCTCCTGATGATTTTGAAGCAGGTCAGGTTGAGGGTTGGTGCCAGATTGCCCCAAGGTCAGCCCATGAGTGCTGGAACTTGGGCTGGACTAGAAGGCCTCCAGGGCCCCTTCCAACTCTGTTGTTCTCTTATTCTTATGCTCAAACAGCAAATATTCTGTCTATCATAATGTGAGATCCCCATCTTCACTCCAAGTATTCCTCAATTTACAACACTTTGTTTAGTGACCATTTGAGGTTACAACGGCGCTGAAAAAAGTGACCAATTTTCACCTTTGCAGTATCACATGAGGGAAATTCAGATGCTTAGCAGCTGACTCATATTTATGACAGTTGCAGTGTCCTGGGCAGGGGTCATGTGATCCCCTTTTGAGACCTTCGGAAAAGCAAAGCCAATGGAGAAGCCAGATTCACTTAACAACCATGTTACTAACTTAATAATGGCAGTGGTTCACTTAATAGTTGTATGCCATACCCTTCCTATTAAGGACGGGTGGAAAGAGACAAATAGATGACTGAAGAGCTTACAATAGAATAATAAGACTAATAAAACTACAATGAAAAAAGTAAAGTAAAGAATGAATCCATGCATGCCATTTTCCCCCTGGTTCCAATACAGCCTCCGTGTTAGCACAGGTCAAAGGGCTTCAAATCAGAGAAGAAACCAATATTTTGGACAATGAGAAACTTTGCTGAATTCCTTCTGTCTCCTCTCTCTTTCTTCTCTCTTCTCTCTTCTTTCTTCTCTCTCTTTACTTTTGCCATTTCCACAGTAGTCAAAGCTGGTTTATGCAGAGATAAAGAGCGAGCTTCTGACACGCTTTTAAGCTTAGGGCAGAATGTTAGATGGAACAAACGATAAAGTACATCCTTGCCCGGGCAACCAAAAGTCTAACATCTCTTTATCGTTTATGTCACTTCTGCTGTGTCTCATGGACAGATGCAAAGCCAGCATTAAAGCACAAAATTATCACAATTAGCAAGCCCATCGCATCATGCCACAAAGGCTCTGATTGCCTATTGATAAGGTTTTTCAAGGGAAATTAAAAGAGAATAATGTTTGTGAAATAGGAATTGCATTCATACAAGCTACAGATTGCTTAACGTCTGCTTTTGGAATGATACTTAGACCACCAACAACTGGCAATCTGGAATCCCAAAAGGCTGAAGTGTCTTGGGAGGACTAGCAGATAATAATGACCATTTTGCTTCCTCATATGCTAATATTCTTCAGAGGGTATGATGGTGGTGCATTTAAGCCATATACTTCCTGGTTATTTTTTTTCTCTTTTTACCACCACACTTTGATGGAAGCTTCTGGTGTTACCAGGGTCAAACCTGGAGCTGGGCAATTGTAAAAGCAGCAATTGCAGTTTTTCTACCCAAATCAACCAGATCAGATTCCCACCCCTGACCTCTAAATATCCTCCAATACTTCCCAGGTTTAAAATAAATAATTTTAAACTACAGTCTCTCTCTCTCTCTCTCTCTCTCTCTCTCTCTCTCTCTCTCTCTCTCTCTCTCTCTCTCTCTCTCTCTCTCTCTCTCTCTCTCTCTCTCTCTCTCTCTCTCTCTCTCTCTCTCTCTCTCTCTCTCCCCTCTCTCTCCTCCCCTTAAAGGAAAGTGACTTAAGCATAGCTCCTTGATGACAGATTTTGCTTTCTGATAATAGAAAGGCAGTTGTGATGCTGAGAGCTACTGGAAATGATTTAGTAGAGAAGAAAGGAATATGACAAAGCAAGTTATCATTTGTTTGCAGTCGTACTGATAAGAAACCAGCCTTCGCTGAATCCAAAGATGCTTTACCTCACTGATAACTGAGATTTGGGGATGCTTTCCCCAAAGGCCTATCTCTGTGCATTGGATCAAAGTTTCAAGCCAAGACAATCTGAACAATCAGGGGAGAGAAGCAAATAATAAAAATTTATAGATATGGGAAAAGAAGAGGGACTAGCTGTAAGGAACTAGCTGTAAGGAACAAAAACTAAACCAGGAGTTTGTGAAATCTGCTTCGAAGGGAGGAGGAGGAGGAGGAGGAGGAGGAGGAGGAGGAGGAGGAGGAGGAGGAGGAGGAGGAGGAGGAGGAGGAGGAAAAGGAAAAGGAAAAAGAGAAGAAAGTTAGCTTCTTAGGTCTAGTCACCTCACTTATGGTAACAGCTCTACCATAAAAGTTATTTTCCCCCATTCTCTTTAGATTTTAGTAATCCAGTGTCAACAAAGACAAGCTCTTTCATTATGTTTGGCTTGAATTTTATCTTTTTTAGCCAGCTCCCCCAGAGTTGGAAGCCTGGTGTCACTTTTGTCATTTGCAGAATAGCTCATCCCCCTGATCAAATATTAGCCCGTTAGCAGACAACATTTATTTCGTGGTGACATTTCCTATCCTTTAATATGCGAAATGGCAGCCATGTTCTTTCCTAGCAGCAACTTAAATATCCTCTTTTTAACATTTCCATCTACTTTAATTTTGCTGTTAAATGGCAGAGAACTCCTGGGAAAATGCAGTCTGAATTGTATCTCAGAGTCATGTTGTCTCAAGACAGAATATTGCTAGAAATAAAACACATTTCAGAGACGCTTTCTGGGATTCAGGTGCCAAATGAATGGGGCTGTGTTCCTTGAAGCTCTGCAACAATAGTAGTAATAAAAAAGGAAAGAAAAATTGGCTTTTGGGAGGCAGGGAGAAAGCTAAATTCTAACACATCCCATTTATATATATTTCTGGAAATTCTAGTGTGACAGTAGCACAAATCTCCTTCTCTCTGAGGTGACAAAGAGGTTATTTCAAGCCAATTTTAATTACCCCATTCATATATAAAGGTAAAGGTAAAGATTCCCCCACACATGCGTGCTAGTCATTTCCGACTCTAGGGGCCGGTGCTCATCTCCGTTTCAAAGCCGAAGAGCCAGCGCTTCTCCGTGGTCATGTGGCCGGCATGACTAGACACCAAAGGCGCATGGAACGCTGTTACCTTCCCACCGTAGTGGTCCCTATTTTTCTACTTGCATTTTTACGTGCTTTCGAACTGCTAGGTTGGCAGAAGCTGGGACGAGTAACAGGCGCTCACTCTGCTACGCGGCACTCGGGATTCCACCCGCCAAACTGCCGACCTTCTGATCGGCAAGCTCAGCATCCTAACCCACTAAGCCACCGCGTCCCTTCATATATAGGTATATAGGTATATAAGTAGTCCTAATTTACAACCACAATTGAGCTCAAAATTTCTGTTGCTAAGTGAAGCATTTGTTAAGGGAATTTTGCCCCATTTTACAACTTTTCTTTAGAATAGAATAGAATAGAATAGAATAGAATAGAATAGAATAGAATAGAATAGAATAGAATAGAATAGAATGGAATAGAATAGAATAGAATAGAATAGAATAGAATAGAATAGAATAGAATAGAATAGAATAGAATAGAATAGAATAGAAT
The DNA here is from genome assembly GCF_964194415.1 of Vipera berus. NCBI lineage: Eukaryota > Metazoa > Chordata > Lepidosauria > Squamata > Viperidae > Vipera > Vipera berus. The sequence continues at coordinate 10,893,985 of NC_138208.1, read as the reverse complement.
AGAATAGAATAGAATAGAATAGAATAGAATAGAATAGCAGAGTTGGAAGGGATCTTGGAGATCTTCTAGTCCAACTCCCTGCTCAGGCAAGAAACCTTATACCATTTCAGAAAAGTGTTTGTCCAGTCTCTTCTTAAAAACTTCCAGCATTGGAGAATTCACAACTTCTGGAGGCAGGTGGTTCCACTGATAAATTGTTCTGACTGTCAGGGAGTTTCTCCTTAGTTCTAGGTTGCTTCTCTCCTTGACTGGTTTCCATCCATTGCTTCTTGTCCTGCCTTCGGGCGCTTTGGAGAATAGCTTGACTCCCTCTTCTTTGGGGCAGCCCCTGAGATATTGGAACACTGCTATCTGGTCACCCCTTGCCACAGCTCTTAGGTGAATCCCTGCAATTGTTAAGTTAGCAACACAATTGTTAAGTGAATCTGGCTTTCCCCATTGTTTGTCAGAAAAGTCACAAAAAGGGATTACATTACCCCAGTACAGTGCAACTGTCACAAATATAAGTCAGTTGCCAAGCATCCAAGCATCACCAGGGGATGCTGCAACAGTCATAAGTGTGAAAAACGGCCATAAGTCTTTTTTTTCAGTCTCATTGTCACGAAATAAACTGTTGTAGTTTGAGGACTGCCTGTACTATACATTCCATGTGTCTAGGGCAGGGGTAGGCAACCTTGGCTCTTTTATGACTCATGGACTTCAACTCCCAGAATTCCTGAACCAGCATGGCTCAGCTTGGAAACCTCCCCCTTTTCCCTCAGCATGGCTGGCTCAGGAATTCTGGGAGTTGAAGTCCACAAGTCATAAAAGAGCCAAGGCTGCCTACCCCTGTGCTAGGGAAAGAAAAATGAACCGTCTTCTATATCATGCAGCTTGTTTCTTGGTTTCACTCCGTGGAGATGCCTCATCAAAAGGAGACCCATTTTCTCCTTTTTTTCTAGCCCGAGCTCAGACGTTCTTCTTAAAAAGGGATCACATGATTCTGGGACATGGGAGCTGTCATAAGTACGCGCCAGTTGCCAAGCGACTGAATCACAGCAGTAACGGGGTTGTTAAGTGCTCGTGGCAAAAGTAGATCACGTGACTCCGGGACACTGCAACCATCGTAGAAGAGAAAAGAATTCAGACCCGGGTCGATAGAGATGCTCTGAACCAGCCAGGCAGCCTCGTCTCCAAAAAAACCTCCTGAGCACTGCCCGCTGAACCTTTATTCACCTCCCTCTTCTGAATACCAGCATTACAAAAACTCCATCAATCTCATACAAAATAGGATTTGTTGTTGTTAGCTGCGAAGTCGTGTCCAACCCATCGCGACCCTATGGACAACATTCCTCCAGGCCTTCCTGTCCTCTACCATCTTCTGGAGTCCATTTAAACTCACGCCTACTGCTTCAGTGACTCCATCCAGCCACCTCATTCTCTGTCGTCCCCTTCTTCTATTGCCCTCGATCTTTCCCAGCATTAGGCTCTTCTCCAGTGAGTCCTTCCTTCTCATTAGGTGGCCAAAGTACTTGAGTTTTAGCTTCAGGATCTGGCCTTCTAAAGAGCAGTCAGGATTGATCTCCTCTAGGACTGACCGGTTTGATCGCCTTGCAGTCCAAGGGACTCACAGGAGTCTTCTCCAGCACCACAGTTCAAAGGCCTCAATTCTTTGGCGCTCAGCCTTTCTTATGGTCCAGCTTTCACTGCCATACATTGCAACTGGGAAGACCATAGCCTTGACTATACGCACTTTTGTTGACAGGGTGATATCTCTGCTTTTTAGTGTGCTGTCTAGATTTGCCATGGCTTTCCTCCCCAGGAGCAAGCATCTTTTAATTTCTTGGCTACAGTCCCCATCTGCAGTGATCTTGGAGCCCAGGAAAATAAAGTCTGTCACTACCTCCATTTCTTCCCCATCTATTTGCCAGGAATTGAGAGGGCCAGATGCCATGATCTTGGTTTTCTTAATGTTAAGTTTCAACCCAAGTTTTGCACTCTCCTTCTTCACCTGCAACAAGAGGCTCTTTAGTTCTTTTTCACTTTCTGCCATTAGAGTGGTATCATCTGCGTATCTTAGGTTGTTGATATTTCTTCCGGCAATCTTAATTCCAACTTTTGATTCATCTAGCCCTGCCTTTCTCATGATGTGCTCTGCATATAAGTTAAATAGGCAGGGCGACAGTATACAGCCTTGCCGGACTCCTTTCCCAATTTTGAACCAATCAGTGGTTCCGTGTCCAGTTCTCACTGTTGCTTCTTGACCCGCATATAGGTTTCTCAAGAGACAAATAAGATGGTCTGGTACTCCCATCTCTTTAAGGACTTGCCACAGTTTGTTATGATCCACACAATCAAAGGCTTTAGCATAGTCAATGAAGCAGAAGTAGATGTTTTTCTGGAACTCCCTAGCTTTCTCCATGATCCAGATCTTGAAAAGATCTCTGGTCCTCCCTATTCTATTGTTTTCTTCTATTTCTTTGCACTGTTCATTTAAGAAGGCATTCTTATCTCTTCTAGCTATTCTCTGGAATTCTGCATTCAATTGGGTGTATCTTTCTTTTTCTCCCTTGCCTTTCGCTTCCCTCCTTTCCTCAGCTATTTGCAAAGCTTCCTCAGACAGCCATTTTGCTTTCTTGCATTTCTTTTTCTTTGGGATGGTTTTGGTTGCTACCTGTTGTACAATGTCGCGAACCTCTGTCCATAGTTCTTCAGGCAGTCTGTCTATCAGATCTAATTCCTTAAATCTATTTGTCACCTCTACTGTATATTCAACAGGGATATGATTTAATTCATACCTGAGTGGCCTAGTGCTTTTCCCTACTTTCTTCAGTTTAAGCCTAAACTTTGCAAGGAGAAGCTCATGGTCTGAGCCACAGTCAGCTCCTGGTCTTGTTTTTACTGACTGTATAGAGCTTCTCCATCTTTGGCTGCAGAGCATATAGTCAATCTGATTTCTGTGTTGACCGTCTGGTGATGTCCATGTGTAGAGCCGTCTCTTGCGTTGTTGGAAAAGAGTGTTTGCTATGACCATCGTATTCTCTTGACAGAATTCTATCAGCCTGTGCCCTGCTTCATTTTGCACTCCAAGGCCAAACTTGCCTGTTATTCCAGTTATCTTTTGGCTTCCTACTTTAGCATTCCAATCCCCCATGATGATAAGAACATCATTTTTTGGTGTTAGTTCTATAAGGTGCTGTAGTGCTTCATAGAACTGGTCAATTTCATCCTCTTCAGCACTGGTGGTTGGGGCATAGACTTGGACTACTGTGATATTGAATGGTTTGCCTTGGATTCGAACTGAGATCATTCTGTCATTTTGAGGATTGTATCCCAGTATTGCTTTTCCTACTCTTTTATTGACTATGAAGGCTACTCCATTTCTTCTGAAGGATTCTTGCCCACAGTAGTATACCTGATGGTCATCTTAATTAAATTCACCCATTCCTGTCCATTTTAGTTCACTGATACCTAAGATGTCAATGTTCAGTCTTGTCATCTCTTGTTTGACCACGTCCAGTTTTCCTTGATTCATGGATCTTACATTCCAGGTTCCTATGGAGACAAAATCTTTACAACATCGGACTTTCCTTTCACCACCAGACACATCCACAGCTGAGCGTCCTTTCGGCTTTGGCCCAGTTGCTTCATTCTTTCTGGCGCTACTAGTACTAGCCCTCTGCTCTTCCCCAGTAGCATATTGGACGCCTTCCGACCTGAGGGGCTCATCTTCCAGCGTCATATCGTTTTGCCTTTTGGTAATGTCCATAGGGTTTTCATGGCAAAGATACTGGAATGGGTTGCCATTTCCTTCTCCAGTGGATCACGTTTTGTCAGAACTCTTGGCTATGACCTGTCCGTCTTGGGTGGCCCTGCACGGCATAGCTCATAGCTTCATTGAATTACGCAAGCCCCTTCGCCACGACAAGGCAGTAATCCATGAAGGGGACAAAATAGGATACATAGAGATAATTGGATACATAGTGAGAACTTCTCAGGTGCCTATGAGATCATTACAAAAACAAGATACTAAAAAATATATGTGAAAGCTCTATCATAGCGTTTCCCAAACCTCCCACATGCCAGCCTGTGCGAACCAGGAGAGTGTGCTCATCACTGTAGCCCACGTGGAGGCCGATAAGGGGGTTTGGGAAAGCTGAAGGATGAGAGGCCAAATTCTTGGGAGGCCAAATTCTGGCCGTTCCCACAATCGTATAGATGAGTCAGTTGCCAAGTGACTGAATTTTGATCACGTGACCACGAGGAGGCTGCAGGTGTGAAAAACGGTCATAAGTTCCTTTTCTCAGCGCCTTTGTAACTTCGGTCATTAAATGAACTGTTTTAAGTCAAGGGACTCCCTGTAATATCTCTGCAGCTGGAAAGTATAGCTTTCATTTGAGAGTGAGGGGTTGGGTCCATAAACGATGGGTGTGTATGTGTGAGAGAGAGAGAGGATAAAGTGTAAAACAACAAGGAAGGAAGAGACCACAACAAAGAAACAATTCCCAGCGTGAATGCTCTCTAGCTCAGGGTGTCCCTTTAACGAATTTCTACCTCATTTGGAAGAGCTGGTATTTACTATTAGTGGCTTCATTGATCAGAACGAAATGTCTTGTTTGCTAGATTCATTACTTCTGTCTTGCGGAAATAGCAGAAGAGTGAAACCATTTTATAGCCTGGACCTGAGGTTGGGTTTTTGCTTTTTGTTTCTTTTCTCCAACCAAGCAAAGCAGAGTAGTTGGAACTAGAGGATGTATATTAAGTAGGAAGAGAAGGACGAGAAAATGGCCACACATTATTAAAATTCTCACCTCCCTCTCCTCTCTCAAGGCGATCCTACGCAGAGCTTTCTCCCTGATCTCATTTAATCACTGGGAACTTGAAGGGAGAAACACAGATTTGTCCAAAGTTTTCCAAAAAAACCCAAAAAAGTCCAGGGTTGTGGATCAGATTACCCCCAACCTCTAACCACTATTCACTGTTGCGTGCTGCTTTGTTCCACAAGCCAAAAAAAAAAAAGTGAACAATTTGCTTCAAAAGTGAGCCACTGGGATTAGACAGAGCGTGTTGCTTCTAGTACAACTCTGAGTATTTTTAGTCAGATGTACTTCTTGGTTTTCAGTGGGAGACATTCCCTTGCCAGTATATTTAGGTTTACAGCCTGAATGTACTTTACGATTCTGTCAACATAAGTGCCCGATTTTATCAGGGGCTGATTAGCAGAACTGATGACTTCAAGGTGCAACTTTCGTGTGAAAATTGATAGAGTAAAATGACGGTGACCCTCATTAAACAAAATTGCATCAAGAAAATCTGTTTCCTTTGGCTTCCGTCAGGTTCCGTCAGGTTCCAGTCTAGAATTCATCTCTAGGAAAGTGACAAATAAATTTCATAATAAATAAGCAAACAAGCAAGAAAGCAAGCAAACTGTCACAGACCTATACACAAGTTCTGAAGTTACTTCAGTTCCATTCCAGTGAGAAGGAAGGGAGGGAAAGAGGAAGGAAACAAAGAATGGAGGGAGGGAGGGAGGAAGGGAAGAAAGAAGAGAGAGAGGGAGGGAGGGAGGGAGGGAGGGAGGGAGGAAGGAAGGAAGGAAGGAAGGAAGGAAGGAAGGAAGGAAAGAAGGAAACAAAGAATGGAGGAAGGAAGGAAGGAAGGAAGGAAGGAAGGAAGGAAGGAAGGAAGGAAGGAAGGAAAGAAGGAAACAAAGAATGGAGGAAGGAAGGAATGGAGGAAGGAAGGAAGGAAGGAAGGAAGGAAGGAAGGAAGAAAACAAAGAATGAAGGAAGGAAGGAAGGAAGAAAGGAAGGAAGGAAGGAAGGAAGGAAGGAAGGAAGGAAGGAAGGAAGGAAAGAAGGAAGGAAGGAAGGAAGGAAGGAAGGAAGGAAGGAAGGAAGGAAGGAAGGAAGAAAACAAAGAATGAAGGAAGGAAGGAAGAAAGGAAGGAAGGAAGGAAGGAAGGAAGGAAGGAAGGAAGGAAGGAAGGAAGGAAGGAAGGAAGGAAGGAGCTGTTTTACACAAATCCCTCTGATAACCAGAATGTATGCAGAGTGGACAGTAATGCAAAGATCCTATATTCATTTCAAACACATCTCACAAAGCCCCATTCTAAAAACAGTACACTGACACTACGATTTGTTGTCACTGATTTTTATTTTTAAAAAAAAAAGACCCACTGAGAATTAAGTGTTACGAAGTGGAGGAACAGTTATCTGCTTGTTCATTACCCATAATGCAGTAGGTTGCAATATGATCGAGGCAACTGTTCCTCTTTGAGATAAGAAATGTTTTCCAGATAAGAAAATGTGGATAATTAGAACTGCAGCTGAGGCAGGCTATACGTTTGCTCAAATACGTTTTCTTTTCTTTCTTTTTTTTCCCTCTTCAGTTTTGTTTGAGGGTTGAGAAGAGAAAATAATTAATTATGGCTTTTCTGGAAAGAAATGATAGCGATGTTTTTTTAAATGCATATAATTATGGATTTTCTAAGCATAACTATGGCTTCCAGATATAAGTGGACTACTTTATATGAGTGTTGATTTAAGTGGGGGGGGAAAACGAGGAAAAAGTTTGTTCCAATGTGACAAAATTTAAATTAAACAGCACCTCCCTGTAAGCTATAGGAGTGACACACTAACAGAGAACTGATTGATTCTGCAAAAACTTTACAAGGTATGCTTTTTAAAAAACATTTGAACAAATAAATCTTCCAAGTTAAGCTCATCTCCTAATGACTCCGAACACAGGTACATAATTTTCTTGGTAACGGTAAGAAAGTAGTTTACAATTTCTTTCTCTCTAGAATACTTGATTTTCTCTCCCAGTTTACCACTTGAAGATCTCGCGTGCAAGTATTAATTGACCCTGCTTAGCTTCTTATGGTTGACCAAGGCTGGCTAGGGTAGGGTAGCCCTAGTTTGAACTTCCAGAAACTGCTGGATGACTAAAGAAAGTTCTTGGAGGGCCAGGCCAAGCTATTCTACTCAAAAGAAAACCTTTCTGATTCTTTCACCATTATCAGGCTGTGATGATAAGATCCTAGCAATACCATGTCTTCATCTATGTCAGAAAAAGAAGACTTGAATGGGTTTAAAACATTCCTCCAGGAAAGTGAGGATAATTACAAGGCAAAGGCTGAGGCAACACTCTCCTCCAACATGGCAAAATTTCAACGGGAGGGAGGGAGGAAGGAAGAAAGAAAGAAAGGGAGAGAGGAAGGAAGGAAGGAAGAGAGGAAGGAAGGAAGGGAGGGAGGGAGGCAGGGAGGAAGAGAGGAAGGAAGAGAGAGAGGAAGGAAGGGAGGGAGAGAGAGAGGGAGGAAGGAAGGAAGGAAGGAAGGAAGGAAGGAAGGAAGGAAGGGAGAGAGGAAGGGAGAGAGGATGGAAGAAGGAAGGGAGGGAGGGAGAGAGGAAGGAAGGAAGGAAGGGAGAGAGGAAGGGAGAGAGGATGGAAGAAGGAAGGGAGGGAGGGAGAGAGGAAGGAAGGAAGGAAGGAAGGAAGGAAGGAAGGAAGGAAGGAAGGAAGGAAGGGAGAGAGAAAGGAAGAAGGGAGGGAGAGAGGGAGAGAGGAAGGAAGGAAGGAAGGAAGGAAGAGAGGAAGGAAGGAAGGAAGGAAGGAAGGAAGGAAGGAAGGAAGGAAGGAAGGAAGGAAGGAAGGCACTGTGGGGTTTTTTTAGGGATAGGAGAGAAGACCTAAGTATGGATGTGTCTTTTTTAAGCCAGCAGTGTTCTCCTGACAATGATTTTGTTTCATGAGAGCTGAAGCGAAAGCTCACTGGAAGATATTTTACTTGACGGGACCTAGTCTGAGCAAAGCTTCTAATCATTTCTCCTGGGAGCCCTTAGACGTAAAAAGGAGCAGCCATCTTCTGTTGGCTTGAGGGCATCAACAGGCTTTGTGTGGAATGTTCAGGACAAAAGTGGACAGGGACAGGACTCCTTTTTGTGACGTTTTCAGGGGATTTAAGGAACAAAACTGAAATCCTAAGATCTTGCAAGATTTAAAGCGCTGATTTTTCCCTTGACTCCGTCAAAATCCCTCCAAAAATTGGTTGAAATATTCTACACACCCCATAGCGGAGAGGGGGGCGATTTATCTTGGCCTCAAAAATACTGTTGGTAGACCAAATATAAGTTCATGGACTTCTGCAGCTGAGAAATTCAGTCAAAGATTTCTTGCTCAGGTAAAAAAATAAGCCGCGCTCACAAGGTGTTAAATATCTTCAAGTAATTGGTTGATCCAGAAGATTGCCTCTTCAGAATGCAACATGTTTTTAATTATTATTTTACTATGTCATCTGGAGACTGTGAAGCTGCCTCAGAAGCTTAATGAGATTTATTGCTCCAGTCTGCTGCTAAAATTCTGCCATCAACAACGGAAAGTTCATCAGGATTCTTCTTGGTTCACTGTCTGGTGTTAAGAAAGTATGAGGTTGTGCTTCTGAACAGGATTACATTATTTACTGAAACGAGGAAGAACTATAGGTCCTTGGTAGAACACAGGCTTGCATTTAAAAGTTGCTTGATTTCAATCAGAGTCCCAAAGGTGCTTTTTCAAAAGGCGACTGGACTTTAGTTTGCTTGAAGAGGTTTACCTCCTCATCCTAGAAGCTTCTTCTGTTCTGACTTCAGTTGTGTCAGAACTGAAGAAGCTTCTCGGATGAGAAGCGAAACCTCTTCAAGGAAAAAGAAAGAAAGTCCAGTTGCCTCTTGAAAAAGCACCTTTGGGACAACCAAGTGCTGCCACCATGTGGCTGTTTGGGGAAATTATACATTATGCTAATTTTGGTCAGCCAAACCCCTCCTTCCCTATGACATATTTCCTCCTTCTCCTGACCATGTGTCCTATACCCCTCCCCTTTCTGGGATGGACTTCCTCCTTCTTGCTCCCTGGGGCTCTCCTCCTCCATAACCGGCAGACACACGTGCTCCTCCATGACCAGCAGACACACGTGCAGACACTGTGAGTCGATACTGTCTTTTGACCTTGGAAATATCGTGCATTATCATCTAATCCACCTCATCTGCTGTAATCTACTCTGCATGCAAATAAAGGTATTTCTGGATGATAAAAGATATTTCTATGAGTTCTGCTATCTGGAGAGGAACTGTTATCAGTGATAATATCCACCTATATAGACCAGCACAGGGATCTTAGCAAGGGGAATAATCATTATACGACAGCTTGATCCAGAATAAGCTCCGTCGGCATTTCAACCAGAGCAGTGCTAGGTACAAATGGAAAAAGGTCCTTCCAAAAATCTTGGCCAGTCAAACTGTTAAGGGCACAATGCACCAAGAATACGATTCAGTACAATTTCTGTATCATTTCTGCCAGGCATCTAGAAAGGTTCAGCTCCAGTTCTCCTCCACTGCTCAATTCTTCTTTATTTTTGCATCAGACATTCAAATACTAATACCCAGTTCAACTGATATTCCTTCAGGGAACTCTTTGCACTGCTGTGAAAATTCCTTTAACAGTTTTCTAGCGAATTGTGCCATCAGGAAGGAAAATACTTTAACAACACCTTATTTTTCACCGAGGAAGAGAATGTGTCAACGTAAAGGCAGAAGGAGAGAATACAGTAGCTGTTTATAATCACATAGGTGTTGTTAGTTTACTGTTGTTGAGTTCCTGTCTGGAGCACTCGCCAAGGAAAAGGGTTCATTCCTTTCTGAGACAGAGGGCTTCCAGTTACGTATTTTGAGAACAACCAAGGTTGGCTAAATGCTGTCATCGCTTTTTTCCCCTCGTGCAAAAGGTCTAAGGCAGGGGGTCTTCCAACTTGGCCCTTTTATGACTTGTGGACTGAGGAATTCTGGGACTTGAAGTCCACAAGTCATAAAAGGACCAAGTTTGAAGACCCCCTGAGCAAAGGCAATGTTCCTCAACCTTGGCAACTTTAAGACTTGTGGACTTCAACTCCCAGAATTCCCCAGCCACCACGCTGAGCTGACACTCAAGCTATTGGGAACAGCCATTTTGGAGCTGCTCTGGAGTGGCTTCATGCAATTTCTGGGTGGAGCATATATAAGGTTGAGTTTCAGATTTTCCCTTCTGCTATAAAAAGAAAGCCCAAAGTTCCTCTTGATTCTTTCAAGGTTTTGTGGACATATCCATGTAGATCACATGAAGTGTTAGTACCACTTTATAATGCCTTGGTAAGACCACCCCTTCCAATACTGCATCCAGTTTTGGTCGCCGCAATGTAAAAAAGATGTTGAGACTCTGAAAAGAATGCAGAGAAGAGCAACACAGTTGATTATTTATTTATTTTTATTTTAATCCCATTTATATCCCGCCCTTCTCCGAAGACTCAGGGCGGCTTACAATTTAAGCACAAACCAATGTGCTTAGCAATAGCCTTCATTCTATGTATATGCCTGCTTATTAGGGCTTTCGCCCCCCCCCCAAGCGGCATTATTACAAAGTCAGCTTATTGCCCCCAACAATCTGGGTCCTCATTAGGAGACTGGAGGCTAAAACTGTTGTGTATGTACATAGTTATTAACAAGGGAATTGCAGCCTGCAGTATTTGCTGGATTAGAGCGGGAGATTCTGCTGCAATCATTGGCTGCAATGAGCAAGAAGCGGGAAAATAAACGCTGCTGATTGGTTACAGTTCAAACAGTTCCACTATAAAAGGTTGCAACATTTGACAGTTGCTAGTTGACTTATGTGTATTCAATAAACCAGTTATTCCAAACTGCTCTGAGTCCTCGTCTATCAGAACCAAACAAATTGGCGACGAAGGTGGGATAGACAGAAGACCAGAGAATCGTCGATTTGTTGCGCGAAGGCGGCAAATTCGAAAACGTGTCACAGTCAACCGAGTGGCCGCGGCGAAGAGAAATTCTCCGAATGGCGCAAATAGGGTCATTGAAGGAATTCGACCCAAACTTCCCCGAAGATTGGGAAGAGTGCATAGGACTAGTCTAATTGGCCTTAATTGGTTCCCTGCCCTGGGCATTTGGGTTGGGGGAATAAATTCAATAATTAAAAATAAGACCCTCGAATCAGTCTGCAACGAGTTTGCAGACGTATTCGACGGGTCTCTTGGTAAATACAAGGGCCCCCCAATTAAATTTAACCTAGACCCATCCGTGAAACCCATCAGGCTTAAGGCCCGAAGGGTGCCTTTCGCGCTGAAGGAAAAAATCGAGGCCGAGCTCGACCGGCTTGTAGGCCAAGGGGTATTAGAACCCGTTGAGGGAGGCCTGTGGGAAACGCCGATTGTCACACCCCTCAAACCTAATGGGGATGTGAGAATCTGCGCTGACTACAAAGCCACCCTCAACATTGGAATGAAAAAACATGCTTACCCGGTCCCGACGGTGAAGCAGGTCCTCGCGACGATCCAGGACGGCGCCATGTTTGCCAAGTTAGACTTGGCGCATGCGTACTTACAATTGACTGTTTCTGAAGAGGCTGCAGAAGCACAGACGATCGTTACCCACAAGGGGGCGTTCCGGGTCCACAGACTGCAATTCGGTATTGCAGCAGCTCCAGGCATCTTTCAAGAAGTGATGGAGAGGACCTTAAAGGGCATACCTGGTGTATGCCCTTACTTTGATGATGTCCTGATAGCTGGAAAAGATGAAGGTATGTTAGTGGAACGACTGGAACAGGTATTGGGAAGGTTCAGAAGGGCTGGACTAAAACTAAAAAAAGAAAAGTGTAGCATTGGGGTTAAGTCCACTGAGTTTCTAGGGTTTAAAATAGACAAGAATGGAATTCATCCTACCCCTGATAAAATCAAGGCAATTAAATTGGCACCAGAACCAAAAAACAAGGCAGAATTACAAGCCTTCCTTGGTTTAGTAAATTTTTACCACACATTTGTGCCTCACAAAGCTGCCATTGCAGAACCTCTCCATAGGCTCTTAGATAAAAAAACCCCATGGCAGTGGCTTAACAAACATAGGGTGAGTTTCCAAACATTAAAAGACATTCTTTCCAGCCAATCCACTGTAACCCATTTCCTTGAAAATAAACCCATTTACCTAGCATGTGATGCTTCACCTTATGGTGTGGGGGCCGTGATCAGCCATTTAGACAACCATGGAATACAAAGACCAATCGCATACTACTCTAGGACACTGACCAAAGCTGAGAGAAATTATGCACAGATTGACAGGGAAGCGTTGGCAATTGTGGCAGGAGTTAAAAAGTTCCATGACTACCTGTATGGTAGGAACTTTACCATACTAACTGACCACAAACCCCTGTTGGGACTATTCACCACGGATAAACAGACTCCCCAAATCATGTCACCCCGAATGCTGAGATGGTCCATCTTCCTCTCAGCATATTCGTTCTCTCTCCAATACAGACCTGGCAAGGACATGGGGCACGCGGACGCTCTGAGCAGGTTGCCCTTAAACATAACTGAGGATGACCCTGCCCCTGTGGGGCAAATAATGTCCCTACAAGACATCCCGGACTGGCCCTTAACAGCCAAGGATATTGCTGTGGCAACAAACTCCGACCCAATTCTAAGGAGGATATTGGCGTGGGTTCTAAGTGGGTGGCCTAGTACCAATCCGGATGCCAAATACATCCCATATGTCAGAAGGAAAAATGAACTATCAGTTCATTTGGGATGTTTACTGTGGGGAAACCGCGTGGTTATTCCTGAAATCCATAGGCCCGCTATCCTAGTAGAATTACACGAGGGTCACCCAGGTGTAGTACGCATGAAGGCGTTAGCTAGGAGCCACTTATGGTGGCCAGGTCTGGACAATAACATTGAGGAATGTGTTGCCAATTGCCATCAGTGTCAACGCTCTAGGCCTGAACAACAACACATCCGCACGCATAAATGGGAGTTAGCTAGGAATCCGTGGTCCAGGATTCATATTGATTTCGCTGGACCCTTCCAAGGGGTGACATTTTTGGTGGTTGTGGACAGTTTCTCCAGATGGTTAGAGGTAGTACCAGTCAGTTCCATGACTTCCGGTAAGACCATACAGATATTAAGAGGCCTCTTTGCCACTCATGGGTTACCTGATATACTTGTGTCTGACAACGGGCCACAATTCACATCTGTTGAATTCCAGGATTTCCTCAAGGCCAACTCGATTAAGCACAAGACATCAGCACCCTTCCACCCATCGTCCAATGGTTTGGCTGAACGTAACGTGAGGACCACGAAGGACGCATTAAAAAGAATCATCCGTGGTGACTGGCATCAAAGACTGGCCGAGTTCTTGCTGACCCAACACACGACCCCATGTACTGCCACCGGCAAAAGTCCAGCTGAAATGAGGTGGGGTAGAAGACTAACCACCAAATTGGACAGATTACACCCAGACAGACTTCCACCAAGTGCTGAATCGGACATTCCTAATAGAACATTCAAAGTGGGGGATTTGATATGGGCCAGAAACTATGCATCTGGGGATAAATGGATCCCAGGGGTGATTACTGAAATTCTGGGGCCCCTGTCATACACTGTTGAGGGGGAAGGGAATTGGAGCAGCAAGAGACACATAGATCAGTTAAGAAAGAGAACCAGTCGATGCGTACCAGAAGAAGGGGATCAAAACAGATTTGTGGGGAACAGTACATTCAGGGTCAGTGATAACAACACGCCGGGTAGTGGGGAAGCCGAATTGCAAGATAACTCAGCCTCTGATAACCAACAACAACAAGCTAGGCAGTTCAATTGGGTAACACCCTTGAGGAGTAGGCCAGCCACTACTGATCTTCAAACACAAACAAACACAAATTCACAAATTAGCAATCGGGAAACATCAGAGTCAGGCAACCAAGAGTCCAGGTCCAACACAGACAATCAGCCAAGCAGACTACCTGGTAAAGGTGTCCCCAGCTGCCAGGGCAATAGATACCCTTCTAGGATTCACAGGCCTCCAAAATACTTAAAAGACTTTGTTCACAAATAACAACAACTGGGGGGTAAGGGGTGTTGTGTATGTACATAGTTATTAACAAGGGAATTGCAGCCTGCAGTATTTGCTGGATTAGAGCGGGAGATTCTGCTGCAATCATTGGCTGCAATGAGCAAGAAGCGGGAAAATAAACGCTGCTGATTGGTTACAGTTCAAACAGTTCCACTATAAAAGGTTGCAACATTTGACAGTTGCTAGTTGACTTATGTGTATTCAATAAACCAGTTATTCCAAACTGCTCTGAGTCCTCGTCTATCAGAACCAAACAAAAACATATGAAGAATGGTTGCAGAAATTAGGCATGTGTAGTTTAATGACGCTGAGCTTGTTGATCAGAGGGTCGGCAGTTTGGCAGGTCGAATCCTGAGTGCCGCATAACAGAGTTACTTGTCTGTTACTTGTCCCAGCTTCTGCCAACCTAGCAGTTCGAAAGCACTTAAAAATGCAAGTAGAAAAATAGGGACCACTACGGTGGGAAGGTAACAGCGTTCTGTGCGCCTCTGGCGTCTAGACATGCCGGCCACATGACCACGGAGATGTCCTCGGACAAGCGCTGGCTCATTGGCTTTGAAACAGAGATGAGCACCGGCCCCTAGAGTCGGAAACGACTAGCACGCATGTGCGGGGGAACCTTTACCTTTACCTTTAGTTTAATGAAAAGAAGGACTAGGGCTGACATGATAGCAGTGTTCCAGTATCTAAGGCAGACATGTCAAACTCGTGATGTCACGTGATATCATGCAATGTATCGGGACGGTTTTGCCATTGCTGGCAATGGGGTGGGTGCAGCTTCCGCATGATGCATCTGGCTCACGGGCCAGCAGTTTGACACCCCTGATCTAAGGGGCTGCCAGAAAGAAGACGGGGAGCATCTTATTCTCCAAAGTACCAGAAGGCAAGTCAAGAAACAACAGATGGAAAGTATTGAAGGAGAGAAGCAACCTAGCATTAAGGACAAATTTCCTGACAGTGAGAACAATTAACCAGTGAAATGACTTGCCTCCAAAAGTTGTGGGTGCTCCAACACAGGAAGTTGTTGAGATGAGACTGAACAACCATTTGTCTCAAATGGTATAGGGTCTCCTGCTTGAGCAGGTGGTTGGACTAGAAGACCTCCAGGGTCCCTTCCAGTTCTATTCTGATTGACTTCTGGCTCTCTTTGAGACATAAATCTTCAACACCTTGAAGATTAGATTGCTCTTTTTTTTCTGGAGCTCCTATGTTTAAAGGCATGAAAACATCAGCTTCAACTTCAGTCAGCACTTTAGCCTTATGCATTTTCTGCCAGAAAAGGGGTTGGACTAGAAGACCTCCAAGGTCCCTTCCAACTCTATTCTTCTGTTATTTCTTCAGAACAATACAGAAAAGGCTCATAAGGAATTTTTTTTATTATTTCCAACCTACAATGCTTGCATTCCCTACAAATCTCTCATGGGATTTGCATGAAATACAACACATGCTATTCTTGCAGACAATAACACCTTCAATTATTCAGGGTAATATCTTGATTTTCTATTTATCTTTTTTGAACATGGATGCCTGGCTGTGTATGTAAAATATGGATGCTGTTAGAACTAGATTGGCCTTTTATTAATCAAGCAGCAACTGTTCACTGACTGACCATCCCTTTTTTTCCCCCTATGTAGATTTCATATTTTTTCCAGTTCCCCCTTCTGTTGTTATGGATAGAAGTGCAAGAAAATCAACATAATTCAGTCTGAACTTATTCCTTCTAGTCACTTCTAATTGGAGTTAATGTATTCAAATATATTCAAGGGAGAATAGCACCCTTTGGAGAAGCTTAACATTCCATTGAAAAAAAGCACAGAAAATTCAAATATTGCCTGCTTGGAATGCTACGACTAGCAACAAGTTTATTGAATTTCCTCCTTCAGAATATGGTACACATATTTTAGAATAACTGTAAGGTTTTAAATTTGTTTTAGAAAAGAGTATGTTATTAATGAATTTCCAGACTTCAGTGGAAGCTAGAGTTTACCTTTTTCCTTCCATTTAACAAAATAGAATGCATTTTATTGTGGAAGCGTTCAAACAAAGAAAAGTTAATTTCCCAGATTTTTCTTTAGCAAGACTTATTGAGTTAGAAGAGGTAGAGTTACTATGAGAAACATCTTCAAGGAAAAAAACCAAGAAAAGCCAGTTGCCTTTTGCAAAAGCACCTTTGGAACAACCATGACCTAGATCAGGGCTTTTTAACCTTTTCACCCATCGTACCACTTTTAGGATTTGGCAACATCCGAGTACCACCAGTCGCCTAGCAAGGTGTCAAAAACTTGATGACCCAAAAAAAAAGGAAAGGAAAAAAGTGATGAAGTACAGGTAGTCCTCGACTTACAACAGTTCGTTTAGTGACTGTTCGAAGTTACAATGGCACTGAAAAAAGTGCCCCCCAAGCCACATCTGAGCAAGACACCTGCCTGCCCGCCCGGCGGCGCTCTTCCTCCTGTCCGAGGTTCTCATTATTGTGAGCATTTCTGTTGAGGATTGGTAGCGGGGGTGTGGTGGTGGGGGTGGTGTTTGGTTTTTATTCCCCCCCTCCCATCTGCTGGGTGGTTGCAGCAGGTTTTGGTCACTTCACATGACCCTGGGACACTGTGACCGTCATAAATATGAATCGGTTGCCAAGCATCTGAATGTAAGTCACAAGATCCTGGAGATGCTGCAATATTCCAGCTGATCGGCGCTTCTTCTGGGCTCAGCAGAAGCGCCAGGATCAGCGCCGAGGTCCAGCTGGAGCCTGGTGCTGATCCTGGCGCTTCCGCTGAGCCCTGACAGCCCTGCAGCTCCAGCCGTCTCTCACTCAGGCTTGTGCGGTGCTGCCACCGGTTCATCTCATTCTCTTCCCCCGCTACCACTTTTCTAGGATGGTCGCGTACCACCTGCCAGGTGCCAATGTACCACAGGTGGTACCTGTACCACTGGTTGAAAAGCCCTGACCTACGTGACTGAGAATCTCCATAACTATTTTTTATATATATTTAGAATCAATACATTCTTATATACATTAGGGCAAAGACTTTCTGACCAAAGTTAGGATTTCAACATCAAGGGCCAGGGAGGATTTCATTGATACAAAAAGAAGATCTCAAGGAGTACAAATCCATCTCCTATCTGAAGGGCTGAATTTCTGACTTCTGAGGTGCTAGAATTGCTGCTAAAATTAGTCTCTCCTTCTTCTGTTTTATTTTATTTTATTTTTTTATTGCTTTTATGAAAACATATATTTAAACAAAAATAAATACATATAAAAAACAAGACATAACATAAACAATACAATCAACAAAAATACAAAAAGAATACTTAACTTCCATTATTCCTAATCTTTCTAATCATTTTCAGGTGACTTCCTCAAGTCCCCCCTATCTGCGTTTCATCGTAAATCATCATTAGCAATTTCTATTTCGTAATTTTAAATCATATTTAATATCTATCTATATTTAATTTCTTATCATTTAACAATCATAGTAAAAGACTTCTGGGAAAAGATTTATAATGAATTTATTTATTTTATCTATTTAATTTAATTTACTTTTTATACCACCCTTCTCCCGAAGGACTCAGGGCGGTGTACAGGGCAATACAATAAAATACAATATATAAAAATTAAAAAAATATTAAATACAACAGCCCAATTCAATAAATTAATACAAAGCATTAAAATACCCCTAAACCCATCAGACCAGGCTGGCTTGTTCAAATGAATATGTTTTTAGGTCACGTCGGAAGGAGCGAAGGTCGAGAGCCATCCGGAGCTCCACCGGTAAACAGTTCCAAAGGTCTGGCGTGCCCACAGAGAACGCCCTCCCCCTGGGGGTTGCCAGTCGACACTCTTTGACCGACGGCACCCTGAGGAGGCCCTCTCTGTGGGAGCGCACTGGACGAAGGGAAGTTGATGCCGTCAGCAGGTGCTCCCGTAAGTAACCCGGACCCATGCCATTTAGGGCTTTATAGGTCATAACCAGCACCTTGAATCTTACCTGGAGGGCAACCGGAAGCCAATGCAGCTCATGGAGTAGAGGTGTTACATGGGAGTATCGGGAAGCCCCCACCACCACTCGCGCGGCTGCATTCTGCACCAGCTGGAGCCTCCTAGTAGTCCTCAAGGGCAGCCCCATGTAGAGAGAATTAAAGAAAGTTTTGAAAAACACATTTATTAAGAAACCAGAAGCCTTCTTATTGGGTATAGTCGGAAAAGAAATTCCCAAAAAAGATGTTACTTTCTTTCTGTATGCCACAACAGCGGCAAGAATTTTGATAGCCAAGAATTGGAAGACACAAGAAATACCAACGGTGGAAGAATGGCAGATGAAAATGATGGACTATATGGAACTCGCTGAGCTGACTGGGAGAATCCGTGACCAGGGAGAAGAGTCGGTGGAAGAAGATTGGAAAAAGTTCAAGGATTATTTGAAGAAATATTGTCATATTAACTAGTTTGAAATGGACTTGGAAGTGTTTATAGGTTGTAGTTTTAGAGTTTAATGTTTAGTATTAAGGATAATATGAACCAAAGTGCTAGTGTTTTAAAGATGACATTTTTTTTTTAATTCCATTTATATCCCACCCTGAAGGTAAAACTCCAATACTTTGGCCACCTAATGAGAAGGAAGGACTCACTGGAGAAGAGCCTAATGCTGGGAAAGATTGAGGGCAAGAGAAGAAGGGGACGACAGAGAATGAGGTGGCTGGATGGAGTCACTGAAGCAGTAGGTGTGAGCTTAAATGGACTCCAGAAGATGGTAGAGGACAGGAAGGCCTGGAGGAATGTTGTCCATGGGGTCGCGATGGGTCGGACACGACTTCGCAACTAACAACAACAACAACAACAACATATCCCACCCTTCTCCGAAGACTCAGGGCGGCTTACAAGCTTAGCAGTAGCCTTCATTCTATGTATATGCCTGCTTATTAGGGCTTTTGCCCCCCCAAGCGGCATTATTACAAAGTCAGCTTAATTGCCCCCAACAATCTGGGTCCTCATTTTACCTACCTCGGAAGGATGGAAGGCTGAGTCAACCTTGAGCCTGGTGGGACTCGAACCTGCACTAATTGCAGGCAGCTGGTGTTACTTAAGGAGGCATTAGCCCACTGCTCCACCAATTCAAAAGTCAACAAACCAGACAAAGTCTTTGTAAGGGTTTCTATGCTGATTTTAACTTCTAAAAAAGCCTAAGAATTCCAAAATGAAAGAGGTGTTGTGTGAGAATGTTGGTCATGCGCACTCAAGCTCTAGGACAGACATGTCAAACTCGCGATGTCACGTGACATTGTGCGACGTATCGGGACTATTTTGCCTTTGCTGGCAATGGAGTGGGTGTGGCTTCCACATGATGCGTCTGGCCCGTGGGCCAGCAGTTTGAACACCCCTGCTCTAGGAGGAAGAATAAGAAAGAGATAGAGGAGGGGATTATATTACCTTGGCTGGATGAAACTGCCCACCTGAATATCAGGTGGATCCCTCTAATATTGCTGCCCAAAACATTTGTGTCCAGCCCCCAAGCTTTTTCCAACATGGCCTACAAAGCCTTATGTGACATAGGGCCAGGTCATTTGAAGGACAGCCTCTCTCCAATTCCATCTACAGCT
Organism: Vipera berus; assembly: GCF_964194415.1. NCBI lineage: Eukaryota > Metazoa > Chordata > Lepidosauria > Squamata > Viperidae > Vipera > Vipera berus. The sequence continues at coordinate 10,874,486 of NC_138208.1, read as the reverse complement.
AGTCCTTAATTCACAACAATTTATTTAGTGACCTTCCAAATTACAATGGTACTGAAAAAAAGTGACTTATGACCATTTTTCCCACGATCCTTGCAACATCCTCGTGGTCATGTGATCAAAATTCGGGTGCATGGTAAATAGCACATCTTTCTGACGGATGCAGCGTCCTGGGGTCATATGATCCCCTTTTGCAACTTTCTGATGAGCAAAATCGATGAAGAAGCCAGATTCGCTTAACAGCCATGTTGCAAATTTAACAATTGCAGTGATTCACGTAACCGCTGTGGCAAGAAAGGTCATAAAATGAGGCAAAACTCACTTTACAAATGTCTCAGTAACAGAAAATTTGGGGTCATAAGTCAAAAACTACCTGTACTGTATCTATCTCATCAAGGACAGCAGGAAGGACATGTTCATTCTTTAGCAGTGGTGAGAATGCAGTACTGCAGGCTACTTCTGTTGACTGCCAGCAGTTTGGCAGTTCGATCCTGACCGGCTAAAGGTTGACTCAGCCTTCCATCCATCCGAGGTTGGTAAAATGAGGACCCAGATTGTTGGGGGCAATTAGGCTGATTCTGTAAACCATTTAGAGAGGGTTGTAAAGCACTGTGAAGCGGTATATCAGTCTAAGTGCTATTGCTATTACTTTAGTTGCTGAAATTCTGGCAAATCTCTCTTTCATTTCTGGAAATCTTAAAGGTGACTCTACGAGAATCTTGCCTGGAAGGATTACTTTTGTTCGAGGCAACTGAGGGTTGTCAAATGGTGTGTGTGTGTGTGTGCTTGTGTAGAACTCTACTCTACTTGCACAAGATCCTGCGTGATTGCAGGTGAGAACCCCAACTCCCATAAGACTTCAAGTATGTGGGAATCTTAAATCTTATTCATATGCCTACTTGCAGAAAAAGGATGGGCAGCTCCTGAAAACATTCCCCAAACTCTGAGTTATATTTTGACTTGATCCAGGAGAATTTTTCTTAATTTCTTGCAAACATGCAGATGTGCTCGTGTCATTAAGTAACTTTTGGCTGAATGTTCAAGCTGCTGGGTATACTTTGATGTATTTGAAGTGCACGGAAGCCTTTGATGAGAACATTAGTCTATTCCTGGCTACATTTTCCGCCTCAAAACAAACTTAGTTCCATTGACCTGAACGTGTTCTCCGTAGCCTTGGTTTGTATTTTCCAAAAGATCGTATCAGAATTAAAATTCTCTGCTCCACTTTTCAAGTTTCCAGGGTGCCAACATGCATTACTGACCTCATTTGTTTGCCATTTCCTCTTGTTATTTCATTAGTTGGGGAAAAAAGGAAAATCATTAGATTTTTAAGCATTTTCATCCCAGGCTCTCCACCCCACCCCGCAGAGGCATGGCAGTGCTACATTAGCCTGGTTACCATAGTAACAGAATTCCTACGCTCGGCCTGTGTTGTGCGCATTTCAGCGCTCGCGTTTTTTACCCATTTACATCCAACCAGTTTACAAAATAGCTTCGTTTTATGGCTCTGGATATATGAGTTTTTAAATGCATCTGTCAGGAAGTTTGCCCTGAAATGCAAACCCTTGCAAGTTCTCTTCCGTAAGCACACCTGTCTTGGTTCCTAAAATATCTTGCTTGCTGGAGTCTTTCCAAGTCCAAAATTCCTTAAATTTCAACTCGGGTGACTTTAAGACTTCAGATTAAAAAGTAAGCTGAGCTCGGTTATTGCCAGCAAAACCCCTGTCATTTCTGTATCTTAGATGTTAGATAGCCAACATTTACAATCGTGACCTCTATTAAAAACTAGAAGATATGGACCTCTTCAGAGTAGAGAGCCTGTATTAGCAAACAATCTTGCTGCAACAGGTTTTTATCAATTTTAACACAATCCTGTGAGTCACTGCAAATATTACGCTGTGTTAAATAAGATTAGTTCAAAGTTTTGCAATGTTTTTTTCCGGTTCCAGGCTGACAAAAAAAAATGCTTTTTTACCATTTTTCCTCACCCCCCCTCCCCTTCACCCTGTGTCTTTTTAAATATGTTGTGTTTTTAAATCAGATTTTCCTTTGCAAAATTCTTCAGTTGTTGCTTTCCCATGCAGATATCATTTATCTGACTGTTGCTGTTGAAATATTTCCCAAGTAACAGGACTACGTATGTCTCTGCTTTTTTTTCCCAGAGTTGTTAATCTTAATTCTTCTGCAGTCTGCGTGTGTTGGGCATGCAAATATACTTTAAAATGCGAGGGAGAAAATTATTTCTTTTAATGCGTCGATAAGGAATTTCAGACCTTAATGGTTACAATCCGAGGCAAAGAGGCTCGTAAATTGAAATGGCCTATAGTTCCAGAAAGTGTCTCCTAGTTTCTGTCGTTCATTTGCCTCCCTATTTCCACTTTAATCTAAATATATAAGTACATAAAGCTGCATTATCAGCCACTGCTCTGCAACCCCTGGTGATTTACTTTGACGCAGCAGCTCTGCAAGGCAAAAATAATTCTGAAAATTACTTTCGAAAGTTATTTAACTGCAAATGCGATAGACGCAACTTAAGACTCCCCTGCTTAGGAAGCTGGGATGATTTCTGTCTCAAGGAAAAGAAAGAGAACACGATATCAAAGGAGTGAGAAGTTTTCCTGAACGTATCGCTCCTTTGCTTTTTTTAAAAAAAAATATATATATTTTTCAAGACTGAAGATGGGGAACTTTTGCATCCAGGATTGTGAAGATGGAGACAGGTCAGTTGATAGGCTTACTACTGTACAAGCAGTATAAATCTGCATGTAAATAAAACCTGAAGACATGGGAATATCTGGCCAACCATTTCTAGCTTCAGTCATTAAGCAAAGTTGGGCCTGCCTGGTTAGTATATGGTCAGCTGATGTCCATGAAGCTCAAAAAGTCAACCCCAAAGAAGACAATGGCAAATTCCTGCTGAACTTCTGGTCAGGTTCATGGATAAGTGTGTCACTGATTATCTTTCACATTCATATCATCTCAGATGCTATATTTTAGAGATGGATGTCTATGGAGATTCTCAGTCATCCTGGTCATGGTTGTCTCAAAGGCAACTGGACTTTCAAAAGGCAACTGGACTTTCTCGTTTGTTTTTTTTTCCTTGAAGATGTTTCTCATTCAATTGCTGGAATGTATGTAACTCCATCTCCTCTACTCAATAAATCTTGCTAAAGAAGATTTTGTTTGGAAAAGATGACTACTAGTTTTAGCCAACTGCCAGCAAGCCAAATGTCAGGCAAAAGGAACCATGAGCAACAGTATGAACTGTTCAAAGAGGTATGTTTATTGTTACTTGACTGTAGACAGGAATCTTGCCAGACTAAAGCACGCTGATAGCATAACTGATAGATAAATTTGGAGCCTTGGTGGAGTAGTGGGCTAATGCCTCCTTAAGTAACACCAGCTGCCTGCAATTAGTGCAGGTTCACATCCCACCAGGCTCAAGGTTGACTCAGCCTTCCATCCTTCCGAGGTAGGTAAAATGAGGACCCAGATTGTTGGGGGCAATAAGCTGACTTTGTAATAATGCCGCTTGGGGGTGTGTGAAAGCCCTAATAAGCAGGCATATACATAGAATGAAGGCTACTGCTAAGCTTCTAAGCCGCCCTGAGTCTTCGGAGAAGGGCGGGATATAAATGGAATTAAAAAAAAAAATAAAAAAAATACTGTGAGGTTTTAGGGAGGACCTTCCTTGTAACTCTTCAGTTCATCAAGGTTGTTCCACAAATGCTGAAACAAAAACTCCAAAAGTGCTTTGGATGACCTGGTTCAGGGGTTTAAGGACCTTCCCCCTATATCAAGTAAGGAAAAGACCAAATCTTAGAAATAACACTTCTTCGGTGAATATAATTAACTTTCCTTTGTTTGAATGCTTCTCCTGAAGAAGCTTCTTCAGCTCTGGCTGAATGGTGGAGGATGGAAGGGTTTATATTCCTTGCAATCATCTGGTCATTAACACTCTCTCTGAGAGTCGTTGAGGCCACTTAGAGGTTTGACAGCAAACTGCACTCCTTACTAGCACTAATGATGTTTCCTAGTTTGAGTAATGAAACACCTGCAATGCCAAGGTCTCCTGCCTTGGAGTTTTACCTGTGTTCTCTGGGTCACCTGAACAAAAATGGATGTGATCAGAATACCCTTTGCCAAGTGATTTCATGGGATAACAGGGGAGAAGCAGTGTTAGTTTCAACCAATATCTGTTCCACAGAGAATGAAACTCAAAGCCAAAGAGGCATCAGATGAAAGCTTAGTTGCCAGTCAAAATGTCTTGAGGAGCTAGGCTGGTGGAACCTCGAAAGAAAAAACGGGATAGCGTAGGAAAGTTTTTTTTAAAAAAAAAAAGATCAAGGAAGAATTGGTGACAAAGTATCTATTTTTATTTTATTTTATTTTATATATTTTTTTGCCAGACAGTCATGGATATGCTACTGAAGTCACTAGGAATGGTGGTGACATATAAATGCCCCTGTGGTTTATAAATGTTTGAACAAACAAGGAAATAAAATGTAAGTTTTACATTACAAACCTAAGGGAAAAAATAGAAATTGTTGTTCCTTCCTTCCTATCAAGAAAGAAGGCCTAGTAAGATCTAAAAATGAATACCAGTTCTGCATACCAACTCTGAATATTATAACTGCAGTCTTTAATGGAGGAATTTGTGCAATCCATCAAGTGACTCATTCATCATAAATTAAAATCTCCCAACCACTTAATCTCCCTCTATTCACTTGAATTTGCCACTATGCAAAACTGATGGATATTTGTTAGTTTCAATTATTCTGGCCTTTAGGCTTAAAGAAATAAATCTCCCTTGTTTCCAGGGAAGTTCTAAAAAATAGGCCAGCTTATATGCAATTTCTAGACATACTTCATTTTTTTTTCCTTGACAAAACAGATTAAAAAAATAAGATTGATAGTGCCATGCAGTTCTATTTCTTTCTCTTATCATGGACTAATTTATTCCGATTTAATCAAATATCAATCAGTGGGTCATATTTCAATGGGTGTTTGGCAATGTTGATAGCGTTTGTTGAAGAAAATCAAAGCAGTCAGAAATTAGAAATTCCCCAGGATAGAAACAGTTTCCTAAGACTTTAGGAACAGAGGAATATCTAAGCATTCCTTTGCTTTAAAAGAACATATTTTATCTGCATCTCTCATAGGAAAAGCAAAATGAGGTGCACACCTGGCTTGACATGAAAGGAATCCTTTTTGAGCACAAGTCAAAATCAATCAATCAATCATCAATCATGTCCTATGCCTGAAGTGTGATACAAGTGTGCTAAAAAAAGGGAAATACTATCTTGGGGCACCTTAAGAGTCCAGATTATAGGAAGTCTTTGTTCCATGAAGGATGCAATATTGGAAGACCTGAGAGACCAAATTAGGGATATACTGTTTCAGAGAATATCTATGTACATGGTTACTAAGAGTCAACTCTAACTTGATGGCACATAATCAATTAATCAGTCAAATCAATTGTTCCATTCTGCCCTGCTTTGGTCAGGTCCCAATTGGAGACCTCTGCGCCACCATTAAAAAAAGGACTGGGACAAATTGGAGCAAGTTTGAGGAGGGCTATGAAGAAGCTAAAGGTTCTCAAAACTAAATTCTCTGTGCAACAGTTTAAAAAATCTGGTTATATTTAGCTTGCAGAGAATTTGACTAGCAGTCTTCAAATAGCTGAAGCATTGACATGGAGAAGACGGGATGGACTTATTTCATATTGTTCCTGGGGGCAGAAGGAGAACTGGGGAGTTACAGTAAAATGGAAGGACATTTGAACTAGAGATCAGGAGGAATGTCCTGGCTGTATGAGCTAACAGCCAAAGGAACAGGCTGCCACTTGAAGTGCTAAGATCTTCTTTGCGAGAGATCTTCAAATAGAGGCTGGATGGTCATCTCTTAGAGATGGTCTAGTCAACCTCGCACTAAGGCTAGGACTGGTTTAACATCCTCTTCCAACTCTAGTTCTGTTCTGCCACAGGTTTGGTCTAGGCTTTGACTATCACGTGCATATAATTGGTATGCAAAATTACAGAATTGTTTATTTTGTGTGAATTGTTATAAATGGCCACATTTGGTTCAAGAAAGTGCTAGTGTTACAATGACTTCAAACAATTACATTCCAGAATGATGGATGAGGGATGGGCTGAATAAATATTTGTCCTCCTTAATTTAATAAATGGGGATACGTGATGCCTGAAGCCATCAGTGACTTCAACCCTCTTTAAGTTGCTTCCTAACAGCTGGAGATATCTGTGCTTTCCAAAAGCAGAAAACACTGTGAGAAACAGGTCTCACATCTAGAACTGTGGGGTAATGACTTATTACATTAGGCATATGTATAGACAATTTGTTTCCTGTGTGGATTGTTGAATTAATTAAAGCTGTGGATTTAACTATTGTAAGGGAATGATATTGATTGTGAAATAGCCTTTTTGTCTTTTAATATTGAAGGGAGGGAGGGAGGGAGGGAGGGAGGAAGGAAGGAAGGAAGGAAGGAAGGAAGGAAGGAAGGAAGGAAGGAAGGAAGGAAGGAAGGAATACTAACCCTTTTTATAGCCATGTTGTTGCAGATCTGTAGCCAGTTGTTGCTCCTTACTGATTCCCAATGGGCATTTTGTTATTAAAGATGCATCCCGCCTTCTTCACAAGGAGTTCAACTGGTGATTGGCCAAAGTCACCCAGGAAAGCATCTGCAGCTAAAGGACTTGGACCAAGTCTCAGTCCAACCTCTTATTCATTACACCCCATCAGTCTCAAAATGCTGCAATTTAAGTTTAAGTTTATTGAATTTATATACCGCCCTTTTCCTGTAGGACTCAGGGCGGTTTACAAAGTATTTTAAAATGTCAATACAATACAAAAGTTAAAAACAGTTAAAAATAATTAAATTTGATCCCTGAAAAATATAAAAACCCCAATTAAAAACTCTCAGCCTGGGCCAGAAAGCTCAAAGAGCCAGGTCTTCAGGACCCGGCGAAATGAACGAAGGTCAGGGGCAGTCCTAAGCTCCACGGGCAGCTGGTTCCAGAGGGCAGGCGCACCCACAGAGAAGGCCCTCCCCCTGGGTGTTATCCGGCGGCAGTCTTTTACCGGCGGTACCCTGAGAAGGCCCTCCCTGTGGGAGCGCACAGGACGAAGGGAACTTGATGCCGGCAGCAGGTGTTCCCTCAGATATCCCGGACCCAAGCCATTTGTCTATTGCTAATTTCAAAGAACACAATACATTTACACAAAATAAATCCTCTCATAAAACATCAAATCTCAGAAAAAGGTTTTTTTTACAGTTTTTTTTAACATGGTGGGCTTCTACAAAAGGAACGGAATTTGTACTTTGTTTGTTGAACACATTTCGGTGACATACAATCTGAGCACAACCAACTCATGGCGGCTTTCATTATTCAGTCTAGCACCATCCGAAAGAATTTAAAAGAATGAACTAAACTTCATAAAATAATTAAAAGCATTGCATCCCAATAAATAATTGACAGGGTTATAAACAATGTAAAAGTCAGACTCAGACTCAAAGTCATATCAGAAGATAAAGCATGCCTAAATAAAAGATGGAAATTGACATTGTCATGAAATCAAGACAGTTAAGTAAAACAGCCCCTTGAAATGAAAAGCTAAGGAGTAAAAAAAAACATACAACACCACACACAATTGTTGGAAGTATTTCATAAACCCTGTCATAGAGGCACTAATAAAAGAAATTCTGAGCTGTTGGAACTGAAAATGAATTCCCCACCAAACCAGGAATACAAGTAGAATTTTCCCACTACAATGAATAATGTACAAAGAGAATTATTGTCTTCCCACCATCTAGAGCAGGGGTCTTCAAACTTGGCTTTTTTGTGACTTGTGGACTTCAACTCCCAGAATTCCTCAGCCAGGCATGCTGGCTGAGGAATTCTGGGAGTTGAAGTCCACAAATCATAAAAGGGCCAAGTTTGAAGACCCCTTTTCTAGATGATAGGACAGGAACACAGATAACAATACATACATTTTCATAAACATTCTCCACAGTAGACTTAGCCAAATGTCACTCACACTGAAAAAGTTCAACAAGACTGGACCTGAGTCATGTGAAAGACTACCAGGGAATTCAGCTTTGTTGGCTAAACCCAAAAATTTACAAAGTCCCAGAAGACGATAGCAGGAAACCACTTCTATAGTCCATATTTTTAGCAAGAAATCTCCATGGATGTATTTATCAGAAATCAACCATCTCTGCGGGGAGTCTGATTTTTTTTAATGTGTCTCCGAAGGCAACAGAGAGGCTGTAGGACCTTGTTGATGGGATCTCCTCCTTGCAGAAACACAGTTGAACTTAATAACGAATCTTTCTTCAAGACCCAGCTCCAGAGAATTTCATGTTTGTTTGTGATTAACCAAAACTGAATCAAATAGACCCATTTGTCCAACTGTCGTGAATTACAATGTCACAATAACAAATAGTTACAAATGGAGTGCCATTTATCACTCATTCAGAAGGTGAGGACTAGAGTAGACTAGAGTAGACTAGAGTAGACTAGACTAGACTAGACTAGACTAGACTAGACTAGACTAGACTAGAATAGAATAGAATAGAATAGAATAGAATAGAATAGAATAGAATAGAATAGAATAGAATAGAATAGAATAGAATAGAATAGAATAGAATAGAATAGAATAGAATAATTTTACTGACGCTTTAAATGTACACTAATCAGCATACATTAAAATGAGAATTCATTGCATAAGCTCTCAAAGAGTAACCACCTCCAATATACACTGTGTAAGCATGAGAAAAAAATTATACCCACATACTGTACATATACCCACATACACACACATGTATGACCCAGAGAAACAACACAGTCTAGTTCGGATGTATACATATACATGGCAAGAAAAACAAATCTTGTGAATTTACCAGATGGATTGCATAGAACAAGGGTCCCCAACCCCCCAACCCCCGCCCCCCGGTCCATGGATTACTAACAGTCCACGGCATGCCAGCAACTGGTCCACACAAGCAAGTGAAGCCCCATCCGCAACATACAAAACCACGCGCCCTCCAGTCCATGGAAAAACCTCTCTACATGGAACTGGTCCCTGGTGCCCAAAAGGTTGAGGACCTCTAGCACAGAGAACAAAGCTTAAGCAGTTTAGCTTCTCTGGTTTTGAGAGTAGACCCTTTCAGCAACCCTCCCTCTCAAACTGTCCAATTCTTGGATCATTCCAGGACTGTCGGTGAGGAGGATGAAGGAGCTTCCTCAAACACCTCAGGCGCCATTTTGTGCACACTGACCTGTTAGCAGTGGTGTCCTTGAATTAGCTGTTCCTCCTAAAGAAAACATACAGTGGAAGAAGTGGAGAAAGCTGAGGGGGGAAAAAGTGAAATAAATGAATGCGCATTGAACTGATTAATAATGAATCCATTCTAATATTCGCTGCCGATAATGAGGCCAGGGAAGAAATCCTGCATTGCTTCAGTGAACCGCATTGCCATTTTTTTCCCGTTTCTTTCCATAATTAAAAGTTCACCTGCTGGGGGAGAATATTTTAACCCAAATTTATTTGCATGTCAGGTTTTTTGTTTTTTAGCCCAAGAAAACATTTTAAAAAATATTATTTGGGGGCAGGATGCACAAGCTGAAAGGAACAATCTACTTCCTCAAAAGTCTGTGGCCAGGGCGTTTGTGTTAGCTTTGTTTGATTGCTTTCACCATTTTTGTATACTGCTCCAGTTTTGGCGCATGGATCACCCAACCACTTTAAGAGGAGCCATCATTCTGGGCTGGCGAAGGACAAAAATGAGCCAAGGGAACCAGAAAAAAATATGTTCAAAATGAAAGAAGATACAAAAACTCATATTATATCCCCCTAGTTCAGGGATAGGCAACCTCGGCTCTTTTATGACTCATGGACTCCAACTCCCAGAATTCCTGAGTCAGAATAGCTGACTCAGGAATTCTGGGAGTTGAAGTCCATGAGTCATAAAAGAGCCGAGGTTGCCTACCCCTGCCTTAGTTGAACAGTGACAAATCTATTACAACAATAATAGCTTCCCATCTTGTAAAGCAGGTCTCAAATTTATAAGCTTCTACATCACTCTGCAACCCAATTAACCAGACATACGTTGCATATATACATACGTTCGCCTGATGCACCAGTTGCGACCCTACCTGGACCAAGATGCCCTACGCACAGTCACTCATGTGCTCGTGACCTCCCGTTTAGACTATTGCAATGCTCTCTACATGGGGCTGCCCTTGAGGACCATTCGGAGACTACAACTGGTGCAGAATGCGGCCGCGCAAGTTGTGATGGGGGTCTCCCGATACTCCCATGTAACACCTCTACTCCATGAGCTGCATTGGCTTCCGGTTGCTCTCCGGGTGAGATTCACAGTGCTGGTGATGACCCATAAAGCCCTAAATGGCTTGGGTCCGGGATATTTGAGGGAACACCTGCTGCCAGCATCAAGTTCCCTTCGTCCAGTGCGCTCCCACAGGGAGGGCCTTCTCAGGGTGCCACCGGTAAAAGATTGCCGGCGGATAACACCCAGGGAGAGGGCCTTTTCTGTGGGTGCGCCTGCCCTCTGGAACCAGCTGCCCGTGGAGCTCAGGACTGCTCCTGACCTACGCTCATTCCGCCGGGACCTGAAGACTTGGCTCTTTGAGCTCTCTGACCCAGGCTGAGAATTTTAACTGGGGTTTTATTTTCAGGGATAATTTAATCTTTTAATTCTCTTTTAACTTTGTATTTTATATTGATGTGATTTTAAAATGCCCTGTAAAGCGCCCTGAGTCCTTCGGGAAAGGGCGGTATATAAATCTAATAAAATCTAAATCTAAAAATATATGAGAGAATAAAATAATTAACAGGTTAAACAACAGCGAAGTTAAAATCAAGGTCTTCTCTTTAAGTCTTGTTATTGTAATTTACTCATAGAAAGTTTACAACTGCTTCTTATTTACTTTCCCAACAATGGCCGCTCATTTCCACAGTTTGTAAATCACAGTTTGAAAATATCTCGGCAGCATCCATTGTTGAAAAATTCTTCTTCTATGGCTGCCCTAATAATATTCTGGCATTATTATTAGCTCTTAGGGTTTGGCAAAAGAAAACTCAAGGCTGGATTTGTTGGAAACATGCAGAAGAGGCCTTCATCCTCCAGTGAATAGACAATGGCTAGAATGATGATTAGCTGTTAACTGTTTTAGGATTTTCTCACATAGTTTAAAATTCCATTTTATAGTTATTGTGTTGAATTGCTGGTCTTTTCTTACCTTTGATTTTGGACCATAAATATATTTTTACAACCGAACGTTTGATTCCTCCCCTATATTTTTCTAAAGTTGTGGGAATTATTCTCTTGAATGCTCTTTATTCAGTTCTTTTCTTTCTTCTTTATCATCTAGATTCCTTCTTTGCTTTCTGTTGGTGTCTGTAAAGAGCATTCCAAAGATACCCCACTGAGCACAATAGAAAATGATAAGAGCCTTGGTGGAGCAGTGGGCTAATGCCTCCTTAAGTAACACCAGCTGCCTGCAATTAGTGCAGGTTCGAGTCCCACCAGGCTCAAGGTTGACTCAGCCTTCCATCCTTCCGAGGTAGGTAAAATGAGGACCCAGATTGTTGGGGGCAATTAAGCTGACTTTGTAATAATGCCGCTTGGGGGGTGGTGTGAAAGCCCTAATAAGCAGGCATATACATAGAATGAAGGCTACTGCTAAGCTTGTAAGCCGCCCTGAGTCTTGGGAGAAGGGTGGGATATAAATGGAATTAAAATTAATAAAATAAAATAAAATAAGCAAGTAAGTTACTATTCATAACTGAGAATGGGCTATTTTAAAGAAGCTCAGAATATAGCCCTCTTGGAGCAAAAAGAAACAGGATCAGAATGGAAAGCACAACAAGATGAGAACAATGCAGATAGTCATTGCAAGTGAATGCCCTTCTTTTAACACAAAAACAACTACACACAGTTGTCACAAAGTTATTTGCCTCGACATAGCTGCCAGACAAGGGGGCCATGAACCATTACAAAAACATTTCATAAGGGAAAAAGGAAAAGGGAAAAAATTCTGAAGTCCTGTCAAGGCAGCCTGATTGTGGCCAAGCTTCATTCCTCCTTCTTCCCTACCTGAGTGAACTTGTCTTCCTCAATTTGTCTTTGTCGGTGAGGAAAAAGATAATTTCCTACAGCAAACAATATCTAATTGTCGAACAATGTCAACCGACGGGAATAAAAGATGTATCAGGGAGACACAGTACAGCTAAAGACCTGAAGAATAACAAATTTCAAGTGGTTTGTTTATATCACTGAGTTATGGTACTCGAGAGAAGGAAGGAAGGAAGGAAGGAAGGAAGGAAGGAAGGAAGGAAGGAAGGAAGGAAGGAAGGAAGGAAGGAAGGAAGGAAGGAAGGAAGGAAGGAAGGAAGGAAATCCAAATGCTGTATTTTGCAGGTGAATTCTGAGTTACATACAGATGTGACAAATGCAGCAGAAAATATTTGACATAACTGGTTAGATATTAGATGATAGATAGATAGATAGATAGATAGATAGATAGATAGATAGATAGATAGATAGATAGATAGATAGATAGATAGATAGATAGATAGATAGGTAGGTAGGTAGGTAGGTAGGTAGGTAGGTAGATAGATAGATAGATAGATAGATAGATAGATAGATAGATAGATAGATAGATAGATAGATAGACAGACAGACAGACAGACAGACAGACAGACAGACAGACAGACAGACAGACAGACAGACAGACAGACAGACAGACAGACAGACAGAATCAATATTAATGAAAGATCCCAAATTCAAGATTTCTGAAGGTTTGTGTTGCTGTTCATGTAAGATAAAAAGCCTCTACCCCTGATATATAACATATATATCATTTAGAACCATTTTTAATTAAACATACGTTATTAAATCCAGCCATCTGTAAAATCCCATGGTCTTCTGATACGTCATCTTTGTTTGAAAAATAGAACTGGGGCCCGTTATGAAATTAAAAATTAAATGGGATCCCCAATGAATGCAAGAAAGGGGCATGCATAAAACTTACAGAGCATTAAGTGGGGTCTGGGAAAAATAAAAACCCACAAGATTGAACTGGAAAGCTGCAGCTTTCTGTGTGCTGCTCCCCCACCCACCCACCCACCCCCGTCCCACCTCATCATTACTGCAATTTGAAAAAGACCTGCCTTCCTCCTTTTGCTTTCCCTTCAAATTAACCTTAAAAGAAGCTCTATCCACATGCAATATTTGCAATTCCTTGAGCTTTTATCTTTTTCTTGCCATTTCTTCTCCCTGCAGTGAGCAGTGTGTGTGTATTGTTGCACACTCTGACAAATGTTTTTGTGCTCCTTTGACTCATTCCTAGAGTTCAGGAAAAGAGGATATAAAAAAGGATGAAGATCAAACACCTGACCATCTCCCGGAATGAAGAATATCCTCTCCAGGCTACCTCTCAAACAGTTTTTTTTAACTAAATTACTTTACTTCCTGTGAAAGAGGTAAAAATAAAGCTGTTTGCAGAAGGAGAAAAAACAAATTTCAAGAAAAGTAGACATTATTCCACTTCCTATGAGATCATTTAACCCTAATCTTATGACGGGGAGGCGTTTTACATCATGACCACCTTCAGGATTTCAAGAATTTGAAGGCCATATGCAAATCTCCCTTGATACAATACACAGACGTTTCCTTTGAGATGACTTTTGACTCAGATTCAACTCGAGTGACTTCATGGGCCTATCCATATAATGGGTCTGTGCAAATAGGGAACGGTTGCTGGAATTGGGTATGTGTAGTTTAATGAAGAGAAGGATGAGGGGGGACATGATAACAAGTGTTCCAATATCTCAGGGGCTGCCCCAAAGAAGAGGGAATCAAGCTATTCTCCAAAGCGCCCGAAGGCAGGACAAGAAGCAACGGATGAAAACTAGTCAAGGAGAGAAGCAATCTAGAACTAAGGAGAAATTTCCTGACAGTTAGAACAATTAACCAGTGGAACAACCTGCCTCCAGAAGTTGTGAATGCTCCATCGTTGGAAGTTTTCAAGAAGAGAATGGACAACCATTTGTCTGAAATGGTATACAATTTCCCGCCTGAGCAGAAGGTTGGACTAGAAGACCTCCAAGGTCCCTTCCAAATCTGTTATTCTAATTTTCTTGGCAATATTACAGGCGTCCTTAGAGAATGCCATCTTCCCAGGTGACCCTGAACTGTCTTTTGCTTTTTTCAAGATTAATCAAGGTCAGCTGGATACCCACCAGCATTTGTGGCACACACACACACACACACCCGGGAAGTCATGAGAATCCTTGTGCAGAGAGTCAACCCTCAATTGTCAGTTTATCAAACAGACCCCTCCCCCCAAGTTTAGTGAAACATGAGTAGATATTTCTTGAATGAATAAGACAGGGTGCAGCTAATTTCACCAAAGCTCCAGTTTTAATTAAGCAACAAGAACTTGATAATAGAGCATTCCCTCGGCTTGCATTTGATTAACTAGACCTCAGGCTGACCTTCATTTTATTTCTAGATTGAAATATCAGGGTCTTGCTTATCCCCCTTCCTCTGGGCAATTGCAGTTTTTCTCTGGAAATGTGTCATTTGGAAATCAGATTTGCCCGGAAAGCTGCAGACTTAAGCACAAATCAACACAGCAAGGCATACTGCCCGGGAATGGTGTTTGAGAGTGTGATAGATCTAATTTGTTGAGACTGGTCATGATTCTCTGTTACTCCCAAGCTTATCTTCCTGTTCCAGAGACAATAATCTTTTTTTTTTTAAGTAAGCAGTTTATATTTGTGGTTGTGACTTAATCTGAATGTTTCTGCTGGTCCCGGCTTTGTGGATTTTCAGCCGCAATCTGGCCAAAAATAGATGGTACCAGCCAGCGGCAAGAGGGTTTGAAAAAAAGGACTAATAGGAGGTTGGGTAGTTGGGTGATGAATGTTTAGAAGCCTTGCTGAATGTTCTAGATCTTATCTACAAGTGAACATGCACTATATTATGCAGTTGATTTTTTTTCCTACTAAATCAGTGTGAATATACCAATAAAAGAAAATATCTGTAGTTCAGGGTGGAAATGAGGGGTCCTTGGTGCTCTCTGACCATGGTTGTTTTCTTGCAGAAGTTTCATTACCCAACTAGGTAACATTGTCAGTGCTAGAAAGGAGAGGGGGGAGGAGGAGGAGGAGGAGGAGGAGGAGGAGGAGGAGGAGGAGGAGGAGGACTATGGGATCCTTAGTGCTCTCTGAACTGGATTGGTTGTTTACAGATATTTCATAACCCAAATTATTCTAGCACTGATGATGTTATCTGGTTTGGGTCATGAAACATAATAATAATAATAATAAGTTGGAAGGGACCTTGGAGGTCATCTAGTCCAACCCCCTGCTCAGGCAGGAAACCTTATACCATTTCAGGCAAATGGCTGTCCAGTCTCTTCTTAAAAACCTCCAGTGTTGGAGCATTCACCACCTCTGGAGGCAGGTTGTTCCACTGGTTAATTGTTCTGTCAGGAAGTTTCTCCTTAGTTCTAGGTTGCTTCTCTCCTTGACTAGTTTCCATCCATTGCTTCTTGTCCTGCTTTCAGGTGCTCTGCAAAAACCCCACCAAGGACCCCTCAGTATGACTGTGGTCAGGTATTTATTCTGGATGAGAAATGTGATTATGTTAATCAAGTACTTTTAGCTTATTTAAATTACGAAGCATTTGTGAATGGAGCAACTGTTACCACACTATCCCCCAGAAGAACTCCAGTTGCAATAACTACCACCCTGGATATTATTTTCCTAGGGCAAAAACTAAAATCATTTATTTTTTTTCCCCAGGGCCAGGACTTAATAAAAGCCTGAAGTTTTGAAGATGTGGTAAATGAGGTAAGTGATGTAACCTCACACTCAGAACTCTGTGAAAATGGAATCCAACTTAATAACATTCTTTAATAAAGATCGGTAGAGGAAAGATACAGAAAAGGCATGCCACAGACTGAGTAATTAAAGGGTTTCAATTCTGCTTGTCATGCCATGATCACAGGGCAGTATAGAATATTAAAATACCACTTATATTGTTTAAAATGCAATAAAGCCTATCAAGCAATAAGGGATTTTTTTTAAATGAAGTACATAAAGTTATTTCCATGTCTAGAACAGCACCCACTGTAAAACGACTGTTCTTTTAAATGTTGTAAGCATTTAAACCCCAATGTAACCTATATAAATTTGTTAAACAAACTTGCTAGGGCAGGAAAAGCTGAGGTTTACACTTCTTAAATAACAACCCCATCTACCAGCAAGATTATGTAAATGCCTTCATCATGCTTTAGGAACATTTTGACTTCTCTATCATTTCTTTTCAATGGCATCACTGAAAAGAGAGGGAGGGAGAGGAGAGAGGAAGGAAGGAAGGAAGGAAGGAAGGAAGGAAGGAAGGAAGGAAGGAAGGAAGGAAGGAAGGAAGGAAGGAAGGAACAATGTACTGCAGCTTTGAAAGCTAGAATCAGTGACTGGCAGTAAAAGCAAAGACAGATAACTTTCCTGAAAATTATTAGTGTTTATCATCTTTCAGGATAAACTGATAAATGATTTTGCAGCTGTTTCACATAGAGAGTGGTGGCTCCAATAAGGCTCTTTGTCAACAAAGAGACTGGTGAGTCTTTGGAATGGCTGGCTGGATGAATAGTAGTCCTCAATTCCAAAATTGATGTGTTCTCTCTCGCTTTATATTTACAGTATATTCCAGAAACTGAACCTGTACTTTAGCTGCTGTCAAAGAAATTTCCTTGTGAATAAAAATATGGCTTGTTTTCTTATTACATGTCTAATTTTGATCTTTCACCCATAGATTCGAAACTACATTTGTCCTCTTTCATCAACCCGAGGTTTGGCCTCGACTAAATCCGACAGCAATCCTACCGATATTTCCTTGGAAGGAGGCAGCCTTAACCCAACGAAACTTTCCTTTCTGTATAAAAATAGCAACTTGTAGTTTCTAGATTAAACTGGTGCTTCAGATTGATCTAGATTTGCAGTAGATATGGAAAAGAACTGAGAAATTACATTTTTATACATGGTTATTTCAAAGTAAGCCGGAGTTCAATCCAATTTACTCCTAAAGAAGAATTCACTAGATGCACCCTCATTTCACAATTTCTGAATTTAGCGCATCGTAAACCCTACTCAACAGCATAAATTAGCTGTTTGATTCAAAATTAATTCAAAATTAGCGGTGAGCTAAATTCACACCAGCAGTCTATTAAGCCAAGCAAGGACCAAGTCTGGTTGATCATTTGACAGTCATGGAAACTAAAAAGGATCTCTTAGAAAACTGCAATGACAAATTACTTGAAGGGCTTCATTGAACATTACCTTTCTAGTCATCCAAAAAAAAAAAGAGCCTTGGTGGAGCAGTGGGCTAATGCCTCCTTAAGTAACACCAGCTGCCTGCAATTAGTGCAGGTTCGTGTCCCACCAGGCTCAAGGTTGACTCAGCCTTCCATCCTTCCCAGGTAGGTAAAATGAGGACCCAGATTGTTGGGGGCAATAAGCTGACTTTGTAATAATGCCGCTTGGGGGGGCTAAAAGCCCTAATAAGCAGGCATATACATAGAATGAAGGCTATTGCTAAGCACATTGATTTGTGCTTCTTAGATTGTAAGCCGCCCTGAGTCTTCGGAGAAGGGCGGGATATAAATGGGATTAAAAAAAAAACTTAACCTGAAAGCTTGTTTTTGTTAACAAGGGAGATTTGTGCCTATTTTACTCTGAGATGCTAAGGCTCAGCTGGATGATCACTGAGCCTCAATGTCCTTATCAAGGCCAGGCCACCAGAGGTAGCTTCTAGCTAAAGCTTTCATTCTGACAATGCCTGGATGGCCTTCATGTAATGATTGTAAAACCCTGTCTCTTAGGGAGGTGGGAATTATGACTCTGTTTCCCCATAATATGCACCCTTTATGGGCAGATAACTCATGCCTCCTGACAAAATAGCTCTGAAATTCTGAGCCTGGACTTTTTTCCAACCAGCCCGTATATACCCATGACAACACTCTGCTAAGTATTTTATCTGTGGCAGTTTCAGCAGCAATGTCCCCTGCATGGAGGGGAAACTCAGATATGTCCTGTATGGACAATATTCTAGCAGCAGGAGCTGGATATGGATACATTAGTGGCAGTGGTAGTCTGCTGAGGCCATCAGCATGGCCCATTTCCTTGCCCGGTTTGTGAATTAATTTAAAATTGTATGCAGATAGGAAAATAGACCATCTCAACATTCTTGGAGATAGTATGTGGGGGGTCTGTTTGTCTGTTGTGAACAGTCCCAACAGAAGTTTGTGGTCAGTGTAGACTGTGAAATCCCTGCCACTTAAATAGTCATGGATTTTTTTTATTCCAGCAACGATGGCCAGGGCCTCTTTGTCAATCTGAGCATAGTTGCGCTCAGCAGAGGACAAAGTCCTTGAGTAAAATGCTATAGGAACCTGTGTCCCATTTTTTTCTATGTGGCTAAAAACTGCCCCCACCCCATAGGGAGATGCATCACATGCAAGACATACAGGTTTAGACTCTTTGTAGTGAGTTACAGTGGACTTTTCTGACAATAATGCTTTTAAGTCCTGGAAACTTTTTTCATGTAAGTTAGTCCATTTCCATGGAGCTTTCTTATCTAGAAGCCTGTGGAGGGGCTCTGCTATTGCTGCCTTATAAGGTAGAAATGTGTGATAGAAGTTTAGGAGACCCAAGAATGCTTGTAGCTCTCCTTTAGATTTGGGCCTAGGAGCCATTTTAATGGCCTTCACTTTAGAATCAGCGGGGTGAATGCTGTTAGCATCAATTCGGAAACCCAGGAATTCTGTTGAAGAAACCCCAATACTACACTTGTTCTTTTTTAATTTGATGCCTGCTTCGCGAATCCTCTGCAAGACAGCCCTGAGCCTTCTGGCCAACACTTCTGGGGATTCCTCTGCAATAAGAACATCATCAAAATAAGGGCAGACACCCTGAATACCCTTGAGTGTATGCTCCATAATTCCCTGAAAAATACCCAGTGCAACACTGACTCCAAACTGTAAGCATTTAACTTTGAAAGCCCCCCTGTGAGTCACGATCGTTTGAGCTGCGGCTGTGGCCTCATCAACCGGCAATTGCTGATAGGCCTGTGCTAAATCAAGTTTAGCAAAAATAGTACCCCCTTGCAAGGAGGCTAAAATATGATTGACCACTGGGACCGGGTAAGCGTGTTGCTAGAGGGCTTTATTTAGAGTGCATTTATAGTCAGCACAAATGCAAATTTCCCCATTGGCTTTAAGTGGAGTGACTATAGGAGTTTCCAACTCCCCACCATCAACAGGCTGTAACACACCCTGTTCTACAAGCTTATCAATTTCAGAATCAATTTTATGTTTTAAGGCAAAGGGGACCCTATGAGGCTTAACCCTGATTGGAACTACGTTGGGATCTAGCTTAAATGAAATAGGCGGGCCTGTGTATGTCCCTAGGGTTGAATCAAAAACATCCACATATTCCTCACACACTGACGTGAAGTCTGCAGTTTGTGTCCAGTTTATGCCAGTAATCTGAATACCTAAGGCATCAAACCAATCGAGTCCAATGAGACTCATTCTCTGGCCCCCTACTACTATTACATTCAGGTGCCCCAAAAACCCTTTAAACTTGACCAACAATGTGGCTTCTCCCTTAACTTTAACATGAGCATTTTGAAAATCCATTAGGATTATATCTGAGGGTCTTAGTTTGGCCCAATTGTTGCTGCGCCTACACACGAAGTTAAAAGTGTCTTGAGAAATGATTGAGACTGCAGAGCTGGAGTCCAATTCCATCTTACATGGAACTCCTTGTAGCTCTGCCATGAGCTTAAGTTTGGGTTTGAGGGGGCGTCGAGCCCCGGTGCGGCATACGCTTCTACGGCTTCTGAAAAATCCCACACTAACTGGACCCTGGGCCTCAGTACCTCTCCTAGTCGGTTCTTCTGACTGGTGTTTGGGTGGCTGGTCTCTCTGGTGGGCTCTGCAAACCACCACAATGTGGCCTGTCCTTCCGCAAGCTCTACACGTGGCTGAATGAAATCTGCAATTGGCGTGAAGATGATTGCTGCCATACCCCTTACATCTCGGTAAGAGAACTGCCTTGTAACTGTCCTCTCGCTGGTGGCTGTTGTGGTGTTGCACATTGGGTTGCTTTTGGAGTCGGTTGATTTCAGGTTCTTCTTCCTCGGATGATTCTCTGGTGCATTTGGCATCCTCAAGGTGGACCGTTTCTTCGGACCTTGCTGATTTAGCAGGCTGTACTGTTTGCACCGCGCCCCCAGCAGCTTCATCAGCCATCACCTCGTCCTATGCTTCAGAAAACGTTAAATTTGGCCTAGCAAATAGTCTCTGCTGAAGCGTTCTGTCCTGTAGGCCACAGACGAGCTGCTCTCTTAGTCGCTCTTCTAAATTTGAAAATTTACATAGCTGTGCGGCCTGCCTTAGGCCCACTGTGAACTCCGAAGCTGACTCCCCAGGAAGCTGCACTCTTTGGTCGAACTTGAACTGCCAAGCCATTTCAGACATCTTGGGCTGGAAGTGCCCAGTTAGCTTCTTTTTGAGATCTACGTAGGAGACCACTTCGATTGGTGTCAGCACGAAAAGGTTCTCGGCTAAATCAAAAGTTGCTGGGCTGCACACGCAGAGCAGTGTTACGGCCTTCAGTCCTTCTTCCGCGATCTGATTGGCTCTGAGGTAGTTTTCTACTTGCGATAAATATGATGGCCATTCCTCTGTGTTTCACATCGAATTCTCGCAGTTTCCTGACTTTCGGCATTCTTCTTGCTGGTTCCTGAGTTCTTCCGGATCCTGCTTCCAGGCTCAGGGAATGAGTCCACTGAGCACGAGGTCGCTAGCGTAGCTTGCTAGCCAACTTTGGGGGGGAAAAATGCCTCTTCCCTCCGGCGTGCGCTGCCCTTCCCTCATAGACTTCAGCTCTTTACTCGGTGGAGCAGGATCCCACCTTCATCGCCACTGTTAAATAGCGGGTTCTTTGGCGCAGGAATGAAGATGCAGAACGGAGTACAGGGTAACTCATTGTTTTATTCGTGCTGTGACTGTACCGGGGAAATGGCTGCAACTAGCCTCAATATATAGTCTAGCCCCTAGGCGGCAGCCAATAGGTTTCAACCAACCATTGCCACCTGGAGCTAGCCAATTGCAGAAGCCCAGTACATAACAATCACTATTCTACAAACACAAAAAATGGAGCCCAGTGCTGATTCCAGACCTGTGATGCAAGCATACAGACACCCACTAGACCAGGTGTAGGCAACCTTGGCTCTTTTATGACTTGTGGATTTCAACTCCCAGAATTCCTGAGCCAGCATGGCTCAGCTTGGAAACTTCTCCCTTTCCCCTCAGTGTGGCTGGCTCAGGAATTCTGGGAGTTGAAGTCCACAAGTCATAAAGCGGCCTAGGCCTAGCACAGGGGTAGGCAACCTTGGCAATTTTATGACTCATGGACTTCAACTACCAGAATTCCTGAGCCAGCATGGCTCAGCTTGGAAACCTCTCCCTTTTCCCTCAGCACAGCTGGCTCAGGAATTCTGGGAGTTGAAGTCCACGAGTCATAAAAGAGCCAAGGTTGCCTACTCCTGCACTAGATCATTGCCTTCTAGTGGCATCAGCTTGTTTTTACAGTAATAGCCCTAATGTCCACAATATTTACAGGCAGAGACAATGTTTGCTTGCCAGGACCATTATTTATTGACAACTGGATATGGCTCCGAGCTATTTATCTCAAATCATCTGTTTTATCAGACATCCACTAGAGAGAATTCTCCCAGGGACTTGAACAGGGCTATGGAAGTGTTTCTCCATTGCTTAAAGATAGGATAGAGAGCATTTCAATTCTAAGCAAAGAGCCTGAAAATGGAACTTGAACACTTCTGATAATTACAGACATTGCACTAAGCAGAGATGGGGTGTATTTGATTTTCACTTACCCCGTCATGGGAATCCAGCCAATTTATTAAACAAGCTATAGCTTGGGTTAGCGGGTGAACACCATAATTGAATCATCCTAGAAAATCACAATTTGGGGATTTCTTTCAGAGTCGATCCTAGGATGTCCTCCACCGATACCCACCCCAGTTGCTTTGGTAAGTGAGTTAGATGGTCAGAGGCTTTCAAATGCACCCAGAGGAACCCAGAGAAGGAAGAATTAGCCAGACAAAAATTGAGCGTTCCTCTCCTTTACTGGGTTTGCTACTCCATGCTAGGGGGCACAATGGCTCAGTGGTTAAAGACCCTTTGCTTGTCAGCTGGAGAGCTGACAGCCCAGGTTCAAGCCCTGAGCAACACGCAATGGACTGAGCTCCCGTTCCTTCCTGCAGCTTCTGCCCACCTAGCAGTTCGAAAGCATGCAAATGCGAGTAGATTAATGGGTACCACTTCAGTGGGAAGGTAACAGTGTTTTGTGGACCTTTGGCATATAGCCATGCTGGCCACATGGACATGGAAAATGTCTTCAAACAATGATAGCTCCCTCAGCCAAAAAATGGAGATGAGAACCACCCCCTAGTGGTGGACAAGACTGAACAGGGAAACTTTCACCTTTTATTCTGTGCTCAGTGGCAATCCTTGATAGGGAGATTGTTTGCATTTCACAAAGGCGACAACAGTTCAGTTACTGCTGAATGTGTTTTACAAGTTGACCTTGTGCAGCCAAGAGTAAGCACCACATAACTATGCATAGATTGCAGTCCTGTCAAGTTTTATTAATGATTTTGTTTGGATACCTGTGTTTTATGATGGAGAGTTTAACTAGCCCGCCCCTTAGCTGGTTAAATTCAAACTTCTGGTATGATTGATCCATTCCCTGCAGTTTCTGCCTGGGAGAGGGAGGGAGGGAGGGAGGGAGAAGGAAGGAAGAAAGGAAGAAAGGGGAAGGGAGGGAGGGAAAAAGAAAGAGAGAGAGAGAGAGAGAGAGAGAGAGAAAGAAAGAAAGAAAGAAAGAAAGAAAGAAAGAAAGAAAGAAAGAAAGAAAGAAAGAAAGAAAGAAAGAGGGAGGGAAGAAGGAAGGAAGAAAGGAAGAAAGGGGAAGGGAGGGAGGGAAAAAGAAGGAAAGAAAGAAAGAAAGAAAGAAAGAAAGAAAGAGAAAGAAAGAGAGAGAGAGAGAGAGAGAGAGAGAGAAAGAAAGAAAGAAAGAAAGAAAGAAAGAAAGAAAGAAAGAAAGAAAGAAAGAAAGAAAGAAAGAAAGAAGAGAGGGAGGGAGGGAGGGAGGGAGGAAGGAAACCAAAGAATGAAAGAATAGTTGTTCCCTAACTTTGGACTATGGCCACACCCAAAGTTGAATTGTCTTTCAACTCTTACTCTTAATGGTCCATGGGGTCACCAAGAGTCAGACATGACTTAGCAATTGAACGCCAACAAAACCATTTTGGAAAAGGAACCAAACCTTGAGATCATTGAAACTTGAGATCTTCTCTCAGTTCTCATTTCTTGGCCAGTCTGAAACCAACACCAGCCTTCCATGATCCTACAATCCTTTGGCCAAATCCCAAAGCTATTCCAAATTAACTCTGTCTCAGAAGTGCTATCTTTGTAACCTCCATAAAACTGATCCTTCATGAAAAGGCTCTCTGGATCTTGCAGATGACCCGTCTCCCCATTTGCTTTCTTTAGCCTAGCAGACCTTTCAAGAGACGATGGTATACATCCCTCTTATAAGAATGACTTGGATTTATGTGTCTTTAATGCATATCTTGGGTGCATGCATATCTGTGTTCCGCATTGACCAGATAAATGAAAACCACTTGTGAGGGCATGGACATGGAAAGAGGGTTCCAAGTAATTTATTCTGCTTTCTACTCCATCCGCCAGCACAGGTTTCCCCCCCCCCAATTTTTTTTCCTACTCTAGATTTCTCAATATTAGAATCATCCAGAGATGGAGGCTATGGAAATGGAAGAGAGAATCAAAAATTGGATTCCTCCCTCTAGGGGACTTGAGAAAGATGTAAAATCCAAGGAATGTATCACCCCCTTGAGGAAATAAATATTTCCAACATCATGAAGACTCAAAGGAAGAACGGGCATATTTTTGTGAGATGTATAATAAAAACAAGCATTAGTCTGTATATTCTTATTAGACTGTCCCTTTCTGACTGTCTTGTTTAGATCATGTAAAATCCATTTGGATAGCTAAATTTGCTTCTCGTGCAATGCATCTTAAAACTAATGATGTTCTGTAATTTTATGAGTCACTCCATGGGCAATAAAGCTAATGATATAAAGAAGCGTTTTGAAAGGTCATCTTTCCCACATCGAGCTCTGAAGGACAATCATAAAATCTGCTGCATTATAGCCTTTTTTGTAAAATCCTTTCCTACCGATTCTAATCTGTTATCATACGAAGTGGGGTTGCATAACAATGCCCACATCCGATTTCTTTCCAGGGCTGAAATATCACCATTCAACATTATATTTTTCTGCAAGCTAACAAATGCAGGACAAGCCAGGGTCAACCTGAAAAGTTAGCTTCTCCGTGGAGATCCTGAAGATCATCAAGGCGATGCGATCACAGGCCTCTCTTTAAGAGTTGTGTTGCCATGCCGGTCAGCTGGATTTTACCCTCTCCTAAGGAGCAATAGTGATGGAGAGAATGCATTTACATTTGGAAAATATTAACTAACAGATTTTAGGATTGCAACATTCATCAAATCAAGTCAGAAGATGGGTGTCTCCAGAAGAGAGTCAAGATGGTCGTCATTGATGGTGTGGTAGAATCTCTGCCAGTTGTTTTGTGTGTGTGTGTGTGTGTGTGTGTGTGTGTGTGTGTGTGTTTAATATGTTATATTAACTTTTGGGACTACCCTTAAGGTTTTATTTTTAAAAAAATGCTTTCTAATGCATTAAACTGTTTTTAGGGATTGCTCAGTGGCCTTGCCTAACCCTGAGCTCCTAAAGGCTGGTGTAAATTTCAAGCTGAACAAAATGTCTTCTCGTCTTTTTCTATCAGATCCCTTCAGATATCTCACCAGACATTGTTTGTAGACACTGGACTAGGCTATTCGGAAGACACCCAGGCCCAAGCCACTGTAGGGCTTGAGGGGTAATTTGGAAACCAACTACCAATAAATGTAGCTCCTCTAGGTTATATACTGTAGTATGACCCTGCCCCACCAGTTCACATGGAATGGGCATTCTGGATATGTTAGTCATAACCAGTGGTGGGATTCAAATATATGAACAACCGGTTCTCTGTGTGGATGCTGCTTCCTGAAGTCCATTCTGGGCCTCGGCAACAAAAAATTAGCTACCGGTTCTGCTGAAGTGGTGCAAACCGGCTGAATCCCACCACTGGTCATGACAGATGGAGAAGTTTCTTCTAAAAATGCCTACCTGTGGTGAGGAATAATCTAGGTCAGTGTTTCTCAAATTTGGCAGCTTTAAGAGTTATGGACTTCAATTCCCAGAATTCCCCAGCCAGTATGAGTTGAAGGCCACAAGTCTCAAAGTTGTCAAGTTTGGAGACCCCTGATTTAGATCAGTGTTTTTCAACTTTGGAAATGTTAAGTAGTATGGACTTCAACTTCAGGAATTCTGGGAATTGAAGTCCACAGGCCTTAAAGCTGCCAAGATTGAGAAGCAGTGAACTAGAGAATAAAGTACATTTTTCATGCAAAGCTGCAGTTTTACGGCAGACTTGGGTCATATTCAGCTGGGATGATTGGCCCATTATTCATTTAGAAGTTTTGGGGTGTGGCAGAACATCAAATAAGTACATTTTTTTCTTGCCTTGCAAAGATATTTAGCCAGCAAAAAATCTTTTAGGGTTGCAGATTTTTTAATTAATTTATCAAAATATAAAATGCGGACATTTGGTATGTCTAGTTTAATGCAGAGAAGGATGAGGGGTGACATGATAACAGCGTTCCAGTATCTCAGGGGCTGCCACAAAGAAGAAGGAGTCAAGCTATTCTCCAAAGCACCAGAAGGCAGGACAAGAAGCAACAGATGGAAACTAACCAAAGAGAGAAGCAACCTAGAACTAAGGAGAAACTTCCTGACAGTTAGAACAATTAACCAGTGGAACAACCTGCCTCCAGAAGATGTGAATGCTCCAACACTGGAAGTTTTTAAGAAGAGACTGGACAGCCATTTGTCTAAAATGGTATAGGTTCCTGCCTGAGCAGGGGTTGTACTAAATGACCTCCAAGGTCCCTTCCAACTATTATTATTATTATTATTATTATTATTATTATTATTATTATTATTATTATTATTATTATTATTATTATTATTGATCATCGCACAGTCAGCCAGATGTTCAGACTGGATTTGGCATTTTTGTCTACCTATTGAGTCCTTTCCAAGGACCTGGGATAGGCAGATGTGGATGTTTGATGGTATTACAGATATTGTCGCAGGATGGAAGCAGTTCCTCGTAAGGGCGCCTTTTGCAATTGACTAATGGCGAATTTGTCAATGCCGAGGATGGTGTTCAAGTGGTGCTCCAGTTGTTTTGGGATTGCACCCAAGGCACCTATTCCTATTGGTACTACCCTACCCTTGCTTGCCTTTGCCACAGTCTTTCTATTTCTATTTGTAGGTCTTTGTATTTTGTTATCTTCTCCAGTTCTTTCTCGTCTATTCTGCTGTCCCCAGGCAGTGCCACGTCCACTAGCCAGACTTTTTTGTCTTTTTTATTGACAATTGTTAAGTCCAGGGTGTTATGTGGCAGTATTACTTTCTCTCACATCTAGGAAGGAGAATGTAATGGCAAACTATTTCTGAAAATCTTTCCAAGAAAACTGCAAAGACTAGCCAGGAGTCGGTGCTGATTCAAAGACACCTGTTTTGCCAAGTATCAGGGGAGTGCTCAAGTGTCCATGCTATTGATTCTCCTGGATCCAGAGACAATCAGTTCAACAGTGAATAAGGACATTTTAAGCTTTGCTATTACTTCAAGCAAACAAGATTTAAAAGCACAATATAAAGAAAAGCAAACATACCAAGCTAGATGATGCCCAAATCTCTTTCAAGCTTCCAGGAGCTCCTTAATAATGACAGCAGTGAAACCCCAAGACCAACCAATTTCCATAGTACCCATTGCTAGGGTTTATGCAGATGGCAGAAGCTCCCAACTTAAAGGTCAGCATTAGGGTTTTGATTAATATCTTGCACTGTGACTTCATATTGCTGCTTCTATGGTCACAAAATTGCATGACCTGACATTGAAAGTCTGAGACTTTCACAGATAAGAAAAGCTTTGTAGTTATGTGCAGATTACACACCTCCTCTATTCAGCCAAGTGCAAAAAAAAACACAAAAAAACAACAAGCAGGTTACTCAGAATGAGGGCTGAACCTTTATACAACTCACAGAAAGAGCGCTAACAACCAGAAGACTGCAAGGAATATAAATCCTTTCATCTTCCACCATTTATTTAGAACTGAAGAAGCTTCTTGGATGAGAAGCGAAACATCTTCAGGAAAAAACAAAGAAAGTCCGGTTGCCTTTTGGAAAAGCATCTTTGGGACAACCGCGACCTGGATAGACTGAGAATCTCCATAGACACCCTGAACCTTTAGATTTTTCTTAATAAGGAAGATAAATCAAAATATGTCATTAAACTCATCGTAATAACAATGATCTTCTGCATTACCACTACATCACATCTGACCAAAAAAAATGACAAAAATCGGAAGAGAAGAGTGTTATGGATAATCTTTAGACCCCTATGCTGAAATGCTTTCTGCAGTTATCCAAAGCACACAGTCCCCCAATATATCCCCTTTTAGGGAAATGTCACAAAAATCGTATCTAAGTACAGGTTGAAAATATTGAGAGATGGCAATACGGTTTTTTTTTAAAAAAAATGTCTGGATGGGCAGGTGTGTAAATTATTGTAAAAATGAGGTCCTTCAGGAGGATTAAGCCGTTTTGCGTTTACTCTAAAGAAAATGGCGGTCAAGGAAACCACATACAATGTATTTAATAACCAAAATCTTCCATTGTATACCTTCCAATGTAATTTAATAAGTAAAGTTGTTCTTAAATGGGCCTGATCTATTAAAGAACACTTCAAAAGTGCTCAACATCCCTTCCTCAAAATTGGGCTCAGTATTAGATGACATTCTATATGACAGTGTGTTGAATCTATGGCACGCATGCCAGGGGCCGCACTCGGAACCCTCTCTGTGGCCAGGCATACCATCGCCCCAGCCCCGCCTACCCCCACAGCCCCCTACCTTACCATCAGCCCCCCAGAGGAAAGTCACCCCCAGATGCGGCCCGCATGGAGCAGCAGAGCAGGAACAAGACTCCGCCCTCACGCCCCATCGTGTGCGATGTCAATGCTGCTAACATCGGATGTTCTTGCTTTGACAACATATGGAGATGCAGCCATTTTCCTTCTTACGTTTTACTCTTAGAGTTAGAATTAGATGATACCGGGGCGGGGGGGAGGAGGAGTTAGTTAGTTAGACACAACAATATTGCAGTACTGTGAGAATCAAGGTTTTTTGAAATAAGAGATGATAAGAAATGGCGGGTTGGAGGCCTGGAGGGAAAGCCTGCATTTCAAATTAATTGGAGAATGTGATTTATGACTGTAAGTTAGAGGAGGGATTTCCACTAGATACTATGTGTTCAGGGGAGGGGAATTCAAATTTTGGCTTCACCTATGTTCGTGCCGATGCTATGCTACTCGAATAAAGATTCTTTGAAGGAAAACAATGCCTCAAAGTTCTTTGAAGAATTTCATCTGTCGGAACCATGACACGCAGATGATGCTGTGGAGTGTGGGCGGAGGGCATGTCTGCCATGGCGCTGCAAGGCCGGCTAGGTGATCTGCTGTGGTGGGCCATGGAGGTGGTGGGTGGCCCTGCGGGTGGGTGGAGCAGGGGGTGGGGGCGGGGGGAAGCAGGTGGGGCAGGGAGCAGACTGGGGGCAGTCCCTTTTTTGGCCACTTGGTCTCTAAAAGTTTCAACATCACTGCCATATGATCAAAGGAAACCTGAGATTTCACAAAGATCCTAATTGATCTTTTTATCACTTTGTGGGAGGGTTATCATACCTGGGCTGCAAAAATCTGGTTTGCTAAAAAAACAAAGAAAGAATTACATAAAACTCTAATTCAGTAGCTAGCACTCTGGAGAACTAACAATGAGAAATGTATCTGTGTGCTTCCCTTGGCTGGGCTTCCTTGCAGCAGATTTTAAGGAAGAAGTTGCCTTGACAACAACAATCTTTGCAGGACTACCAGGTATGCAGTTTTCCAGATGTTTCTCTCTTTCATTTCACAGTTGTCTTCTTAATTAGGAAGGAAGAGCTGGTGATGCAAATTCTCTTCTCCTCATTTCAAAATGACCCTGGTCTTTGGATATCTGCATTATTTGAATTTCTTTCCAGAGGGCCATCAACCTGTGAGCTACTGTACTGTGTTTGCTTTCCAAAATGAGGTCTTCTGTAGTTTATCCTTTGTTGAAGGAAAAATCTTCATCAGGGTCCAGTCCAAGCTGGGAATAAACAACATGGCGACTGCTTTAGAAAGAAGGTTGCAGTTTATTGAAGAGGAGAGCCAGACAGGAAGATGGCTCTGGAAGAAAAGAGTGAGCAGATGTTGTAGGGAGTGGGTTTTTATAACCTCTGGGGCTTT
Organism: Vipera berus; assembly: GCF_964194415.1. Classification (NCBI taxonomy): domain Eukaryota; kingdom Metazoa; phylum Chordata; class Lepidosauria; order Squamata; family Viperidae; genus Vipera; species Vipera berus. The sequence goes on along the minus strand of NC_138208.1, from coordinate 10,844,814 downwards.
TGTTTAGAGTTGTTTCCTCTTCCTGTTTAAGGCTTTGTATTTCCTGTGTCATGTACTTTGACCTGAGTCTGAGTGTGCCCCTTTGGCATCTGTGGGTTAATCCTATTATGTCCTGTCTTAGAGTTTGGGTGGGTTATGTAGATTTTAGGTGTCTTTGTCTTCCTAAGCTTCTAGCTGGAGTGCTCCAACCTTCCTGAATGGATTTATTTGTTTGTTTGTTTATTTGTTTATTTATTTATTTATTTATTTATTTATTTATTTATTTATTTATTTATTTATTTATTTATTTATTATTGGGATTTATATGCCGCCCTATCTCCTGAAGGACTCAGGGCGGCTAACAACAATAATGTACAATAAATACAGAAGTTAAAATAAAAATTAAAATTAAAGTCCCCTGTAGAATAAATAAAAATTAAAATTAAAATAAATTAAAAATTAGAGTTAAAGATTAAAAACATAATTAAAATCCCTGTCAGTCCAGGTCAGCCAGGTGGAAAAGGAGTGTTTTGAGGCCGCGGCGAAAGGACTGGAGATCTGGGGCCATCCGAAGCTCAGGGGGGAGCTGGTTCCATAGGGCTGGCGCTCCCACAGAGAAGGCCCTCCCCCTGGGGGTCACCAACTGACATTGTCTAGCCAACGGTACCCTGAGGAGGCCTTCTCTGTGTGAGCGTACTGGGCAATTGGAATTCGTTCCCGGTAGCAGATGGTCCTGCTACATCTGCATTTCTACAGAGCTGATTTCTGCTTGGGGGAGGGAGACTTGGAGCTATTAAGAAAATTGGGTATGCTTGTCATGCTTCCAATGAATAAGAAAAATCAAACAAATTGCAGGCATATTATTTAATTAAAAAGTCTTAGTAATGAAACGAAACATCGGCACTCATGGAGGGATGCCAGAATCTGAAATCTCCTCCCCCCCAAACCCATCGTAACACACACACAATCCCTGCCCTTATCTACACGTCATAAATCACATTATCCAATTAGTTTCACATATGAGGTCTCTCCTCCCATTCTGTACTGGGGCCTTTTCTTATCTTCTCAAAATAGTCATTAGAAAATTCCCTCCCTTCAGGATTCAAAGTGAAGCAGTTTAAACAAAAGGCTGTCTCTTACATTGTCAGTGCAAAAACATGTCAATGTTTGCAGCATTGACAATGCTTTTCTGCCTCTTCAAGATCCTTTGAGGAAATATAATATTCTGCCTTTTAATATTTCCTTCTCTGGGGGAGGGGCTGACTTCCCACACCTTTTTTCTCTCTTTGCATCCTTTTTTTCTTGTCATTACAGAGTGTTGATTTTTGTAGCCAATCCAACACAGACAACATAATTACATCTGGTTCCACATATCCCCCACATTCTGCAAGACTGTGGATAACAGCTCAGGAAGGAACAAGGAGATCAGTTCCAAAAAACGTTTGTGAAGCTGGCTTGAAAGTCTTTTTTCCACCTTGTTGCCAAAAAAATAAAATAAAAGTTCTCAGTACATCCTTGTGACAGAGTTAAAATTAATAAAGCACTGGTAGAGATCAGACATTTCTCATTGCAATTGTGCATGAAAACTTGGTTCAATTTAACTGTTGGGTTTTTCCGCAAAACTTTTATCAGTGTCTTTTTTGTGGAAGGAAGGAAGGAAGGAAGGAAGGAAGGAAGGAAGGAAGGAAGGAAGGAAGGAAGGAAGGAAGGAAGGAAGGAAGGAAGGAAGGAAGGAAGGATTAGGGTTCATATGGAAAAAGGAGAAATGCAAATAAAACCATTTTTAAGTACAACAAAAGAGACAGATTGGTGCAGTGGTGAAGGCGCCAGGCTAGAAAACCAGAGATTGTGAGTTCTAGTCTCCTTTTGGGTGACCTTGGGCCAGTCACTTCCTGTCAGCCCTGGGAAGAAAGCAATGGCAAATCCCTCTGAAAAACCTTTCCAGGAAAACTGCAGGGACTTGTCCAGGCAGCCTCCAAAAACCAGGCACAATGGAATAGAAGAAGAAAAAAGATCAGTCCGTTCCAAATCTGTTCTCCCTTTTTTTAAAAAAATAAAGTGCTAAAAATAAAAAATATTCCAGAAATGGTACCCAGGCCATTTCACTTTTTTTTTACAATACTTAAAATATTGAGATTCTGTGACATGATTTCTTCAAAGAAGATTGAGGAAGATCATCTTTTTTTTTCTATATTTGCAAGAATTTTTTTAAAAAAACAATTGAAATTGGACTGGTTTTGAGTTTAAGGTTTCTTCAGAAACCGCAATGTGCTTTACTACCTTTCATTTTGTTTAATCGCTTAATTTTCTGCTGTTTGCTGAAAAATGCTTGTCCCAAAGATTACATTTCCAATTACAATTCCAGATCTAATTCCTGATAAATGTTGATGTTCTTGGCGCTGCCTCTTGGTTTACAAGCTTCGTCAAGCACAGGCATCAGATGTTCTTTACCTTCATTAATCTCTTTATTTCTACTGACTCATAATAGATTGAATATTCATTCTGAATATTTAGGAATTGAACACAGTTATAACCAGTTATTTTTTTAAAAAAACAACCAACCTCAATGCAGTTTGCAATAAAAATCAGAAAATCAAGACAACCATTTATAACGATTGAAAACACGCATCAAACATTGTAAGATACCTATATTTTTAACTCTTGCAGATAAGTGTATGTTTTTTGTGTTTGTCAGTGTGTGTGTGTGTGTGTGTGTGTGTGTGTGTGTGTGTGTGTTCCACTCGTATTAATCCAGGGAGCCTTTTTTTGTCTAGTAGTTAAGGCAGGGGTCTTCAAACTTTGCCCTTTGATGACTTGTGGACTTCAACTCCCAGAATTCCTGAGCCAGGCACATGTGCCTGGTTGAGGAATTCTGGGAGTTGAAGTCCACAAGTCATAAAAGGGCCATGTTTGAAGACCCGAGTTAAGGCATCAGGCTAGGAACCAGGCGACTGTGCGTTCAAGTCCTACCTTAGGCATGAATTCAGCTGGGTGACCTTGAGTCATTCTTTCTCTCCCCTAGAAATCCAGCAGTGGCAAACCACTTCTGAAGAACTATAGGAGGAACTTTCTTCACTGAAGTTTATGGACATAAATCTATTGTCCTGGTCCAATATGGCCTACAGATGGATACATTTTACTTAGTTTAGGACTGAGAGATAATGACTTACACAAACAGATGTGATGTCTAAAGGAGACTTAGAACCTTAACCTTAACACTGTAATGATGATGATGGTAATGATGATGATGATGATGATGATGATGATGATGATGATGATGATGGAAGGGACCTTAGAGGTCATCTAGTCCAACCTCCTGCTCAGGCAGGAAACCCTATACCATTACTGGTTCCAGGCAGTAATATCTGCCTCTTTGAGTGAGGGTGTCTTCCCCGCCCCTTTGAAGGAGGCGGTGGTGAGACCCCTTCTCAAGAAGCCTGCCCTGGACTCAGCGATTTTAAATAATTATCGTCCGGTCTCCAACCTTCGCTTTTCGGCAAAGGTTGTTGAGAGTGTGGTGGTGCATCAGCTTCCTCTGTTCCTGGAGGAAACTGATTACCTTGACCAATACCAATCAGGCTTCAGGCCCGGGTACAGCACAGAGACGGCATTGGTTGCGCTGGTGAATGATCTCTGGCGGGCTTGGGACAGGGGTTGTTCCTCTGTCCTAGTCCTATTAGATCTCTCAGCGGCTTTTGATACTATCGACCATGGTATCCTACTGCGGCGTCTCAGGGGGTTGGGAGTGGGAGGCAGTGTTTTGCAGTGGTTCTCCTCCTATCTCCTGGGCCGCTCGCAGTCGGTGTTGACTGGAGGGCAGAGATCCGCCCCGAGGCTTCTCATTTGTGGAGTTCCTCAGGGGTCGGTTCTCCCTCCCCTCCTGTTCAACATCTATATGAAGCCGCTAGGCGAGATCATTTGTGGTTTCAGGGTGGGGTATCATCAGTATGCTGATGATACCCAACTTTTTCTCTCCACCCTGAACCAACCCAGCGATGCCCTCGCCGTGATGTCCCGTTGCCTGGAGGCGGTCCGGGTCTGAATGGGGAGAAACAGGCTTCGTCTGAATCCTGCCAAGACTGAGTGGCTGTGCGTACCGGCATCTCGGGTTAACCAGTCCATTCCACCTTTAATGATGGGGGATGAGGTGTTACCCCCCGTTGATAGGGATCACAACTTGGGTGTCCTCCTGGATTTGCGGCTCAGTTTTGAAGATCATATAGGAGCCGTGACCAGGGGGGGCTTTGCCCAGGTTCGCCTGGTGCGCCAGTTGCGGCCCTATCTGGACCGAGATGCCCTACGCACAGTCACTCATGCACTCGTGACCTCCCGGTTGGACTACTGCAACACTCTCTACATGGGGCTGCCTTTGAGGACCACTCGGAGGCTTCAGCTGGTGCAGAATGCAGCCACACGAGTTGTGATGGGGGTTTCCCGATACTCCCATGTAACACTTCTGCTCCGCGAGCTGCATTGGCTTCCGGTTGCCCTTCGGGTGAGATTCAAGGTGCTGGTGATGACCTATAAATCCCTAAATGGCTTGAGTCTGGGATATTTGAGGGAACACCTGCTGCCGGCATCAAGCTCCTTTCGTCCTGTGCGCTCCCACATGGAGGGCCTTCTCAGTGTGCCGCCGGTAAAAGACTGCCGGCGGATAACACCCAGGGGGAGGGCCTTCTCTGTGGGTGCGCCTGCCCTTTTGAACCAGCTGCCCGTAGAGCTCAGGACCGCCCCTGACCTTCTTTCATTCCGCCAGGACCTGAAGACCTGGCTCTTTGAGCTTTCCAGCCAGGACTGAAAATTTTAATTTTAATTTTATTTGAATTGGGTTTAAATTGGAGTTTAACAGGGGTTTTATTTTATTCAAGGACTAAATTTAATTATTTTAATTGTTCTTAACTTTTGTAATTTGTATTGTTATTTTAAATACTTTGTGAACCGCCCTGAGTCCTACGGAAGAAGGGCGGTATATAAGTCCAATAAACATAAACATAAACATAAACATAAACATAAACATAAATGGCCGTCCAGTCTCTTCTTAAAAACTTCCAGTGTTGGACCATTCACCGCTTCTGGAGGCAGGTTGTTCCACTGGTTAATTGTTCTAACTGTCAGGAAGTTTCTCCTTAGTTCTAGGTTGCTTCTCTCCTTGGTTAGTTTCCATCCGTTGTTTCTTGTCCTGCTTTCAGGTGCTTTGGAGAACAGCTTGACTCCCTCTTCTTTGTGGCAGCCCCTGAGATATTGGAACACTGCTATCATGTCCTCCCTCATCCTTCTCTCCATTAAATTAGATATGCACAATTCCAGCATTCCTTAATAGCACACTGGCTTTCCTGTATCCATGCTCATATTTAGAGTGAAAAAAGAAAAAAGCAGCAATAGATAATTTCAGTGTAAAATGGCAGCCTTGGAGCTTTAGGAATATTTAATCTTTCTTTCTTTCTTTCTTTCTTTCTTTCTTTCTTTCTTTCTTTCTTTCTTTCTTTCTTTCTTTCTCTTCTTTCTTTCTTCCCTTCCCTTCTTTCTTTCCTTCCCTTCTTTCTTTCCTTCCCTTCTTTCTTTCTTTCTTCCCTCCCTCCCTCCCTTTTCTTTCTTTCCTTCCCTCCCTCCCTCCCTCTCTCCCTCCCTCCCTCTCTCCTTCCTTCCTTCCTTCCTTCCTTCCTTCCTTCCTTCCTTCCTTCCTTCCTTCCTTCTTTCCTTCCTTCCTTCCTTCCTTCCTTTCCTTCCTTCCTTCCTTCCTTCCTTCCTTCCTTCCTTCCTTCCTTCCTTCCTTCCTTCCTTTCTTTCTTTCTTTCTTCCTTTCTTCCTTTCTTCCTTCCTTTCTTTCTTCCTTTCTTTCTTCCTTTCTTTCTTCCTTTCTTTCTTTCTTTCTTTCTTTTGTTGTGTATTTATTGGGTATCAGAAGCTCTGGTTTAGGCTAAGAGAACCCACAGAATGGCTTCTCCTATGCCAAGGATGCCCTCTGCAAGATGAAGAAGCTCAAGGGAGAACAGTTTCTGGAATGGCCATCATACACAATTTAATTGCATTAACCTCATTTGAAAATGATGGGTTTTGCAAGGGCAGGATATTTAAGCTCTTTGTTTCAAAGGTTGCATAAATTGCTAGGTGTCAGTTGCACCTATTTCCTTTTTCAAAAAAAGATAATTGGCTTTGGAACATTAATCATCCCAGAACCTCCCACCAGTATGAAGCTTCAGAAGTAGCAATGGTATCTGGATGCATGCCAGGCCAGGTTTTCAACATTCAATGATATCTCTATCAGGATTCAGATTTTTCAGTCCATTTGTGCCGAATCTATTCTAAATAGGCTGCTCCTGCTTTTAATCTCCGAATAAAAGAAACTAAAGAAGAGCATGTTGTGATTTATAATAAATTCCAAGGATCAAAGAGATATTTATGTTTTCTTCTGTGCTGAATAAATTGGGTTGGCATGCTTGTTTGTGTGTCACCTCTTAGATTATAAAGCATAAGTCTTTCTATTTCCATGCAGCGTGGTGAGCCACCTCATAAACATTCATAAGACCTATTTTAAATCATGAAATATAAGTTTGTTGCTTATAGGATACTTCCAAATTAAGCTTAACTCCTAATGACTAAAAAAGACAGTTGTTTCTTTCATTTTTTTATTTATTTACTTATTTATTTATTTTTTGGTGACAGAATAAACATGAAAATGATTTGCTACTTCTAGGCTAAACTTTTCAGATCGTCCCCATCCAAGCATTAACCACTCTGCTTAGCTTTTTGAGATCAGTCAGGATCTGCTAGATATTGTTCAAGACATGATCATCATTACCATAAAGGAAGACCATCTTGTCTATTAAATTGTGCATTTATTCCAATATGATTTGAGTCCAAGAGAGCAGAAGTCTATTCTTCTTGGTTTCATTTTTGTTGTGATCATCTTTCCTTTGCAAGATCCAGTCTGGGTCAGTCACCAGGACCAGAGGTTTAGTCTTCTGACCTTTCGGATTTGTGCTGGAGCCCATCCTCAGGGAACTTCTCTCTACTGGAATATGTGCTTTGGGCTATTATGTGAGTCATATCTATGTGATGCCTTCCTATTGGTTGATTGGTGTGTCGATGGCTGGTGATTGGCTGTTGTTTCCTTGTGCTGCCAAGCCCTTGGGTCCTAAGTACCTGGTAAATCAGCACTTCTGTTGCCTGACAAGGGGCCCATTTTCCAGGATTCAATCATTTCCCTGGCTGTTTTTGTACCTGCATGGCCAACAATCATAGTAGCTGCAAAATTGAATGAGTCTCCTCATCTGACTGCTCCCTTGTGTTCTTGCAGTCTGGTGGTTAGCTTCTTCCCCATTTGTCCCACATAATCACAGGAGCAATCCATGCAGGGGATCCAAAAGATTACATTAGATTGGATTACTCTTTCCTTTTTCCTTCATTCAACCTTCAACTTCATTTTGCTGACTTCTGAAAACATGTAGAAAATCCGGCAGGGGTAACAAAAGTCTGAAGCTTAAGAGTATATCTCATAGGAAGCCTAAATAGCCTTCATATTTATGCAGCTATAAATTCTACATTTGGGAAGCCAAGCAGAACCAAAAGAATATTTAAATGAGTAGGAATTCATGAGGACTAAATGCAAATTATCCCACACAGCTTTATTGGTTAAATATGTCCTGTGATTAAGGGATGGGGGGAAAGTATTTTTTGGATCCAAGCAAAACTTTTCTTTGTAGGATCCAAGCCAAATTTTAAAATGATTTCTGAAATTGAATCATTCATTATTTCATAAAATATCAAATTTGTAAAGCATCCATACAAAGAAGGGATAGGGGAGAAACATATTTCTCTAATATCCTTACTTAACTCTGTGTGTTTTTTCCAACAACTATAAAATTGTTTGAATCCCTCCTGAAAATGTTTGGCAGATCCATGCCTGCATCAAAGCCACCTGGCACAGAAATGCTCGTGAAAGTCAAAGTGTTGAATTTTGATGTGAATCAACCTCATTCACATCTCCCTGTCTAATGTGCAAACTTATCTGCTCTTTCTAGCATTCCTGGAACTTTCCCAGTTCAGTCCTGTCCTCAAAAACACCTTTTCCAAATATATTTTGACAGAAAAATATACTTAAGAAAGCGAGGGGTCCTTGGTGGTCTCTGAGCTTGCTTGTTTTCTTGCAGACATTTCATCACCCAAACTAGGTAACATCATCAGTGCTAGTAAGGAGTTGGGTTTGGTGTCAGTTTATATTATATTATATATCCGGATTACCTACGGCAACACCTGCGGCCGGCGTCAACTTCCCTCCGTCCAGTGCGCTCCCACAGAGAGGGCCTCCTCAGGGTGTCTCCGATCAAAGAATGTCGACTGGTGGCCCCCAGGGGGAGGGCGTTCTCTGTGGGCGTGCCAGACCTATGGAACCGCTTGCCGGTTGAGCTCAGGACGGCCCCCGACCTTCGCTCCTTCCGGCGCGATCTAAAAACGTATCTATTTGAGCAGTCTGACCTGGTCTGATGGGTTAGGGTTGGGGTTTTAATACATCTTAATTATTGTTTTAACCCTGGGCATTTATTTAATCGCCTTTAACTTTTGTATCCTGTTTTTGTATTTATTGCCCTGTGCACCGCCCTGAGTCCTTCGGGAGAAGGGCGGTATAAAAATATAATATAATAAAATAAATAAATAAATAAATATTCTGGGGTCTTGCCTGTCTGGGTGGGCGTGGGCGGTCTTAGGGATTCTTTGGTTGGGCTGTTTACTAGTGGCTCTGTGGCAATTTCTTGATTGGGGTATTACTCATTTGATTGTTGCTTTGAAGTTGACCTTGGAGTTAACAATACCCCAATCAAGAAACTGCCAAACTGGTCTTGATAACTTTGAGTGGCATGGTAGCCTACTGGTGGAGACACTCACCCAGAGGCTTGATGTTTTCTCTGAGAAAATAACTGCTGTGAACTCCGCATAGGTGACAGGAGGGGCATCCAGCCAGTAAACATTCAGCTCCATCCAGTCACCCCAACTCTACCTCAAATTAAGGGATTACACGGTCATAAAAAGGGAGTTCTCCACACTTTGTGCTCCTTCTGGCTGTTATGTGTCCTCTCTTCCCATTCCCAAGGCTGAAATTGCCAGATCTTTGGGGCAGAGAGCTTTCCTCTTGGTTCACTTTTGACAACATGATAGATGGTATACTAACAATGAAAACAACCACAGCAACAAAGCAGATGAGAAGAGAGAAGGCCATGCATGCTCTCCTGAGATTTCAACGCAAACGGCTTATGCACAGAAGCTTGCTTTAATGTGCTTCTTAGCAAACCATTTTCTTATGGACAAAAGCAGAAGGATGGAGATGTAAAACATATTCATTGCCCCAAGGCGCGCCGAGGGAGTTTGGGACCGTTACAGATCCAGTGATGGTTTGGGGTTTTGTTTTGGTTTTGTTTTTTTAAAAAAATATGACTCTTTATACTTACTTACCAATTTTCAAATCCTTGAAGTGTGGCAGGAATATGGATAAGGCTGAAAGGTACAGAATTATTTAAAACTCGTCCAACATTAGGGAAAAGCTTTCTGCCTCATTACAAAGACTGATCTGAAAAGGCAAGTTTTTCCAATTCTCTCTGATCTTTTAAAACACCTTTGGAGACAGGAGCAATCAGGTTCTGGCTGATTAAAATCTGTTTAACGAGAGGTTATTGCTTCTTTCCTCCACCATCCTAGGTAGTTAAAGTGAATTGCACTGGAGCGGTAACCTCTAGTGTGTGAAGAGTATTTTTTTTTCAATAAAACTTAAAAAGTGAACGGGAGAATATTGAAGGGGAGCCTCCTTTGATACCAGTTCAGAATTCCGTTGTTCCCTGGTATAAATGAAGTGTCTCCATCTAATTGGTACTTGTGGAGTGATGATTCAAACTGGATGCAAATCCTGTGGAGCAAGAACTCATCAAGGAATATTTGTGTTAGTAGAGCAAGTCCCAGTTGGACTTCATTCTTTAACAGAGCCTGCCAGATTCCTAAGTAGATGATCTCGGATACAAACAACTTTGCCCGGACAAAACACAATCCATCTGCTCAATTCAATTCAGCCAGGATTGTGACCCTGACAGAGTTCTGATGAAAAGCAGACACAAAATGTAAAGGGGTATCTGCATTTACATCCCAACAGGACAGAATATGGTAGTGGTTATATCTCCATTAAAAGGGACGCAGTGGCTCAGTGGGTTAAGGATGCTGAGCTTGTCGATCAGAAGGTCGGTAGTTTGGCGGGTCGAATCCCAAGTGCCGCGGAACAAAGTGAGCGCCTGTTACTCGTCCCAGCTTCTGCCAACCTAGCAGTTCGAAAGCACGTAAAAATGTAAGTAGAAAAATAGGGACCACTACGGTGGGAAGGTAACAGCGTTCCGTGCACCTTTGGCGTCTAGTCATGCCGGCCACATGACCACGGAGACGTCCTCGGACAAGCGCTGGCTCTTCGGCTTTGAAACGGAGATGAGCACCGGCCCCTAGAGTTGGAAACGACTAGCACGCGTGTGCGGGGGAACCTTTACCTTTACCTTATATCTCCATTATTTTGCTGAGTACAAAGACATTTCTTGCACAAAGAGAACTAGCGCCGAAGGGTTACCTTATGTTTGCGACTGCTAAATTCTTTGGGGGAGAATATAATAAGATTGTAGGCCTTGTCTGGAGTCCTTTCCATCACAAAAAGAACAATCTTGAGGGGTCCTGGGTTTTCTCTGAGCTTGGTTGTTTTCTTGCAGAAGTTTCATTACCCAAACTTGGTAACATCATCACCTCATTCCACCCCTGAGCTACAAATACAGGTAGCAGTAGACTTTGGGCTCAATTGTGGACTTGCAGCCACAGTTGAGCCCAAAATTTCTGTTGCTAACTGAGACATTTGTTAAGTGAGTTTTGCCCCATTTTATGACCTTTCTTGCCAAAGTTGTTAAGTTAGTAGCATGGTTGTTAAGTGAATATGGCTTCCCCATTGACTTTGCTTGTCAGAAGGTAGCAAAAGGCGATCACATGATCCCGGGACACCGCAATGGTCATAAATATGAGTCAGTTGACAAAAGCCTGAAGTTTGATCAGGTAACCATGAGGATACTACAATGGGTGTAAGTGTGAAAAATGGTCATAAGTCACTTTTTTCAGTGCCGTGGTAACTTCAATAGTCACTAAACAACTGTTGTATGTTGAGGACTACCTACATTCTCCTTTATTAGAACCCTCTCGCATTATGTCTGGGTTTTGATGGACTTAAATGCAGCTCCATGTGTAAAAGTTCTTGAAACCATTATCACCGTTAAACCTCACAGAGTGACCATAGATATCAGTTGGATCATTCAAATAGTAGACACTATGTGAGCTTCTTATAGGACACGTCAAAAGACCTTTGGTGTAAAAATGCAGTCAGCTGGAGTCCTTCAAAGGAGAAAAAACTTCTTCCTACTTCACAAAATGCAAACTTTTTGCAAGAACAGGCTATCTTACCAACCAAGAACCCTCCACTTTCCTTTATCTGCTGAGTAGCAGATGCATTTCTGTTGAACTAGCTGCCTAAACTCTGTGCATTTTTGAACCCCATCTCATATCATTTCTATAATTAATGGCTTTTATATTACCCAGAAACTGTGTAATTAAGTCACAAGTGTAGGGTGTTTGGTTTTTTTGCTTCAAACCACGATGACATCATGAGTATCATGTTATCATAGCACCAGTGATGATCTCATAGCGATTGTTCTTTTGTGACTTGTTTGGGAGAAGACGACCATTTTCCCACAGGAAGGGAAATTCTTTAAGATAACAGCTTAGAAAATATTTTGCTCTTTTGATTGACCATTCTAGATCAGGGGTCTCCAACCTTGGTGACTTGTGGATTTCAAGAATTGAATTCAACTCTCAACTTCAGAATCGGGCGTTGAAATCCACAAGTCGTAGTCACCAAGGTTGGAGAGCCCTGATCTAGAGAGAGGCCTTATGCACAAAATCACCTTGCCACTATATTCATGGATTAAGGATTAATGCATTCCATCACATGTTGTGTTGCCTGAAGACTTTTAACACTGATCAGGATTAACTCTGCCAATTGGAACAAAACCAGTTTGTTGCCTCTTCTCCTTCTACACTCTGTAAGACATACAGAAATTAATACATTGCCATCTGGCCTCCAACAATAAATAGAAAACGAGAAAGCCTAATGAAGTTGGATTAGGAAGCCATGTTTATTTATATACGTTTTATTGCTCCTGGGTTATGAAAATAGGCTCCATGTGGTTCTGCTCTAACACAATATTCTCGCAACGTTGAAAAATAGCCCGTTAATGGGCAATGCAGGTATCCTTCTGTCACAACTGATGAATTAGAATGGGAAATTTGAATGCAAGCAGAATGTGCCAAAGTTTGCAGATTTATCTTCATTATTGCATGCACAGAAGGCACCCAAAAAAGTGGGGGCTGTCACCATATTTGGAAGCTGATTATTATCTTTGCAGCACTTCCCCCCCACACACACACACAAACACACTTTTCCTGTGTGAAGGAGCTTGTTGGGGTTAACATTTATGAAAGCCTTGTGTATTTTCTACTAATAATTTCTTCATGGATGAAAGAATTTATTTTATTTTATTTTTTAAAAAAGAATGACTAAGAGAATCACCAAAGGTACAGTCAGTGGTGGGATTCAAATATGCGAACAACCAGTTCTCTGTGTGGATGCCGTTTCCGGAAGTCCATCCTGGGCCTGGGCAACAAAAAATTGTACAGATAATGATGATAGGTAGATAGGTAAATAGATGATAAGTAGAGATAGGTAGGTAGGTAGGTAGGTAGACAGATGATAAATAGATGAGAGAAAAAGAGACAGATAATAGACAGATATAGACGGATGGATAGATAGATGATAGAAGATAGATAGATAGATAGATAGATAGATAGATAGATAGATAGATAGATAGATAGATAGATAGATAGATAGATAGATAGATCTGCTTTTCCTGCCAACAGGTGTCCTACTGTGGAAGCTGTCTTGCATTAACTATTTAACTACTTACCAGTCTCACCACTGAGCACAATAAAGCTTAACCAAAGGGTGAGCACAATTTATGACGATGCAGCTATCTGTCAACTCAAGGTTGAGAGGAACGCATATTAATATAGCTTTGAGAAAATGCCAAACTCTAAGCTCAAGAAAACCAAGAATACCGGTCTTTAACCTCTTGCCAGCAAGATTATCAGAAATCTGGCCAAGTCTTGAATTCATGGAGGGGGGGGGAGCCATGATTTAACAGTCTAAAACCTGTCCAAAGCAAGATGTTGGCTTCTGGTAATCCATGGAGTTAGGTAACCTGTCCTAGATATTTGATGATAATTAGGATAAAACTTCAGTTTCCCACAGTCCAAGAAATAGATAGATAGATAGATACAGTAGATAGATAGATAGATAGATAGATAGATAGATAGATAGATAGATAGATAGATAGATAGATAGATAGATAGATAGAGATACAGATAGATAGATAGATAGATAGATAGATAGATAGATAGATAGATAGATAGATAGATAGATAGATAGATAGATAGATAGATAGATAGATAGATAGATAGATAGATAGATAGATAGATAGATAGATAGATAGATAGATAGATAATCTATCCGGATAGATAGATTATCTATCTGGATAGATAGATAGATAGATAGATAGATAGATAGATAGATAGATAGATAGATAGATAGATAGATAGATAGATAGATAGATAGAGATACAGATAGACACAGTAGATAGATAGATAGATAGATAGATAGATAGATAGATAGATAGATAGATAGATAGATAGATAGATAGATAGATAGATAGATAGATAGATAGATAGATAGATAGATAGATAGATAGATAGATAGATAATCTATCCGGATAGATAGATTATCTATCTGGATAGATAGATAGATAGATAGATAGATAGATAGATAGATAGATAGATAGATAGATAGATAGATAATCTATCCGGATAGATAGATTATCTATCTGGATAGATAGATAGATAGATAGATAGATAGATAGATAGATAGATAGATAGATAGATAGATAGATAGATAGATAGATAGATAGATAGATAGATAGATAGATAGATAGAGATACAGATAGACACAGTAGATAGATAGATAGATAGATAGATAGATAGATAGATAGATAGATAGATAGATAGATAGATAGATAGATAGATAGATAGATAGATAGATAGATAGATAGATAGATAGATAGATAGATAGATAGATAGATAGATAGATAGATAGATAGATAGATAATCTATCCGGATAGATAGATTATCTATCTGGATAGATAGATAGATAGATAGATAGATAGATAGATAGATAGATAGATAGATAGATAGATAGATAGATAGATAGATAACCTTTATTGTCATTTTTCCTGTGGGCACAATGGCACACATTAAAAATGAAATTTAGTTGCTTGCTCTCAAAGTGTACACATACATAACACACATTTAAACATACTATATACATATGTATAGACGTACACCCTTACATATAAGTAACATATAAATATTAATCACTGTCCATCTTGAATACATAACGGAAGGAGGAAGCTTCAAAGTTCACAAGGTTAATGCTGAATGGAACAAAATAAGACCAACATTTGCCTATTTCCAGGCTTTGGGTTTTCAACCCTTCACCAGGTTTTCTAAAAATTCTCAAATAATTGTTGTGGAATAACACCCATCATCTTTTTCAGGTTTCATCTGGTAGATTTCTGTCTAAATTTACTTCCTGTTTCACGGCAGACATGCAAAGTATGAGCAATAATATATCTTGGCAATTTTATGAAGGAATCACATGGACTTCAGGTTCTTTCGAAGATCAGTGCTTCAAAATCAATACTTATTTTATTGAACACGCATAGATAAATATGCCAAAATCAAAGCAGCTGAAAGTTTTCATCTTGGAACAAATAGAAAATGCATTGTCAAAGAGTATCAATACATCCAGACATTCAAACACAATAAATTCAAGTCAAAAGGAAAATATGCTTAACGAAATGCAAATAGTTTGGTAAGTTAGAGAGAGCTGTGTGTCTCTGCCCTGTCCTGGTGTGAAATTTGCCAAATGGTCATGATTTCTTATTAATTTGATTGGTTTCTCCATTCTAAGATCTGGAGAAGATACCCAAATTTAGCAAAGGGAGGGATATTTGCAGGATCGCATCCTCTTCCTGGTTTGATTTCAATTTGAACTGCTAAGTGGTTTCATATGATTTTTTTTAAAAAAAAATTAGGTTGTTACGGAATTATGCCTAAATTCATATCTAAGTCAATTTAGAAATGAAAGTCTTTCTTTGGGGGGAAAAAGGGAAGGAAAACTTTGCAGAGAAGTTAATGGAAAGGCTTTAATGGGTTTTAATTACTGATTTTAACTATTTTATTATATTCGGGCACAATTGTTTAATCTGTTTTTAATTTTTGTATTGTATTTTTGGTATTTTATTGCCCTGTACACCGCCCTGAGTCCTTCGGGAGAAGGGCGGTATATAAATCAAATAAATATAAATATATAAATATATCCTCCTTTGTCCTCTGACTAAGTGAATGTTGAAGCAAACAAGGATCAAAGAAACAAAAGATCTCAATGAAAGCTAAAAGAACTAGCCATTTATTTTGTGAGGTTTTTCATAAAAAGAAAACAGTGCTTAAAAGCTCCCTACTCTCTGATCTGCCAGCAACCGAGAAACACAGTTAATATTTCCAATTATGTCACATTTTAAATGCACAAAGCCTCACTTCCTTATTAAAGTGCTGCAGATGGAGCTATCTCTAGAAGGGTCATTTTAGCAAGATGCTAACACGAATGCAGATTTGCCATCAACTAGCACAAATAAAGCATCCAAAGCGTGTCATCCAAACATTAGTTTACTTATGCTAAAAAAAAAGAGTGTGTGTTGCTTATCAAACAGTCTCAGATATCATACATAAAAAATGGAGTCGAAGAGGATGTCAAACTTAGGATCCTACATAGTAAATTAATTGTTGACTATTGTTGTAATGATGCAGCCATTGCATAAAAGAAATCTGTTGAAAATTCATGTTGACGATTACACAAATTAATTACAGTGATTCTGATGGGCATCACTATACTGTATATCCGAGGGGCTGCCACATAGAAGAAGGGGGGGGCAACCTATTCTTCAAAGCCCCTGAAGGCAGGACAAGGAGCAATGGAATGGAAAATAATCGAGGAGAGAAGCAACCTGGAATTAAGGAGAAACCTCCTAACAGTGAGGACAATTAACCAGGGGAACAGAAGTTGCCTCCAGAAGTTGTGGGTGCTCCAACACTGGAGATTTTTAAGAAGAGACTGGACAGTCATTTGTCTGGAATGGTATAGGGCAGGGGTAGGCAACCTCGGCTCTTTTATGACTCATGGACTTCAACTCCCAAAATTCAATAACTCAGCATAGCTGACTGAGGAATTCTGGGAGTTGAAGTCCATGAGTCATAAAAGAGCCGAGGTTGCCTACCCCTGGTATAGGGTGTCCTGCTTGTGCATGGGGTTGGATTAGAAGATCTCCAAGGTTCCTTCCAGCTCTGTTACTCTGTTAAATCTTTCATTGTGTTATATTAACGGTGAGCAACCATAATTCCACATCTAGTTAGTGCTTGGTGGGGAGAAACTAGTGGGAATTTCCAGGCTTACAAGTGAGGCTGGCTTAAACTAGACATCTGGTCTAAGAAGGCATTCAAACCACTTCAACTTCCATACTAAAGAATCCTCATGGATATGTACAAGAAATTACCAGGAGATGTTACCTCTTATTATTGCATCAGATGAATTTTAATAGAGAATCAAACTCGCAGTTTACTCCTTCCAATTCAAGGCATGGAGTTATCTATATAAAACAAGGACAGAGCAAAGTTACACGGTAGGTAACTAGAGATAAACAAGCTTTGTGCTCTTCCCCAAGATACACCAGTGTTTCCTCTTGGTTGTGACTCAACCATAGGCATATTATTAGACAGAGCAACAGCTTCTTCAGACACAGAAGGTGTAAAATGATGGAAAATTGTCATAAGATAAAACTATGTACGTTGCTCTGAGTATCCACTAAATAGAAAGACTGAATACATTGTGAATGAATGAATGAATGATTGAGTGAGTGAGTGAGTGAATGAATGAATGAATGATCCAGTTTGCTGCCCCTGATGTAGCCTGCCATCTTTAGCTGTAGGGACAAAATTGTCTCATTGCCAGTGTTGAATCAGTTGCTAGATTAGGTAACTTTAGTACATCTAACAACGTAAAAAGGGTGGGAATATTTTACATTTCAGCAAAATGCCCTGGCCATTTGTTTCAACAAAATCCTTTTTAATATGACTATCCTGTCCTTTTCCTTAGTAGGTAAGATTCATTGGTTGCTAGATTTGAAATTCTCTCTAGCAGTCTTTTAACAGTGATTGGTTTTAAAATACATATACATTAATGATAAAAAAAAACAATTGGTTGCTGAAAATCTGGACTACAGTAGATTTTTCCCTCTAGTGTAATATGATATTTCCCATCTCTGTGCCTGAAAAAGGCACAATTCTTGATGGCTTGACAGATTCCGGACACTGGGGATACAGCAAAGATTTCCATCTTTCTCACACAACAGTTGATTCAAAGACCTATCAATCGTGCCGTTTATGTCAGTCCAAAATATTTATTAATTTTAATTTCTATACCGCCCTTCTCCCGAAGGACTCAGGGCGGTGTACAGGGCAATGAAATATGAGATGAAGCTACAATACCACTTTTTCCAATGTGCAGCATCCACATAGGTTGCTCTCCTAGCAAGTCTAATGAGATACCTGCTGGTGTCACATATGTAACACTGGCTCCTTGGAGTAAGATAGGTAGTTAAACATTTTGCCTGCTTTCTGAGTATTTTCTCTCATGTTGTTGTCCATTTTCTGTTTGTAAGGTACTTATTTTGCCCAAAATAAGCTGGAAAGGAAGCTAAAGTATAGGAAGAGATATGGGTCATATTATAAAAGCTGATTTTTTTCCAGTGGCTTGATAATAGACAGACAAACAAATACACAGACTGACGCTGAAAAGTAAATGGGAGGCACTCTGAAT
The DNA here is from genome assembly GCF_964194415.1 of Vipera berus. Taxonomy (NCBI): domain Eukaryota; kingdom Metazoa; phylum Chordata; class Lepidosauria; order Squamata; family Viperidae; genus Vipera; species Vipera berus. Next base: position 10,826,732 of record NC_138208.1, on the reverse strand, counting down.
GTCTGCACCGAAAGTGGTAAATGCAGATGAAGCCTTCAGTGCTTTAGAAATAAAGACATAGGATTCTACAATTAATCAAATCTACATTTCCTTCCAAAAGAAGATGCTTGCTTATTTGTTTTATTTGTGCCTCACTCAATAGATTTTAGTTGGTTTACAGGAGGAGGAGGAAGAGGAGGAGGAGGAGGAGGAGGAGGAGGAGGAGGAGGAGGAGGAGCAATTTTGATCCCCAATCAAACCTCCAAAGTTGATTATAAGTCTCTAGTAAGAACAGATCCCCTTCATGGATTACTGCCTTGTCGTGGCGAAGGGGCTTGCGTAATTCAATGAAGCTATGAGCTATGCCGTGCAGGGCCACCCAAGACGGACAGGTCATAGCAGAGAGTTCTGACAAAACGTGATCCACTGGAGAAGGAAATGGCAACCCACTCCAGTATCTTGCCATGAAAACCCTATGGACAGTACCAAAAGGCAAAACGATATGACGCTGGAAGATGAGCCCCTCAGGTCGGAAGGCGTCCAATATGCTACTGGGGAAGAGCAGAGGGCTAGTACTAGTAGCGCCAGAAAGAATGAAGCGACTGGGCCAAAGCCGAAAGGACGCTCAGCTGTGGATATGTCTGGTGGTGAAAGGAAAGTCCGATGCTGTAAAGATTCTTTCTCCATAGGAACCTGGAATGTAAGATCCATGAATCAAGGAAAGCTGGACGTGGTCAAACAAGAGATGACAAGACTAAACATCGACATCTTAGGTATCAGCGAACTAAAATGGACAGGAATGGGTGAATTTAATTCAGATGACCATCAGGTATACTACTGCGGGCAAGAATCCCTCAGAAGAAATGGAGTAGCCTTCATAGTCAATAAAAAAGTAGGAAAAGCAATACTGGGATACAACCCTCAAAATGACAGAATGATCTCAGTTCGAATCCAAGGCAAACCATTCAATATCACAGTAGTCCAGGTCTATGCCCCAACCACCAGTGCTGAAGAGGATGAAATTGACCGGTTCTATGAAGCCTTACAGCACCTTATAGAACTAACACCCAAAAATGATGTCCTTATCATCATGGGAGATTGGAATGCTAAAGTAGGAAGCCAAAAGATAACTGGAATAACAGGCAAGTTTGGCCTTGGAGTACAAAATGAAGCAGGGCACAGGCTGATAGAATTTTGTCAAGAGAATACGATGGTCATAGCAAACACTCTTTTCCAACAACCCAAGAGACGGCTTTACACATGGACATCACCAGACGGTCAACACAGAAATCAGATTGACTATATGCTCTGCAGCCAAAGATGGAGAAGCTCTATACAGTCAGTAAAAACAAGACCAGGAGCTGACTGTGGCTCAGACCATGAGCTTCTCCTTGCAAAGTTTAGGCTTAAATTAAAGAAAGTAGGGAAAAGCGCTAGGCCAGTCAGGTATGAATTAAATCATATCCCTGTTGAATATACAGTAGAGGTGACAAGTAGATTTAAGGAATTAGATCTGATAGACAGAGTGCCTGAAGAACTATGGACAGAGGTTCGCAACATTGTACAAGAGGTAGCAACCAAAACCATCCCAAAGAAAAAGAAATGCAAGAAAGCAAAATGGCTGTCTGAGGAAGCTTTGCAAATAGCTGAGGAAAGGAGGGAAGCGAAAGGCAAGGGAGAAAAAGAAAGATATGCCCAATTAAATGCAGAATTCCAAAGAATAGCTAGAAGAGATAAGAATGCCTTCTTAAATGAACAATGCAAAGAAATAGAAAAAAACAATAGAATAGGGAGGACCAGAGAGCTTTTCAAGAAAATTGGAGAGATGAAGGGAACGTTCCATGCAAAAATGGGCATGATAAAGGACCAAAATGGCAGGGACCTAACAGAGGCAGAAGAGATTAAGAAGAGGTGGCAAAATTACACAGAAGAACTATACAAGAATGAGCTTAATGTCCCTGATAATCACAATGAGGTGGTCACTGACCTCGAGCCAGACATCCTAGAATGTGAAGTGAAGTGGGCCTTAGAAAAGCTGAGCAACAACAAAGCTAGTGGAGGTGACAGTATTCCAGCTGAGCTATTCAAAATCTTAAAAGACGATGCAGTAAAAGTGCTACACTCAATTTGCCAGCAAATTTGGAAAACTCAACAGTGGCCACAGGATTGGAAAAGATCAGTTTACATTCCAATTCCAAAGAAAGGCAGTGCCAAAGAATGTTCAAACTATCGCACCATTGCACTCATTTCTCATGCTAGTAAAGTTATGCTTAAAATTCTACAAGCTAGACTCCAGCAGTATGTGGATCGAGAACTACCAGAAGTACAGGCAGGATTTCGAAGAGGCAGAGGAACTAGAGATCAAATTGCTAACATACGCTGGATCATGGAGAAAGCTAGAGAGTTCCAGAAAAACATCTACTTCTGCTTCATTGACTATGCTAAAGCCTTTGATTGTGTGGATCATAACAAACTCTGGCAAGTTCTTAAAGAGATGGGCATACCAGACCATCTTATTTGTCTCTTGAGAAACCTATATGTAGGCCAAGAAGCAACAGTGAGAACTGGACACGGAACCACTGATTGGTTCAAAATTGGGAAAGGAATCCGGCAAGGCTGCATACTGTCGCCTTGCCTATTTAACTTATATGCAGAGCACATCATGAGAAAGGCAGGGCTAGATGAATCAAAAGTTGGAATTAAGATTGCCGGAAGAAACATCAACAACCTAAGATATGCAGATGATACCACTCTAATGGCAGAAAGTGAAGAGGAACTAAAGAGCCTCTTGTTGCGAGTGAAGAAGGAGAGTGCAAAATGTGGGTTGAAACTAAACATTAAGAAAACCAAGATCATGGCATCTGGCCCTCTCAATTCCTGGCAAATAGATGGGGAAGAAATGGAGGTAGTGACAGATTTTATTTTCCTGGGCTCCAAGATCACTGCAGATGGGAACTGTAGCCAAGAAATTAAAAGACGCTTGCTCCTGGGGAGGAAAGCCATGGCAAATCTAGACAGCACACTAAAAAGCAGAGACATCACCCTGTCAACAAAAGTACGTATAGTCAAGGCTATGGTCTTCCCAGTTGCAATGTATGGCAGTGAAAGCTGGACCATAAGAAAGGCTGAGCGCCAAAGAATTGAAGCCTTTGAACTATGGTGCTGGAGAAGACTCCTGCGAGTCCCTTGGACTGCAAGGCGATCAAACCGGTCAGTCCTAGAGGAGATCAACCCTGACTGCTCTTTAGAAGGCCAGATCCTGAAGCTAAAACTCAAATACTTTGGCCATCTAATGAGAAGGAAGGACTCACTGGAGAAGAGCCTAATGCTGGGAAAGATTGAGGGCAATAGAAGAAGGGGACGACAGAGAATGAGGTGGCTGGATGGAGTCACTGAAGCAGTAGGCGTGAGCTTAAATGGACTCCAGAAGATGGTAGAGGACAGGAAGGCCTGGAGGAACATTGTCCATAGGGTCGCGATGGGTCGGACACGACTTCGCAACTAACAACAACAACAAGAACAGATCGTGCAAAGATTCTCTCAGGTCTTAGGAATCTCAGTTACGAATTTTGCAGAACAACTGGGTGCCTAAATAAAAGCCTGCCGATACAAGAATTCATTTTATGGAACAAGCAGTAGTATTTACATATCTACACTCTTTGTGTTAAATGTCACACACAATGTTAAGTGACTTAAAAAAAAAACCTTAGGCAGGTCTCTGGTGTGCAGTGCATGAATGAAATATTACCAAGGTCAAGTTCCCCTTCATACTGTAACTTTAACACGACGTCAAAGAGTGATGGTGTCGGGCGTTAACCAAACATATTTTTCCCCCAAATGCACAAAGAGACATCCCAGCTTGGGGCTTCCTTGATCTGATCTGTGCTGCTTTCTTTGATCAACTCACACCGTTTGAACCCTGCAGTGACCGTGTACAGAGGACATCCAGACACAGTTTCTCTCTTTCTCATCCTCCAGCCTTCGGGGCTGGTAAGCTGATTGACGCTTTTGCCATCAGCCTGAAATTATCCGCTATTGTGCAGAAATTCTTCGCTCTACGAATCAGAGGCTTGCAGCTCTCGGAAGGATGCTCCGATTAAGCAGGCACATTTCTGCAATTTGGAAGAGCCAGCTCTCTATATGAAAGCATTTATCAGCTGCTTCTTTTTCTTCTTCTTCTTCTTCTTTAAAAAAGGCACAAGAAAAAGCTTCTTTCTGTAAAGCTCTTTTAACCTGGAGCAGACCTGTGGAGCTGATAAAGCGAACCAAAGCTTCATTAGCATAATACTAAGCCAACCCCACTGAATTCTGTCAATTTGGGGCATGGTTTCCATTTCTCTACAGATAACTCTGCATAGATAATCAGAGAGGATGAAGGAAGACTGAATTAAATAATAGCCCACTGCCGCAAAGGAGAATACAATCGTTTACTTTCGAAAGCAAAATGATCAGTGGGAATCAGCTGGAACGGCTGCTGGAATTGGGTATGTCTAGCTTAATGAAGAGAAGGACGAGGGGGGGACAGGATAGCAGTCTTCCAGTATCTCAGGGGCTGCCCCAAAGAAGAGGGAGTCAAGCTATTCTCTAAAGTGCCCGAAGGCAGGACAAGAAGCAACGGATGGAAGCTAGTCGAGGAGAGAAACAAACCTAGAACGAAGGAAAAACTTCCTGACAGTTAGAACAATTATCCAGTGGAACAACCTGCCTCCAGAAGTTGTGAATGTTCCAACACTGGAAGTTTTTAAGAAGAGATTGGACAACCATTTGTCTGAAATGGTATAGGGTTTCCTGCCTGAGCAGGGGGTTGCACTAGAAGACCGCCAAGGTCCCTTCCAAATTTACTATTATGATTATGATTACTAAAAGGGTGGATTCCTTCAGCAAAGATTCAGTTCAGAGATATGGAATACATCTCTAAATTTTTTAGAGTAAGTAATAATTACCGTGCTGTTCTCCAAGACACGTAGAACCCTGGTCATTTGTTTGATATAGGCTGTGAAGCTCAATGTCCATAGGGAATTTTAGCAGGGGGTTCAAGGAATTTTTGAAGGCAGAGACCTGCCTGCAACTGCACAGGAAACAAAGAATATTTGCTACCTGACCAGTTTTGGAGGAAGGGAAATTGTCAGTTTATCTGGTATTAATATTTCAAATAGAACCAAGCTAGAGGAAAACTACAGTAGGCTTCAAAAATGAAAGGAAATGAAATGTCATATCGAATCAAACTATTATTGTGGTCAAAGACCAGCATAAGGGAGGGTGGGGTATGAGAAATTGAAAAACATACTGCAGAATAAAATTACGTATTGAAAGCTAAAAATATTTTTAAAAGTCTAAAAAGTTTTAAAAGGCATCTAAAGGAGGGTAGGAGCAATTGATGGCAAAATGAATCTATCATAATACTGAATAGAATAGAGTAGAGAGTAGAGAGTAGAGAGTAGAGAGTAGAGAGTAGAGAGTAGAGGAGAAGAGAAGAGAAGAGAAGAGAAGAGAAGAGAAGAGAAGAGAAGAGAAGAGAAGAGAAGAGAAGAGAAGAGAAGAGAAGAGAAGAGAAGAGAAGAGAAGAATGAAATGGAATGGAATAGAATAGAATAGAATAGAATAGAATAGAATAGAATAGAATAGAATAGAATAGAATAGAATAGAATAGAATAGAATAGAATAGAATAGAATAGAATAGAATAGAATAGAATAGAATAGAATAGAATAGAATAGAATAGAATATATAGGAATGGAATGGAATGGAATGGAATGGAATGGAATGGAATGGAATGGAATGGAATGGAATGGAATGGAATAGAATAGAATAGAATAGAATAGAATAGAATAGAATAGAATAGAATAGAATAGAATAGAATAGAATAGAATAGAATAGAATAGAATAGAATAGGATGGGATGGGATGGGATGGGATGGGATGGGATGGGATGGGATGGGATGGGATGGGATGGGATGGAATGGAGTTGAGTGGAATGGAATGGAATGGAACGGAACGGAATGGAATAGAATAGAATAGGTTTATGGGGCAATTGTGATTGGACACACAAGGAATTTGTTTCTGGTGCACAAGCTCTCAGTACGTCTTGTCGTGTATGTCTTGTCGTGCTGCTGAGAGCCAATGTTCCTGTTCCTTCAGTCTGAATTCCTTCTGCATTTGTAAAGAGAGAAAGAGGAATATGCCAAGAAAGTTGCCTGGTGTTCAGAATCTCATCTTTTGGGTATGTAATCCGCGGTGAGTCACAGAAAATAATAAAAAAAAACATCAAACCTATTAGAGAGCATTTCACCAAGGCTGCCATCGGCAGCACCATCTTGAGGTGAGCACATTATAATGACAGATTAGGTGTTTCTTAAAACTGGTTTGTGGTGCAGCTAACCTCATTCTGGAGAATTTTGAGTACAATTGCACAGAACCTGTCAATGTTGAAGGTTGTGGCAGGTTTGGCAATTGAGAGCAGCACGGAGATGTAGAATTGTCCTGGGAATCCCAAACACTTATGCAATATAATGGTGTGATGAGGCTAGCATGAATGTCGCTATCATACAGGCACTGGATCATAAATTTAACAGAATAACAGCATTGGAAGTGACCTTGGAGGTCTTCTAGTCCAAACCCCTGCCCAGGCAAGAGACCCTTATACAAGTGGCTGTCCAGTGTCTTCTTAAAGCTTAGGAAGGCCTTTCAGCTGATGTGGTACATCAAGAGCCAGCTTTCATTTATATATATATATATATATATATATATATATATATATATATATATATATATATATATATATATATATATAGAGAGAGAGAGAGAGAGAGAGAGAGAGAGAGAGAGGGACGCGGTGGCTCAGTGGGTTAGGACGCTGAGCTTGTCGATCGGAAGGTCGGCAGTTTGGCGGGTCGAATCCCGAGTGCCGCATAGCAGAGTGAGCGCCTGTTACTCGTCCCAGCTTCTGCCAACCTAGCAGTTCGAAAGCACGTAAAAATGCAAGTAGAAAAATAGGGTCCACTACGGTGGGAAGGTAACAGCGTTCCGTGCGCCTTTGGCGTCTAGTCATGCCGGCCACATGACCACGGAGATGTCCTCGGACAAGCGCTGGCTCTTCGTCTTTGAAACGGAGATGAGCACCGGCCCCTAGAGTCGTAAACGACTAGCACGCATGTGCGGGGGAAACTTTACCTTTATATATATATATATATATATATATATGGATCTTTGGTCATTTGGTTTTTTTCCCACGTAGAATTGAAGGTGTAAGAGCAACGTTTCGACGAAATCTCATCCGTCATCCTCAGGCTGGTGGCTTCAGCTTCGTTCTTCTGGGAGAAGTGTGTGGTAGTGGCTGTTTGTTCCTCTTTTTTACAGTTTAAAAAAGAGGAACAAACAGCCACTACCACACACTTCTCCCAGAAGAACGAAGCTGAAGCCACCAGCCTGAGGATGACGGATGAGATTTCGTCAAAGAGCATTTTCTTTTATATGTTGAAAATAGAAAATGGATAGAAAGAAAGATGGGGGGGGAAATGGATTTGGGGAGGCAGGCATTTGCATGTTGCTGACTAGGGTCGAAAATGGCCAAATAAATCCCTCATTAGCTTTTCTCCCCCATAAAATATTCCTGGAAGAACTTACTATTCCAAGCCTTGCAGCCTCTCATATAAATCCAAATGTCTAACAAAATCTATTAGAATACTTCTTGCCATTGCTAGGTACTTCTGAAATTAATAATATTCCTATATAATATGTCTATCTCATATTTCTGCTTTTACATTGACCTGGATATTCAGCAAGTTTTAAAAATGGTGCAGGCATTTAATTCCAAAGTCCCATCTCATGGCTTCCTTTATACAATAGATATTAAGACGTTGCCCCCACACCCATACGTGTGTGTGTGTGTGTGTGTGTGTGTATTAATCACTGTCCATTTTGGGGAGCACCCACAGATCTGGGAGGCAAGCTATTCCATTGATTAACTGTTCTCACTGTCAATGATTAATTGTTCTCATTTTCTCCACATGGACATATCTGAACAGCACATTTATGATAACTCTCTGGGTCACTGGCTGCATTGTCAAATGATGATGATGATGATGATGATGATGATGATGATGATGATAAGGAGGAGGAGGAGGAGGAGGAGGAGGAGGAGGAGGAGGAGAAGAAGAAGAAGAAGAAGAAGAAGAAGAAGAAGAAGAAGAAGAAGAAGAAGAAGAAGAAGAGGAGGAGGAGGAGGAGGAGGAGGAGGAGGAGGAGGAGGAGGAGAAACTGTGTGATTATGGATGAAACGTGTAACAGTGGTACCCATTGTCATCAGGGCACTGGGAACTATGTCCAAAAACTTTGTAAAATGCATCAAGAAACTGCAGCTTCCTGCACTAACTCCAGCAATGCTACAAAAAACTGCACTACTCGGAACATCTTATGTTTTAAGGAGGTACCTGGTTGATACCTAGGATGCTGGCAGCAACCCGTGTCAACCATCAGCGCCAATCAATTTGAATGTTCAGTTGACTGAGTTGCATGTTTAATGAATAAAAGTTTAATAATAATAATAATAATAATAATAATAATAATAATAATAATAATAATAATAATAATAATAATAATAATAATAATAATAATAATAATAATAAAGTTGGAAGGGACCTTGGAGGTCATCTAGTCCAGCCCCATGCTCAGACAGGAAACCCTATAACTATTTCAGATAGTCTCTTCTTAAAAACTTCCAGTGTTGGAGCATTCACAGCTTCTGGAGGCAGGTTGTTCCACTGATTAATTGTTCTAACTATCAGAAAATGTCTCTTTAGTTCTAGGTTGATTCTCTCTTTGATTAGTTTCGATCTGTTGCTTCTTGTCCTGCCTTCAGGTGCTTTGGAGAATAGCTTGACTCCCTCTTCTTTGTGCCAACCCTTGAGGTATTGAAAGACTGCTATCATATTAGCCCTGGTCCTTCTCTTCATTAGACTAGGTTATGGTTAGAACGTTGTTGTTGTTTTCCTGAGATTCTTTGGGAATCTGCCTTTTGAAATTCCATTATCCTGTGACCTTAACTTGGAATGAGACGGAACAGGTCTGAAACTTCTTCAGTGTGGACTTTCCTTCAGATATTGAAAGAGTCCCAGCATTTGTGGACTTTTCTCAAAGCTAAACTTGCTCAGCTCTTTCTTTACTTTCTAATCCCCAGATAATCTTTGTTGCCTTTCTTTGAACCTCTTCCAATTCGTCTGAATATTTCTTTAACTGCGGTCATGGTACTCAAGCTGGTATATATGCGGTCATGGTACTCAAGCTGTAATAAATATTCCATCGTATTGCACTGCACTGCATTGTGTTACAAGAAAGCGGTGATATGACTTGCATTCAATTTTAATTAAAAGGAGCAGTAAAGAATAGAATATACTCGTACCACTATAGAGACGTCCAGAGTGAGACGTCAGATAGGGAGAAAAGGGTTTTGAAAGAGAAATGTAAATGTTCTGTATCTTATAAGAAATGTAATGAGTTTTGACTTCAAATAATTTAAGGGTTTGATAAGTTTTAAGAAAAAGTGAGAAAAGGGAATTGTTGCCACTCGAGTTTTATGCTGGAAGGGGCGGGTGGAAATGAAAGAAACCTTTAGTAACTTTAGAAGAATATATTTCATTAGAGTAATATTCTAAAGAAGTATGAATATAAGGATACCCCAAAGGCCTCTAATCAATGTACTTAAGAAGAGTTTCTTTTCCCTGAAGGTAGGAAGTTACTATAATTGTATTGGTTTCTGCCTCTGTTACATGAAATAAAATGTTTTGAAAACCTTCGTTTCAACAAGTTTGATTTGCTGAAACCTATTTAAGTAGTTAGAGAAGCAAATCTGTAGGTAGACAGAGAGTAGTCCCAGCCACTGAACTAAATCTGGGTGTACTAAAAGAAGTTTCCTCTTCTGCCTAAACCAGGGGTAGGCAACCTTGACTCTTTTATGACTCGTGAACTTCAACTCCCAGAATTCCTGAGCCAGCATGGGGGTACTATGGCCCCTTCATGACTCGTGGACTTCAACTCCCAGAATTCCTGAGCCAGCATGGCTCAGCTTGGAAACCTCTCCCTTTTCCCTCAGCGTGGCTGGCTCAGGAATTCTGGGAGTTGAAGTCCACAAGTCATAAAGCGGCCTAGGCCTAGGCCAGGGGTAGGCAACCTTGGCTGTTTTATGACTCGTGGACTTCAACTCCCAGAATTCCTGAGCCAGCACGGCTCAGCTTGGAAACCTCTCCCTTTCCCCTCAGCGTGGCTGGCTCAGGAATTCTGGGAGTTGAAGTCCACAAGTCATAAAGCGGCCTAGGCCTAGGCCAGGGGTAGGCAACCTTGGCTCTTTTATGACTGGTGGACTTCAACTCCCAGAATTCCTGAGCCAGCATGGCTCAGCATGGAAACCTCTCCCATTTCTCCTCAGCATGGCTGGCTCAGGAATTCTGGGCGTTGAAGTCCACGAGTCATAAAAGAGCCAAGGTTGCCTACCCCTGGCCTAAACAAACTGGAAACAATCTTAACATCTGTATCAAAACATTCAATCGACCTGGGGTTATGGCTTATTTAACAAAAGGTAACTTTTCAGACTCCTACATATTGCTGGAAATGCAATGAGAACAGTACTTCACTGAACCACATTTTGCAATATGATTTAATATTGATGTGTGTGCTTGTGTTTGCACAGAGATATTTTATGCATGTGCGTTGCAATATTAAATCATATTTTAATAAAATTGAATCGTACTTCATGAAAAAGTCATTACACATATGAATTTAATTTTGAGGTAAAGTTTGATATTTTCAGGCTTACATATTCTTTGGAATTAGATACCTCTTATGAAGAAGCTGATGGCTAGGCAAACAGATTGTCCGTGCCTGTGTTATCACTAAGAGAAGAGTAGGAAGGATAAATGGATGGCCCCATTAGTGGATGGAAGACATTTTATTTATTTATTTATTTATTTATTTATTATTTTGACTTCTATACCGCCCTATTCCCGTAGGACTCAGGGCGGTTTACAGGGCAATTAAAACCATACAATACAAAAGTTGACGTTACTCATGACTGATGATGATGATGATGTCCATTCAGTTGTATCCAACTGTTGAATGAAAAATCTTCATCATGGTTCAGTCCAAGCCAGGAATAAACAACATGGCAACTGCTTTAGAAAGAAGATTGTAGTTTATTGAAGAGGAGAGCCAGACATAAATATAGCTCTGGAAGAAAAGAGAGAGAGCACATGTAGGGAGTGGGTTTTTATACCCTCTGGAGCTTTTGTTTGGAGTTGTTTCCTGTTCCTGTTTGAGGCTTTGTATTTCCTGTGTCATGTATTCTGACCTGAGTCTGAGTGTGCTCTTTTGGTATTGGTGGGTTAATCCTATTATGTCCTGTCTTAGAGTTTGGGTGGGCTATGTAGATTTTAGGTCTCTTTGTCTTCTTAATCTTCTAGCTTCAACTTTCCTGAATGGTTTACATTTACATTTCTACAGAGCTGGTTTCTGCTTGGGGGAGGGAGACTTGGGGCTATTAAGAAAAACTGGGCATGCTTTTATGCTTCTTTAAGATGGCTCAGTGGGTTAGGACGCTGAGCCTGTCGATCAGAAGGTTGGCAGTTTGGCGGGTCGAATCCCAAGTGCCGCATAACAGAGTGAGTGCCTGTTACTCGTCCCAGCTTCTGCCAACCTAGCAGTTCGAAAGCACGTAAAAATGCAAGTAGAAAAATAGGGACCACTATGGTGGGAAGGTAACAGCGCTCCGTGCACCTTTGGCATCTAGTCATGCCGGCCACATGACCACGGAGACGTCCTCAGACAAGCGCTGGCTCTTCGGCTTTGTAACGGAGATGAGCACCGGCCCCTAGAGTCGGAAACGACTAGCACGCATGTGCAGGGGAACCTTTACCTTTACCTTTTAAGATCCTTTGAGGAAATGTTGTTATTTTCTGCCCTTTTAATATTTCCTTCTCTGTTGCGGGGATGACTTTCCACACAACTCTTGGCAATTCTTTGGGCCAGGTCTCTCTGATCTTGCACTACTTCTTTGAGTTGTTCTATGCTGTGGTCAGTGACGGCTTTGAAGGTGTCCAGCCACCATGTTCTTTGCCAGCCTGGTTTCCTTTTACCGCTAACTCTTCCAAGCATAATTGCTTTCTCCAGTGAATTCCACTGTATGACACGACCAACGTAAGTGAAACACAGTTTTGTGATTTTTGCCTTCTAGTGACTTCTGGTTTTAGATGTTCCAGTTCTTGCTTGATGGTCACCTTTGCTGTCCAAAGAATAGATCAGAGCCTTCTCCAGCACCACAGCTCAAACACATTTTCTTCCTGTCTCCTTTTTTAAGGTCCAACTTTCACAGCCATTGGTAGCTGTGGGGAATATTGTGAGTATCGAATGAGTTGCTTACAGATGTAAATCATATATAGTCGATTACAATGCTATACGATCATCCTTTATAGAAAGTGTTGGGTAAAATTTTATATCCATATCTGTGAGCTGTGGTGGCGCAGTGGTTAGAATGCAGTACTGCAGGCTACTTCTGCTGACTGCTGCCAGCAGTTCGTCAAGGTTGACTCATCCTTCCATCCTTCCAAGGTTGGTGAAATGAGGACCCAGATTGTTGCGGGGCAATACGCTGACTCTGTAAACCACTCAGAGAGGGCTGCTTATAGAGGGTTGTAAAGCACTGTGAAGCAGTATATAAGTCTAAGTGCTATGGCTGACAGGCCGTACTCAGCGTGTGGCCCTCAATGGAACTGCATCTACATGGAAGGAAGTGTGTAGTGGGGTGCCCCAGGGCTCTGTTCTGGGCCCAGTGCTCTTCAATATCTTCATTAACGATTTGGATGAGGGGATAGATGGGGAACTCATCAAATTTGCAGACGACACCAAGCTGGCAGGAATAGCCAATACTCCAGAAGACAGGCTTAAGATACAGGAGGATCTGGACAGACTCGAACACTGGGCACTATGTAACAAAATGAAATTCAATTGTGAAAAAAGTAAGGTTCTACATTTAGGCAGGAAAAATCAAATGCACAGGTATAGTATAGGTGGTACCTTGCTCGATAGTAGTAACTGTGAGAGAGATCTCGGAGTCCTAGTGGACAATCACTTAAATATGAGCCAGCAGTGTGCTGCAGCTGCCAAAAAAGCCAACACAGTGCTAGGCTGCATTAACAGAGGGATAGAATCAAGATCACCTGAAGTACTAATACCACTTTACAATGCCTTGGTAAGGCCACACCTGGAATACTGCATCCAGTTTGGGTCACCACGATGTAAAAAAGATGTCAAGACTCTAGAAAGAGCACAGAGAAGAGCAACAAAGTTGATTGGGGGACTGGAGGCTAAAACATATAGGGAACGGTTGCTGGAATTGGGTATGTGTAGTTTAATGAAGAGAAGGGTGAGGGGTGACATGATAGCAGTGTTCCAATATCTCAGGGGCTGCCACAAAGAAGAGGGAGCCAAGCTATTCTCCAAAGCACCTGAAAGCAGGACAAGAAGCAACGGATGGAAACTAGTCAAGGAGAGAAGCAACCTAGAGCTAAGGAGAAACTTCCTGACAGTTAGAACAATTAACCAGTGGAACAACCTGCCTCCAGAAGTGGTGAATGCTCCAACACTGGAAGTTTTTAAGAAGAGACTGGCCAGCCATTTGTCTGAAATGGTATAGGGTTTCCTGCCTAAGCAGAGGGTTGGACTAGATGACCTCCAAGGTCCCTTCCAACTTCTTCTTCTTCTTCTTCTTCTTCTTCTTCTTCTTCTTCTTCTTCTTCTTCTTCTTCTTCTTCTTCTTGTTCTTATTATTATTATTATTATTATTATTATTATTATTATTATTATTATTATTATTATTATTATTATTATTATTATTATACACACACACACACATATATACACACACACACATACACACACACACACACACACACATATACATACACACATACATAATCAGAATAGAGTTGGAAGCAGTGGTGGGATTGAAATATGTGAACAACTGGTTCTCTGTCTGGATGCCACTTCCGGAAGTCCGTTCTGGGCCTGGGCAACAAAAAATTAGCTACCGGAGTGGTGCGAACTGGCTGAATCCCGCCACTGTTCCTCACTGTTAGGAAGTTTCTCCTTACATACATGTATGTATACATGTTCTCATTTTGCTACTGAACCAAGCCAAAACACATAAGCTCTAATACGTCTGACAGCCTTGTCAACAACAGAGATGAAATGAAGCCTTCAACAGATCTTTTTAATTGCACAATACATGGTTATTTGTTTCTAGGGAATCAATATCGTCTCCTAGGAAAAGTCTGATATAATAAGTCCCATTCTGACATTTCCCAGCCAAAAATAATAATTCAAGAAGCAGTTTTCGTATGTTTTTATTTCCAGAAGGGGCATCTCTCTTCCATCAGCAGTCATAAAATGCATGGTAGCAAATCCCAACCTTTGATGCTTTCATTTATTACAGCCTGCTCCCTGATACATCGAGCATTTTAAGAGAAGGTTGATAGATAATTGGGGAGGGAGAATTTGTGTCAGAGGAAAATAAAAATGTAGGAAAGGACAAAGCCATTATTAACACTAACCACGTCCAAAATATCTGTTGTTTGCACACTTATCCTGACACTGGGTAAGTTGACTATCACAAGATTCTGTCCTCTTCACAATTTTCCAGTGATGTTTGCCCCTGTTCTCACACTTAGTATACTTAGCATCATGTCTCTGTGATACCAACAACTGCACTCCAGTTGCATGATAGAGGTGCCCATATCAATTCCTCAAGGGACCTATTTTGCATTGCTTAGCGCAACGTTTCCCAACCTTGACAATGTTCAAAGACGTGGACGTCAACTCCTAGAATTCTCTAGCCAGGAGTCCACATGTTTTAATGTTGCCAAGGCTGAGAAACCCAGGTTGAGCCCACAGGCCTGGGATGAGCTGAATATTCCATTATAAGCTTTAACTTCAAAACGGTGAAAAATGGGAGAAAAATGGAGCCTGACTTCTCTGTGTAGGTTCACTAAATATTTTGCAGCAGAATAAAAACTAGGCATCTATTTCAATTTATTTTTATAAGGGGAGCAAAGCAGCAACCAGCTAAACCCATTAGGTCCAAATACCGTGTTTCACTGAAAGTAAGACCTACCCTGAAAATAAGCCCTAGTTTTGGGGTGAGGCGCATGCCTAAAAATCAAGCTAAGGTGGCGCTTGGGGGGGGTAAGCTGCCCCACGCACCCTGCACTCTCTTACCTGGCAGCCAGGCCTCTCCTCGCTGGCCCACGTCTTCTAAGGCATCCCCAGGCCTGCATTTTGCAGTCAGTGGCCTTCCAGAAAGGCCTCTGACTATGAAATGCAGGCCGGAGCTCCATTCTCAGCTGCAGAATGAAGCTGTTCCTTTGGCCGCAGAAGAAGTGGGCCAGCTGGGCGGTGCTGTCAGCACCAGAGGTCAGTGGAAAAAGACACACACACACACACACACACACACACACACACACACACACACACACACACACACACACACACAAAGACCTGGTGTCTCTTTTGGAGGGAAAAAAATAAGACCGGGTCTTAATTTCAGGGAAACATGGTAGACAATGCTGGAAGGTACTTAAAAAGAAAGAAGTATGCTAGCACAGCATAAAAAAAATGGCCTGCAAATTATTTTCTTGAAGTAATCGAATTTTTCCCCCCTTTATCTGCTTTTTCTTACATGGGGAAACTTTATAAAACTTTAGAAATCACCCCAGGGTTCAAAGTAGTATAGGCCTCTCTTAGGAGCTTGCGTGGGGGGGTGGGACTGAGCCTTCCCTCAGTACAGACATTCATCCCAAAGACGGTTTCTTGGGACTGACTCTCTGAGCTTGGTGGTTCTCTTGCAGATGTTTCACTACCCAAACCAGGTAACATCATCAGCACTAGGTAACACTGATAAGACTGATAATATTTTTTTTTAATCCCATTTAGATACCGCCCTTCTCCGAAGACTCAGGGCGGCTTACAATTTAAGAACAAACCAATGTAGCCTTCATTCTATGTATATGCCTGCTTATTAGGGCTTTCGCCCCCCCCCCCAGCGGCATTATTACAAAGTCAGCTTAATTGCCCCCAACAATCTGGGTCCTCATTTTACCTGCCTTGGAAGGATGGAAGGCTGAGTCAACCTTGAGCCTGGTGGGATGCGAACCTGCACTAATTGCAGGTAGCTGGTGTTACTTAAGGAGGCATTAGCCCACTGCTCCACCAAGGCTCCCAGTTGGATAATGAAACATCTACGAGGAACCCACCAAGCTCAAAGAGCACCTACAGTCTCCTCCTCCTCTTCCCCCCTCCTCCTCCTTGCAAATCCCCTCTCCCTTCTAGCACTGAAGATGTTCCCTAGTTGGATAATGAAAGATCTGCAAGAAAACCCCCAAGCTCAGAGAGCACCCACAATCCTTCTCTTCCTCCCCCCTCCTCCTCTTCCTCGCAACCCCCCCCATCCTTTCTAGCACTGAAGATGGGTCATGAAACGTCTGCAAGAAAACCACCAAGCTCTGAAAGCACCCACAATCCTCCTCCTCCTCTTCCTCCTCGCAACCGCCCTCCTCCCTTCTATCATTGAAGATGTTCCCTAGTTTGGTCATAAAACATCTGCAGGAAAACCACCCATTTCACAGAGCACCCAGGACGCCTCACGTTCAACCCTGAGCTATAAATAGTCTCCTCCATCGGTATTCATCCTGAGGAATGCAAGTCTGGCATTCTACCAGCTCAGTGTTATCTTGGCTTCTTCTGCCGACGGGAAGAAACAGGAGGAAGTGCAATTTGCAGGTTCAAATCACCATGAAAATGAAATAAGTTCTGAGGAAACCCCGAATCTACTTCTGACTTGGTCACTGCTGCATCCCCAGAGAAATGAAATTAAGGTGCTACTTCCTCCTACATATATTTCCTTATCAGGAAAGACACATTGAAGCTTGCTGGGCTATTTTTACATTAATCACCTCCCCATATTGCCCTTATAAATTAATGGCTGATCTTTCCAGCTGGGGAGAAGACACTTCTCCTATTCAAAGTCTGTGCAACTTGCTTACTGTTTAGGGCAGGGGTCTTCAAACCTGGCCCTTTTATGACTTGTGGACTTCAACTCCCAGAATTCCTCAGACAGCATGTCTGGCTGAGGAATTCTGGGAATTGTAGTCCACAAGTCATAAAAGGGCCAAGTTTGAAGACCCCTGGTTTAGGGCAAGCAAAGGAAGGGAAGGGAAAGAGAGGGGAACATAAGAAGGGCTATAGAGAGGCCACAAATAATCCTGCTTTAGTCTTTATCCGGGTTGTGAGTTCTTGGGGAGGTAGATTATTATGGCCACCATGCTGTTCCTTTGCTCAGTGGAAAAGTGATATTAGAGACTTCTCATATTCTCAGGGTGTAAAAGCAGAGCCAGCAGAACTGAAGAAGCTTCCTGGATGAGAAGCGAAACATCTTCGAGGAAGAAACAAAAACACCTTTGGGATAGACTGAAATGATTCCTAGATCTTCAGGACTGAATTTAGAAATAATTCCTCAGTCGCTGCTTTGTGAATTCTGCTCTCCTGATTCCAGGATAGATTAAATGCTAGTTGTAAGAAAGCCCAACTCTAAGCAGTGACTGCAAGAAATCACGGTTTCCTCCAACTCCCTTTATTAAATTATCTAAAAGTCCAACAGGTTGAGTCTTTGAAGGGGAAATATTTCTTCCTTTCTATTTCTGGGCTTCCCGATTCTTCCCCCAAACCAGGAAGCTTCAGAAATAGAACACAGGAAGATAATTGCCCCGTGCAATGATTGTTACGTTTAAAACATGATAAAAGAAACAGCCAAGATGTCTTGATCACCTTGCAAAGCTAAGAAAATAAATACAGCTTCCATTTGTCTCCAAGGTCTCATGCGGACTTTAAACTGAAAAATCTGGATGTAAATAACAGAATAACAGAGTTGGGAGGGACCTCAAGCAGGAGACCCTATACCATTTCAGACAAAATTCCTTGGTTTACCCAAAGCGGAGAGTTAAAAGAAGGAATAGGCCTATCAGTCATATCCTTCTTATCTTACCTGGTGCCTTTGAAATAGTGCCAAACTCTATTCTATCATAAGAGTTTCAAATAAGGATCCAACTGGCAGCAATTTAATACCTGGATCAGAGCACGGAGAGTGGAAATGCCTACTTGTCCTAAAGGTACCACAGAGCTTCCAGCCAGTCTTGTCAAATAGCACAACTTCTTCAGGGACGCGGTGGCTCAGTGGGTTAGGATGCTGAGCTTGTCGATCAGAAGGTCGGCAGTTTGGCGGGTCGAATCGCGAGTGCCGCGTAACAGAGTGAGCGCCTGTTACTCGTCCCAGCTTCTGCCAACCTAGCAGTTTGAAAGCACATAAAAAATGCAAGTAGAAAAATAGGGACCACTACGGTGGGAAGGTAACAGCGTTCCGTGCGCCTTTGGCATCTAGTCATGCCGGCCACATGACCATGGAGACGTCCTCGGACAAGCGCTGGCTCTTCGGCTTTGAAACGGAGATGAGCACCAGCCCCTAGAGTCGGAAACGACTAGTGCGCATGTGCGGGGGAACCTTTACCTTTATCTTTTACAACTTCTTCAAGGTTGGGGAACCCGCCTAAGAGCCCCAGATGTTGGTCCTATTATCTGGAAGGTTTGTGGGAGCTCATAAATGAATGTTGTGGCCCATGGGCAGCCTAAACTTTTGCACCAGTAGAAGGATCTGCATCTGAAAGGCAAAGGTCATTCTTTTGAAGACAGCAAAGTCCACATTCTGGACAGAGAGGACCACTGGTTTGAAAGAGAGGTCAAAGAGGCCATCTACACTAAGATTAAAGAGCCCTCTCTCGACAGAGAGGGAGGAATAGAACACCACCTATCCCATGTTTACAACACAGGCTTTTCCGCAGTCCCAAGAAGGTTTCACACCCATTTGCACTCTGACTCAGTGGACCCTGAGGGCACAGATAAACCTCCAAGTGGCCTCAACAACTCTCAGGGAGGGTATTAACGACCAGATGACTGCAAGGAATATAAATCCTTCCATCCTCCACCATTCAGTCAGAACTGAAGAAGCTTCTTGGATGAGAGGTGAAAGGTTTTCAAGGGGACAAAAACAAGAAAAATCCAGTTGCCTTTTGAAAAAAACACCTTTGGGACAAACATGACCTAGATGACTAAGAATCTCCATAGACAGTAGAAAAAACTGGTCCTAGATTTAACTGGAAGGTTAATGTGGAATACTGGTACACTTCTTAACCTCCAATAAGCCTTGAAACAATTGTTGGTTTTATTTTTTATAATGTCCCTTCATTGCATCAGCAACAGATTCTACAATGCTCTACTTTGTCCACTCCATACAGTTCTTCCCCTTATTCAGCTCCAGAGGGTGTCATGTTACTAAATCTGAATGATTTAATAAAAAGATATATAATATGTATGATTACAGCCACCACAATGTCTTCGAGAAACAGCAAAAGAGCAAAGAACCTGAGCAAATTAACTCCTCAAGGCCCCCTTTGAACTGAGTGCATATCATGGTGAAGAATCAGCTCAGAAAAAAATTAGAGCAAACAAGTAAAAGAGAAAAGAGAAATAATTATCCTGGCTTTGCCAGAATTTCTTCCAAGATGCAATTAACATTTGAATTCAATTTAAGTTAAAACTCACAAAGCAGGCATCTTGCTTATCACAATATTGCTAAGCACATTGATTTGTGCTTTAGATTGTAAGCCGCCCTGAGTCTTCGGAGAAGGGCAGGATATAAATGGGATTTTTAAAAAAAATTTCATATTTCTATATCAGCAGTCACTAATTCAGGACATAATACTGTATATTGTCACTGATATATTTAAAAACAGAACACAGTTTGCTATTGGAAAAACCCTTGGCATGTCTAATGTCTGTATGTACATTGCCCAAAATGGGCAACAAGTAAGACTTAGGCTACAAATTTTATTAGAGATCGATGCCCTTTGTTGTCGCGTTTAAAGCCATAAGGCTAAGAAACCAGGAGACTGTGAGTTCTAGTTCTGCCATATGGCAAAAAGCCAGCCAGATGAGCTGGAGCCAGTCCCTCTCTGTCAGCCCTAGGAAGGAGGAAATGGCCAACTACTTCTGACACCTTGCCAAGAAAACTGCAGGGATTCATCCAGGCAATCACCAGACTTAAAAGCAAAAACATGCAGACAAAAGCTGTAAATATTCCATTAGAAAACTTTACAGGCTACCCAAATTTTATTTTTTATTTCCAGGAAATCCGACGTTGACTAAATGGCAGTAAAATATTACAGGCAACAACAGATCATGAATGGTCAACAGCCAAACTGTCAGTCCAGATCTTTCAGCCGTTGTGACATGTAATCTGCCACTGATTTTATTTTACATTTTGTTTTTCTATATATAGTTATAGTTAGTACTTATAGGTTATTCTAAGTATTTGGCCTTTGCCCATGAAATACCATTCATTCATTCATTCATTCATTCATTCATTCAATCAATCAATCAATCAATCAATCAATCAATCAATCAATCATTTGACTTTTTATACCATCTAACAACTTGGATAACTTAATGGTTTGCAATCATGTAAAAACAAACAAAAGTCAAAATAAAACCAACAATTTTAACAATGCATTCATATCGTTGTTCATCAAAAGCCGATTCAAAATATCGTGCAGGCATTCCTCGACTTACAATGGTTCATTGAATGACCATTCAAAGTTAACAACAGTGCTGAAAGAAGTGAGTTATGACCATTTTTCACATTCACGACCGCAGTGGCATCCCGATGATCGACATTCAGATGCTTGGCCGCTGGCTCATATTTATGACGGTTGCTATGTCGCTGACAAGAAAGTCAATGGGGGAAGTCAGATTCACTTACCAACCATGTGACCAACTTAACAACTGCAGCGATTCACTTAACAACTGTGACCAGAAACATCACAAAAATGGAGCAAAACTCACTTAGCAACTGTCTGGCTTAGTGACATAAATTTTGGGCTCAACTGTGGTCATACTCTGAGGTCTACCTGTATTTTTATTTAAGCAACAATATTTCAGAGATAAAAGATGCTTGCTCCTGGGGAGGAAAGCCATGGCAAATCTAGACAGCACACTAAAAAGCAGAGACATCACCCTGCCAACAAAAGTGCGTATAGTCAAGGCCATGGTCTTCCCAGTTGCAATGTATGGCTGTGAAAGTTGGACCATAAGAAAGGCTGAGCGCCAAAGAATTGAAGCCTTTGAACTATGGTGCTGGAGAAGACTCCTGCGAGTCCCTTGGACTGCAAGGCGATCAAACCGGTCAGTCCTAGAGGAGATCAACCCTGACTGCTCCTTAGAAGGCCAGATCCTGAAGTTGAAACTCAAATATTTTGACCACCTAATGAGAAGGAAGGACTCACTGGAGAAGAGCCTAATGCTGGGAAAGGTTGAGGGCAAGAGAAGAAGGGGACGACAGAGAATGAGGTGGCTGGATGGAGTCACTGAAGCTGTAGGCGTGAGCTTAAATGGACTCCAGAAGATGGTAGAGGACAGGAAGGCCTGGAGGGGTCGCGATGGGTTGGACATGACTTTGCAACTAACAACAACATTTCAGAGATCTGGGTGATTTATTGATGGATGAGGCATAATTCCAAATTACGATGAGGGCAAACTCAAGGCACCTTCTTCTCGTGATCTGATTGACATCCAGAATCTAAAACTGCCAAATTTGTCTTAGGTGAATCACGGAGCAGTTTAGTGACTTCTTGGGGTTTAAATTGCTTAGGATTTGGTAAAGAAATCGAGTGGGTGAGAGAATTATTCAATCTGGCAAGCGCTTCTTTCTTTCTTAAAGAAGAGTATCTGCTTCAGATAACTTGACATTCAACAGACCCGTTCCCCAACACAACTTCATTTTGTGATTAGTGGACCACAAGATTCCAATGAAAAATATAAGCCTTAAAGATGATGTGGGAAGCTTCTCCACTTCTGGGATGTTACGTACGTAGCAAAAGACCTGGGCTCCACCTTCATGGTTTGCATCCCAAAAAAATGTGAAAGTAAACAGACATCATCAAATCCCTTGTAAATAAGTGTAGTCTGTTGAAATCCCCCTCAAATTTTGAAGATATTTAAATTTGTTTACCGCTTCTTGCAAGTTGTCACTATTTAATCATCTTTTTACTCGAGCATTTTTGAATAATACATTTCCTGCATTATTTTTACCCTTTTAAAAAAAAATCTTGCTTTTGACCTCTGTTGCCCACATATCAGCTTTAATTGGGAAGTCAGTAGGGCTGTCACGTTTTCTCAGGCGAAGGCAAGGAAATTGTTCGACTGTTCAGCGTAATTCCCCAAGAGCTGAATGTCCTATTAAAAAGGACTATTTTGAAGCAGAAAATCTTTCGGTTTGTATATCCTTTGCATAAGTCCATGAGAATATTAACAGTGGGACTACAATGGAGGGGTGGCCCAATAAGATCAGTAGCCACACAAAATGCAGCAACCAGTTCTTTGTTTAAATCAAATTATAATCAAAAGTTGGAATTAAGATTGCCGGAAGAAACATCAACAACCTAAGATATGCAGATGATACCACTCTAATGGCAGAAAGTGAAGAAGAACTAAAGAGCCTCTTGTTGCGAGTGAAGAAGGAGAGTGCAAAACTTGGGTTGAAACTAAACATTAAGAAAACCAAGATCATGGCATCTGGCCCTCTCAATTCCTGGCAAATAGATGGGGAAGAAATGGAGGTAGTGACAGATTTTATTTTCTTGGGCTCCAAGATCACTGCAGATGGGGACTGTAGCCAAGAAATTAAAAGACGCTTGCTCCTTGGGAGGAAAGCCATGACAAATCTAGACAGCACACTAAAAAGCAGAGACATCACCCTGTCAACAAAAGTGCGTATAGTCAAGGCTATGGTCTTCCCAGTTGCAATGTATGGCAGTGAAAGCTGGACGATAAAAAAGGCTGAGCGCCAAAGAATTGAAGCCTTTGAACTATGGTGCTGGAGAAGACTCCTGCGAGTTCCTTGGACTGCAAGGCGATCAAACCGGTCAGTCCTAGAGGAGATCAACCCTGACTGCTCTTTAGAAGGTCAGATCCTGAAGCTAAAACTCAAATACTTTGGCCACCTAATGAGAAGGAAGGACTCACTGGAGAAGAGCCTAATGCTGGGAAAGATTGAGGGCAATAGAAGAAGGGGACGACAGAGAAGGAGGTGGCTGGATGGAGTCACTGAAGCAGTAGGTGTGAGCTTAAATGGACTCCAGAAGATGGTAGAGGACAGGAAGGCCTGGAGGAACATTGTCCATAGGGTCGCGATGGGTCGGACACGACTTCGCAACTAACAACAACAACAACAACATAATCAAAAAGCCCCCCAAAACCTAAACCTGAATAAATACCAAACCCAACGAAAACATTGAAAACATAATAATAATAATAATAATAATAATAATAATAATAATAATAATAATAATAATAATAATAATAATAATAATAATAATAATAATAATAATAATAATAATAATAATAATAATAATAATAAAGTTGGAAGGGACCTTGGAGGTCATCTAGTCCAACCCCCTGCTCAGGCAGGAAAGAGGTATGTCTATGGAGATTCTCAGTCATCCAGGTCATGGTTGTCCCAAAGGTGCTTTTTCAAGAGGCAACTGGACTTACTTTGTTTTTCTTTGAAGAGATTTCACTGAGAAGCTTGTTCAGTTCTGACTGAACGGTGGAGATTTCCCCACCGTTCAATCAGAATTGAAGAAGCTTTCTGGCCCTCTTCAAGCTGATGATGAAGTTTATAAAAGCTGGCCTTCAGACTGTGGGTTAGTGATTACTTTGTCATCGTCCTCTCAAGAGCAAACAAACATACTTTCTGGCTGACAATGATGCAGAGCCCATCGAAAGAATAATCTGAGAAGGCTTTCAGATCATGATCCAATCATGAGATTTTGGTTTACTGTATATATTTCTCAGGCACAGGAGACTTGAGTCCTGCATTGTTTCCTGGATTTTCCTCCTGATACGGAAGTCTAATTTTCCTCTTTATTCTGATACTATCCAAGAACAGCTTCAGGTGCATAAAATGTGTTACCTTTGTCCCCGTGGCCATTGTTAAGGCATATTGTTCCATCTAGCCCACAAGTTTAGAAGCCACGATAGATTTCTCCATAATAACTTCGTCTCAAACAGCTCTTCTACAGAATCTATTTCTCTCTAATTTATTTTACAGTCTTTTATTTTATTTTATTTTACACCGCCTCCATCCACTGATTCTGGGTTGATGTGTCAGACAGCCTGTAACCATAACTAACAACTTCCTGCAATCCACACTACAGCAACAAAAGCTACAAAACTAGATAATTACCACCATGGCTTATTCTGGACCAAGGTCCAGCTGAAAAGAAGATGATTTTACGTGCCTTTTAAAAAGTCAAGCAGGGAAAACACATTTTGTAATTGGAGACACTGCTAGCAGATAAGTCTGTCTTCTGGTTACATCCTTCTTACTTCTCATGGGATGGGACCTGAAGTGAATGCTTTTTGGATGTCTGGGCTGGACAAGCAGACTCGTGCTTGGTGAGCAGTCCGTGGAAGAACACAGCAAAACTGTACTGATTTGAACCCTAACCAGTTGCAGATCTCCATGATCCATGATCTCAGTCAACTTGCAGCATTCACAAATTACCTGATTGATAAGTGTGGTAAGATCATACTTGGAATATTGGATCCAGTTTTGGTCACCACGATGTAAAAAAGAAGTTGAGAGTCTGGAAAAAGTGCAGAGAAGAGCAACAAAGATGATCAGGGGACTGGAGGCTAAAACATGTAAGGAATGGTTGCTGGAATTGGGTATGTCTAGTCTAATGAAGAGAAAGACGAGGGGTGATGTGATAGCAGTGTTCCAATATCTCGGGGGCTGCCACAAAGAAGAGGGGGTCAACCTATTCTCCAAAATCTCTGAAGGCAAGGCAAGAAGCAATAGATGGAAACTAATCAAGGAGAGAAGCAACCTAGAACTAAGAAGGAATTTCCTGAGAGTGAGAACAATTATCCAGTGGAACCACTTTCCTCCAGAAGTTGTGAGTGCTCCAACACTGTAGGTTTTTAAGAAGAGATTGGACAACCATTTGTCTGAAAAGGTATAAGGTCTTCTCCTTGAGCAAAGTGTTGGACTAGAAGATCTCCAAAGTCCCTTCCTATTCTGTTATTCTGTTATTCTTATTCTGGTTTCTAGCTCAACGGTTGCATATTTCAAATCAATATGAGAGCCTTGGTGGAGCAGTGGGCTAATGCCTCCTTAAGTAACACCAGCTGTCTGCAATTAGTGCAGGTTCGCATCCCACCAGGCTCAAGGTTGACTCAGCCTTCCATCCTTCCGAGGTAGGTAAAATGAGGACCCAGGTTGTTGGGGGCAATAAGCTGACTTTGTAATAATGCCGCTGGGGGGGGGCAAAAGCCCTAATAAGCAGGCATATACATAGAATGAAGGCTATTGCTAAGCACATTGGTTTGTGCTTTAAATTGTAAGCCGCCCTGAGTCTTCGGAGAAGGGCAGGATACAAATGGGATTTTATAGATAGATAGATAGATAGATAGATAGATAGATAGATAGATAGATAGATAGATAGATAGATAGATAGATAGATAGATAGATAGATAGATAGATAGATATAGATATAGATATAGATATAGATATAGATATAGATATAGATATAGATATAGATATAGATATAGATATAGATATAGATATAGATATAGATATAGATATAGATATAGATAGATATAGATATAGATATAGATATAGATATAGATATAGATATAGATATAGATATATAGCTAGTATTTTCTTTCACAACCTGCTTCTCTGTGGAGGTTGTGGCCAGTTGTTGTTTTTTTTCCCTTGCAAGAATTGTATTACTATAATTCCCATTTCTTGGACCTTAGGACTTCCAGTGGCTGGGTGGCTTTGCAACTTCTCGTAAGAACTGATAGAAACTTTTGTAAACAGACAATACATATGGAGTAAAATAATGGGGTACAGATGCGAAAGAGAAACAAACAACACGTTTATCTTGCTTTTTGCATTGTGTGGAAACAATAAAAATGTGTCAGGGTTGTTGTTTTTTTTAGCAGGATGGGGGGAGAGATTTACAACAGCTTACCAAATGCCTAGCATTGAAAGATCCCCCCTATGAATCTTAATGTTGTCGTGAATGGAATTAATTCATCTCATTGTACTTTGTGTGAAATAATCTTTTCTACATTTCTCTCTCGCTACTTTGCCCCCTTTTTCTCTCCAATTCCCTCTCCTTCATTTTCAGCTCCACCATCTCCTTTCTCATCCGATGCAGAAGGAGCCAGTGTTACCATTCCTCATGAAGGATTCTTTTTTTTTCCTGAGTAAATATCACAAAGTAGGAGAAAAGAAAAAACAGTCCATGAAGCATTTCCACCCCAGATTCTCCAGAATGGCTGTAGCTGTCAGTTTTGTGCTGCGTACATCACAAAAGGTTTGTTGCCGTTGTCTACCTTCGGGAACACCCAGGCTGACAGTGAATAGGAAAGAAATTATTCTTTGATTACAGAAATGTTCATCTTTTCTATTGTCTGGCGTTGATGCAGCAAACAACTCTAATTCTTTTTGTGGTTTTTTTTTCCCTGGGGGTTGTTTTGACAGGCTGGAAAAGACCGTTTCAATAATTGGATCTCGACTTTCAGTCATTATGTCTGTTTTATTCACTTTTACTTCCATTGGTAATTTTGATGATGTCATGAAGCACTGAATGCTCGCAAACAAACCACGGGGTCAATTTTACCCTGCAATTATGCCTTCACAATCTTAATCCCGGCTTCCTTAAATGTCAGTGTTTTGGAAAGTAAAAGAAAAAGAAATGTTCCATTTTACCAAATAATGCTAAAGACATTCTCAAATTCGGCTCAGCTGCTCAACTCCATGGACCTGGACATATCCAAGCAGTCTTCACAACAATGAAAGTTGTTTTTCATTGCTTTCTTTCCCCTCCCCCCCCCTTGGACTTTTTTTGTATTTTTTTATGAATAACTTTTATTAAAAGCAGGATTAACAAAGGTTTTTTAAAAAAAAACTGCAGAAACGCAGAAGAAGAAAAAGGAAGATCATAACAAAGTAAAAGTGAATAACAAATGTTTGGCAGGATCCAACCTGGATAGGCCACCAAAGGTTTAGTCTTCCAAGCTTTTGAACTAGAGCTGGAGACCATGCTCAGAGAGAAGTTCTCTCTCACCAGAATGTCTCACAGAACTTCCTGAAAGTTTTTTGGCAATTTACTTTTTGATGCTGACCTTGGAGTTTGTTGAAGGAAAAATCTTCCATCAGGGTCTAGTCCAAGCCAGGAATAATCAAAATGGAGAGTGCTTTAGAAAGAAGGTTGTAGTTTATTGAAGAGGAAAGCCAGACAGAAAGATGGCTCTGGAGAAAAAACAACTGACCACATGGAGCAGGGAGTGGTGGGCTTTTATACCTTCTGGGGCTCTTGAGGTTGGTTCCTGTTCCTGTTTGAGGCTTTGCATTTCCTGTGTCATGTACTTTGACCTGAGTCTGAGTGTGCCCTTTTGGTATTGGTGGGTTCATCCTATTATGTCCTGTCTTAGAATTTGGGTGGGGGTATGTCGATTTAAGGGACGCGGTGGCTGAGTGGGTTGGGACGCTGAGCTTGTCGATCAGAAGGTCAGCACTTTGGCGGGTCGAATCCCGAGTGCCGCGTAAGAGAGTGAGCGCCTGTTACTCGTCCCAGCTTCTGCCCACCTAGCCGTTCGAAAGCACGTAAAAATGCAAGTAGAAAAATAGGGACCGCTACGGTGGGAAGGTAACAGCGTTCCGTGCGCCTTTGGCGTCTAGTCATGCCAGCCACATGACCACGGAGACGTCCTCGGACAAACGCTGGCTCTTCGGCTTTGAAACGGAGATGAGCACCGGCCCCGAGAGTCGGAAACGACTAGCACACATGTGCGGGGGAACCTTTACCTTTACCTATGTAGATTTAAGGGTGGCCCAGTGGGTTGGGACACTGAGCTTGTCAATGAGAAGGTCGGCAGTTTGGCGGGTCGAATCCCGAGTGCCGCGTAGCAGAGTGAGCGCCTGTTACTCGTCCCAGCTTCTGCCCACCTAGCAGTTCGAAAGCACGTAAAAATGCAAGTAGAAAAATAGGGACCACTCCGGTGGGAAGGTAACAGTGTTCCGTGCGCCTTTGGCGTCTAGTCATGCCGGCCACATGACCACGGAGATGTCCTCGGACAAACGCTTTGAAAGGGAGATGAGCACCGGCCCCTAGAGTCGGAAACGACTAGCATGCATGTGCGGGGGGGGGGAGGAACCTTTACCTTTACCTATGTAGATTTTAGGTGTCTTTGTCTTCCTAATTACTAGCTTCCTGGCTCCAACTTTCCTGAATAGATTACTGAATTTGCATTTCTAAAAGCTGGCCTCTGTGTAGTTTCTGTTTGGGGAAGAGGGGCTGGGGCTGGTTTCTGGGTGTGTTTTTTTAAGATCTTCTCCATTTTTCCTTTGGGGAAATATATTCTGCCTTTTTAATATTTCTTTCTGAGGATCCCACAAGTTAATTTATGCTCCTCTGGGAGTTGATTGCTGATGGGCAGGTGTTTTGGTCTTTTTCTTGCCTTTTTGACAAACAGCCCAACCAAAGAACCTCCAAGACCACTTCCATCAACTGTGACAGGGAAATCTGCCGGAATATAAACCGAGAAACCCCCCCCCCACACACACTCTACATTACTAGCACTGATAATGTTACCTAGTTTGGTAATGAAACGTCCGCAAGAAAACATCCAAGCAGCAAGGACCCCTCATTTCAAGCCTGAACTACATATATTCTCTTTTATTGGTACATACAGAAGTAATTTGCCAATGCTGTCTTTCAGAATTTCCCTTCTCCCGTCTCTTAGTTTAACCTACAGCTTTGGTGGTCTCCCTTATAAATACTAACCAGGTTTGACCCTGCTTAGCTCTTTAAAGATTTGCTAAGGTCATCTAAATTACTTGTTGTGGCCTTGTTGTCTGATAGAACAGTATTTTTTAGCAGGCAAACCATTCATCTGCACTGCAGAAACCAATTCTGTATCCCTCAATGGCAATCAGAATCTTATTGCTGGACCGGCCTCGCAAATAAATGTTCCTTCTGTATTATGATAATGTGTCCTTAAATATAAGAACTCTCTCTGTTTCAAAGAGGAATACATTTCTCTGGCTAGCAATTGGATTTTACTTAGAGCAATCAGAGAAACCGTGTTTTCTAAATTAGATGTAGGCTCACTTTGTATATGATGTTTACTTGTGGGTTTGTTAACCACAGTTGATTGAATAAACTGCAATTTCTCAGGTTTACTCATTGCATTAAGCCCTGAACCATGCTCCCAAAATTAAAATAACTGGCTTCACACAACATGGTCAGCCATAACCAAGCAACATTATAGCTTAGTGTAATGGATAAACACAATCAGTGATAGATATGATTGCCCTTGCTTACAGTTTGGGGGAAAAGGAAGAGAAATGAAGAGAAAAGGTGAACTTTTTGATCTGTAAATGAAACTTTAAGTGCAGCATGAAAAGTCTGCTGAATAACTGAAAGAGGTGCCAGAGAAACAACAACAGCCACCCAGTATTTCACAATAATAACATAAATTTAGAAACAACAGCGGAAGAAGAAAAAATGCATGGGCAAGAAAATGGCAGTAGAGAATACAAGGCACTTTGCCAAGCAAAACTATAATATTCAAATTTAATTATGATTTGTCACACAGCCTAGTGTTCAGACTGGATTTGGCATTTTTATCCAACTATTGAATCCTTCCCAAGGATCTGGGATAGGCAGAAGTTGTTTGATGATGTTAGAGGATTTTTTGCAGGATGAAAGCTTTTCCAAGTAAAGCTGCCTTTTGCAATTGACTGATGGGGATTTTGTCAATTCCAATGGTGTTCAGGTTTTGGTTCAGATGTTTTGGGATTGCACCCACGGTGCCTATGACTATTGTTATTATCTTTGCTTTCTTTTGCCACCATCATTCTATTTCTATTTCTATTTTGTGATTTTTATTTATTCTTTCTCTTCTTTTTTGCTGTTTCCAGGTATTGCCACATGTACTATCTAGACTTTTTTTGCCTTCCTTATTGACAGCTGTTAAGTCTGGTGAAAAAGTATTATCATCATCATTACTATTATTCTAAATAAATATCACAGTCTAATCAATTAAATGTTGATCCCAGTGATTCATCCTGGCCTAAGAATCGGGGAAGCCTCGTTGTAAAATCTTTGCTGCCCTGGAAAGAGTAATCTTTTGAAAAATCAGTAGTATCAAGTCTAGTAAATCTTAAAATTTCTTAATATTTGTGAATATTGCCCCAAGCGCTCCAATTATAATCGATATGACCATGGATTTTCTTCCCTTTCATAATCTTTTCAACCTCAGTTTGTAAATCATAATATTGTGGTGTTTTGTTCAGCTATTTTTGATTAATTCAACTGTCTCCAGATATTGCCACATCAGTGAACATCACCTTTTTCATAACAGTGACAGACAGTTTGAATTTTGAAAGCCCTTTCGTTTTGCAAAACTATTTCAAGCAAACAATAAAGCTTGAACCTCCCCTTCCTTCTCCTGATACATATTATGGCATGCCAAATTGCCAACTTGCATTTTAAAAAAACACCCAAGGCATAGAATGTTTGGACAGCTGGTTGTTTCATGGAAACTGCAAAGTCCTATGACTTCAAGTTCCCACCTTGCAATACAAGCGCAATGAAGCTATATTTTGGGAAGAGCCAGAAAATTCAAATCATGCCCATTGTCCAAACTGCATGAATGAAGTCTAAATCCTTGGCCGTTGTTGTTTTTTTTTAAAAAAAATATTATTTTAATTGAAGGCATTTACACGAGCTAATTATAAACGTGAAAAACATACATAAAGGAAAATTAAGAAAAAGATCAAAGGAAACGTATGAGAAACCCTACAGAAAATTAAAGAAGTGACTTCTGATCTTCTTCACAGCAGTTACAAACAAGCTTATTACTCCTTTTCCTTCTGGAAGATTACATCCCATACTTCCCCTCTGTCTCATAGTCAACCCTGTTTAATCAGTAAATCCAGAAATTGTCATTTCATATTTTGTTCCGGTTGTCAGCAAAAAGTCCATAAAAGCTTTGTCCTTGTCTATTATTTGGCAGCCTCTGTTTCCTGGGCCAAGGACATTCTGCAAGCAGACAGAGAGATGATGGCCGTGGCCAAGACCTGTGTCCTTTTCGTACGTGCGTCATCACCCTGTTGCACCCAGGAATGCACCCTGTCTCTCTCCTTCTGAGATGGAAGGAAGCAAGGTCACTCTGGCGTTTTCTGTATAGGCTTCACTTGATGTGCCGACCCTCTTCTTTTTGAGTCAGAGGAAAATAATTTGAGCACATTAGTAACCCTTCAAAAGGAAATCTTCCTCTTTGCTTCTTAGGATCTGCCAAGGTAATGAAGTAAAAAGTCTTGCGAGAATGGGAAGGAAGGAAGGAAGGAAGGGTATTGGGGAAGGAAGGAAGGAAGGAAGGAAGGAAGGAAGGAAGGAAGGAAGGAAGGAAGGAAGGAAGGAAGGAAGGAGTATTGGGGAAGGAAGGAAGGAAGGAAGGAAGGAAGGAAGGAAGGAAGGAAGGAAGGAAGGGTATTGGGGAAGGAAGGAAGGAAGGAAGGAAGGAAGGAAGGAAGGAAGGAAGGAAGGAAGGAAGGAAAGAGTATTGGGGAAGGAAGGAAGGAAGGAAGGAAGGAAGGAAGGAAGGAAGGAGTATTGGAGAAGGAAGGAAGGAAGGAAGGAAGGAAGGAAGGAAGAAAGAAAGAAAGAAAGAAAGAAAGAAAGAAAGAAAGAAAGAAAGAAAGAAAGAAAGGAAGGAAGGAAGGAAGGAAGGAAGGAAGGAAGGAAGGAAGGAAGGAAGGAAGGAAGGAAGGAAAGAGTATTGGGGAAGGAAGGAAGGAAGGAAGGAAGGAAGGAAGGAAGGAAGGAAGGAAGGAGAAAGAAGTATTGGGGAAGAAAGGAAAGAAGGAAGAAAGGAAGGAGTATTGGGGAAGGAAGGAAGAAAAAAGTATTGGGGAAGGGAGGGAGGGAGGGAAGGGAAGGGAAGGGAGGGAGGGAGGGAGGGAAGGGAAGGGAAGGGAAAGAAGGATTAGGAAGAAATTATTGGAAGGATCATCCTTTGGTTTCCAGGGATAGCCACTTCAGAAGGGAAGTGAAACTTTGTGTGTTAAATTAATTGGTAAATGTCATTCAAGACGTGTAAATAAGGGAGGGAAATTATCTATGGTGTGGGGTGTCAAGGGGAGGAGAATTCAGATTCTGGCATCCATCCATGAGTGCCGATGCTCCGTTTCTGCTCATTATAGACTTTTTACAATAAATAATCATGCAGTACTCTTTGATGTGTTTTTTTTAAATCGGAACCATGACAGATACCCAATAATTATATTTTTTTAAAAAATGGAATATAATACCTGTAAAAGCTGAAGACACCTTGTTTGTTTTCTCTCCCACCTTATTCCAGCTGATTATGGGATGGCAACAACAATGCCACCCCCACCCCGTTGTTTTATGCACCAGCATAAGGGAGCAGTAGAGAGTTTCTGCAACAAATTAACATCTCACCTCTGATTCTGCAGTTGATCAGTAGGAGCAGCTGTTCATTACCTGGCCTCTTGCCAGGAAGCTTATCACTTAAATAGACAGTAAAACCGATGGGGTGATTATGGCAATGTGAAAAGGCAGCCTTGTTCCCTCTCTTAAAAAGAAAAAAAAATGAGGATTTTTCTGGGGAAATCAACTACTTTTTAATTCAAAGTTCTCACAAAAGTAACAGCTTCGCATCAGATCATCCGTCTTAGTCAAGCTGGTATTCTCCAGACATGATAGGACTACAATGCCCAGCTTTAAAAAATGAACATGCTCATTAGGAGCGCTGACATTTCTTATTTCAAAGGCACCAGGATTTTTTAAAAAAATGGAATAAAAGAAAAAGATGTAAATGCCTTCTTTCTTTCTTTCTTTCTTTCTTTCTTTCTTTCTTTCTTTCTTTCTTTCTTTCTTTTCCTTCCCCTTGTTTCCCTCCTCCTTCATTTCCTTTTTTCCAATTCCTTCCTTCCACCTTTCTTTCTCTCATCTTCCTCCCTCCCTCCCTCCCTCCCTCCCTCCCTTCCTTCCTTCCTTCTGATTCTAGCAAGGGGCAAGAATTGTGACTCAAAGACTTCTAAAAGGCCTGGCCTGCAAATAAATTTGGGCTGTTGAAAAAGAGATGTGGATTCTTTTTCCCATTGCCACAATACACAAATTGTGTCCATAGCTGAATGGTTCTTTTGCTCCTCAAGCCATTTATGGAGAGGTAGCAGGAGTCCTCAAATGATGGCCCCAGAAATAGAAGGTGCTACTCATTGAGCATTATATATGCAATTAGGAGTAATATATATTTGAGCTGGTCCCCTACTGCATGGCTGGTTGGGCTAACAAAGGAGCATATAATGCCTATTGGAAATGAGGCTCAGAATTTGATTAAGTGTCTCTGAGACACCATCAATCCTGCTAGGCAATTATTATTTTATCCAAGGGAGAAGTCAAGCTCAATCAAATCTTGATGTCCACCTCATGCCTGCAAAGAGCTGGACTTGTCTGGCTTTTATATCACTCCCAGCCTTAACTCCTGGTCCTAACTGCAGGAGATGAATTAATGCATCGCATGAAACCAAATGCAAACAAACAGCATGGTGGGTTAGAAAAGGGGAAGGTGGGGTTTTTCTTTGAAGGACACAGAACTTCTAGGCATGTGGTGGCACCACTGTAAAGACATGGAAGAAGGTTTTTGTTTGGGAGGGGCTAATAAAAGCTTGATAGGCAGTAGAAAGTCTTGGGAGATACCATCCCCATTTCCATCATCACCCTCTCCTCAGAAATGGGTACACTTGACATACCAGATAAATCCCGATGGAATTTTCCTTATCATAATTCCATCTACTCTTTGAGCAAAACTTGTGAGTTCAGGGAGACTCCTGCTTTTCATGTCAGTGCTGTCTTGGAGAGGCCAGCCATATTTAGAAGTAAAGGAGGAAAACCAGGACTATGCAGTCATTCTAAGCCTGTACCTCTTCATCCAAACCTCAGCAGCCTCCAAGCACTGAGAGGAGACTGTGACAATTGGTTGACCAGAGTTGAGGTATCCAGAGTTGACAAGAATTCTGCCCATCGGGTGACAGAAGACCTCACCATGTAGGTCTTTGTGTTGATCAGGAGTCTCCAAACCTGACACCCTTATTCTGGCTGGGGAATTCTAGGAGTTGAAGTCAACAAGTCTTAAAGTTCCAATAAAGGAGAATATGTGTGGCTCAGGGTTGAAAGGAGGCATCCTCTGAGCTTGCTTGTTTTCTTGCAGATGTTTCACGACCCAAACTAGGGAACACCAACAGTGTTAGTTTAGTTTAGTCACTAGCACTGATGGTATTACCTAGTTTGGGTCATGAAATGTCTGCAAGAAAACAAGTAAGCTCAGAGAGCACCAAGGACCCGTCAGTCTTTAAGTTGCCAAGTTTGGAGATCCCTGGTGTAGATGCTAAACAGGATGAATAAGCCTAAAATGTTCTGGCACATTGCCACTTGAGGGCCCCAGCTCTCCCCCAATGCCATGGTCCACACTGACTAGAATTAGCTATGGAAGGGAGATCCACCTTGATTGATAATATGATAGAATGGAATGGAATGGAATGGAATGGAATAGAATAGAATAGAATAGAATAGAATAGAATAGAATAGAATAGAATAGAATAGAATAGAATAGAATAGAATAGAATAGAATAGAATAGAATAGAATAGAATAGAATGGAATGGAATGGAATGGAATGGAATGGAATGGAATGGAATGGAATGGAATGGAATGGAATAGAATAGAATAGAATAGAATAGAATAGAATAGAATAGAATAGAATAGAATAGAATAGAATAGAATAGAATAGAATAGAATAGAATAGAATAGAATAGAATAGAATAGAATAGAATAAGATCTTGGAGGTCTTCTAGTCCAGCCCCCTGCTCAAGCAGGGAACCTATACCGTCTCTTCTTAAAAATCTCCAGTGATGGAGCACCCACGATTTATGGTTGATTGTCCTCACTGACAGGAAGTTTCTCCTTAGTTCCAGGTTGCTTCTCTCTTTGATCAGTTTCCAACCATTGTTTCTCGTCCTTCCCTCTGGTGCCTTGGTGAACAACTTGGCCCCACTCTGCCTTGTGACAGCCCCTCAGATACTGGAACACTGCTATCATGTCTCCCCTATTTCTTTTTTTTAGACTAGCCAAACCCAAGTCCCATAGCCCTTCTTCGTATGTTTTAGTCTCCAGGCCTTTGATCATCTTAGTTGCTCTTCTCTGAATGATCAGTGAATGATCACTACAAGTATTTGGGATTCACAAGGAATTCATCAATGGATTTGTGAGAACACTTCTTATTTCTCTTAAGGATCTACATTTTGAGGACTGGACAGACCCACTTGTCTTTTAGTAAATACATTTAGTCAGGACTTTTTTTGTCATAGAACGCTCAGAACGGAGTTCCAACACCTTTTTTGGATGGAACCTTGTAGGGTAGGCAAGGCGGGTTTATGACGTGTGAGTTCCAGCACCTTTTTGTTTTACAAAAAAAGCACTGCATTTAGTAACTTCCCCCCACCTCTAAAGCTGAAAATTAGAAATTGATAATTTCTGGAAAACTCACGTAACTGCATCCCCACCTGGGCCAGGAGTTGTAATATTGGCATGTGTGTCTATGATAAACTAGTTTTTGATTAACTGATGTGTGATGTTGTTAGTCATGTTGTTAGTTCTGCTTGTCCCCCAGAGTTCCTTTGGAAGATAAATGGATAAATAATGAAAGAAGGATAGGGAGAAAGGGAGGAGAGGAGAGGAGACAGAGGGGAGAAAGTGAGTGAGAATTTGGGGTGGTGTATCTGTACCTCCGTGAAAAAGGTGATTGTGCTATGATATCCTTTCCATGAAATACTGCCCGGTGAATATATAATTCAAGACCCAATGAACAACAGGACATAAAAAATATAGCTGCATGAGGGATCAGTTGATAGCACTGTGTCCACTTCATATTTCTGGAACTCCCAATTTAAAAAATTAAACATTCACGTTGTGATGGGCAACATTCCATGCCTTCATTTAAAAAGTCAGCATCCATTTCTGAGTTAATATTATAAAGGTAGTGCTTTTATTCATGAGGGAGTAGTCAATGAAATTTATAAATTCTCTAGGAAGATTTTAAAAAAACACACCTTGTGGGCTTTTTTTTTTCTTTCCTTAAGCTGATAATACGTCCTTGAATAGATTTTCACACTGCAGTTCTTTTCTGAGCTATTTCATTAACATTTCTGCTACCGGATGAATTTTCCCCATGCTATAAGATCAGCACTGCAAAAAGTGGAACTAATTGCGTACATGAGTCTGTGGTGCAGTGAACGAACAAGCATTTGTTTATTTCCCCCGACTGAGCCTGGAAATTTCACTTTTATTTGGGATAAATGTTTGCAGGTTGACTATATATAAAAAATGTTTTCTCAATACAGGGAAAGAAAACAGACTTAACAAACAAACAAACGTTGGTTTAGAATATTCATACCGGAACAATCCTTTAGTTTGGGGTCTGCTAGTTTCAATACAATACAGAAAATTGCTTCTTAACTAGCAATTTTAACTAGAGCCTTGGTGGAGCAGTGGGCTAATGCCTCCTTAAGTAACACCAGCTGCCTGCAATTAGTGCAGGTTCAAGTCCCACCAGGCTCAAGGTTGACTCAGCCTTCCCTCCTTCCGAGGTAGGTAAAATGAGGACCCAGATTGTTGGGGGCAATAAGCTGACTTTGTAATAATGCCGCTTGGGGGTGTGTGTGAAAGCCCTAATAAGCAGGCATATACATAGAATGAAGGCTATTGCTAAGCACATTGATTTGTGCTTAGATTGTAAGCCACCCTGAGTCTTCAGAGAAGGGCGGGATATAAATGGGATTAAATAAAAAATAAAAATAAATAAAAATAAATAAAATAAAAACCACTTGGTTCATTGCCCCAACATCAACAAAATTAGGGCAATTCCACAAAACCCTAATTCTACTCTGCAATTCCTTAAAGGTAGCTTGAAGCCAACTCATATCCATCTTCTCTTCTACCAAACCTTGAAATGCTGAGAGCACCAAAAACTAATCAAATCATCAAAGGGAGAATGTAAAAACTGACATTCCATCAATGTTCCCTTCAAACTTGTTTTGATTTTTCTGTTCTCAGTGTTATTTCCCACCAAAGGTGAGTGCCAAGCTGCCACTGAGCTTTCTGCTTTGTTGAACACCTGGGAAATAATAAGTTAGAGGAGTGCCTGGAGGGATGAAAAAGCCACATTGAGCCCAAAAATCATGGGGAGGAAGAGCCAAACCAGACCTTCTTTAGAACGTCTGGTTTTCAAAATGAAGATAATTTGAAGTGCAATTTGAGATTCACCACATCTCAGTCAGCCAACTGCAAGCTTCCCATTATCAGCGAAGAGACTGGCCTCCGAACCAGACAATAAGAAAGTGACAAAGTTTCCACCCTTAAAGTACAAGGAGATCATTGGGTTTTCTTGACTGAAAAACATACAACCTGCTTTGTTGCAGAGAAAAGCAACAGTTATGATTACGAAGCATATGAAGAATTGGTTGCAGGAATTGGGTATGCTTAATTTAATGAAGAGCCTAATGCTGGGAAAGATTGAGGGCAAGAGAAGAAGGGGACGACAGAGAATGAGGTGGCTGGACGGAGTCACTGAAGCAGTAGGCGTGAGCCTAAAGGGACTCCAGAAGATGGTAGAGGACAGGAAGGCCTGGAGGAACGTTGTCCATAGGGTTGCGATGGGTCGGACACGACTTCGCAACTAACAACAACAAAAACAATTTAATGAAAAGAAGGACTAGGGGTGACTTGATAGAGCAGTTCTTCCAATATTTGACGGTCTGCCACAAAGAACAGGGGTCAGCCTATTCTCCAAAGCACCAGAAGGCAAGACAAGAAGCAATGGGTGGGAAATCATCAAAGAGAGAACTAACTTATAAATAAAAAAAAATCCTGACAGTGGAACAGCTTGTGGGTGCTCCAACTCTGGAGGTCTTTAAGAAGAGACTGGACAGGTGGAACATTCAAAAGATTTTTAAGAGAAAGATAAAGTTTACTCCAGAATGATATAGGATTTCCTTCTTGAGTAGAGGGTTGGAGTCATAGGTCCCTTCCAACTCTGTTAGTTCTGTCATTGACCCCTGGCAACTACCCAAATAAGTCTGTATATTTTGCTTGGTAAGGTTCTTTAGAAGTGGTTTGCCATTGCCTTCTTCCTTGGGCTGAGACTATATGACTGGCCTTATGCCTTAGCCATCATGCCGAAGGGACCTTCCATGTTCTAAACTGAAAATAGCTCAGTGGGTGAAATTCTTGTAATTCCATTCTAGTCATCTCAGTCCATCTTGGCAGAGAGAATTTCCCCCCCCCCTCAAAAAAAATGCTTGGAAAAGAAACATTTTCAGTTGTAGTACAATGGTGATTTCCATTTTTGAAAATATCCCCAAAAGATCTTTCTATCCTTCTACTTTAGGTGTGTTGGGAAACGTTTTCAATCCCTGGGAGGAGTGGTGAATGTCTAGTCTGATTACTTCACACGAGAAATAGTTAGAACCTACAACAAAGGTTCTGACAACTTCTTTGTTCTGAAAAATCACCTGAAGGAGTGAATGGCAAGTCAGGGACCAATACATAGACAGAATCATTTTTTCCCCGCTATCAGGTCTAGCCCAATCTAGCCCAAACTAAACAATCCAGCCAAAGTTCAGTTCTTTCTTTGCTAACATGCAAGAGACAGAATCTTGCCAGACTAAAATTAGGAGATTCTAGGAAGAGGCTATCTTATAGTTCTTCTTTTTTTTCCATGATCCAGCTCTGGACTGTGCTGATTCTTGTCTTATTCCCCACTTTTGGAAACCTGCTGTGCTGCTGTATTGTCCATCATATCACTTCCCCTCCCATAGATATATCACATGACATTTCTCCTTGAAATCCAAGTTGCTACACAGCTCTGGCACATCCATTCCCTTCCCACCTCAATGCTCGCTAATGGAGTGTTTACCTTCCACCTATCTATGAATGAGAATCTCCTTGTGTCAACAGATATACAAGGTCTGTCCTTCCACTTATTCTTCTTCTAATTTCTTTGGTGCATGATTTTATTGGGCATTAGGAGAACAAACTAACTTACCTTAGTTTCAGGACCTACTTCCAGTGGTGGGATTCAGCCAGTTCGCACCACTTTGGCAGAACCGGTAACTAATTCTTTGTTGCCCAGGCCCAGAATGGACTTCAGGAAGCAGCATCCACACAGAGAACCGGTTGTTCACATATTTGAATCCCACCAATGCCTACTTCCCAAATTTGGGGGGAAAGCACCATGTGTTCTTTGTGAGCATTGCTGTGACCTTCAATAGCCCATCCATCATGCACAGGTGTCTGCTAGGCCCAGGTAATCATAATCATAATCATAATAGTAAAGTTGGAAGGGACCTTGGAGGTCATCTAGTCCAACCCCCTGCTCAGGCAGGAAACCTATACCATTTCAGACAAATGGCTGTCCAGTCTCTTCTTAAATACTTCCAGTGTTGGAGCATTCACAGCTTCTGGAGTCAGGTGGTTCCACTGGTTAATTGTTCTAACTGTCAGAAAGTTTCTCCTTAGTTCTAGGTTGCTTCTCTCCTTAATTAGTTTCCATCCGTTGCTTCTTGTCCTGCCTTTGGGTGCTTTGGAGAATAGCTTCACTCCCTCTTCTTTGTGGCAGCCCCTGAGATATTGGAACACTGCTATCGTGTCACCCCTAGTCGTTCTCTTCGTTACACTATACATACCCAATTCCAGCAACCGTTCCCTATATGTTTTTGCCTCCAGTCCCCTAATCATCTTTGTTGCTCTTCTCTGTATGCTTTCCAGAGTCTAAAACATCTTTTTTACATCGTGGTGACCAAAACTGGATGTAGTATTCCAAGTGTGGCTTTACCAAGGCCTTGTAAAGTGGTATTAGTACTTCATGTGATCTTGATTCTATCCCTCTGTTAAGGCAGCCTAGCACTGTGTTGGCTTTTTTGGCAGCTGCAGCACACTGCTGGCTCATATCTAAGTGATTGTCCACTAGGACTCTGAGATCCCTCTCACAGTTGTTACTATTGAGCAAGGTACCCCCTATATACTATACCTGTACATTTGGTTTTGGAGATATACTTGAACCAGGGACACATATAACCTTCTGGTTTAGAGTCCTTGAAAACCTCAGTAGTGTCAGAGTGGACTCTTTATGAAATTCTTCTGTATTATGAAATAAGTGAAGTATCACACATTTCCAGAAGACCCCTTTGGCAAGAATCTAAAATTATCTGCCTGTGCTGCTGAGCTAAAATCTGGAGTTCTGAAGGCATGAAGCAGAAAGGACAGCTCCACTGAACAGAAAGCTGCATCTCTAGCAGTCCCCACTGTACAATATTTTCCAGGTAGGAGCAGACATGTTCTAAAGCTTGAAAACATTTCATATGTTAATACTTATAATATGCTTCAGGCTGCAATTAGATTATAAATATGTAACTGGCTTAATTCAGTTAATCAAGTTGATTTGCCGCTGAATGAGTAGGATACATTTGCAGCAATCTTTTTTTTTTTTGGCTTTACATTTAAATGACATATATATTCTGTAAGCCAAGAATCTTGTAGAAGAAGTCGCTCCCACCAAATGAAAGAGCAAAATGAAAGAATAATCCTTTGAAGATTGTGCTTGATTCCCCTCAAGTAGTTAACAGGATAATTCTATGTGTGGTCTTTCAGAAGGACATTCCACTGAAATCTGTGCAGTTTTATTGCCAGATCCCCTGGCTAGCCAGTTCTAAGCTTGGGAGATAAACAAGGTTAAGTCCAGTTGATCCATGGATAAGTGATAGACAGCGAATTCCGGGGTGGGTGACTAGATCATAAAACAATCCAACAGAAAGCAATGTCAAATCATTTCTGTATTGTGTTTATTTTATTGAAGAGTTTTACAAAAACAAGATTTTACAATATATCCCCAAATCCCGCCCACCCCAAACACGCCCACTTCCCCCCCCACTTCCCAGAGCTAAATACAGGATTATAGTTATAATAATCATATTCTAAATAAAAATTATGCATAATATACAATTAACCAAATTCATAATGTGCTTTAACTCCCCTTTAACATAACTACATACAAAGTACCAATCTAAAATCTACTCATAAGCTAAATGGAACTTTTTAGTCCCGTATTTATTCTGAATATAATTTATCCATCTCCTCCAAACTGAAATATATCTTTCCTGTGAATAATCTTTCAAGTAAGCAGAAATCTTAGACATTTCTGCAAGATTCGAAACTTTAAACACTCATTCTTCTATAGTAGGCAAACTATCCTTCTTCCAATATTGTCCCACCAGTAACCGTGCTGCTGTTATCATATTCAACATCAAATTGGTTTCTTTAACATCACAATCTACAACAATACCCAATAAAAACAATTGCGGAGAAAAATGAAAAATCATTTCTGTATTGTTGCCATGAGAACTGCATGGAGATGTCCATGTTGTCACCAGGAGTTAAACTCAACTGAAGGTAAGGTATCCATACAATTTTTAAAACACAACTAGATGGCAGTCTGTCTGTCTGTCTGTCTGTCTGTCTGTCTGTCTGTCTGTCTATCTATCTATCTATCTATCTATCTATCTATCTATCTATCATCTATCTATCTATCATCTATCTATCTACACCTCTCATCTCACAAGCCCCACTCTCTTCTAGCACTGATGATGTTCCCTAGTTAGGTAATGAAATGTCTGGAAGAAAGCCACCAAGCTCAGAGCGCACCACGGACCTCACCGTCCTCCTCCTCCTTCTTCTCCCTGCAAACCCTACTCCCTTCTAGCACTGATGATGTTACCTAGTTGGGTAATGAAACGTCTGCAAGAAAACCACCCAGCTCAGAAAGCATCAAGGATGACCTCCTCCTCCACCACCACCACCACCACCTCTTCCACAAACTCCACTCCCTTCTAGCACTGATGATGTTCCCTTGTTGGGTCATGAAACATCTGCAAGAAAACCACTCAGCTCAGAGAGCACCAAGGAACCCCACCATTCAACCCTGAGCTACAAATATTCCCTTCTATTGTTATC
The DNA here is from genome assembly GCF_964194415.1 of Vipera berus. Taxonomy (NCBI): domain Eukaryota; kingdom Metazoa; phylum Chordata; class Lepidosauria; order Squamata; family Viperidae; genus Vipera; species Vipera berus. The sequence continues at coordinate 10,784,444 of NC_138208.1, read as the reverse complement.
GAATGACCTTAACTGATGAAGGCAGAATCTGGATGCAGCCCATGAAAGGACTTTCTCTCTCCTTATCCTAACAACTGTGTCACAGAAACAAACTTCTCCCTGTGATCAGAAAGATGGGGTGAAAGGCTATCAGGTCCCCGAGACCAGGAACAAATATCAGAAACCTAGGACGGATAATATTTTTTCCCAAAGCCTGAACAAGTGGGCCAGCCAGCACTGCTCTCTTAGCATGAGCTGTTACTGCATCCTTCAACCAAGCTTGCAATTTTGATCAAAGAAATGCTGAAGTTTCTCTTTACAAACGGAACCTTTGAATTTTAACACGGAGGAAGAGTTTCTGTAGACTATTTACAGCAGTGGGGGGAAAAACCAGACGGTGTCTCAGTATGGAGTGAAGCTAAAATACATTTGTCAACATAATAATAATTTTTAAAAAGAAGCTTAAATGGAGTTTCCAGACTTGCAAAAGTTGGTGCTTCAGATCATTTTTTATTTTTTATTTTATTTAATTCCATTTATATCCCGCCCTTCTCCGAAGACTCAGGGCGGCTTACAAGCTTAGCAGTAGCCTTCATTCTATGTATATGCCTGCTTATTAGGGCTTTCACACCCCTCCCAAGCAGCATTATTACAAAGTCAGCTTAATTGCCCCCAACAATCTGGGTCCTCATTTTACCTACCTCGGAAGGATGGAAGGCTGAGTCAACCTTGAGCCTGGTGGGACTCAAACCTGCACTAATTGCAGGCAGCTGGTGTTACTTAAGGAGGCATTAGCCCACTGCTCCACCAAGGCTCTCATGATCTCCACCAAGATCATGGGGTTATTCTCATTTTTTTGCAAAAATGTTGTCTCAGGCATTAGAGGGGAAATACTCTGGTGAACTCTGCTAGGGTGATGGCGCATGTGCCCACAGAGAGGGCTCTTAGTGCTGCCTCTGGCACACATGCCATAGGTTCGCCACCACTGCCCTATACCATTCCAGACAAATAGCTGTCCAATCTCTTCTTAAAAACCTCCAGTGATGGACCACCCACAACTTCTGGAGGCAAGCCACTCCACTGGTTAATTGTTCTCTCTGTCAGGAAATTTCTCCTTAGTTCTAGGTTGCTTCTCTCCTTGATTGGTTTCCACCCATTGCTCCTTGTCCTGCCTTCAGGTGCTTTAAAGAGTAGTTGACCCCCTCTTCATGATATTTGGTGATGACTTGGTTAATGCCTTAGGAATATGTTTCTGTGGAAACTAATGGGTAAGCTATTTCCTTCAAGTCTTCTGAACAACCTAAAAAGGTAAAGGTAAAGGTTCCCCCACACATGTGTGCTAGTCGTTTCCGACTCTAGGGGGCGGTGCTCATCTCTTTTTCAAAGCTGGAGAGCCAGCGCTTGTCCGAGGACATCTCCGTGGTCATGTGGCCAGCATGACTAGATGCTAAAGGCGCACGGAATGCTGTTACCTTCCCACCGTAGTGGTCCCTATTTTTCTACTTGGATTTTTATGTGTTTTCGAACTGCTAGGTTGGCAGAAGCTGGGACGAGTAACAGGCGCTCAACTCTGTTACGTGGCACTCGGGATTCGACCCGCCAAACTGCCGACCATCTGATCGACAAGCTCAGCGTCCTAACCCACTGAGCCACCGTGTCCCTTCTGAACAACCTAGAAGATAGCAAAAGGCATATCTTGCTTCTTTGCAGCTAGCAGACATCTATGGCTCTTTCCTCACCTTCAGTTTAACTCAGCACCAAAATATCTTAGCAACTGCAACTGTACCTCTTGGGAGGGGTAGCCCACTGCTCACCTCTGGAGCAAGGCTTCAACTGCCTTACCGTACTATTTCAGGTTTCAGAAAAATAATAAGTTTCCTACCTCAGGGCACACATTTTGTCATCCATCCAGTACAGGAGCAGAAGTCCTGGCAGTCAATTGCTTTTACAGCATGTTGTTTCTAGCAATGAAGCAAGAATTGATTTACCTTAGCCTTACTGCTGGAAAAAATGGTGCACTTACCCTTCACACAGAAGGAACAGCACCCCGAAAAACTATGTTTGGACTCAACAAACATCTGAAGCTGCTTTCTTGTGTGCCAGCAGGTCCTTTGGTTTCGAACGACAAGGCCAAAGTTTTGTTTGTAAAATGAAGTTTGAGGGAGGCAGCCCAAATTCTTCTCGTGTTCTCTGTTCAATAGCAGCCAGGCCTGTTTAAGCGTTGAGAACCTGGCTCTCCCTCCTTAATGCAGAAAAGCTGATGCCAGAGATTATCACATGCTAATATATGTGCTTCTGTAAAAAAAAATGTGCGCTCTTCATGAAGTGCATTCATTAGATACTGGCTGTCGGGCACTCCATTCAGGAACTCAGCTGCTGTGTTTGATCAACTAGTCAAGAAAACAGCTATCACCAAGCTTTATGCAAGCAGATTAGCGGCCAATTAAAGACAATTGAACAGGGCTGACTGACTAATAGAGAAGAGAATAGAGGGAGAGAAAAAAAAACACAAACAGATTCAAACTATCCTCCCATACCGGCATCTCGGGTTAACCAATCCATTCCATCTTTAACGATGGGGGGTGGGGTGTTACCCCCCCCCCCCGTTGATAGGGTTCGCAACTTGGGCGTCCTCCTGGATTCACGGCTCAGTTTTGAAGATCACATAGGAGCCGTGACCAGGGAGGCTTTTGCCCAGGTTCGCCTGGTGCGCCAGTTGCGACTCTACCTGGACCGAGACGCCCTACGCACAGTCACTCATGCGATCGTGACCTCCCGGTTAGACTACTGCAACGCTCTCTACATGGGGCTGCCCTCGAGGACCACTCGGAGGCTTCAGCTGGTGCAGAATGCAGCCGCGCGAGTTGTAATGGGGGTTTCCCGATACTCCCATGTAACACCTCTACTCCGCAAGCTGCATTGGCTTCCGGTTGCCCTCCGGGTGAGATTCAAGGTGCTGGTGATGACCTATAAAGCCCTAAATGGCTTGGGTCCGGGATATCTGAGGGAACACCTACTGCCAACATCAAGTTCCCTTCGTCCTGTGCGCTCCCACAGGGAGGGCCTTCTCAGGGTGCCACCGGTAAAAGACTGCCGGCGGATAACACCCAGGGGGAGGGCCTTCTCTGTGGGTGCAGCTGCCCTTTGGAACCAGCTGCCTGTGGAGCTTAGGACTGCCCCCGACCTCCGTTCATTCCGCTGGGACCTGAAGACCTGGCTCTTTGAGCTTTCCGGCCCAGGCTGAGAGTTTTTAATTGGGGTTTTATATTTCTACTTTAGGGACTGAATTTAATCATTTTTAATTGTTTTTTTAATTTTTGTATTGATGTTTTAAACACCTTGTAAACCGCCCTGAGTCCTACGGGAAAAGGGCGGTATATAAATCTAATAAAATCTAAATCTAAATCCCTTTTCCTGGGTTTCTTCCAGCTGGCCTAGGTTTTCTGTTTCTCTCCCCCACCCCACCCCGGCTTTGCAAATGTTTATTTAAACTTTATTAAAGTTTCAGTTTCTCCTCCTTCAAAAATTGCTTTGGGTAGCAAGGTGGGTGACATATAAACTTAATAAATAAATAAATAAACAATAAACTCCCAAATCACCATCATTCATGGATCTATCTGAAGTGGTATGGCCCTTCAACCTGCCTCAGAATACCTGGGGCACCCCCCACCCCCACCCCGCTTCCCTCAGCCAATGGCTATGGTTTTGTGTACAGTTGTCAAGGGTATACAGTATTGTGTAGCTTTCTGGTGGAGGACCTCCGTAGATCCATAATGCTTTATCTTAAAAGTTACAGGTGTAGGAAGACAGCAACCCCCCACCACCAGGGAAAGAAATATTTTGGGGAATATTAAAAAGGCAGGATATGATATTTCCTCAAGGGAATAATCGAGACGATCTTTAAAAAGGCAAAAACTTCTCCCTCCACCACCACCCCCAGCCAGAAACTCAGCAGGCCACATCTGTAGAAATGCAGATTTGATAATCCTATTCAGAAAGATTGGGGGTAGGAAGGCTGAAGCTGAGGGCATTAGAAAAACGAAGAGTCCAAGGACAGGAAGCATGACCTTTAGGACATAATAGGATTAACCCACCACTAGCAAACGGGGCACACTCAGACTCAGGTCAAAGTACATGACACAGGAAATACAAAGCCACAGGAACAGGAACAACTCCAAGTACAAAGCCCAAAGGAGGCATAAAAACCCACCCCTCCCTACTCCATGCAGTCAGCTTTGCCAGAGCCATATTTCTGTCTGGCTCTGCTCTTCAATAAACTACAACCTTCTTTCTAAAGCAGTCTCCATTTTGTTTATTCCCGGCTTGGACTGGACCCCGATGAAGGTTTTTCTTTCAACACAGGTTTAAAATTTTGGGATCCAGCCCGAACAAATCACTTGAGTTTGAAAAGATTAGCCTTGCATTAATTGCAGCCAGTCAATATTCTCCGTCTTGACGTTTGACTCAAAATCAATCAGGTCTGTTGAGTTGGGATGAGGCTTGAGAATCTGGAAACAATGCTGAGCCCTGAAAGCAATGTTGAGGCAGGGGTTGGTCTGGCGTAGCGACAGAGACTTTTGAAATGTGTTAATATTGGCTCTTGTTTCTCCATGGTCATGGCTGTGTCACTCCAGCTGGAATCCAGGCTGTCTTTGGGTTCTAAAATACATTGGGTGGTTTCCGCCTATAGCAAAGATTCCTCCCCTCCCTTGATGGACCCTGTGTATTGATTATTCTCTACCATATTTAGAGAACAAACCAGCTTCTCTTAGTGAGAACATAGATAGATGGATGGAAGGACAGGACTGACGTTCTGTGTCCCCCAGACGTATGACTCCAAACACAGGATGTGACTAGCAACAAATAAACAAAGACATTGTGTATGCCACCAGGGAACCCTGACTTTTACAAATTCCCAGTCACAAAAAAAAGACGGTTATCCTAACTCTTTCAAAACCATATTCATCAAACTCAGGGCTTTTTTTGTCATAGAACGCTCAGAACGGAGTTCCGGCACCTTTTTTGGATGGAACCTAGTAGGGTAGGCAAGGCGGGTTGTATGACATGTGTGAGTTCCAGCACCTTTTTCTTTTACAAAAAAAGCACTGATCAAACTATATAATCGGATATCATCTTCCCGAGTTTTTAGCATCTCTATTCCACCTTCACAATCCGTGCAGCCAATAACAAGGATGGCTAAATGTCTAAGGAGGTTTTCAATCATCCAGGTCATGGTTGGCCCAAAGGTGCTTTTCTCCAAAAGGCGACTGGACTTTTTTGGGTTTGTTTTTTGTTGTTGTTTTTTTCATTTGAAAATTGTTCAGTTGAAATTCCGTCATCCAGTTCTGAAATGAACTGAAACATATCTTAGATGAGAAGCAAAATGTCTTCAAAGGGGGAAAAAAACCAAACAAGAAAGTCCAGTTGCTTTTTGGAAAAAAAGATCTTTAGGCAATAACAACGAATTCTGGGAGTTATAGTCCACTAGAAGTAGGATGCATCAGTTTGCCAACACAGCTACAAAATCAATTGATGCGGAGCAATACCCACAAGGATCTAACAAGTTTATTAAACCATGGAGAAAATTATATATCTTGAATGACTGGTGTTAGCAAAGAATTTAGGAAACATCATGTTAGTGAGTAACTAAGTTCAAAATTGGAAATATTACAACGAATATTATTTTGAATGTTATAATACTATGTCTGAAAAGAAGTCAATTTCTCTTCTTTGCCTTTAACTGGGATGCTTTTTTAAATCAATTGAGAATATGGTAGTAGAACAAACAAGCTCTTTTTTGTATAATGCTTTCTTTAGGGCAAAACGTGCCTAAGGTCATGATTGTCCTCTTTTAGGATATGTATTGTCAAAAGTTCCTCTGATGCTTGTTACTATGAAAAATGCTACCATAAAACCACACTAAGACATTAGAAACTAATACAGTATTTAATTAATTAATTTAGAAAGACAAGAAACAATTGTTGTTGTTAGTTGCGGAAGTTGTGTCCAACCCATCGCGACCCCATGGACAATGTTCCTCAAGGCCTTACTGTCCTCTACCATCTTCTGGAGTCCATTTAAGCTCATGCCTACTGCTTCAGTGACTCCATCCAGCCACCTCATTCTCTCTCATCCCTTTCTTCTCTTGCCCTCAATCTTTCCCAGCATTAGGCTCTTCTTCAGTGAGTCCTTCCTTCTCATTAGGTGGCCAAAGTATTTGAATTTCAGCTTCAGGATCTGGTCTTCTAAAGAGCAGCCAGGGTTGAGCTGACCGGTTTGAATGCCTTGCAGTCCAAGGGACTCACAGGAGTCTTCTCCAGCACCACAGTTCAGAGGCCTCAATTCTTTGGCACTCAGCCTTTCTTATGGTCCAACTTTCACAGCCATACATTGCAACTGGGAAGATCATGGCCTTGACTATATGCACTTTTGTTGGCAGGGTGATGTCTCTGCTTTCTAATGTGCTGTCTATATTTGCCATGGCTTTCCTCCCAAGGAGCAAGCGTCTTTTAATTTCTTGGCTGCAGTCCCTGTTATGTATTAAGCTTTATTGCAACACCTAAAGCTGTGTATAAAAGTCACCACCAGGAGGCGTTGAAGTGTAACTGTTTTGGCGGGAAGCATTTGGGCGGGAAACAGAGGTTCAAACCGATTGGTTGGTTGAGTACCTGGCCAGGTACTGGCCAGGTATATATAAGAGTGCAGGTAGCCCCTATTCCCCCAGTACGGTCCCTTCACCTAATAATGAGCTGCTATGCTATACTCATCGTCTCGGCGTCCTTCCTGCTCTCCAGAACCCACTACACAACAGTCCCCATCTGAGGTGATCTTAGAGTCCAGGAAAATAAAATCTCCATTTCTTCCCCATCTATTTGCCAGGAATTGAGAGGGCTGGATGCCATGATCTTGGTTTTCTTAATGTTGATTTTCATGTCCACTTTTCCACTCTCCTTCTTCACCTGCATCAAGAGGCTCTTTAGTTCCTCTTCAAACTAATCAAGGAGAGACGTGACCTGGATTTGAGAAACTTAAGTGAGAACAATTAACCAGCTTGCCTTCAGAAGTTGTGGGTGCTCCATCACTGGAGGTTTTTAAGAAGAGATTGGACAGCCATCTGTCCAGGATAGGGTCTCCTGCTTGAGCAGGGGGTTAGAGTAGAAGACCTCCAAGGCCCCTTCCAACTCTATTGTGACTGAGATTGAGATTGATTGACAATTTGTATTTACTGTTTTTAGCTTGGGCATATGTTTAATTCTTTTTAACTTTTGTAATTTTGTATTTTTATATGTCTGCCCTGTTCACCGCCCTGAGTCCTTCGGGAGAAGGGCGGTACATAAATAAAATTATTATTATTATTATTATTATTATTATTATTATTATTATTATTATTATTATTATTATTATTATTATTATTATTATTATTATTATTATTATTATTATTATTTGCAGTTGAGACTCATAATTTCAGTTGTGATGGACTGATAAAAGGAAATTGAAACATGGGAAACATTTAAACATTCATCTGTTGCAAACATTTTTAAACCCTCAGAAACATTATTTTTTTATTTTATTTTAATTCCATTTATATCCCGCCCTTCTCCGAAGACTCAGGGCGGCTTACAAGCTTAGCAGTAGTTACTGTCAGTTTAAGTGAAAGAAACTGATATATCTGCAATCTATACATTTCTCCCAGGGTATGTTTCATTAAGCTGAACAGGAGTCACTTGCTCTCTGTAGATAGGCTTACCATTGTACTGTGAGGCTGAAATTACGTGTTTTCCAGATTTATAACGATCTGAAAAGAAACTAGAGCATTGAAATTACATGTTTTCCAGAAACCCTTGTAACAAAACTCAGTTCAATTTATCCCAGGGTACTTCTACCTCAGCTTGGATTGTCAGCCTGTTTAAAATACAGTTTCTTACAAGAGAGAATATGGAGAGACCTCACTGAATTTGAAAACGTTACTAATGACATTTGGATCATTTGCTGGATCTCTCCTATAAATTGTTGATGAGGTATGACTCAGAATCCAAACACTGCATTATTAAAAAGGTTCAAAATGTGAATATAGTAATAGAAATGCAGCAAGGGGAATTTCAGTGGAATGAAAACATTTGATCCCATTTACAATTCTACGGTTTTACAATAACAGAAAACAGTTGTGTTTTACTGTTGATAGATTACTGCAGTTCTGGTTGCTAAATTTGACACTTCACTTCCTAAAACTTGCTGGAAATGTAATGAACAGTGGCAATGCTCTAAAGCTCCACAATTATGGGAAGTTATCTCGATTAGATTGAATCAAATCATAAAAGTTGAATCCCCATTTCAACCTGCAATATTCCTATTAAAATTTCTAAATGATATATCCCTTCAAAGTATTTTTCCCCCTATATGCTAACTGCAGCTTTTCACTTGATGCTTGATGCCCTCTGGAGTAGAATGGATATCTTTAATTGTGGAAATATGCCTAGAATAACTACATACTTTAAAAGTAAGTCTGACACAGAATTCAGTTCAAAGCAGTCCTAGAATCCAGTTGAACACATGGATTTGTACCACATCATTTTGAATGGAAGACATTCTTCATGAAGAATTGGTCAAAGACGAGGAAAACGTTCATTTTGACAGAATAGTTACTGACTCTTTGCAGTCGTACAGTACATCCTATTTATTCATCATAAATGGAAATGGCAGCATTATGGATGGCACACGGGAGTGAATGGAGATTCCTGCTCAAATGTTTGCAAGTATAATGCGCACTAAAACAAAATACTAAACTGGACATTACTTAAGTTATGCCCATGTCTGTTGATGCTCTCTTTTTTTCAGCTTCGAAACAACTTGTCAATTCAGTTTCTCAACCAGCTGACCCATAATCCTTAGCATACTGGGTGCAATGATGGGAGCTGAAATCTAACCCAGATAGTAGGCATCAGACTGGGAAACATGGAAGACCATTTGGGGGAATTAAGTCACGGTGGCTCACTAAAATGTGATGTAGAGCTAAGATTGCAAAACACACTTTCGCTTTTTCACTGTTAGGCAAAGTCTGATCAGAACTGTCAATCTGATTCAATTTAGCATTCCAATTTCATTCAGCAAAGACCGCTTCTGTACTTTCTGTAAGTCTCCAATTTGGCACATACATTTGATCAATCAGTTCAGACTGACTCAATGATCAATTGGCAAACCTGATTTGATTCAGCAATTTGACTGTGTCATCTTCAAATTATAGCACTGAATTAAATGTTCATACCGCTCTGCATATCATGGATGAAATCAGGTGTCCATTCGAAACAAAATGGTCTTTAATTGCATCATTTAGAAAGTTTTTTATTATTATTATTATTAGAACTGATTCCCTCGTGATTCTTTGAAAAAAATCTGCTGCACTTTTTCTTGAGCAGCCACACAACCGCAGATTATATTTTATTTCAGTAGTCAGTAACAAATGTTGACATTTTGGATAACAGCATGCAAAATATTTCACTGTAGTCTTTGACAGATGACATTCAAAGAAGTTACGTACTTAACTAATTTCAAAGAATGCTAATTAGCTAATATTAGTTTGTGACTCTCCCTCGTAACACCTCCAAAAGTGCTTTTGGTATTTTTTTTAAAAAAAATAATTATTATGGTCATGTAATCAGCCAGGTGTTTAGACTAGATTTGGCATTTTTATCCACCTATCCAATCCCTCCAATTTTCATGGTTTGCAAATGCAATGAAAAGTGTTAATTTTCTATTGTAGAAAACAAGGTAGCCAAACAGAGAACAATATTATTATCTGTGACAGCTCTGGTTACTTTTTATGTATGCATAAATTAAGTACGCATCCATGAAGAAGGATGTGTTTTATGGAATCACAGAAAACCTTCTGGCTTTGGAGCTCTTCCAGATGAGGATGTAAATGCAAGCACCAAGGGACCTGATCACCTGCCTTTCTGGAGATCTTGTCATCACAGGGGTCGCGCAACAGCAGTGTAATGGGGGAAATCCTTTTGCGACAGAGTATGTCGCTGTGTAAGTAGAAATATTATAGGGCAGCATATAGGCTCTCTCTCTCTCCCATCATCCTTCTACTATTACTACACCCTAGTGACTTGTTTGTTGGGAAACACCCAGCCAGACAGAGAAGAGGGATCAAGCAAGGAATTAGGCTTCAGTCATTGTAGAGCCAAGAGAGATCCAGGACTCACACACACACACACACACACACACACACACACACACACACACACACAAATAAACAATTCAGTCTCCATGGAACCTTATCTATCTCTTCCCAAGAGAAGGCAAACAGTCTGGGGAGATTCCTGTATTATAGGCAGAATACAATAAAGTAGTTACTCAAACTCTACCTCTGGTTGCTTGCGCCTGACAAAGTTGGTTTGACTTGATGCAGAGTGTACTGCCCACCGTGACATCATGGTGACCACAGAAATTTTAAAGATATAGTGCTCTTAATTTAATTGATTTTTATAGTTTGAATAGGTTCAAGTGGAAAGATGAAGAAGTATGAATAGAGAGCTAGTTACCTGCCTACCAACTGCGCATCAACTGGCTGACAGTTATCTGTGTATTTTCCAAAGTGCCTGAAGGCAGGACAAGAAACAATGGATGGAAAGTAATCAAGGAGAGAAGCAACCTAGAACTAAGGAGAAGCTTCCTGACAGTTAGAACAATTAACCACTTCCCTGCAGAAGTTATGGGTGCTCCATCAGTGGAGGTTTTTAAGAAAAGACTGGACAGCTACTTGTCTGAAATGGTACAGGGTCCCCGGCTTGAGCAGGGGGTTGGACTAGAAGACCTCTAAGATCCCTTCCTACTCTACTCTACTCTACTCTACTCTACTCTACTCTACTCTACTCTACTCTACTCTACTCTACTCTACTCTACTCTACTCTACTCTATTCTATTCTATTCTATTCTATTCTATTCTATTCTATTCTTGGCTATTGGCCTAAAAGAAACAAATGCTAATTTGTTCTCCAGCTTCCACCTTCATAATTTCTCATCTTAAATAATTTGGAATAATTGAAGTGGTACAAAACACCCTTATGTGGATTTTGCATTAGGAGGGAGGGATTGGGAGGCAGGAAGGCTGAAAATCAAATGCAGCAAAAGAGTCTGAGCTGTACCCAAACTGATAGATGGTATGTAAAGTTAATATTGAACAACAGTTGGCTGCTTACAAAATGTCACATTTGGTGGAGGCCAAAACAATCAAGGGAAGCAATAAATGCAACATGGCATTCAAAATCCAATTCTGAATTTGAAAAACCTTAAAGTTTATAGCTGCTTGGCAGGAGCAATTTTTTTTAAATGGACTGCTCATGAATATTCATTTCAGCTTCAGCTTAAGGGGATATTTACCTTGCAGATCAACAACACATTTCTACAGGCATGCAGATGTGGCTTAAGACTGAGATCCAGTGAACAAAATGTGATCCATCAGAAATAATCTAAGCCCAGGAATTGCTTTGAATCCTAAACCCTTAAAGATTGTCCAGTCCTTCTTTCCAACAGTCCTCCAACTCCCTTTTTAACAGCCCAATCTGGGACACCATTCACTGCTGCTGTAGCTAAGAAAGCTAGAGTGAGTGATCCTTACCAATCTTGTTCGAAATCACAGAAAAATCTACAAGTAAATCCAGAACAATTTTCTGCCTGCTGTTGTGTAACATCACACTTCCTCCTCCCCCTCCTCCCCTTCCTGCTCCTCCTCCTCCTCCTCCTCCTCCTCCTCCTCCTCCTCCTCCTCCTCCTCCTCCTCCTCTTCTTCTTCTTCTTCTTCTTCTTCTTCTTCTTCTTCTTCTTCTTCTTCTTCTTCTTCTCCACCTTCGCCTTCACCTTCACCTTCTCCTTCTCTTCCTTCTCCTCCTTCTTCTTCTCTTCCTCCTCCTCCTCCTCTTCCAATATGTGTTTCAATTTCTCTATTTTTTAATATTCACCCATCCTAACTAACCCTAGGCCTGATTCTCCATAACTTCTGAGCATACTAGGACAGTAGGAACCACTGAGACTTTGACTCAAATACTGAGCAAGTGAAATTACTGTACATTCCTCTATACAAGTTTAATAAATTTATGATTTACACAACAATGTGAAATCACAGTTGCCATAGGCACTGAGTTCTTCCCAAAAAGAACTGAAGGCCTAGATCTAAGAAGACATATAAATGACCCCACAAAAAAACAGCCAGACTTTGAATGGACAATGGGCAATCGTCCATCAGCAATGGACAATTCGTACCTCACACAATGTCTGCCGAGACTCTTTGTATAAATGGGGCATATTATCCTCCCCCTCAGGGTGATTGTGGGATCCCCCTTCAAACTGTAGATCCCATCATGACCAACTGTAAGCTGAGAGCATCTACCATCTAGTATCTGATTTTGTTTTAATATAAACAATGCTGTGCTTCAAAGGTTAAATGGCCTAGACCAGGGGTTCCCAATCATGAGTGCCCACACCCCATGAGGGTGAAAAACAATATTCCAGGGTGTGCGAAAACTTGAGTTTCCAAAATTATAGTGTATATGCATAATTTGTTGCTGTTATTTTGAACTTTTCAAAGGGGTGGGAGAATATACAGCATTCTATGGGTGTGGGGTATAGAAAAGATTGGGAGCCACTGGCCTAGACAATGGTATTCGATCTTTTTAACATTTGTACTTTATTGTGCTTACTATATATTAATATATATTGCTAGTTCATGCATGACACGCCATGCACTAAATAAATAAATCTTCCCAACAACCTGGGATGTTGTAATGTGTCTATGTAGTATATGTATGTATCCAAGCAGGATGGCCTTTTGCAACTGACAGATGGAAATTTTGTCAGTGGGCAGATTTTCTGAGTGCCATCCAAGACTTTTGGGGTATGGCACCCAGTCTGCCAATAACCACTGGGACCATCAGGGCAGGTGCATGTCAAAATCTTTTGACTCTGATTTTCAGATCTTGATACTCTGCGGCCTTCTCCAGCTCTTTCTACTGTTCCCTGGAACTGCCATTTTAGTTATGGCCATCTTCAATTAATTTATCTAATTACAGTCTCCTTTTTTCAGGATTCAGCAACACCCCAGGACTTTGCCCAACAATACAAAAGCAGCCATAAAACCTACACACTAACCCTTCATTCCATGAAAAGCAAGGAATCAAAAGAAGCTGTGATCTGTTTGAGAGCCAATTTGAGAAAGTGAATCAGCAAATAAGACAGTTGTTTATCCACTAAACTAATATGTTCTGTGTTGGCAAATGCCCTTGTATAGGACACATTAGATGGGCACAGACGAGGATGAAAAGAAACAACTATAAGTGCCCTATTCAGAACTGAAGTTAAGGGAAGCTGTAAAGCAAAATTGAAGTAACTTATTTATTTTTTATTCATTCCCGCAACACTGTGGAGAAATGTAGTTCACGTGTGAGTTTTGTACCAACATCTATCAAACATGTCAATGCACCAAGAACGCATTTGACCTTTCTCTCTACCACAACCCCAAAAAACATCTACACTTTTGTTTCCTTGTCAGCATTTCCTCTTTTATATTTTGCCCATCTTCTTAGTTTTGCTCACTAAGTCATAATACATTTCAAGGTTAAGATTCAGCCGTAGCATAAATGATATCTCTTTGAATCGCTGAAAGATGCCGGTGATAAGTAACCAACATATTATCTGCAGTAAATGTTGTGAGAAGTCTTTGGGTCATTTTGGGGCATAGATTGGATTTTGATAATTAGACTCATGAATATTTAACTCTTTGGGAAAATTCTACTTTAAAAAATAGATATTTTCTGAGAAAATATAGCTGGAAGCCAGAATAGTGATTTTAAACCAGTGTACAATACGTAATGATGAATGGTTATTTTAAGATTTGTTTTCCCAACTTTAAACAGAATTTGCTCTTCCTGATTCACAACATACACCATACACCAACAAAGAGAGAGGTGCTGAATTGTATAAAACCAGAAACATCACTAGAAGCCAAAGGCTACATCTGATTTACTTTGACCATGCCATGCATACCAATTCATTGGAGAAGACCATGGTGCTAGGAATAGTTAGTGGAACAAGAAGAAAGGGCAAGCAGAGAACACACCCACACAAAAACTGATGCACAAATGAACATCTAACAACTGAAAGAGGCTGTGCCTGACAGAGTCACCAAGAGTTGGACAACTCAGAATGGTTAGAATTAACTAACTAGTTCACAACCGTTGAGATATTTTCAACTTAAGCACAGAAGCATTAATCAACATAAATGTTAAGGCCCAGATGCTTTGGCTACTTCAAAGGCACCCGAGTTAAACCCACAACAAAGATATGTTGTGGGTTTAACTTCTATCATGGTTTCCATCAAATAAAAGAGAGATGCTCTTTGATTTGATGGAATCCATAACAGAAGTTAAATCTACGACGTAATTTTATCAAAAGCCTAAGAACATTTTTGAAGTCAGTACCCCAGAGATATATCGTATATGAATCCAAAGAGAGGGCCTCCTCAGGGTGCCTCCAGTCAGAGAATGTCGGCTGGTGGCCCCCAGGGGGAGGGCCTTCTCTGTGGGCGCCCCGGCTCTGTGGAATCAACTGCCGGTTGAGCTCCGGATGGCACCGGATCTCCGCTCCTTCCAGCGCGGGTTAAAGACCCATTTGTTTGAACAGGCTGGCCTGGCCTGATGGGGAGTTACTTAGGGTTTTAATATTTGTATATATTTTTATTGTTTTTACTTTGGGCAATAATTTAATTCTTTTTAACTTTTGTATTTTTGTAGTTTTATGATATGCCCTGTTTACCGCCCTGAGTCCCTCGGGAGAAGGGCGGTATAAAAATTTAATAAAACCAAAACCAAAACCAAACCAAAGAATTGGAATCTCCTATTATGCCCCTTCCATGGCTGCCTGTTCTTAAAAACATTAACTTTGAATTGATGAATTTGAAATTAACATTGATTAATCAAACAGATTGCATTTGAAAGGCAGTTGAAAGGACAGACAACAGATTTTCTCTTGTGAATTTTTGAAACTTCTCTGGAATAGTATTTCAGTGCATATAAGTGTATTTATGTATGTATATTTATATTTTCAAGATGTTAACATGATGCTGTTACTGATGTCAATGGGGTTGTTGCTTATCCTTGAGGTGCCCAGGATTATATATTGCGGGGTTTTCTGTGTTTTAATCCTTGTAAACTGCCAAAAGTCTCTTGTATGAGATGAGCAGCTATATAAATCAAATAAAAGCAAATGTTGAATTACAGTATATACCTCAATTCTGTAAGCTCTGAGGAATTATGATGCTGCTGTCCTTCTGGGTGGCAAATAAATTTGAGAAATTAGAAAAGTGACGTTATTTCAGAATTTACAGAGTTGCTTTGGGAAACGTGTATTTATCTGTCCTAAAAAAGGCACTATTTTTTTTTACTAATTAAAGAATGAATCACTATGCTCTTCTTTGGCATGACACCTGATTGTAATATGGCACTGAATGGTACATTTTTGTAAATCAGTGATTATCTATAAATTTAATACAAAAAGTAGAGTTTTCCTCTTTATTTCTAGTATTTATCACTTTTAATTTTGGGATGGTTTAGTATAATTTTGTTCTTGCTGCCTGTCTTGGTATTCTGCTTCTGTTTGTATATGGGGAAAGAGATTATTATTATTATTATTATTATTATTATTATTATTATTATTATTATTATTATTATTATTATTATTATTATTATTATTATTATTATTATTTGGAAGGGATCTTGGAGGTCATCTAGTCCAACCCCTTGCTCAGGCAGGAAACCCTATACATTTCAGGCAAATGGCTGTCCAGTCTCTTCTTAAAAACTTCCAGTGTTGGAGCATTCACCACTTCTGGAGGCAAGGAGTTCCACTGGTTAATTGTTCTAACTGTTAGGAAGTTTCTCCTTAGTTCTAGGTTGCTTCTCTGTTTGCAATCTTTTAAAATAACATTGAAAAAATGGTCCACTGAGGCCCCTAAGATGTCAACCATCAGGTGGGATGGAAAAGAAGTTGAAGAGAAGTTGAAAAGAAGTTCGACCACCTCAGATAGCTATTGCTATCATCTGATGTTCAGAAGAACACTGAGAGAAAACCGTCTTGAGTTGTTGAGCATAGTTGGACATTTTAAGAGTCGACTGTAGAGTAGCCCACCAAAACTGCTGCTATGCTGTGGAGAAAATGGCTGCTATTTTGAGCACAGCCAATCATAAATGCCTCTTTCTCCTGGAAAGCAAATTGAGGAGGTTCATCTCCAGCACGCTGTCTGGCTGGCTGTGCTGTTCCTCACGACTTATTTCTGCAGTGTAAATGCCCTGCAGTGTAAATGGGGAAAAAAAATACTGCATCCAAAAAACAAGAAAGAGCTGATGTGGCAGAGAGACTATCAAGAACAAAAGGAAACAGGTTGTTCTGCAGTTGCCGCGTTGCCACCAGCAGTGACTGATAGCTTCATTTTTCTTAAATGTACCAAATCGGCATACAAAGCCGTATATATATATTGTTGGTTATGGCGACATGTGATGTCAGAGGTCCTAAAAATGATAGATGAATGATGCTGTATAGCAGGGGTGGGGAACTGTGGCCCTTTTGCGATCTTTGAACTTCAACTCCCAGAATTCCTGAGCCAATTGGCTCAGGAATTCTGGGAGCTGAAGTTCACAGATTGTAAAAGGGGCACAGATCACAAAGTTGAAGTTCACAGATCATAAAAGGGGCACAGTTCCACACCCCTGCTATATAGGAAGAAGACCACCCTCCATTTCCTCCTTCAATCTACCATGGGGGGGGGCTGCTGTCCTAGATAAACAAATAAATAAAATAATCCAAAACCACTTATGAAAATAAATCAGAGGTCCCTGATACTGACACGAATCTCTCTCAGATATTAGCAGTAGTAGACAACTGGGTTCCCCACTCCACCCGCTCCTTGAAGCTGCATTGCTCACAATTCTCACACTCATTCGAGAGTGGAACTAATTTGATAATCCTGGATGAAACCTACTTTGTACTCACTTCGCGTATTATAAAGCGTTAAGCTTTTAAAGAACCGAATCCTATTTTCCTCCAAGTCCATCAGCATGTGATTGAAAGTTCGCAAGGATCCTTTCCTTTTTAACATGCTGTACAGAACAACCAACGAGTCTAATAATGTTAAATCTAAGCCTCCCCCCCTTCCCTCTGTAAATTTCCTCTGTCTGTTGTTGTTTGTTGACAGCGCATATTTTAATTGCAAACGCCCCGCCGTTATTAAGATCGCCATTATGAAAAACACACACTTTTTAACTTCAAATGTCCACGAATTATTAATACCAGGGTTACCAGCCGAAATATGTCAACACGTATAAAAGACTGGCCACTTGATTGTATCCTAAAATAGAAACAGAAAGAGCATCTAAGTTTTGTTGTGTTGGCTTTTTTTTAATTCCCTGGGATAGAAGTAGAAAGTGGGCACTTATTATTTTATTTTTATTTTTATTTAAAAAAAAAACACAAGTGTGGCACTGTGTGATCTTTCTGCCTATCATATCTCATGTCTGACCTGCCACCCCAATTTTTCCTCTCCGTTTACCTCTGGGGGATGCCAACCCGCGGGCAGCCGTCTTGGGGAAAAACGGGCGTGGCTCCCGGCTCCTCCCGAGCCAATCAGGCCACATCCCAAGAAGATTGATGAGGGGGTTGCTAGGAGACAGCATCCTCTCCCTTTACAAGAGACCAGAGAGAGGGAATTTGCTCTCGCCGGACAGCAAGTTCAACAGCTGGAGTGCCAGCTCGCCAGCGGGCAACGCGTGCCGGCTGGGTGTGTGGGTGGGTGTGCACGCGTGGCTGTGCAAAGCAGCCCCAGCAGGCCAAGGAGAGGGTCCGTCTCCCCCCACCCACCAAGTCCTAGGGGGCTCTCAAGTTCTCCAAAGAGTCCCCCCCCCTCCAGCTTCCCTTTCCCCTTCCCCAAATGGCTCCGGAGACCGGGAGAAGGAGAGCCCGCTGCGTAAATGCGCAGCAGCAGCAGAGCGCATCCCCGCAGAGAAGCTAAACTTCTCCCGCCGGGCGAGCCGGGACGGAGGGCCAGCTGCTGCCCCGGCCACTCCTGCCTGGCAGCCACTCCCGGCTCCCTTGGATGAGCTGCGTCCCGGAGCCCGGCCAGGAGGAGGTGAAGAAGAGGCCGAGGAGCGAGAGGGGGACCCTCCCCAGCGCCCCCTCCCCAGCGCCGCCTGCCTGCCTGCCTGCCTGCCTGCCTGCCTGCCTGGGCGTCCAAGGAGAGGCGGACGGGAGGATGACGGGGTTGAGGACGCCCGCCGGGAGCCCAGCGGCGGCGGCGGCACCAGCAGCAGCAAGTCCGGCCAGGCACGGTAAGCAGACCGTCCCCCCCCGCCGCCCTTCTCCCCTCCTCCGCCCACCCGCCCGCTTTCCAGGCGGTCCGGGGCGCGGGGGGGGGAGTTTTGCCCGGGAAGCACGGAACGGCTTTGGACCGGCTCGATCTGACCCGGGTTAGGCGCGGGAAGTCCCGGGCTGAGCAGCGGACACCTGTCTCTCGGCTGGCCGAGACGGGCGCTGCTGCTGCGGCTTTAGGATTTTAGCCCTAGGAGGCTGCAGAAGCCTTGAGACTCCTGTCGTTTCTTAGTTCGGCTCTTGGTTTTTATTCCTGCGTTCCGCGCCGTCTCCTACTTTGGAGAAATAAACCCCAGCAAATAAGTATTATTACGTAATATGCGGGTTTTCTTTCTTTTTTTCTTTCTTTCTTTCTTTCTTTCTTTCTTTCTTTCTTTCTTTCTTTCTTTCTTTCTTTCTTTCTTTCTTTCTTTCTTTCTTTCTCTTTCTCTTTCTCTTTCTTTCTTTGCCCCCACGTTTTCTAATCTAGTAGCACAGTGTGTTATTTTGGCTAAGATCCCATGCAGGTTGCTATTAAACGCTTATGTCCTGCTGGTCTTGTATTAAATCTATTAGTTCCCCCCTTTCAGAGGCTTATTCAGTATAGATGCTTGTCATTTGGAGAAAGAAGTCCTGGATCAAAGAAATATTTTTATTTTATTTTATGGAGATATTCCTTCAAGTCTGGCTGTGGATTCAATAACTCTTATTATTTTGGTGAGCTCCTGTAGTGCCAGGACTGTGTTGGTGCCTATTAGTCTCCTGTAATTAGTCTTCTGGATTACACACACACTCTTGTAGAGTATTTGGAAGAAATATAGGGGGAGCCAAGTAAGTATGAAATAATATTTCAAGTCATGCTGTGGGTCGAGTAACTCTGTCTCGTTTTGGCTAAACTCACCTGTGAATTAATTCCGTTTTGGTGGTTATTATGGTTAGGATCTCTCGGCTAGGAAGTGTCCAAAGTTTTTGTGTGGCAATTGGCAAGTGGAGTAGATTTAGCACAAAGCTTTCTCTAGAGAGCAGGTATTCTGCAGTGGAAGTAGTGAGGCAGGAGGAAGGAACAAGAGGGAAGAGAGAGAAGCAAGGGTTGGGAAATTGCATGTATAGACAGTGTTTTGGCAGAAAATACATGCCAAGGTTAGTGGAAATAATGGGATGATTTGGCTTTTTCATGGAGTGATAGAGAGAGAGAGAGAGAGAGAGAGATAGTCAGCTGACAGATAGATAGAGAGAGAGAGAGAGAGAGAGGGAGAGGGGGAGGGGGAGAGGGGGAGATGGAGAGAGAGAGATTTGAAAGGTGCTACGGTTAATAGTGTACAGTGGGTTTTTTCATAAAAAATGTTCACCCTCATGGCTTGCTACAGGCAGAATAACATTACAGCGTATCAAACCCTGATATTACGATTAAATGGAGAGTCTCAACCTGATTGTTTCTTGAAGCTTCCTGTATTATATGATAGAGGCACTTCTTCTAAAGCAAGTTGACATTTGAGAAGGCCTGTTGTAGAATGACCCTTGGATCTTTCTTCCCACCAGGAGGGCAGGTGTGGGAGAACATCCTAACTCAGATTGCACCATTTAGACCTTGTACCTTCAGGCTTTCGACAATGACTCTCCTTGCACGGGGGGGGGGGGGACTAAACCGAGGAGATCCGTTTGATCTCTGCTTCCCACGATGATTTCAAATCAACCAATACTCTGGTTACAGCTCACACAGCACGTTCTCAGTTACAGTTCTGCTCCCAATGGATTTCGAATTATTTATGCGTTATCTGGTGTCCAAGAAGCCGTGAGCCTTTGAACCTGACTCAGAGGACATTCCCTCTGCTTTTATCATACAACAGCTTGTATCACTGTTGAGTACGCCTGCCTATTCTGTTTGATGTTCATGACTGTATAAAAAAGGATTGCTTGTCTTTTCAAGGATGGCAAAATATATATATATATACCATTCCTGTATGCTTATTTAGGACTTTGGGAATATGACATTGTGTGCCTTTTTTTCCCCCTCTAGAAGGTGATATGCATTGTGTGGATTTGATTTTTTATTTTTTATTTTTACAAAATCATCTCAAATGATGGATATCATTGTTTTGCAAAGGGAGCTTTTAGCTTCAACACGTATCTCGGGAAAGCAGCTATGGTTTTTGTTTCATCATTTTTAATAGGTGTGATCAACTGAAGTGGGGTGGGCGTGGGTGCACAAGGTTTATTTTTTAAAATGTCTTCCTTCTTCGAAGGGAAATTCCATTAGCCTGAATGGGACACCCACCTTAGCACGAATTTACACACATATAAATATATTTCCCTCCTGGTTATAGGTCCATGCTAGCTGCTCACTGAATGTAGGAGTTGCCTAATCTTGCCCCAGAACAATGGCAAGGAATTCTGAGCCCACTGCTCTTTCTTCCAAATAATGGAAGGCAGATTTCAGCCCAGACAGTCAAAATAAAATCATGCTATTTTAGGAAAACCAGAAAGTTTAAACAGTTGCTGCTTTTTCTCAAAAAGGTATTTCCAATACGTAAAACCACCTTTTACTTACAGAGCAGATCAGAAAATGTACATTTTAAAGATTTTTGTTTAACTAATTGGTGAGCAGCACCGTAAAATTGTCCATGCATATAATGGAATTCTTCAACTTTTTATACTCCTTTATTAAAATACCTTCTAACATCCGGAAATTGTATCCATGGCTTTAAGGTCAACTGTTATAGAGAGAGGTAAAATTTTGTTCCTTTCCAATCCTGTTAAATGGAGACTGATATAAATAGAAATAGGTATGAACAAGAAATCTAAAGTTATAGCATGATGTGTATTTGCCTGCCCTTGGTTAATCTGTAAAATCTTCTTAGTTCTTGAATGAAAGATCCACCTGGATACCTCAGGCTAGATTGGGAGATAATAACAGAATAACAGAGTTGGAAGGGACTTTTGAGGTCTTCTAGTCCAACCCCCTGCTCAAGCAGGAAATCCTGTACCATTTCAGACAAATTGTTGTCCAATTTCTTCTTTAAAACCTCCAGTGTTGGAGCATTCACAACTTCTGCAGGCAAGTTGTTCCATTAATTAATTGTTCTAACTATCAGGAAATTCCTCCTTAGTTCTAGGTTGCTTCTCTCCTTGATTAGACTCCATCTGTTGCTTCTTGTCTTGCCTTCAGGAGCTTTGGAGAATAGCTTGACTCCCTCTTCTTTGGGGCAGCCCCTGAGATATTGGAAAACTGCTATCATGTCACCCCTAGTCCTTCTTTTCATTAAACTAGACATACTCACTTTCTGTAACAGTTCTTAATATGCTTTAGTCTCCAGTCCCCTAATAATTTTTGTTGCTCTTCTCTGCACTCTTTCTAGAGTATCAACATCTCAAAGGAAGAAGAAAGCAAAGACAAAGTACTTCTAAGAAAACTAGATGCATGTATAGCTTGAAGATTTGTCCCAAAGGTGCTTTTTCATGAGGCAACTGGAGTTTCTTGTTTTTCTTTGAAGACATTTCACTTCTCACCCGAGAAGCTTCTTCAGTTCTGACTGAATGGTGGAGATTCCCCACCATTCAATCAGAACTGAAGAAGCTTCTCGAATGAGAAGCGAAACCTCTTCAAGGAAAAACAAAGGAAGTCCAGTTGCCTCTTGAAAAAGCTCCTTTGGGACAACCATGACCTGGATGACGGAGAATCTCCATATATACACTTGAAGATTTGCTTTTTAAAGTTCTTTAGAATGTCTTGCTACTTAAGAGAAATAATGCCTAGAATTGCATGCTTAAGTATAGGAAACAGACCAGGTATTTTGAGTGTGGTGCTTCTTGGCAAGCGTACGCCCCACACTGGCACCTGAAATGAAGGGACTGTTCTCTCTAGAGCACAGGTGTCAAACTCAATCACCTCATGTGATGTATCGTGACGTATTGTGACATTTTTGCCTTTGTGGAGCCGGGGTGGGCATGGCCTTCTCATGATGCATCCAGCCTACAGGCCACTTGTTTGACACCCCTGCTCTAGAGGGTGTTAAACCTGGGCTGGCACGCTCACAGACTACATGTTACCGTCAACACTAAATAACCACGTGAATTAGTTTTCACCCAAAGGTTTTGATGGATCTCATTTCTGGCTTACTTTTAAGAGACTTAATCCATTGTTAAATATAAGCATGTATACTTGGAAGTACAACCATTTACTATTTTCCTTGTAGCCACAGCAAACCAAGAGTTAAATCTAAAAAGTAGTCAATTAACAAATTAATTAACTAAACCATTTTCCCCCTCTCCATGTAGTAAAGCTTTGGCCATCAACCTATGAGTCATTGAAGGCAATTTTCATTAGTAAGCATGCATAAGACCAACATTTATATCTTCCGGCAATCCCAAGCCTCACCACATTAGATCCTAGTGCAGCATTTCTTAACCTTGACCACTTTTAAGACGGGTGGACTTCAACTCCTAGAATCCCCCAGGCAGGCTGGCTCGGAAATTCTGGGAGTTGAAGTCCATCCATCTTAAAAGTGGCCAAGGTTGAGAAGCACTGCCCTGGTGCCAGGAGAGCAAAACACATGAACAACGATTGCAGGATTTGGGTTTGTCTAGTCTAGAGAAAAGAAGGACCAGGGGGGTGACATGATAGCAGTCTTCCAGTATTTGAGTTCAACCTGCTCTCCAAAGCGCCTGAGGCAGAACAAGAAGCAACGGATGGAAACTAATCAAGGAAAGAAGCAACCTGGTATTAAGGAGAAACTTCCTAACAGTCAGAACAATTAACCAGTAGAACAGCTTGCCCCCAGTAGTTTTGGGTGCTCCATTATTGGAGGTTTTTAAGAAAAGACTGGACAGCAGGGGGTTGGACTAGAAGACCTTTCTTTATTGTTGATGAATGAAATCCCTTTTTCTAATAATTGTTTTTCTCTTAAATTCACAAATTGGAGGAACATTTGCACTATCCCAAAGCCTGCCAATCTTAGCTTCCCAAAGCTTATTCTTCAGGTTCTCCAGCAGCAAAACAAGGATGGGAATCGTAAAACCCTTGAAGATTTGGTCAGCAGCCTTTGCCAACACCCACTTTCAAGGTCTATTCCTCAGCAGGCAAGGAAAATCTAAAATTAAGAACTAAATCCATCTTCCCAACGGATTTATTTAGAACCTTTGTTGTGTCTGCATTTTACATTCTTCCATTTTTTTACTCTTTCTGTAGATAATATAGTTTCTTTATTGCATCAATCTTTATTTCCCAATCAGGGACAAAATTATTGCAGGCTCATCTTTAGTTCTACAAAGAGTAATCCTCAGGAGCTCGATAAAACATCTATAGTGTAAGTAGTTCTCCATAGTTACTTATTTTTCTAGCTTAAAGCATCTGTCAGTCAAGTTTTTATTACGGTCACAGACTTCTCTGTCTTGGCTAAGATGAGGTGTAGTAAAGCAGCGATGATATTTGATGCAGCCATGATATTTATCATCTCAATCAGAATTAGATGTAATGAAAGCTAAATCCATATTAAGGTCAAATCTTTATTAAAGCCCTTTATAATTTCACAATGATGTGCAGAAATTCTTCAACAAGCAAATTGTAAGGAAATCTGAAATGGGGCTTAAAGAAAAAGACAGAAAGTGGTTCGTTCTGCACTCAGCTACAGCATCACACGTGTAAATTGGGCCTTTCAGATGAATTTAAATTTGCCTTGTAAAGATCAAAACACAACACGAATCCCCATTTGGGGGAAATAAGCCGCTGACAATATCTCATAAGTGGCTTAGCTGCAGATTATCCACACATTCCATTAAGATTGTAACTGAGATTAAACATGTCTTGAATAACATCCATCTTCTCCCTCTTCTATCACACTGATCTTGTGCCTTCCTATGTGTGTGTGTGGGGGGGGTGTTTGTGTGTGTATTTTAACTACCTTTCCTGATGAAAATAGTTGGAAAACTTGCCTATTGTTTTGTAGCTGAGTTGTTCTTCTGGCACCTGTTGATCTGATAATAGCTTTTGGACCGATGCTTTGTTGCAACCACATAGACAGCTATCTTTGATTCACCTCTTATAGGACAAGGCTTATGAAACAGGGACATGGTGGCTCAGTGGGTTAGGATGCTGAGCTTGTCAATCAGAAGGTCGGCAGTTTGGCGGGTCAAATCCCGAGTGCCGTGTAGCAGAGTGAGCGCCTGTTACTCGTCCCAGCTTCTGCCAACCTAGCAGTTCGAAAGCACATAAAAATGCAAGTAGAAAAATAGGGACCACTCCGGTGGGAAGGTAACAGCGTTCCGTGCGCCTTTGGTGTCTAGTCATGCCGGCCACATGACCACGGAGACGTCCTCGGACAAGTGCTTTTCAGCTTTGAAATGGAGATGAGCACCGGCCCCTAGAGTCGGAAATACCTACCACACATGTGCGGGGGAACCTTTACCTTTATCTTTATGAAATAGATCTTGATAAAATTTGGGGAACTTCTCTGTTCA
This sequence comes from Vipera berus, assembly GCF_964194415.1. Taxonomy (NCBI): domain Eukaryota; kingdom Metazoa; phylum Chordata; class Lepidosauria; order Squamata; family Viperidae; genus Vipera; species Vipera berus. The sequence continues at coordinate 10,759,622 of NC_138208.1, read as the reverse complement.
TTTTCTGGGGTGAGGGAGGAGGTTAGAATTTGGGTGCACCTAAAGTTGCTTAAAAACTCTACTCTCTTTTTTATAACTATCATTGAGTGTATATTAGTATATTCTAGGTCTGCATATTTATGCCTCATGTCATATTCACATCCTTGTCCTCTTCTCACCAGAATGCATTGACATTCCTTGTTTGACTTGGGATCAATGTTTATTTGTTTGTTAAATTTATCTGCCGCCTATCTCGCCATGGGGCTACTCAACGCAGGATCAATATGGCAGGATCCAATCTGGGTCAGTCACTGGGACCACAGATTTAGTCTTCCGACCTTCTGGACTTGTGCTGGAGTCCATCCTCAAGGAACCTCTCTCTCCTGTGTTACACACTCAGAAGACAAAACCTTTGGTCCCAGTGACTGACCCAGATTGGATCCTCCAACATCATTCTGGGACACGTAGATTGCCCTTCATTCATGGGATCAATATTGCTCATATAGAGTTTTATTAAACTGTGCAGCAGCTTCATAGGGAATCTTATCTGCACTCACAAAACACATAGCAGGAAATACTATACCAAAATATACAAGTCAAGAAATATGCTAATTACAAATAATCTGCGGGCTCAAACCTCTGCAATCATGGGAGGGGAGACCACTAGGATATCTTCAGGCTGTAGGCTTGGTTAGAAAGTTTAGAAAAGAAAAAATCAGCAGGAGGAAGAGGGGAACGGTTTTGATACGGTTGCCAAGAAAAAGAAAAATTGCCACGGCTGGATTTGTGAAAACACTGTGAGTTCAACTCAACTTGAAGGAGACTTTATCTCAAGCAAATCCACATGGCAGTGGAGTTGGGTCAACTGGGAGCTTAACTTTGATGGAGCTACTAATGCCTTTGTGTTTCACTGGGCAGTGGGTCAGTATTTCTCATCTTTAGCTCACTGCCTAGTATTTCTCAGCTTTAACCACTTTAGATATATGGACTTCAACTCCCTGGCTGGGGAATTTTGGGAGTTGAAGCCCAATGCATCTTGAAGTTGCCAAGCTTGAGAAACACTGGGTGAGATGGCTGCAAAAATGTGTTTTCTAAATTTAGTAAATAAATAACCCAGCAAATTGAAATCTGGGAGCCAAGCGTGAATAGATAAGATGAGAGTGGGGGGAGGGAGGGAGGGAGGGAGGGAGGGAGGGAGGGAGGGAGGGAGGAAAGAAAGAAAGAAAGAAAGAAAGAAAGAAAGAAAGAAAGAAAGAAAGAAAGAAAGAAAGAAAGAAAGAAAGAAAGATCAGCCCCATAATTTAAAGTCCTAATTTGTTTTAGCCAAAATACCAATGCTCACCTTTTGTGCTTAAAACATAGGAAAAAACGGCTTCACCAAATATTGGTGGGTGCTTTCCGTAGTACCGTTTGTGGCCTCTGCGCAGAAGGCAGGGGAGCCCTAAGCTCTCTTTTGGCCACCTTTGTTTTTAAGGGAGGTCAGGAAATATGGGAATAACAGCTCCCCCCACACTCTGAAGCAGCGAAGGACCCAGAGAAAGGCTAAACGTGAGATGACTGATGAATGAAATCCCTCTTTTTAAAATCATTGTTCTTCTGCTAGATTCACACATTGGAGGCACATTTGCACTATCCCAAAGCCTGCCAGGCTTAGCTTCCCAAAGCTTATTCTTCAGGCTTTCCAACAGCAAAAGAAGGATGGGAATCATAAAACCCTTGAACATTTGGACAGCAACCTTTGCCAAAACCTACTTCCAAGGTCTATTCCTCGCAGGCAAGGAAAATGTAAAATTAAGAACTAAATCCACCTTGCCAATGGATTTATTTAGATCTGTTTTTGAAGGAAACATTCTCTGACCGGCGTGTGCTTCCAGAATACCAATCAGGAGAGCTATCTATTATGGAATAATAAATCACTGCTGATCTAAAATCCTCATGAAGAGAGTAGCATGGCTTTGTCTAACCTTTCCATAAGCCCCTCCCCTTCTGAAATGATCTCAGATTAATTGCACAATTTAACTCAATTCTCCATTCCCAAGAGTCAAGGGGGAGAAAGATTGTTTTTAAACCCCAAAAGGAAGAATAGAATAGAATAGAATAGAATAGAATAGAATAGAATAGAATAGAATAGAATAGAATAGAATAGAATAGAATAGAATAGAATAGAATAGAATAGAATAGAATAGAATAGAATAGAATAGAATCAGGATGGAATGGGATGGAATGGAATGGAATGGAATGGAATGGAATGGAATGGAATGGAATGGAATGGAATAGAATAGAATAGAATAGAATAGAATAGAATAGAATAGAATAGAATAGAATAGAATAGAATAGAATAGAATAGAATAGAATAGAATAGAATAGAATAGAATAGAATAGAATAGAATAGAATTCTTTATTGGACAAGTGTGATTGGACACACAAGGAATTTGTCTCCTGTGCAGAAGCTCAGAGTGTACACACATACAACAACAAAGTGATAGGTCATATATTGTAAATCATAGTTACAATCATAAATCATAAGATAAAAACAACAAGTGATAAGTCATAAGATACCAATAGGCGAAGGTAGTAGGAATTATGAGAAGATGAGAAAGATAAGAAGATGAGAAGAATAATAGCAATACAGGCACACTGTCTTCTGCAACACGTTGTAGAGGTAGAGCAGTGTTAGCCTACAGTAGCAACAGGTCAGAAAGACAGTAGTAGCTTCTTTTTGACTAATGACTATCATGAAAATAAAAAGTCTTTATGAGCTGCAGCTCCCTTCAATAGATTCACAGAGTGGCTAGACCAGGGGTCTTCAAACTTGGCCCTATTATGACTTGTGGACTTCAACTCCCAGAATTCCTCAGCCAGCGTGCCTGACTGAGGAATTCTGGGAGTTTATTTATTTATTTATTTATAATTGAATTTCTATACCGCCTTTCTCCCGAAGGACTCAGGGCGGTGTACAGGGCAGTAAAAGCTTTACATACAAAAGTTAAAATGAAATTAAATTAATTAAGCCCTAACAATAAATAATTAAAAATACCCCAAACCCTTAAACCAGGCCGGCCTGTTCAAATAAATAGGTTTTCAGATCCCGGCGGAAAGAGCAAAGGTCGGGAGCCATCCGGAGGTCAACCGGTAATTGATTCCAAAGGGCTGGCGCGCCCACAGAGAATGCTCTCCCCCTGGGGGCCGCAAGCCGACACTCTCTAACCGACGGCACCCTGAGGAGGCCCTCTCTGTGGGAGCGCACAGGACGATGGGAAGATGACGCCGGCAGCAGGTGATCCCGTAAGTAGTCCGGACCCATGCCATTTAGGGCTTTATAGGTCATCACCAGCACCTTGAATCTCACCCGGAAGTCCACAAGTCATAAAAGGGCCAAGTTTGAAGACCCCTGGGCTAGACTTATGGAGGATTTAAATTAAGAGCGAAAGGCAGGTTAGTTGTGCAAATGAGATCAAGAAAAACTCCATAAAACTTTCCAAGAACCTGGCACAGGTACAAACAAATGCAACTGTCAGTCTGGCTCACGTGTAATCTGATTCTACACGTCTTTCTGGTCTTCTTTCTCCTCCCTCTTCTCTTTCCTGCTCCCCCCCCCCAATTTGGAGTCCTTCATCCATCAAGCCACTCTAGGCATCTGATGGAGGGAGATGTTGCTGACAAAAGCTGACCCAGTTTGATAAAATGTATTACTTAGAAAAGAAGATGCCAAATTCTTCCTGACTTTGCAAATCCAGGGTCCACGTTTGTCCATGGCTCAATAATCCCCATGGCATTTGTCCACAGATTGCAGCCTAATGTATTGATCTAAACCAGGTACCTTTCAGCAAAATCATTCCTCTGTCCTTTTGTTCTTCATTGACACTATCTACAGTCAACAACTGTTGTGATTTATGACCAGTATAACCAGTGGGTTTTTTTTTTGTAAAAGAAAAAGGTGCCAGAACTCACACATGTCATACAACCCGCCTTGCCTACCCTACAAGGTTCCATCCAAAAAAGGTGCCGGAACTCCATTCTGAGCGTTCTATGAGGAAAAAAAGCCCTGAGTATAACCATAGTCTTCAGCATGGCTAGCTGAGGAATTCTGGGGAGTTGAAGTCCACAAGTTTTAGAGTTGTAGATTTCAGCTACAAAGATTGAATGTGAAAGCAGCTCCATGACCCTCCTCTTTATTCTTGCCTTGGGGACTGGTCAATCCTCCCATCTGTAATGCACATCATTGCTGCCTTTGAATTCTTTCTTTTTAAAAAAAAGCAAAATAGCTTCAAGGCACTTGAAAATTAACAACCCACTAGAATCCGCCAGGTTCATCTCCTGAGAATAAGCACTGGGAAGAAGCATGGATACAGGAAGATTATACACTATGCTAATAATTCACTAGGCCAGCCAAAGTCAGCTCAATGTACTAATCACTGGCTATCGTCACAGCTACCTGCACCCTTTCATATACTGTACTTAAACAGGCTCTGTTGGTTAATTAAGGCCCAACTTAATTAAAATCCTTTCTGACCTCTTGGGCTAGACTTGCATTGGAGTTTCCCAATTATTAGTGCTTCAGTTTCCATGCTTGGGGGTAAAATCTGACATTTTCAGAATGACATGGCTTCCATGTTCATCCTGGGACTGTCCCAGGTGTTCTCTGATGTGACTAAGATTGATGGTCAAGGATTGGGCTTGTTTATATTGAGATTTGATTGTGCAGTGGTTAAAATGCAGTTGTTGTTGTTGTTAGTTGCGAAGTCGTGTCCGACCCATCGCGACCCTATGGACAACGTTCCTCCAGGCCTTCCTGTTTTCTACCATCTTCTGGAGTCCATTTAAGCTCACGCCTCCTGCTTCAGTGACTCCAGCCAGCCACCTCATTCTCTGTCATCCCCTTCTTCTCTTGCCCTCAACCTTTCCCAGCATTAGGCTCTTCTCCAGTGAGTCCTTCCTTCTCATTAGGTGGCCAAAGTATTTGAGTTTCAACTTCAGGATCTGGCCTTCTAAAGAGCAGTCAGGGTTGATCTCCTCTAGGACTGACCGGTTTGATCGCCTTGCAGTCCAAGGGACTCGCAGGAGTCTTCTCCAGCACCAGAGTTTAAAGGCCTCAATTCTTTGGCGCTCAGCCTTTTTTATGGTCCAACTTTCACTGCCATACATTGCAACTGGGAAGACCATAGCCTTGACTATACGCACTTTTGTTGACAGGGTGATGTCTCTGCTTTTTAGTGTGTTGTCTAGATTTGCCATGGCTTTACTCCGCAGGAGCAAGCGTCTTTTAATTTCTTGGCTACAGTCCCCATCTGCAGTGATCTTGGAGCCCAGGAAAATAAAATCTGTCACTACCTCCATTTCTTCCCCATCTATTTGCCAGGAATTGAGAGGGCTGGATGCCATGATCTTGGTTTTCTTAATGTTTAGTTTCAACCCAACTTTTGCACTCTCCTTCTTCACTTGCAACAAGAAGCTCTTTAGTTCCTCTTCACTTTCTGCCATTAGAGTGGTATCATCTGCATAACTTAGGTTGTTGATATTTCTTCCGGCAATCTTAATTCCAACTTTTGATTCATCTAGCCCTGCCTTTCTCATGATGTGCTCTGCATATAAGTTAAATAGGCAAGGTGACAGTATACAGCCTTGCCAGACTCCTTTCCCAATTTTGAACCAATCAGTGGTTCCGTGTCCAGTTCTCACTGTTGCTTCTTGGCCCACATATAGGTTTCTCAAGAGACAAATAAGATGGTCTGGTATGCCCATCTCTTTAAGAACTTGCCAGAGTTTGTTATGATCCACACAATCAAAGGCTTTAGCATAGTCAATGAAGCAGAAGTAGATGTTTTTCTGGAACTCTCTAGCTTTCTCCATGATCCAGCGTATGTTAGCAATTTGATCTCTAGTTCCTCTGCCTCATCGAAATCCTGCCTGTACTTCTGGTAATTCTCGATCCACATACTGCTGGAGTCTAGCTTGTAGAATTTTAAGCATAACTTTACTAGCATGAGAAATGAGTGCAATGGTGCGATAGTTTGAACATTCTTTGGCACTGCCTTTCTTTGGAATTGGAATGTAAACTGATCTTTTCTAATCCTGTGGCCACTGTTGAGTTTTCCAAATTTGCTGGCAAATTGAGTATACCACTTTTACTGCATTGTCTTTTAAGATTTCGAATAGCTCAGCTGGAATACTGTCACCTCCACTAGCTTTGTTGTTGCTCAGCTTTTCTAAGGCCCACTTCACTTCACATTCTACGATGTCTGGCTCGAGGTCAGTGACCACCTCATTGTGATTATCAGGGACATTAAGCTCATTCTTGTATAGTTCTTCTGTGTAATTTTGCCACCTCTTCTTAATCTCTTCTGCCTCTGTTAGGTCTCTGCCATTTTGGTCCTTTATCATGCCCATTTTTGCATGAAATGTTCCCTTCATCTCTCCAATTTTCTTGAAAAGATCTCTGGTCCTCCCTATTCTATTGTTTTCTTCTATTTCTTTGCACTGTTCATTTAAGAAGGCATTCTTATCTCTTCTAGCTATTCTCTGGAATTCTGCATTCAATTGGGCATATCTTTCTTTTTCTCCCTTGCCTTTTGCTTCCCTCCTTTCCTCAGCTATTTACAAAGCTTCCTCAGACAGCCATTTTGCTTTCTTGCATTTCTTTTTCTTTGGGATGGTTTTGGTTGCTACCTGTTGTACAATGTTGCGAACCTCTGTCCATAGTTCTTCAGGCACTCTGTCTATCAGATCTAATTCCTTAAATCTACAGTATTTGTCACCTCTACTGTATATTCAACAGGGATATGATTTCATTCATACCTGACTAGCCTAGGGCTTTTCCCTACTTTCTTCAGTTTAAGCCTAAACTTTGCAATGAGAAGCTCATGGTCTGTGCCACAGTCAGCTCCTAGTCTTGTTTTTACTGACTGTATAGAGCTTCTCCATCTTTGGCTGCAGAGCATATAGTCAGTCTGATTTTTGTGTTGACCATCTGGTGATGTCTATGTGTAGAGCCGTCTCTTGGGTTGTTGGAAAAGAGTGTTTGCTATGACCATTGTATTCTATTGACAAAATTCTATCAGTCTGTGCCCTGCTTCATTTTGTACTCCAAGGCCAAACTTGCCTATTATTCCGGTTATCTTTTGGCTTCCTACTTTAGCATTCCAATCCCCCATGATGATAAGGACATCATTTTTTGGTGTTAGTTCTATAAGGTGCTGTAGGGCTTCATAGAACCGGTCAATTTCATCCTCTTCAGCACCGGTGGTTGGGGCATAGACTTGGACTACTGTGATATTGAATGGTTTGCCTTGGATTCGAACTGAGATCATTCTGTCATTTTGAGGATTGTATCCCAGTATTGCTTTTCCTACTCTTTTATTGACTATGAAGGCTACTCCATTTCTTCTGAGGGATTCTTGCCCGCAGTAGTATACCTGATGGTCATCTGAATTAAATTCACCCATTCCTGTCCATTTTACAGTAGTTCGCTGACACCTAAGATGTCAATGTTCAGTCTTGTCATCTCTTGTTTGACCACATCCAGCTTTCCTTGATTCATGGATCTTACATTCCAGGTTCCTATGGAGAAAAAATCTTTACAGCATTGGACTTTCCTTTCACCACGAGACACATCCACAGCTGAGCATCCTTTCGGCTTTGGCCCAGTCACTTCATTCTTTCTGGCTCTACTAGTACTAGCCCTCTGCTCTTCCCCAGTAGCATATTGGATGCCTTCCAACCTGAGGGGCTCATCTTCCAGCGTCATATCATTTTGCCTTTTGGTACTGTCCATAGGGTTTTCATGGCAAAGATACTGGAGTGGGTTGCCATTTTCTTCTCCAGTGGATCACGTTTTGTCAGAACTTTCTGCTATGACCTTTCCATCTTGTGTGGCTCTGCACGGCATAGCTCATAGCTTCATTGAATTATGCAAGCCCCTTCGCCACGACAAGGCAGTAATCCATGAAGGGGTAAAATGCAGTATTGCAAGCTAATTCTGCTGACTGTCAGCAGTTCGATCCTGACTGGCTCAAGGTTGACTCATCTTTCCATCCTTCTGAGGTCAGTAAAATTGTTGGGGACAACATGTTCAGTCTGTAAACCACTCAGAGAGGGCTGCAAAGCTCAATGAAGCGGTATATAAGTCTAAGTGCTATTAGTAATGCTATTATATCACAGAATGCTTGATGAATGATCTGCAGATGGAAAACACACCGGTGGGTCTATTCTTTGGTCAGATCAATTCCTGGTTGTCTCTCAGGATGCTCCTGGGGTAGGAGGACCAATTGGGCGACACCCTGGATGGTTTTTGAATCCAGAAGGTTTCCAGCAGATGCTTGGGGATTTACCCAATAATCTGATAGGCAGGAGGCAACCAAAGTTCACACAGACATTTTCCTAAGTGGACTTTTTCTATCAGATCATGGGTGATGAAGTAGAAAAAAAGATGCTTGGAGCACTGTTGCCAAAAAAACCCAAAAGTGAATTCTGGTTCACACCTAGAAGTCTGTGATGGAGCCTACATTCTAGCAATAAATACTCGGTACTCAGCTGCTTTGAAACACATCGAATGTGGTACTCAAAGCACATTCTGACGTGCAAATTTTGTCCTGCTACTCATGTTTGTTTGGTTCTCAACGCACAGGTTAGACCTTGTCGCTTGTAGGCCACCTTGTGACTCACTACATATTTTTCCTTATGGGAAAAATTTGTTTGGTACTCATAGTTTTTGGTACTTATCGCATCTCCCAGAACCAATTAACGATGAGGATCAAGGTACCACTATAATGATATCAATAAGTATCATTCAACAGCCTGGTTTGAGATTAGTCTTTCCCTATAAGGGAGAAACAAACAAACACAGACTACTTATTATGCCTTTATTTGCTTTATTACATTTGGATATCAACATAATTTTCAAGAACCCCAGGTGGTTACAATAAAAAAATAGTCATGCATAATAACAGTTAAAACAGCCAACAGTAAATGATAAACATTGAATTAAACTAAACTAAGAAAAAAACAATCTATGCAATCCAGCACAGATGGTGCCATCCAATTAATTTCTCAATGCCCTCCAGAAGACTTTAATTGTAATCCTCTTCGCAGAAGGCCAGCAGAGAAGGGTTACTCTAACTTGGGGAAGACAAAGGAGGACTAGGATGTAGAACTGGTGTCCTTAATGAATATCAGACCCTTTCACTTCCTTCCCATGGGACCCACCAGCAATTTTTTTTCAAGAAGAACCTAACAAGTGGGTCGATTCTGTTTGGAGAAGACAACCCTTGGACCTAAACCAGGGGTAGGCAGCTGACTCAAGAATTCTGGGAGTTGAAGTCCATGAGGTTGCCTACCTAAACCCTAAGCTTTATTTTGCTTTAAAAGGCAAAAACTGGTACTTTGAATTATTCCTAGAAATGTCTATGGAGAGTCTCAATCATCCAAGTCCTGGTTGTCTCACAGTGCTTTTTCCAAAGGCAACTTGATTTTCTTGGTTGTTGGTGTTTTGTTTTGTTTTTGCCTTGAAGACATTTCACTTCTCATTTAAGAAACATCTTCAGAACTTCAGAACTGAAGAAGCATCTCGGATGAGAAGCAAAACATTTCTGAGGGGGGAAAAAACAGGAAAGTCCATTTGCCTCTTGAAAAAACACCTCTGGGACAGGCCTAGAAAACCTAATAGAAGGCAAGGGTGATTCTGTGATATAGGCGTACAGTGTTATAGTCCCAGGGATAGGTCATGGCCAAATAAAGAGATGGTACAGTTCTTGAATAAGGGACGCGGTGGCTCAGTGGGTTAGGACGCTGAGCTTGACGATCAGAAGGTCAGCAGTTTGGCGGGTCGAATCCCGAGTGCCGCGTAGCAGAGTGAGCGCCTGTTACTCGTCCCAGCTTCTGCCAACCTAGCAGTTTGAAAGCATGTAAAAATGCAAGTAGAAAAATAGGGACCACTACGGTGGGAAGGTAACAGCGTTCTGTGCGCCTTTGGCATCTAGCCTTGGTGGAGCAGTGGGCTAATGCCTCCTTAAGTAACACCAGCTGCCTGCAATTAGTGCAGGTTCGCATCCCACCAGGCTCAAGGTTGACTCAGCCTTCCATCCTTCCGAGGTAGGTAAAATGAGGACCCAGATTGTTGGGGGCAATTAAGCTGACTTTGTAATAATGCCGCTTGGGGTGTGTGTGAAAGCCCTAATAAGCAGGCATATACATAGAATGAAGGCTACTGCTAAGCTTGTAAGCCGCCCTGAGTCTTCGGAGAAGGGCGGGATATAAATGGAATTAAAATAAAAATAAATAAATAAATAGTCATGCCGGCCACATGACTATGGAGACGTCCTCGGACAAGCGCTGGCTCTTCGACTTGGAAACGGAGATGAGCACCGGCCCCTAGAGTTGGAAACGACGAGCACGCATGTGCGGGGGAACTTTTACCTTTACCTTTTAACATTTCTTGAATGGTCTTCAAAGGCATTCCTGCCCCTATTCCAACCCCACCTGGTCACTGTGATGCTTTGGACAGCATTTTGCTGATAGAGACAACTATCATAAAAATGATTGTAAATTTGAGTCAGGTCATGCTCTCACCCACTTAACAACTGCAATAACTTATGATCCAGGTTCAGTTGTGGACATTAAGTAAGGACCACTCATACTCACTTTTCTCATTTATGTTGGACAAGTGCAGGAGTAGGCAACTTTGGCTCTTTTATGACCCATGGACTTCAACTCCCAGAATTCCTGAGCCAGCATGACTCAGCATGGAATCCTCTTCCTTTTCCCTCAGCATGGCTGACTCTGGAATTCTGGGAGTTGAAGTCCACAAGTCATAAAAGAGCCAGGATTGCCTACCCCTGGACTAGTGCTTTTCAATCTTGGCAACCTGTAGATATGTGGACTTCAACTCCCAGAATTCATGCTGGCTGGAGAATTCTGAGAGTTGAAGTCTGTCTTAAAGCTGCCAAATGTGAAAAGCGCTGCCTGAGGCCATCAGCAGCCATTACTATTAGAAAGCTCTGTGCCTGAGGACCTTGTGTGCTTCCTAAAAGGAAGCCAATTCTCTCCGTCTACTTAAATTAGGAGTCCTCCAGGTTTTTCTAGTAAGTTTTCAATGCATGTAAATCAAGCCCTGCTCTCCATCTTGGACCCTGGCCCAGTTCTTCTCCATAGTTCTTTTTGTGTGTGTGTGAAATCCCTCCTTTGTTTTAAAATGAATGGAGCTTGTTGTGGAAGCTCATCCTGCCGGAGTCCAATCCCACGTTCAGAAAATGCTCTGGGGTGGTCCCTGCAACAACCGAGAGGAGAGGAAGAGGATGCCTTCTCGTGCTCCTAGATCAAACCGAGATGCTAATTTTGGGTGAATTGTGCTGTGGTTTCATACGTAGCAGATGGTTTCCAATGGGTGGCTCTTCAAAAGCCATGGGGTGCCTGGATATCGATGCAAGCTAAAGAGGGGGGGGACGCCAACTTTCTTACAATACGCCATGCTGTGATCACGAGTATTCTGCTGCTAGCTTTCCTGACTCACTCCACCAACAGCACTCCTAGGAAACCACACTCTCAGTAGAAAGCTCTTTGTGTACCACGAGATCCCGTTCATACACAGCAGCTTCACAAACGCTTTAACATCTTAGCTTCTCCAAGGAGGTGTTCCAAATGATGGGTCATCAGCAGGCACTTAGCACATTTAAACAACGTTATCAAAGACCTGGAAGCCCATCAGAACCTAAGAATGTTTCTCTGATCAGTAGCCATAAGAAAAGCCATTCATCCATCCATCCATCCATCCATCCATTCTTTCATTCATTCATTCATTCATTCACACATTGTATCTCTTGCTGGGCCTCTGAGCAGGCATGGATGCACCTGTGCTTTGGCCTGCTTTTAGCAACTATAAAGGTTGCCATCCTACACATTTTGCTACTGTTGGGTATGGCTCACTACAGTATTACATCAGTCAGTGTTTTGTATTGCACCTTTACAATATCTTGATCTGCGGGAATTCGTAAGTGTGCACTGTGAATTCATTCATTCATTCATTCATTCATTCATTCATTCATTCATTCATAAAGCTGCCCATCTAACTTGACTGGAGCAATCACAACAAGTAAAAATGATGTCCAGTATTGAAACGTAAGTGAAATGGTTCTATAATACCGTTCACTCTTTCAAGGCACAGCAATGACCTTGTTTTTCATTCCTGAATGAAAGTGTGTGTGTGTGTGTGTGTGTGTGTGTGTGTGTGTTTGTGTGTGTGTGTGTGTTTACGTGTGTGTGCAGTATGCACGTTTGTGCACATTATTAGCAATTTAATATTATAGACATAAAAAATCACTAGAAATTACTAAAATGGTGTGACGTATAACATTAATTATTGAAGGGACTTCCGCTGGCGGCGCGGCGCCGAAGACAGCCTCCCCTGGCTGCCCGCGGCTCAGCTGTTTGTTTTTTCGCCCGAAACAGCGCCGATCAGCTGTTCGGGCGAAATTGAAGCCCCCTCCTCGGGAGAAGAGGAGGGGGTGAGGCCCCAGGTAGGGGTAGAGTTCTCCGAGGCCGCCTGAGCTTTGAGCTTGGGCGGCTGAAGGATCGAACTCCCCCGAAGCCTGGGTTGCTCCCAGCTGGCCGTCGTCTCTGCTCCGAACTTCCTGGAGCAGAGCCAGGCGTCTGCGAACCATCCCTGCCTGAAGAAAGGACTATGATTTAAAGGAGCAGGCAGAGCGGTACAAGAGGAAAAGGTGAAGAGATGAAGAGGATTATTTTATTTTACTCTCAAGCTTGATGGACTATGCTTAAAACTTAAAGTGAAAGTGCGTCACAATTGTAAGTAAAAGATGGCGGCTAAACCTCCCCCTAGAACTTTTCGGAGTGCTGGAAATTCTCCGGTGCAACAACAATCATTACTGCAGGCGTTGCATTCTCCTGATGTATTGACATCGAAGGATCTTGAAAAACATACCCAGTTAATTTTGGAGTCAATGGGTGTTAAATTTGCACAGATGGAGGAGAAATTGGAGAAATTGGAGCAGAGAATGGAAGAAAGGATGGAGCAGAAACTTAGAGAGATGAAGGTAGACATTTTGTCCTCAGTGCATAAAGTAGCTAAATGTGTGGAGGTGCTGGATGATCAAGTGGAAGACTTGACTCAAAAGAATGTTATATTAGAAGCAAAAGTATTGGAAATTGAAGATTTAAAAGACAAAATGGATAGCGAACAGAGTTTGGCTCAATTTTACCAGATGCAGTTTGCTGTTAGAATTAGAGGCCTAAAAGAGAATATTAAGGAAGATTTAAAGCAGCTGGTTTCTGAGGCTTTTGAGGGGGTATTGAACCATCCAGCATCTGAAATAAAACAAGGCATGGACAAAGTGTTTCGTGTGAATTCCTGGATTGCTAAGCAGAGAAAGTTGCCTAGAGATGTGGTGGTTTATTTTGTAAAAAGGGAAATTAGAGATGAAGTTATACAAGCTGCCTATGATACTAAAGTTGTGATTGCTGGTCAAGAAGTTTTGGTTCTAAAAGAAATTCCTCCAAAGATTTTAAAGAGAAGGAAGGACTTTATATTTCTTGTGCAAGAGCTCAAGCAAAGAGATATAAGGTTCAGATGGGAGATCCCAGCTGGGTTGAGCTTCATGTATGATGGCAAAAGGTACTGTTTGGGTACTGTGAAGCAAGCGCATGATTTTTACAACAATGTTTTAAAAGCAACCCCATCAACACTTCTGGAAGCTGCAGAGGGATCTGGAGAAGGAGAACATCAAGAGGATGAAGATGGACAGATAGACGAGAAGGGTACAGGAGGAGATCAAGCTGCAACTCTTTTGGATGATCCTAGAGAACAGAGGGTGACGCGTGCTGCCTTAAAACGCTCAAAAAAGATTAAAAAATAAGACCAGTAGAAATCTATGGAACTTCCACAATATACTTATAGTCAAGTGGTAGCTGTGTTTTTAAGAGTTTTGGGATGATATCTATGGTAACAGAATGTTCAATTTGGAATTAATGGACAATTTACTACAGAGGAAGAGGAAGAAAATTTTGTGGGTTAATGCGGGTTAATTTGTGTAAGAACTATCTATTATAGCCTATTTTGGCTAGAGAGGTTAATAGGGATAGGTGCTTGTGATGTGTAAGTGAGAATATGTCTAGGTAATAGTGAATTGTGGAAGAACATAGATGGGAATGATGCTAGTTTTCTTTTATTTTAGTTCTTTATACATATTTAGTATTGTTAAGGATTGGTTTACTCTATATAAGCTAGAGAGTGATGGATTTTAGAGTTTATAATTGTTAGTATATGATTGTTTATGATTGCTTTTTAGATATATACCTTGTATTTTGCTCTGGGAAGTCGGGGGGGGGGAGGGGGGGAGGAGGGGAAGTAGAGGGGTGGGAGGCAGGGGAGGGAGGAGGGGGAGGGAGAGGGGGAGGGGGGGAGATAGGGGGGAGGTAGGGAGGGGAGGAGGGAGGGGGAAGGGGGGTTTTTCAAAGGAAAATTGTATTTTAAAACTTTTCAATAAAAAAAAAAAATAAAAAAAAAAACATTAATTATTGAAGTTTCCTCCCTCCCTCCTCCCTCTCTCCCTTCCTTCCTTTATTCCTTCCTCCCTCCCTTCATCCTCCTTTCCTCCCTCCATTGCTTGCTTGCTTCCCTCCCTCCTTCTTTCTTACTTTCCTTCTTTCTTTCCTACTTCACTCCTCCCTCCCTTCCCTTCTTCCTTCCTTTCTTCCTCCCTCCCTCTCTCTCTCACTTCCTTTCCTCCTCTCTCCCTCCCTTCATCCTCCTTCCCTCCTTTCCTCCCTCCCTCCCTTGCTTGCTTGCTTGCTTCCTTCCTTCCCTCCTTCCCTTCTTTCTTTCCTTATTTTGTTCTTTCCTCCTTCCCTCCTCCCTCCCTTCCCTTCTTCCTTCCTTTCTTCCTCCCTCCCTCCCTCTCTCTCTTCCTTTCCTCCTCTCTCCCTCCCTTCATCCTCCTTCCCTCCCTCCCTCCCATGCTTGCTTCCTTCCTTCCTTCCATCCCTCCTTCTTTCTTTTCTTCTTACTTTCCTCTTTCCCTCCTCCCTCCCTTCCCTTCTTCCTCCCTCCCTTCCCTCCTTCCCTCCTTCCCTTCCTTTCTTTTCTCCCTCCCTGCCTCTCTCCCTTCCTTTCCTCCTCTCTCCCTCCCTTCATCCTCTTTCCCTCCCTCCCTCCCTCCCTTGTTTCCTTCCTTCCTTCCCTCCCTCCCTCCCTCTTTCTTTCTTTCTTTCCTTCCTTCCTTCTTTCTCTTTCCTCCCTCACTCCTCTCTCTCTCCCTTCCTTCCTTTATTCCTTCCTCCCTCCCTTCTTTCCACCTCCCTCCCTTGCTTCCTTCCTTCCCTCCCTCCTTCTTTCTTTTTTTCCTTCTTTCTTTCCTCCTTCCCTCCTCCCACCCTTCCTTCTTCCTTCTTTTCTTTCTCCCTCCCTTCCCTTCTTCCTCCCTCCCTTCCCTCCTTCCCTCCTTCCCTTCCTTTCTTTTCTCCCTCCCTGCCTCTCTCCCTTCCTTTCCTCCTCTCTCCCTCCCTTCATCCTCTTTCCCTCCCTCCATCTCTCCCTTGTTTGCTTCCTTCCTTCCCTCCCTCTCTCCCTCTTTCTTTCTTTCTTTCTTTCCTTCCTTCCTTCCTTCCTTCCTTCTTTCTTTCTTTCCTCCCTCACTCCTCCCTCTCTCCCTTCCTTCCTTTATTCCTTCCTCCCTCCCTTCTTTCCTCCCTCCCTCCCTTGCTTCCCTCCCTCCCTCCTTCTTTCTTTCCTTCTTTCTTTCCTCCTTCCCTCCTCCCTCCCTCCCTCCTTCCTTTCTTTCTCCCTCCCTTCCCTCCTTCCTTCCTCCCTCCCTCTCTCTCTCTCTCTGAGCGTTCTTTTCTTGAGATGATTCTGCAGTTCAGACATTTTTTCTTGGATTTTAAAAAGTCATGTAGCATGCAAAGCAATTCAGTAATAGGTCTGAGAGACTGAAGGATATTCTTTTAAAAAGGGGATATTATGTGGCACCAAAGGAAATGTTTTATTCATATGAATGAGAAATAAACCAAATAACATGCATTGTCATTCTTCAGTCCTGGGCTTCTCCCATTTTTCATAATTCACTGTGATTTGATTTCATTAGACACAATGGGAACTTTAGTAGAAAATATGAATATTGAATGGAGGAGACCCATCTGCTTTACAAAGCATGCTCCAGTCCAGGCTATCTAAAAGATCTAAAACTGGATTGTCATCCTGATGTCTGCTTCAAGGTCAAGGTCAAGGTTCCCCCGCACATGCGTGCTAGTCGTTTCCGACTCTAGGGGCCGGTGCTCATCTCCGTTTCAAAGACGAAGAGCCAGCGCTTGTCCGAGGACGTCTCCATGGTCATGTGGCCGGCATGACTAGACGCCAAAGGCGCACGGAATGCTGTTACCTTCCCACCGTAGTGGTCCCTATTTTTCTACTTGCATTTTTACGTGCTTTCGAACTGCTAGGTTGGCAGAAGCTGGGACGAGTAACAGGCGCTCACTCTGTTACGCGGCACTTGGGATTCGACCCACCAAACTGCCGACCTTCTGATCGACAAACTCAGCGTCCTAACCCACTGAGCCACCGCGTCCCTGCTTATAGCATGCCAAAAAAAGAAAGAAAGAAAGAAAGAAAGGTGAATTTTGATCAGTCATATGATTTTGTCCACAAAATGACCATGAATGATAAGCTTCTTCTCGCTGCTCCAAGGAATAACCCAAAATCTTCATGGAGGAGGAGAACCACCCCACAAACTAAAAAAATAACTCTAATTCAACCTACTATTACATTCCATTTTTCAGTTGCATGAGGTTTTATTGCTGTTCTGCTCTGCTGTTTTCTTTTAATCTGAATTTCAAAATTATTAATAAATGACAATTACTGGCCAACATTAATTGTATTGATATCAGGGAAAGAATTATGAGGCTAAAAGCTAGAAATCTCTCAGTCAAAAAACCCCCACAGTTCCCCACAAATATTCCATTTCATTGTGGAAACATTCCGATTAAATTACTCGTGAGAAGCAGCCCTGAAATTAATATTAATAAGACAATTGATCAGAATGACTAAATCCCATTAATTTTAATACGACGCTGTGAGTCTGAATTCTATCCATGCATTTTAAGGCCAACACATAATGGGAGATAGTACCTTAATACATAAAATAAATAAATAAATCTCGTATAGGTAATCCTTGATTTATGAATGTATGTAAGCCTGGAATTACGGTCATAGATTGTAGCAGTCGTTAAATGGGTCACCAATTGACTGTGACCAATTTTACAAGGTTTTGTGGAACAAACATGTTCAAGAAACTCTACTGCAGTGTTTGTTTCAAGCAATGCTATTGCAGCATTTTGCAGGATGTCTTTTTTTTTTCATTAGCCAGTTTTTCTTTCTAATTCTAATACTGACAATAATTCCAATAATTTTTCAAAGAGCAATCTTAAATGTTAGAGGCAAGAGACAGAAAGAGAAAGAGGGAGGGGGGAAAGAAAGAGAAAGGGAGAGAAGGAGACAGAAAGAGAGAGGGTGAGAAAGAAAAGAGAGAGAGAGAGAGAAAGAAAGAAAGGGAGAGAGTGAAAAAGGTGGAGAGAGAAAGAAAGAGAAAGAGATGGGGTATTTTAATTTTTATTTTATTTTAATTCCATTTATATCCCGCCCTTCTCCGAAGACTCAGGGCGGCTTTACAAGCTTAGCAGTAGCCTTCATTCTATGTATATGCCTGCTTATTAGGGCTTTCACACACACCCCCAAGCAGCATTATTACAAAGTCAGCTTAATTGCCCCCAACAATCTGGGTCCTCATTTTACCTACCTCGGAAGGATGGAAGGCTGAGTCAACCTTGAGCCTGGTGGGACTCGAACCTGCACTAATTGCAGGCAGCTGGTGTTACTTAAGGAGGCATTAGCCCACTGCTCCACCAAGGTAGAGAGAGGAAGAGAGAGGGAGAGAGAAGGGGGGAGAGAAAGAGAGAGCGAGAGAAAAAAGAGAAAGAGGGAGAGAATGAGAGAGACAGTCCTGGTAAATATCTTCCAAACTCAGCAGCAAGTCCCATGCTACTTAATTTGGGCGGGTCATATGACCACCCCCAATTCCCAGGGAGAAATGAGAAGAGGGCTCCAGGAGAAAAAGGGGAACTGAATCATCAGAGCCCCATTTCTGCTTTAACCATGGACTGAAAAATAGCATTGCTCCTTGGTGTACAACATTTCATCAAGGGGCATTCTCTGGCTTTGTTCCACTCCCGAGAGCATCAGTGGAAAGGGCGAAGAAATATAGGGGCATGTAAGCTTGGAATTATAGCTACGGGGACTGTTTTGGAGGTGACAATTCTCTAGGTTACATCTAGATGCAAAAAATGGATTGGTGGTTTTCTTGCAGACATTTCATGACTCAACTAGGTAACATCATCAGTGCTAGAAAGGAGTGAGTTTGCAGGGAGGAGGAGGAGGAGGAGGAGGAGGAGGAGGAGGACTGAAGGGTCCTTGGTGCTGTCTGAGCTTGGTGGTTTCCTTGCAGACATTTCATGACCCAACTAGGTAACATCTTCAGTGCTGATGATGTTCCCTACTTGGGTAATGAAATGTCTGCAAGGAAACCACCAAGCTCAGACAGCACCAAGACCCCACATTTTTTTAATCATTTGTCCCCTCCTTTGTGAACTTTAGAGAGCATGTGCTACAAAGATAAAGGCCTGTCTGCAGGTGCATTGTATACCATTTTGTCCACCCAGGTAAGCTGCTGACTCAGCTTCCATCAGCTAATGAACCTGCTTCAGTGCAGAGCAGTAAGATGAAAACACAAAGCATTTTCAGTCTTTCACACAGTAACACTTCTCCGAGTCCCTGCAGAGTGTCAACTGAGTGCTTCATTAGTCATGACTGAAGTGGTAAAGCTGGTATGACTGTATGCCTTAGGGGAGGCAATTTAAGAAAAGAAACATTTTAAAATCCTTTTCAAAGTTAAAACCCATGGAACTTAACAGAACTCTGCTGATTTTAGCCTGGATCACAGATGAAAAGCATCCTTCTGTATTCGTAGTGATGGGAACAATGCAAACCAACTTGAGAGGGGGAAAGTGGCTTTATTTTGTTGGTTGTTTGTTGTTGTTTTTTCCAAAATACTTTGGGGTGGTGCCTTTCCTCACCTTCTGTGCACTGAGAAACAAATGTGTCGATGTCGGTAGTGGCCACGAGGATTGCAGTTCTGCTGAGGTGTTAAAGGGAAGAGTTGATTCATGTTCACATCTGTCTAAGGTGATGAATTTTTGATGACTTGTCCGCACAATTAGGCTTTCCCCGGCAATGAGCCACAAGCAGGCCTTGAGGATTCGCCTACAATGTGAGCAGGGTGAGCGGTTGAGCAGACCCAGAGTTACCTGGGGCAACGTCGGTTCCTGATGTGAGTCAGTAGAGACCAGGATTAATACGTTTTAACAGAATGACAGAATGACAGAGTTGGAAGGAGCCTTGGAGATCTTCTAGTCCAGACATGTCAAACTCGCGACGTCACGTGAAGTTGCACGATGCATCGGGACTGTTTTGCCATCGACGGCAATGGGGTGGGCAAGGCTTCCGTGTGACGCATCCAGCCCGCGGGCCGACAGTTTAACACCCCTGTTCTAGTCCAGTAACAGATCCCACTTCTCCACCACCCCCCGACACACTCTGTCCCTGCCCTCGCCACGTGTCTTTGGTTTTAATCTTTGTTTTTTTAACTTTTTACATTTTAGCTTAAATGTAATTGTAAGCCACCCAGAGTTACCCTACGGTAAGATGGAGGGCCAATAAATTTTATAAATAAATAAATATAAATAATAAATAATGCCCTGCTCAAGCAGGAGAACTTGTACTGTTTCAGACAAATGGCTGTCCACTCTCTTCTTAAAAGTCTCCAGTGATGAAGCACCCACAACCTCTGAAGGCAGGTCGTTCCACTGATTAATCGTTCTCACTGTCAGGACATTTCTCCTTAGTTCTAAGTTGCTTCTCTCCTTGATTAGTTTCCATCCTATGTTTCTTGCTCTGCCTTCTGGTGCCTTGGAAAATAGTCCTATGTTTCATTAGACCAGACATACCCAATTACTGCATCCGTTCTTCATGTGTTTTAGCCTCCAGCCCCCTAATCATCTTTGATGCTCTGCACTCTTCCCAGAGTCTCAACGTCAACTTTTCACCATCTGGAGAGCAACTTTATTGAGTTGTAGCGATGTAAAACATTATAAATTGTAAGCCTAAAAACTGAAATATAAATTCAGTGCTCTGTCTTTCTCCACTTATCAGAAAATTGAGCCACTTATTTTCAGCAACATGGTAAGAAGAAGCTTCAAGAGCTACAGAGCAGTAGTTCAGGGCTTACTGAGGGCCTAGGGACCATGAATAGCCCACCTTTGGAATAGATAATATAGACAATTGGCCAATGGTATCCTTCACTGAATCTCAAGCATGATGTTTCCTTAGCATCTTGCTTAGTTTTCTTCCACCAGTGTAAGAATACATTGGATTAACCTCTCTATAAAAATATTCCGATCCCAAAGTGCAGATAACATGGAGAGCAAGAAGAGATTGGACAACCATTTGCTTGAAATGATAGGGTTGGACTATAAGACCTCCAAGGTCCCTTCGTATTCTGTTATCAAGGACTAAACTCAAAGCCTCAGAACTATCTCGAGACTGCAGGAAGCATGCAGGGAAGCCACGGAAGAGAGTCGGGTCCTAGTTGGTTCATGAGGGCTACACACATTACAGCTAAACTCCAAACCTGCCTTTTTCCTGTTTCACCCAGAAAAACTGGTTTCTCTGCACACTGCAGAAAGAAAAGTCTGAAGCTCGTTTAATGGGAATTATCAGGCTTTGCACATACAAGTGCAAAGAGCCCCAACTAACTGCATTTTGGGCTGTTTGGACAGCCAACTTGTTCAAACTGAGTTGGGGGAAATGAGAGTTTATTTCTTAGCTCCAGTACATAATTTGTGTCTTATCATTTCTCTCGTAATCTTTATGCACATTTATGCTTATTAAGATCAAAGGAACTCAGGGAACAAAATTACATTACATCCAGCAACATCAAAGCAAAAGTGACTTCAAGATTGCAGCTGATTCCCTTTAACAAGTCCAGCTTTAAATATGGTTTTAATTATCTAACTGTGTACATATCAGCAATATTAAAAAGGGTGGGTGGAATTAAATAAGAGAAAAGGACATTCTCTGGGAGTTCACCCTTCCAACATTATTTCTCTTTATGCCTTTTAATTCTCTGAATAAACAAGCAAACCCAATTTTCTTACCATCGAGGAGTGCCACTCTACTCAAAGGAAATTCTGGCCGCAGAAGGCTTTTCCCTCCATCCTAAATTCCAACATTTCTCAAGAGGTTTGATTTAACTTTAGGTAAGGACTACTATTTAGAACAGATTCCTGAATTTGGGGCATCAAGGTAGAGAAAGGTCTGTCCGCTTTGAAATGTCAACATTTCGTGTTATTCCAAAATTTTTAAAACTCCGGTGTTACTGGAATTGCTGCGACTCGCTTTGTTGAAACAATACAGCTTTTTAAAAAGACCCTTTCGTATATCCTGATTCTTAACTACATTACCATATCTCATTTTGAAGAGTTAGTGTGGGCAATGTCAAACTGCCGGCCTGCAGGCCGGATGCATCACGACGAAACCGCGCCCTCCCCATTGCCAGCAATGGGGAAAAAGTCGCAATACGTCATGCGACGTCACATGACAGGTGTTCTCTAATTTACGTAGCTATCCTGTCTGCAACAGACGTATGCCTCCATCTCTTGCTGGGACAAGATGGTGGACAAAGATGAGTCTTAGCCTGATGAAGCAAAGCTGGTCTTATAGAAGACAATATTTGTTGCTCAGGGTTGAACTGTGGGGTCCTTGCTCCTCCCTGAACTTCATGGTTTTCTTGCAGATGTTTCATTACCAAACCAGGCAACATGATCAGTGCATTAATGGTTACTGAATGCATCCCTTTTCTATAACTGGGTTGGAAGGGAACTTGGAAGTCTTCTAGTTCAACCCCATGCTCAAGCAGGAGAACCTATACTAGGGGTAGGCAACCTTGGCTCTTTTATGACTCGTGGACTTCAAGTCCCAGAATTCCTGAGTCAGCTTGGCTGGCTAAGGAATTCTGGGAGTTGAAGTCCACGAGTCATAAAAGAGCCAAAGTTGCCTACCCCTGACCTATACCATTCTGAATAAATGAATTGTCCAATCTCTTCTTGAAAACCTCCATTGTTGGAGTATCCACAACTTCTGTAGGTAAGCTATTCTACTGATTAATTGTTCTTACTATCAGGACATTTCTCCTTAATTCTAGGTTGGTTCTCTCCTTGATTAGTTTCCATCCTTTGCTTCTTTGTCCTGCCCTCAGGTGTTTTGGACACCAGCTCAAGGGGCTGTAATGCTTCACACTTCCAGTTTTATAGTACCCATTTTCTCTATCCACTTGGAAAATATTCTTTCCCAGTAGGAAAATCATGGCTTTAATAGGCTGTTCTGTTTTACAAATCTCCGCTCCATACTGCGTGGGCTGGCTTTAATTGCTAGATTAGTTGTGTCCTATGGAGGCAGTCTTAAAAATCCTCTGTTTTAGCAAACATTCTTTAGCCTCCTTCCAGTAACTTTATACAGAAGCTGAGCAAAATCCTTTCATTAAAAGTGGGTATAAAATAGCTCTCCATGTTGATCAGCTACTTTAAAACCCAGCATAAACTATATTGGGATTAAGAGACAAATCAGTCCCTTGTGAGCGATCTCTACTTTATGTCAAGGAATTGTTCCACATCTTTCATTGCTATTCCTAGTGAAAGCGGCATCATATTTTGGCTCATTGACCCCCCCATGTGTGAAGGTGTCACCTTACTTTTTGCGGGCAAGGCGCTGGTGCAACACATAAAAATTCAACAGTTGAAACAAATCAAGTGATCAAACTGTTAATTGCATCTAAGGAGAGGGAGATGGTTTAATAGAATCCTGCACAAATCAATGAAATGGACTTGATGTCTCTCAGCTCATGGATTTTGTGACTCCATAATTAGCCATTAGACCCACATCAGCCAATGAGTTCTATTCCACTTAATTAATTAAACAGCCCCTTCTAGCTTCTGGGTCTCTGAGATGATCTACAATCAAACTGTACATTAATTTAAAAATGCTTTGGAAGGGGAAGAAGAAGAAGAAGAAGAAGAAGAAGAAGAAGAAGAAGAAGAAGAAGAAGAAGAAGAAGAAGAAGAAGAAGAAGAAGAAGAAGAAGAAGAAGAAGAAGAAGAAGAAGAAGCATCCTTTTTATGCTCATCTTGTAATGTGTTTGGGTAAAGCTCATTTTAATTTTTTCTAATTGGGGTGTTGCCACCAAGAAGACGCTGCTTTTTAATATATGGCAATAGCAATAGCAATGGCACTTAGACTTACATACCACTTCATAATGCTTTACAGCCCTCTCTAAGGGGTTTACAGAGTCAGCATCTTGCCCCACAACAATGTGGGTTCTCATTTTACCGACCTTAGATGGATGGAAGGCTGAGTCAACCTGAACCCAGTGAGAATCAAACTGCTGGCAGTTGGCAGAGTTTGCCTGCAATACTGCACTCTAACTACTGTGCCACCTTGGCAGCATCACTTCTCTAGATGGTGAGAATTCACCATCAATTCACTCAATGAATTGAAAACCTGATTGTGCTTGTCGGATTGCCTGTAGATGTAGACTTTGTATAGACAAATATAATGAAATATGAAATTTATTTGTACAAAATACAATTGGTTAAAAACCCATGTGATCCAGCCTGGGACTCCTACAGACAGGTCAAGGAAAGTCTCTGTAGTTGGATTAATTCAACAGGTTAAGTTTGATTACTGTTATCCTGGCTAAATTTGGGTGGCTTAGCACTTGGTATGATTCCAAGCTATTTGATTGGTTTACGATAACTTAGAGAAAAGGTTAATTTATCAATCAAGTAAAGAATATTGTACGGGGTTGTCCTGGAGGGGAGGAAGAGGGTCACAAATATCAGGTACCCATACAGACCTGATATAGCATCAATGCAGACACAATTTTTAAGCAGGGAAGATTCTTCTTGTTAGGAAGCAGTCACACAAAAACAGGACAATAGTATCGGCCATTATCTTTTTTTTATTTAAAAAGTTTTACAATACATTTTGACTTTAATCCCCCCCTCCCCCACCCAACCCTCCCTATCCCTCTCCCCCATTCCCTCCTCCCCCCCCCCGACTTCCCAGAGCTAAATACAGGGTATAAAATCAAAAAACAAACATAAGCACCCCTATGTTATCAGCAATAAACTATTAATTCTATCTCCCTCTAGCTCATATAAAATGAATACAAACAATATTAATATTACAAATAAAGTAAAAAAGAAAAAGAGGAAAACAGAAAAAGAGCTTTACTCAGAATAGATTTTCTTAATCCCAGTCCTTATTCATATTAATTTCAAAAAAAGGAAAAAAAACTTTCACCTACTATTTACATTCTCCAACCTTTCTCTAATTTCTAAACAAATTCTCAGTTACGCGCCAAAAGCGCCTATCTCTATTAACCTTAATAATCTCCAACCAAACTAAACTATGATCAAAAATAATTCTTGCATATATCACGCCAAATGTCTCGCAGTTCCAAATCATCCTTGAGTTCAAATAAAAAGAGTAAAAAAAAAGGTTTAAGCAGTCTGTAAGACAACTTGTTAATTAGGAGCTTGCATACCCATTCTTAGTTCAACACATACTTTTAGTCCATAACCCTAATATACTTTTCTAACAAGCAAATAACATCAATCTTAAATTGTGTTAAATATTAAAAAAAACTTTCTTTCTCCTCTATGATAAATTTAATCCATTGACATTCTAATTTAAAAATTTAATCACCAATCTTAACACTCCAAAGCTTTTGGAGCACGTCAGTCATGACCCCCAAAACTTCTTTGGACCGCGCCCCTCCCACAGCTTCACTGTAAGTACACTTTGGAGATTCCATAACTTTCTGCTGGTCTTGCTCTTGCTCTCGTCTCGCTCTTCTTAGGGCGGCATGCGTCATCCTCTGGCCTCCTGCAACATCCGATGAAACTGTATCTTGATCCCCTCCAACACCATTGTCCTCTATCTGTCTATCTGCAACATCTTGAAGCTTTCCCTCGCCGTATCCCTTTACAGCTTCCAAAAATGATAGGGGGGTTGCTTTTAACACATTGCTATAAAAATCACGTGCCTGGGCCACAGTAACCAGACGATGTCTTTTACCTTCATGCGTCACCACCAGTCCAACTGGAATCTCCCATCTAAACTTAATATCACATTTCTTAAGTTCCTGTACAAGAAATGCAAAATCTTTCCTTCTCCTTAAAATCTTCGGAGGAATCTCTTTTAAAACCAAGACTTCTTGCTCAGCCACTACCAATTTAGTATCATAAGCAGCTTGAATGACTTCATCTCTAATTACTCTCTTTGTAAAATAGACCACCACATCTCTGGGTAACTTCCTCTGTCTTGCAATCCATGAATTTACACGAAAAATTTTGTCCATATTTCCCTCAATTTCAGATGCTGGCTGGCCCAATACCCCTTCCAGAGCCTCAGAAATCAGCTGCTTTAAATCTTCTTTACAATTCTCCTTTAAACCCCTGATTCTAATAGCATACTGCATCTGATGATACTGAACAAGGCTCAATTCTCCATCCATTTTATCCCTTATATTTTCATTTTCTAATACCTTTGCTTCTAATATAGAGTTCTTTTGACTGAGATCCTTCACTTTTACATCCAGCTGTTGCACACATTCAGCTACAGATTCAATCATAGACAACATGTCCACCCTCATTGCTCTAAACTTCTCTTCCATCTTCTTCTCCAATTTCTCCATTTTCTCCTCCATTTTCTCCTCCAGCTTTTTCAACTTTTCATCCATCATGTCAGACATCAATTGTGAATGCTTTCCAAGAGCATCTTGTAAATCCTTAAGCGTCAATGCCGGAGGAGGTGCAGGAGGAAGCAAAGCTTGCAATGAGGTCTGTTGCACCAGGGAAGACCCCGCACTCCGAAGAGCTTTAGAAGTTTTAGCCGCCATCTTCCCCCACTTTCACTTATTGCACACTTTCACTTTAAAGCTATAAAATCCATTGAGCTAGAGAGTAAAGATAAGAGTCCACATCACCTTGACCTCCTGTACCGCTCTGCCTGCATCTTGACAATCAAAAGTATTTCCTTTTGGCAGGGGTGGTTGCTAACGCCTGGCTCTGCTCCATAAATCCCAGAGCAGGGGCGCTGCGCAGCTCGGAGCAACCCAGGCTTCGGGGGGGGGCTCAATCCTTCAGCCGCCCAAACTCTCAGGCGGCCCCGGAGAGCTCAACCCCTACCTGGGGCCTCACCCCCTCCTCTTCTCCCGAGGAGGGGGCTTCAAATCCATCTAAACAGCTGATCGGCGCTGTTTACGATGGAAAAACACAGCTGCGGAGCGGGCAGCCCGAAAACGGCTGTCTTCGGTGTCGCGTCGCCACCGGAAGTCAGTATCGGCC
The DNA here is from genome assembly GCF_964194415.1 of Vipera berus. Classification (NCBI taxonomy): domain Eukaryota; kingdom Metazoa; phylum Chordata; class Lepidosauria; order Squamata; family Viperidae; genus Vipera; species Vipera berus. The sequence continues at coordinate 10,733,126 of NC_138208.1, read as the reverse complement.
ATTATCATACAACTGCCTACAATAGGGAAATTTGCAGGTGTTCCATCTTCAGAGCAAGGAAATATCTGGAACCGTTATTCCTGGAAACATTATGATCAGATTATTTAATGTCTTGCTAGTGCTTCAATATCAGTCAGATCTCTTTCCTCCAAAAGCTCTTCTTACTAAAAAATAATAATAATAGAAGTTCATAATCTTTCTGAAAATGTAACTCTGTGACAAGTGGAACAGTGTGAAAGATGAAATGTACTGTATCTTCAAAGGCAATTCAGAATTGCAAATTGATAATTTCACAGTATTATCTTTGACACGCAGTCAGTCTAGGGCACGACGTATGTGATTAGCAGAGTCAAATTAAGGCAAACTGTTGGGTTGACATAAAATTTCATGGCCAATGCTGAGAACATAGGAACAGAAGCCCATTTTAACAAGGAATGTGTTACAAACTCTCTATTGTTTGGGGCAAGAATTTGAAAAAAAAGAGCAAAACAACAGCTCCATGCCCACGTGTTTATTTGGATCAGTGGGAATGGCAATTGACCCAGCCAACTAATCTTCCAAGAAATTGTTTTAGCCTAAGAAAGCCTATCATACTTAATACCATATTACGGCATTCACTAACCATTACAGGAAAAATTTTGTATCTCAGGGTTGAAATGAGGGGTCCTTGATACTCTCTGAGCTTGGTGGTTTTCTTGCAGATGTTTCTTTATCCAAACTAGGTAACAACACCAGTGCTAGTGTGAGATTTAAAAACCCAAAATTTGATACTCACAACTCAAAGACAAGTCTGGTTAACAAAAACAAAGATTTATTGAAAAGAAAATTGAAAATAAGAAAGAAAATAAGAAAGAAAGAAAGCGTTTGCAAACGCGGCCTCTTAGACCCTTCCCAAGTTGGGTTGGGTTCAAAGAGCGTGCTGAGCAAGTTTCAAACTAGGCATTTATACTTTCTTTTCTCGATACATGCCCCCCCCTAAGAAACTTAAGTTAGTCTTTGAAGTCATTTACATTTCTATAAGATCTTCTTTGAACTTTTACATCCAAAAGACTTATTGTAACAACTTCCTTACATCCGTCACTACAGTATCTTGTTTTACTCACCACCTTGAGATGTTCCTATCCTTTTTAAACATTTCAAAAGAACTTTGTTGATTACCATGTGTGAATTCTCTGTCTATTACATTTTATACAATTTATAAAAGAATAACCTTTATTTATTTTCCTTTACTAGTGACTAGCATAGTAATGGATGATGTTACCTAGTTTGGGTCATGAAATGTCAGCAAGAAAACAATCAAGCTCAGAGAATACCAAGGACCATTACCTAAAGTCATCTGTGGCATTAGACAAGACTATACTCTATTGTCTAGACCAGGAACAGGGAACCTTGGCTCTTTTATGACTTGTGGACTTCAATACCCAGAATTCCTGAACCAGCCACGCTGAACCAACCAAGGTTCCCTACCCCTGATCTAAATATACCCATCTCGATGGTTTCCTCGGTAGTTTGATGGTAGGATAATAACAAAACACGTACTAACTCACTCTTCCCCAGTGTGTTTTGATATGCTGGGCTACCTTCCCAGAATTGTTACATTTGTATGGCATTGGGGAATGCTTGGGTTGAGCCAAAGATGAAGCATAAATCTATCACAGGAGCTTCCAAGAGGCACTTCACTTGTCTTGTGTTGGGAAAAGAATGAGAAATTAGGTGGGTCTTCCTTGCCTCCTCAGGACTTCTGTCACAAGGACTAAAGCAGCTGGGGCTGGCTGGGGAATTCTGGGACTTGAAGTCCACAAGTCTTAAAGCAGCCAAGTTTGAGGACCCCTGGATTAAAGTGATACCAGGTTGAGAGTCGCAGAAGTGACTCTCAATCTGAATCCTTCACAGTTTCAGCTCTTCCAAGGAATTGAATCCTTCACAGTTTCAGCTCTTCCAAGGAATTCAACAGAGATCATTAAAACCAAAATGCAGCTTTCTTAGCTCCTGGATAGAGTTTGACATTTCTAGAAGGAGAATGTTATTTCTGTCCTGGTATGTGTTTCTAACGGCTCCAACCGCTACCTACTCACTGCTTTCCTATTGCAGAAATAAGTTTGCCTACAGCCTCAGGAAAGGCCAGACAAGATGTAGATCAGTGGTGTGTGTCTTTTTCTTCTCAGGCATTCACCTGCAAGATAAGAGGTTCAAAGGTTGGCAGGCAGTATTTTCAGAGTTACTGCCATACTTCATCTTCTCTTTGGCTTCAGTTCAGATAACTAGACCTTGAAAACAGGAAAAGATTTTCAATCGGGAAGAGTCAGATTGATAGAACATCAACCAAAATATGCCCAAATTTTCAAAATATACCAGGGGATGCCAAAGGGTGGCAGAACAAGTAAAATTCTTTTATATTTATTGAGATTATGTCTACCACTTCCAAATAACTATAGGAAATCTACATTATTTGGGAAGCTAACTGATTGGTGCTTTTAGAAAACTTAAGTTTGAAGGCCTCACCTTGTAGAACAATAGAGAAACAAAGTTATTCCAAGCCCCACATTCCTTCACTCTTCAGTTCTTCTGGACTAAACCTCATGATGGAAAACATCTGTCTAGCCTAACCTTTTGTTCTTGTAAGATATTTTTGGTGGGGCGTTCCTGAAACTCAGCAGGGGAGAAGATGAAAGCAAGGAACACAAAGGAGCCAGTCAGATTCCATTCCCATACCAAACAACTTCCCACAAGCTGTGTCAACTATCTCTAATCAAAGAAACGGTTCCAAAAATCAACATGGTTAACTTTGAAAGGAGAAAGCACATTCAGCCACCTATAGTTCTTCTGTCTTGGGAACCTCAGCAATGAGCCAAAAAAAATTAGCTTTGTACTGATTGCATCACCAAAAATGTTCTCAAAAGGCAAAACAACCCCACTCGTGTCTGGACAGATATCTTGATACGAATTTCAAATCTCTCAGCCATCCCCATCCTAGCAATGGTTGGAGTCATAATCCCCACAGTGTGGACTTACTAACTGCAGTAATTCTCACACACACACACACACACACACAAACACACACACACACACACAATCTAAATACATCTGAAAGGCACCAAGCTGAAGAAGGACAAGCTACGGTTGGTTCAAAGATGACAATCAACTGTTGTGTGCCTCTTTGCAACTAACCTATAAAATTTAGGAGGCACTCAAACTCATCATCTAGGTTCAGAATAACAGAGTTGCAAGGGACCTTGGAGATCTTTCTCGTCCAACCCCCTGTTTAAGCAGGAGACTCATTACTATTCTGGACAAATGGTTGTCCAATCTCTTCTTGAGAACCTCCAGTCATGGAGCACCCTCAACTTCTGGAGGCAAGTCTTTCCACTGATTGTTTTCAGGAAATTTCTCCTTAGTTTCTAGCTTGCATCTCTCCTTGATTAGTTTCCATCCATCGCTTCTTGTCCTCCCCACCCCTGCCCCTTCAATAGGGGCTTCTGAATAGCAGAATATTGCCAACGCGGGCTCCCAAGTTTGGAAACATTCCTAATCTTGAAGAGGGAAAAGGCTGCCTGAAAAATAGGACATGGTCTTCTTCATCTCTGTAGATCTTCTCAGCCGAAACATTGTCTGATTGATGATTCCCAAGAGGCAACTCTGCTGAGCGTGTCAATTAGGGGTAGGTAGGGTAGATTTATAGAGGCCCTTTTGACAAGTGTTTAATTACACCAGCTCCTCCTTAATTTCACTGTGTCTCATTGACCTACAAACGTGAGCGAGGGAGAGATGGAACCATCTGCAGAGCTGTGGGAATCGTCTCCCTCCCTCTGGGCTCCAGCGAAACACTCCTGAGTGAAGCTGAGGCCTAATCCAATGAGCAGGAGATCAAAGGGAGCCTGCAAATTTCCCTTTATCGCTCTGCTTTTGTTGGGGTCCTTCATTTCCAACACTGCCGGCTAGTTAGAACAGGCTGATCCAAATCCCAGAGTGCTTTTCCTGATTGGCTTTGACAGGGCCAGTCACACCCAATCTGACACAATGAAATCAGAGCTGGTTTATACAATTAAATTGAGTTGCTGTGGCTGTTCCGGGCATCTTGGCGCATGAAGCTTTTAAATGAAATCTGCTCCTTGCATTTTGAATGCCTTGACATGTTTGCTTTTTGTTGTTTTTTACACAACAAGCTATTCATTGGCGGTGGGGGGGGATGTTCAAGTTTTCCTTCCTCCCCCAGGAGTGTGGTAGAAAAAAAGGAATTCATACACAAATTCTCTGTGTTTTGATACTCAAAACTCAGTTTGGGAAATGCTCAGGCTGAGAGTACAGGTAGTCCTTGACTTATGACCACAACTGAGGCCCAAATCTATGTTGTTAAGCGAGACATTTGTAAAGTGGGTTTTGGCCCTTTTTACGACCTTTCTTGCCGCAGTTGTTTAAGTGAATCACTGCAGTTGTTAACTTAGTAACACAGCCGTTCAGAGAATCTGGCTTCCCCCGTTGACTTGGCTTGTCAGAAGGTCATAAAAGGGGATCACGTGACACCCCCCCCCCGGGATGCTGCGACCATCATAAATATGAATCAGTTGCTAAGCATCCAAATTTTGATCACATGATCACAAGGACGCTGCAACCGTCTTAAGTGTGAAAACGGTCATAAGTCACATTTTCCAGGACCGTTGTTACTTTGAATGGTCACTAAATGAAGTCGAGAACTAACTGTAGTGTGATGCCCTTCGAATACTGGGGGGGGGTTCTGTTTTCGTATATGTGTATGTTTCTAACTTATTTTTAACATTGTTCGCTGTTCAGATTCATGTGTCTGAGACGAGCAGCCCTATAAATTTAATAAATAACTAATAACGCAAAGGGTTTGACATCACATTCATGGACGGGTGTTGTGGGACTCCAATCATGCCAGAGGGAATTGGGGTACTTTGTTTGAAATTTTAGCGAGCTTAGTAGGGCCTCATGAGTTTTACACATAAGAATTGTGATTGTGGTACCAGTTACCTGTGAATAAAAGTGTACTCCTGGCAAGAGGTAATTTATTCCAAAACCTCAGAAAGCTTTGTGCTTCAGTGAACCCTGAGAACATCTGAATGAAGAGCAGCAAAGATGATCAGGGGACTGGAGGCTAAAACATTTAAGGAAGGGTTGCTGGAATTGGGTATGTGTAGTTTAATGAAGAGAAGGACGAGGGGGAACATGATAGCAGTGTTCCAATATCTCAGGGGCTGCCACAAAGAAGAGGGAGTCAAGCTATTCTTCAAAGCACCAGAAGGTAGGACTAGAAGCAACGGATCGAAACTAGTCAAGGAGAGAAGCAACCTAGAACTAAGGAGAAACTTCCTGACAGTTAGAACAACTAACCAGTGGAACAACCTGCCTCCAGAAGTGGTGAATGCTCCAACACTGGAAGTTTTTAAGAAGAGACTAGACAGCCATCTGTCTGAAATATTATAGGGTTTCCTGCCTGAGCAGGGGGTTGGACTAGAAGACCTCCAAGATCCCTTCCAACTTCTTCTTCTTCTTCTTCTTCTTCTTCTTATTATTATTATTATTATTATTATTATTATTATTATTATTATTATTATTATTATTATAAAACTTTTATTCATTAAATATGAAACTCAGTCAACTGAACACTCAAGTTGACTGGCACTAATGGTTGACACGGGTTGCTGCCAGCATCCTAGATATCAACCAGGTATCTCCTTAAAATGTAAGATGTTCCGAGTAGTGAAGTTGTTTATTATTATTATTATTATTATTATTATTATTATTATTATTATTATTATTATTATAAGATGAGACATGGTTTCTAAGCCCCTTTTGAATTCTCTTCAGAGATTTTTCAGCTTGCTTCTTAGACTGTATGCAGCTATTGGCAAGGGCTCAGCAGGTGAGAGCGTCTGGCAAAGAGAGTGCCTGACAACCATGGTCTGGGCTCAGAAGCTACCTGGTCTTGGTTAGTGCTCAAATGGAAGAACTTCAGGGATGAATTTTCCTCTTACTTTAAGCTGGGGTGGGATTTTTTGGGTGCTCACTTGCATAGGTTTCAAGCATTTCTCGGTCCTTATATTTTGATTTTCAAAATACTGCCTGCGTTACCTCAAGAAGTAACTCAAGGTGGTGAACATGCACTATACTCCTTCCTTCTCCTATTTTTCCCACAACAACAACCCTGTGAGGTGAATTCGGCTGAGAGATAGAGACTGGCCCAAAGACACCCATCCGGTTTTCATGACTAAGGTCAGACTAGAACTCCCTGACACCTAATGATTGGCCCAAAGACACCCAGCTGACTTTTATGTCTAAGGTCAGACTAGAACTCCCTGACACCTAGTGATTGGCCCAAAGACACCCAGCTGGCTTTTATGCCTAATGTCAGACTAGAACTCCCTGACACCTGGTGATTGGCCCAAAGTCACCCAGCTGGCTTTTATGTCTAAGGTCAGACTAGAACTCCCTGACACCTAATGATTGGCCCAAAGACACCTATCCGGTTTTCATGCCTAATGTCAGACTAGAACTCCCTGACACCTAGTGATTGGCCCAAAGACACCCAGCTGGCTTTTATGCCTAATGTCAGACTAGAACTCCCTGACACCTGGTGATTGGCCCAAAGTCACCCATCCAGCTTTCATGCCTGAGGTGGGACTAGAACTACTAAGGCAAGGATAGATGTTTTATTTTACATAATAAAACCTATAAAAGTGATATGTGAGTGTTTGCTGTACTGTATTGCTACCTACGATAACTATGATAATTAGTTACTAAGACAACTGCTATATTCTATATTATTTCTACTCAGTACAGTACACTCTACCACTATGACCTATAACAATTGCCTATGTACTATTCTCTCTACTATTGTGGTATGCACTTCTTTCAGGAGCCTGTTCTCTCTTACGTTCCCTCTCTCTGAGATTTGATAATGGCCAATATGCAGAGCCCTTGCTCCTTTGTAATGTTGTGCTTTGCCTTGTGGGGTTTCTGTACTTCCCCCCGCCCCCTCTCTCTCTCTTTTGGACTGTCCATTCCTTCCGAAGGAAAAGACAAGGCTGGTCGAAGACCGTAAGAAAGAGATTTTATTTGATCCCGAAGGAAAAACACCTCCTTTCGTTTGCCTGCTGTACTCCGTTGGCTGGTGTCTGCAAAGGTTTAAGACTCTCGTCTCCGCAGTTCTCCCCAATGCCTGTGTCAAGGTTGCAGCCTGATTGTCAACTCTGCTGTGCTAACACTAGGGGGGAAAGGCAGAGAGAAAGAGAACAGCCCAACAGCCTGCCATTTTGCCAAGCACGATGCTTTTCCACAATGCCCCACATAATTAAAAAAAATGCAGCTTAAAATAAGAGAACCTGACCATAAAAGGCAGATTGTTGAAAAGCCATAGTGGACAAGGTAATAAAGACACCACAGAGATGGTGCCAAGTTAGTATCGCAGGGAAGGCTGCACCATAACTATGGCATCACTGCCCAGAACACCCAAACTGCCTTCTCTATTCAGTCTTGGGACTGTATTAGAATGTTGTAGTTGTATAAGAGTTATTTTTATTGTGTTTTAAATATCACTCTAGGAAAAGTAATGGCAGAACATGGGGAGGGTGTGAAAAGGGGCATCAGCCTAGAATCCCTACATAGCCACAAGAAAACCTCCTTTGAATTCCATTGACCCTTTTTTAATAGTTAGCTGAGAGGATTCCTGTTCATAGGCATAAGTAGCAATAAATCAGTTAAAAAAGACCAGTGTGGACCTGGTCTTTTGCGCCTGACAGTCGCATTCTATATTAATTCTATTGCTTCATGTAATTTTCACTGTAGAAGAGACTATTTGTAGATTCTGGATTGAACTGTGGGCTCCTTGGTGCTCTCCGAGCTTGGGTGCTTTCTTGCAGACATTTCATGACCCAACTAAGTAACACCATCAGTGCTAGAAGGGAATGGGGTTTGCAAATCCCATTCCCTTCTAGAAAACAAACTCAGAGAGTAGCAAGGACCCCACAATTGTAAACGTGGCTTCCTTTTTAATATCAGTTCTGGTTGGACCATGTCCCAGTAGTGGTATATGTAATATACCTTTTACTTGAACTGTTTTCACGTGTCTTTCAATGCTGCTTGAGATTGCTTAATTAGGGTGTCTGTATAATGGTCACTGGCTGCCCAGACATGCAGTCTCCAGGACAATCATTGGTTGGCTCTGGGGCGGGAATGGGTTCCTTTAAACCTATTGGCCGCCGCCTAGTGGCCAACCATATAAGTAGCTGAGCAGAAGCCTCTGATTCAGTTCCGTTCCTGTTACTACAATAAAGCAATGTTCCTGTTTGAACCCTCTCGTCTCACCTCCTGCTTCCAAGAAACCCACTACACAACAGTATACATATATATATAAGTCAGTGGGTGCGCTGGTTGGTTTGCTTGTGGCAAGGGGGTGTTTCCAGGAACGTGATCCACTGAGTTTGCAGATCAAAGGGATCCCAAGCAGATCAAGTCTAAGAGAGAACTTCTTGAGTCGAGAACTTCCTTTATTCCGGTGGGAATCAGGGTGTCACACGTGCGGACCCACCATGCAGATTTTCACTTGTGAATCCCAAGGGGAAGCAAGGCAGGGATGTGCTTCCTCTTTTTAAGGCTCTTTTCAGAAAATCCGTGATCATTACAGGAGCACCCAGAGAGCTGGCTGATCCCGAGCCACTGGGAGGTTTATGTGGGTGGCAGAACATGGGTTTTTTCTACAACAACAAAAACAGTCCAAAATAAATTTTAAAAAAGGTGTTAGTTTGGGGCACAACGCCCTTGATTAAGTGGAAATGGGCCCCTGCTGATTTAGAAACGGAATAACAAGAAACCCAGCCTGTTTGCCAGCTCCTGCCTTGGCATTTGGCTGGCTGTTAAAGAAGTTGACGCTCTCAGCATGACTTAATCAGCTCCCAGGCTTGATTCATCTGTTTAAACACATTTCCGTTCGCCGTTCAATAGGGAGAGTTGAATTCGCTGAAGGGATGAATGAAATGTAGGAACCACGGTGAGATCTGGCAAAGACAGGGGCCCTCCGGAGGAGTGACGGGGTTGGGCGGCTTTTGTTGTTGTTGTTGTTGTTTTTGGTTGTCCGAAGAAAGGGAATGTGTTAAGAACAGACGGTGAAAGAACTTGTGAGAAAGTTGTTTCATTTCAAGGGTGTAGAATTGGATTTCTCTTCATACCAGAAACTGATTTGCAATAGACAAGGCTGGGGTTTTGTTTTGGTTTTTTTTTGTGTGTGTGTGGGGTGGTTTTTTTTTGTTTTTGTTTTTTGTTTTTGGTAATGGACGCAAAAAGTTCTTCATGCAACACAACACATGCAATTAATGTTAGCACAGCCCCCTGGGATTCATACTTTTTCAGACTCACAGTGTTGCATCTCCTCTGGTCTCAAATACACACCCGCTTCGCAAAGCCCCAATTCTACTCCGTGTATTCAGTTCGAGCCAAAGAAACCCCCCCATTCCTCACAGTGAAAGGAGTTTTCCTAAATACCCCTGAACTGGAGAGGTGTAAGACAGACTCCCTACCTTTTATTTTATTTTATTTTTTCAGCCGAAAAAGAAAGAATGCAAATGTCACTTCCTTTCCAATGTAACGTGTGGGAAAAGGGGCATTAGAGGATGCAAAAGTTCAGACTGGCACGGAAACAGCTAGGGACATCTCTACTCCAACTTATTTCCATTCCTGAGCCTTCCTACTTCCTTGGTCACTTTCAGACGTTTTTACCTTCTGAATAAATGTTCTTCATTTAATAGATGGCGAACAAAAAGAAGAAATGATATCCATAGTTATAAGGTAGGGATAAAAATACAATGAAATAAAAGCCTGGTCCTGATTGGCTTGATCAACTCAGTTCATATCAGCCTCTGCACATTGTGGCTCCAGCAGAGAACCGAACAACAACAACAAAAAATCAAAAGTTCAGTTTGTCCTTAGGATATCTCTAAGCAGGAAAAACATCACGCTGTCCTCAGTCTGATGCCACCATGTAAAGAATGGGTAAAAGTGGGCAAGTGAAGACTGTGTGAAGCTACCACGCAAGCTATCTATGTCCTTTGCAGTTCAGGAGCTTGATCCTGGTCACCTAATAATATTATGCAGGGCTTTTTTTGTCATAGAACGCTCAGAACGGAGTTCCGGCACCTTTTTTGGATGGAAACTTGTAGGGTAGGCAAGGCAGGTTGTATGACAAGTGTGAGTTCCGGCACCTTTTTCTTTTACAAAAAAAGCACTGATTATCTAACCATCCTTGAATATCCCAGGATTCCATTTTCTGGGCTTCATATATATTATGATGGGCTGCCCTTCATACATTCGTAGTATTTGACAACTTCCTCTTTGATCTGTAACATCTGGCTAATTTAGCCTATGCTCAGAGCATTTTTCTTAATTAGTTTAATTCAGTTAATTGGCTTCATTTGGAAAATTCATTTACATGATTTAATTTTGTCTTCATACAGATGCAGGTAACAGCAACCCTAACAATGAAACTAAAAACCAGTGCTTCCTCCTCCTCCTCCTCCTCCTCCTCCTCCTCTTCCTCCTCCTCCTCCTCCTCCTCCTCCTCCTTTCATGTAAATAGTGTGCACAATGTTGTTGTAGAATGCAATTAAATGAAGAGTTTCGAAAGATTTCTTCCATAAACAAAGCCAGTCTGGGTATTCACTCAAATAAAGGTATTAAATATACTGTATATGTATTATTTTTATATTTTTTACATAGATAGATAGATAGATAGATAGATAGATAGATAGATAGATAGATAGATAGATAGATAGATAGATAGATAGATAGAGGAAGGAAGGAAGGAAGGAAGGAAGGAAGGAAGGAAGGAAGGAAGGAAGGAAGGAAGGAAGGAAGGAAGGAAGGAAGGAAGGAAGGAAGGAAGACAGACAGACAGACAGGAAGATAGATAGATAGATAGATAGATAGATAGATAGATAGATAGATAGATAGATAGATAGATAGATAGATAGATAGATAGATAGATAGATAGATAGATAGATAGATAGATATACAGGGGTGTGTGTGCATGCGTGTGTGTGTGTGTGTGTGTGTGTGTGTGTGTGTGTGTGTGTGTGTGTGTGTGTGTGAATACCCTAGACTGGCTTTGTTTATGGAAGGATTCTTTCAAATCTCTTTATATATACATAAATATGGAAAAATAACTTTCTGCTGAAAAGCAGCCTGCCGTCACAGCAGGTAGCAGAGATGGCAGAATTGGACACAGTAAGTGCTTGGGTAAGAGATCTCCAAAGAACCCAGGTCTATAAACTAAATGGATCTCAGAAAAACATCCAAGGAGGAATCGCTTGCACCTATTGCCAAGAAAACTACACAGTTACACCCACAAAGTCACAAAAAAATTCAGCTCGTCCAAAATGGGTGAGCAAGGTGCGTGTATGCATACTGACGAGCATTTGCGCAGCTTTGTGGTTGTATCTATAAAGAACTGTAAATATGTATTTCCTCAGACAAAGGACAGAGCCAGTTTGGGCTAAGGGTGAAGGTGCTGACCGAGAAACCAAAAGAGTTCTAGTGAGTTCTAGTCCTGCCTTAGGCATGAAAGCCAGCTGGGTGACTTTGGGCCAGTCACGCTCTTGACACAACCCACCTCACAAGGCTGTTGTTGTGGGGTAATTAGGTGGAGGAAGGAATATTGTGTGTGTTTATCCCCTTGAGTTATTTATCAAAATAATAAAGGCAAGATAAAGAAGGAAGGAAGGAAAGAAAAAGGAAGGAAGGAAGGAAGGAAGGAAGGAAGGAAGGAAGGAAGGAAGGAAGGAAGGAAGGAAGGAAGGAAGGAAGGAAAAAGGAAAAGAAAAGAGTCTTCAACATTATCTTTTAGACTGAGACTATCTGCAGAGGAACAGTCTTAATTACACCAAAATGAGATGGTGCCTGGACAGTCGCTGTTATGTGTGCCATTTACGCTGTTTTAGAGACTTTATATTTATCTTACGGGTTCTGAACACAAAGCACAGATTTTTTTGCATTCCTCGAGAAAATGCACAGAGCAACTGATTTTTATCTCCCTTTACCACGTGCTATTTGTCCTCTAGCCCTACAGAGATAATCAATATATACAGTAGCAGAGTCACAGTCAGCCACGTGATTAATTTATCTCTGCTTGTAGCGCATTTGTAAGGAACCTTACCCACAAATACACAATAAGACAAGCCTTCCTAGGTTTCCTGGTTTTTTTTAGCCCAGATGAGATACAGCCTGTCACATCCATCAGAATAAAAAATGGGATGCTGGAAAGTGGTTTAACTCTGAAACTCATTTTATGACAAGGGTGAGACGTCTCAGTCTCAGCTTCCCTTACAACAACTCGGTGGCTCTGCTGATTTCCTTGGTGCAAATGACTCTAAACTCTGAAAAAAGGAAAAAGCAATTTTTTCCCCGAGCCAAAATCTTATAAATTGGCTTCTGCGACATACTCAATCCAGAGAGTTAGATCATTAAGCAGCTTGGCACGCTTGGACAATTGCTATTAGCGGTACACTGAATATATCATTACTGTATTTTAGTCCAGCTATACATTTATGATCAGTTACCATTAAGCACAAATTTTCCCAGTTCTGTTTTGCTTAATTGCCTTTTTTCCTGCTGCTGCTGCTTACAAAGATGGTACTGGACTTCTAAGACCATAATTCAGGGTACTGGCAGAGTAGCTACCTTCAAGGCCACTTCTCCACAACTCTTTGCAGGTGCCATCTCTCAGTTTGTTCTGATTTAGCTAAAATTGCAGCAAAGGTGGCATTTTCTTATAAATCACTGCAACTGGGGAACTCAATAGCAGTCTTTGTGGGAAAAGATGCTTTAATTGTGTGTTTCTGTCTCACTCTGTGTGTGTGTGTATTTGTGGAGGAGAGAGAGAGAGAGATGATAGATAGATAGATAGATAGATAGATAGATAGATAGATAGATAGATAGATAGATAGATAGATAGATAGATAGATAGATAGATAGATGATAGATAGATAGACAGACATAGATAGATAGAAAGATAGATAGATAGATAGATAGATAGATAGATAGATAGATAGATAGATAGATAGATAGATAGATAGACAGACAGAGATAGATAGATAGATAGATAGATAGATAGATAGATAGATAGATAGATAGATAGATATAGATAATAGATAGATAGGCAGACAGAGATAGATAGATAGATAGATAGATAGATAGATAGATAGATAGATAGATAGATAGATAGATAGATGATAGACAGACAGACAGACAGACAGACAGACAGACAGAAACATTGACTCAAAGAGACAATACACCTAAAATAATAACTTCCTCTTGACTATTTTACCATACCTTACAATAAAGGATGTGCCATTATTGGTAGAGTATTTTATTCATTGCCTATACATGGTGCTAAGTTGTTCCTTGATAGTAAAAGACAGTTTCCAAGATGTCAGTTGCCTTGGTGCTAAACTGGTATCTTGCCGCAATCCTGGATCAAGGATCCTTCAGTGATCTTTGTGCTTGGTTGTATCCCATCCTTTGTATTTCCTCATTAGAGGAACGATAAAAAGGTAAGACCTGTGGCCAGCTTTAGTCTCAGATCTGCTCTGAGGAAGCTGGCGGTGCAGAGAGCAACATTTCCACAGATATCCACTGTCTTCCACAGAATTCCCCAGGGTTGGTTTTGACACTCAATAAACAACCGTTGAAACCTACAGTGTAAAACTGTGAATATTGTGGACTGAGAAAGTCTCCTTGGTGTGCAAACAAGGAGACTCAAAACCATCCATTTCGTGGTCTTCTTTGAAGCCTCGCCCCCATTTTAATCTTTTTAAATTAAATGAAAGTGGGTTAATTAAATTTGTAAATTAAATTAAGGTAGGTCTACGATTACTTGACCATTGAATGCCATCTACATTTTTGTGACACACACATACTCTGTATAACAATATAATTTTGGTCTTTTGAAATTGGGACCTGTAATAAGACGCAAAAGTTTTGGCAAAGAATTCGGACATGGCTAGAGGAAATATTAGGACGGAGAGTCGAATGTAGACCAGAATTTTTCCTGCTTGGCATAACAAAAGAGAAACATAGCAAAGAAGAGTTATATTTAATAATACATATCATCACAGCAGTGAGAATGACGTTCGCCCAGAAATGGAAAAATAATGAAATACCGGAAGAGAGTGAAGTGATAAGTAAAATTTGGGTGTGCACAGAAATGGACAAGTTAACTTTGGAAATTAAAAATAAAGACCAGTCAGATTACTACAAAATTTGGAATAAGTTTTACTCATGGTGGGAACAGAAAGGAAGGTCACAACAGAAACACACAGGATGCTGATTTCACATATTACTAGAATAAGGTGGTTGATAAGATTGAATATTCTATAACTGTATATAAATGATATGTACATAAAGTGTATATATGTATATAAAACACAAAAATGATGTAATGACAAGAAGGATTGTCAGACCGTTAACACCTTGTCCAAAGTTTTAAATAATAAAATTTGTTAAAAAAAATAAAAAAAAGAAATTGCGACCAATGCTTTTTTTAAATTACATTCACCAGAAACAGATCTCCCATCCACAAGTAAGACTTAAATAGTATAAAATCCTAGGTATTCCTGTTTCTTGAACTATGTTCATCCACGTTCTTAATATCAGAGAGCAATGCTTTTGCCATGAGACACAATTGCCCATTTTTTTAGTTCTAAATGCTGCACGAGTATTAATTTAAAAGCATCCAAATCCTGTTTTTGAATTAAAACAAATCACACTTTTGACTAGATTAGATGGCTTGCCTGATCCAATGGTTTTTTAAAATAACTTGTGCAAAAATAAATAATTCATTTGCCATGTGCCAAGTCAAGTTAAATAATAAGGGAAATAGAAATGTCTGAGACTTTTATATATATAAAGATCAGTCATTTTAATTGCTGGAATTCTTCCAAATAATAATTAAGACAGATGACTGCATTTAGTTTTAATTATTAATCTTTTGCAACAGAACACCATAATTACATTTTAAAAAAAACAAGACTAGTAGCAATTCTTCTTGAATTTAAAACATCCCAGTGATTCAAATCTATCTGGGCAAATATGGCATCCAGTAGATTCTTGTAGACATTTTTGCAGCTTTTTATCACTGTTGATGAAGGTCGCTGAAGATTGATCAAAACTGATTTCTAGGGTTATTCATCATGGCCTCACTTAAATGCATTAACCAAGCCCTTAAGTCAGATGGAAATCATGGAAGCAGGAAGTCACCTCACAGCTGAGTGGTCAATCCTGTTACTCTCCTTACAGTTTTATTGTGAGACAATTTAAGAACAATTGCTTGCTTCTTCTCCTGTCCTCAGGTGCTCAGGAGAATAGATTCACCCTGTCTTCTTTGTGACAACCCCTCAAATAAAGTTCACCAAACGTGTGTTGAAAAAGACAGGTCTACCATTCTCCCAGACAATTGTTAAACCCATGAATACTGGTATATGATGTTGATATATTGCCTGAACAGTGTTTTCCAATGTATTTGTAAAAGCAGGGGTCTTCAAACTTGGCCCTTTTATGACTTGTGGACTTCAAATCTCAGAATTCAGAATTCTGGGAGTTGAAGTCCACAAGTCATAAAAGGGCCAAGTTTGAAGATCCCTGTTGTAAAGCATTTACATGACCAGGCACCTCTGAAAATTGCTTGCCAAGAAAACTGCAGGATAGAATCAAGACCACGCAAAGTGTTAGTACCGCTTTATAAGGCCTTGGTGAGATCACACTTGGAATAATTTTGGTCACCCCCAATATAAAAAAGAAGTTGAGACTGTCGAAAGAGTGCAGAGAAGAGCAACAAAGATGATTATGGGACTGGAGACTAAAACAAATAAAGAATTGGATATGTCTGGTCTAGAGAAAAGAAGTATTAGGAGTGACATGATAGCAGTCTTCCAATATTTGAGAGGCTGCCACAGAGAAGAAGTGGTCAACCTATTCTCCAAAGCACCTGAAGACAGGACGAGAATGGATGGATGGAAAGAGAGAGAAGCAACCTAGAACTACGGAGAAATTTCCTGACTGTTAGAACAATTAATCAGTGGAACAACCTGCCTCCAAAAGTTATGGGTGCTCTATCACTGGAGGTATTTAAGAAGAGATTGGACAACCGTTTGTCTGAAATGGTATAGATTTTCCTGCCTGAACACAAGAGTTGGACTAAATCTCCAAGGTCCCTTCCAAGTCTGTTGTTCTGACTTGCCTTGGCAGTCTCTAAGAATTGGACACAACTGAACAGAAGAAAAAAATAGTTGTGACATTATATATTTGATTTTCTATCCCTGTTGAAGCATCTCTACATTTATCTATTAATGTAATGCATTTACAGTTTGCTAAGTGATCTCACTTCTTTTGGAGTTTTTAGATAAATAAAGAATAATGTTCTCTGAAAGCTTTATGGGTCACTTTTTGCTTAGTTAATGGGGCCTGATTTTGTCCATGTAGCTATTAGTACTAACATTACTTTTTGTTTTCTAAATGCAGAAGCTATCATTTTAAGGAATTCATATTGTCTGTATTTCACGAAGACATTAAATTGATATTAACGTCTTCACCATCCAATGGTAATAACTTTATACATTATATTTCGTACTGCATCCTTTTCAGGATTCCCAGCACTTTTGTTTCTTGTCCCCAATTTAAAGTCTTCTTTTTTATCTTTTAATCTTTGCTTTAGGTAGATAATTGCTTCATATATTTTACACAGATCATTTGTAAATTCGCTAAGCTGTACCAGAATTGAATAAAGTTACAAAACATTACTCCAACAAAGATTAACCCTAGACTCCTTGCTGATTTTGCTCAGTTATATCCAAAGCCTCTTTATGTAGTGAAATTATTGTATTCGTGATTACAGCTACAAGGTTAAGAGATGCTAAATTATTCAAATGTGCCTTGGTAGCAAAACAAAGTAAATACGATAGATTAAAAGAAAGATAACAGATTCATGATTCATTGTTCTGATATTAGAAAATATGTACTGAATCCTTCTAGAACAAATGCTAATCTTCAGAAAGAGGGATGCCTTTTGGGACAATCTGTGGTAGATTTTGGTCATTTGATGCACTAAATACGGATTCAATAATATTGTTAATTTTCCACTGATTGTATGAAAGAGTGGTTGTCTCCAGTTGAGAAAGTTATGTATTTGAGCTATTTTTATATATGTATTTGGTATGTCTCTATCTTTAACAAAACTTCAAGAATTATTTATGCTACACCACAAATCATATCATGTATCTCCAATGGGACTGCATGAAGCAACCATTTATACAGCTGCATGCTAATATCACCAAAAGTCCTTCAATAAAGCTATATAAGTCACTGCAAATGCTATGTCATTTGTCCTAAAGTAAGAGAGATGGTTTGACTAAATCTAAATAGAGTCAGGGGCATTTGTCCACCCTACTTCCATGCCTTTGCCACTTTTAGGGATGATGGATTTAGCCTAGTCTCACACATTCCTCCCTTTGGAATCGAGTTAAACAGGAGATGTCACAAAATGGGGCTCACTCATCTCCCACTATTACAGGTTTTTGTATGTATTCTTGCCAATGGGTTTCCTGTCCGGTTGGCATGGAGGCACAATACTTCTGGAAGACAAATTTAACACATAGAAATAACACTTTGGGGGCTTCCGGTGGCTCCGAGGCGCCGGAGACAGCCTTCCCGGGCTGCCCGCCGCCCAGCTGTGTGATTTTTCGCCCGAAACAGCGCCGATCAGCTGTTTGGGCGAATTTGAAGCCCCCTCCTCGGGAGAAGAGGAGGGGGTGAGCCCCCAGGTAGGGGTTGAGTTCTCCGGGGCCGCCTGAGCTTGGAGCTTGGGCGGCTGAAGGATTGAACTCCCCCGTAGCCTGGGCTGCTCCCAGCTGGCTAGCGTCTCTGCTTCGGAATGGAGCAGAGCCAGGCGTCTGCGACCATCCCTGCTTGAAGGAGAGACTATGAAAGGAAAAGAGCAGGCAGAGCAGTACAAGAGGGAAAGATGAAGAGATGAAGAGGATTATTTTATTTTACTCTCGAGCTTGATGGACTTTGCTTAAAACTTAAAGTGAAAGTGCGACACAATTGTAAGTAAAAGATGGCGTCTAAACCTCCCCCTAGAACTTTTCGGAGTGCTGGAAATTCTCCAGTGCAACAACAATCACTACTGCAGGCGTTGCATTCTCCAGATGTAGTGACATCGAAGGATCTTGAAAAACATACCCAGTTAATTTTGGAGTCAATGGGTGTTAAATTTGCACAGATGGAGGAGAAATTGGAGAAATTGGAGCAGAGAATGGAAGAAAGGATGGAACAGAAACTTAGAGAGATAAAGGTAGACATTTTGTCCTCAGTGCATAAAGTAGCTAAATGTGTGGAGGTGCTGGATGACAAAGTGGAAGAACTGACTCAAAAGAATGCTATATTAGAAGCAAAAGTATTGGAAATTGAAGATTTAAAAGACAAAATGGATAGCGAACTGAGTTTGGCTCAATTTTATCAGATGCAGTTTGCTGTTAGAATTAGAGGCCTAAAAGAGAATATTAAGGAAGATTTAAAGCAGCTGGTTTCTGAGGCTTTTGAGGTGGTATTGAACCATCCAGCATCTGAAATAAAACAAGGCATGGACAAAGTGTTTCGTGTGAACTCGTGGATTGCTAAACAGAGAAAGTTGCCTAGAGACGTGGTGGTTTATTTTGTAAAAAGGGAAATTAGAGATGAAGTTATACAAGCTGCCTATGATACTAAAGTTGTGATTGCTGGTCAAGAAGTTTTGGTTCTAAAAGAAATTCCTCCAAAGATTTTAAAGAGAAGGAAGGACTTTATATTTCTTGTGCAAGAGCTCAAGCAAAGGGATATAAGGTTCAGATGGGAGATCCCAGCTGGGTTGAGCTTCTTGTATGAAGGCAAAAGGTACTGTTTGGGTACTGTGAAGCAAGCGCATGATTTTTACAACAATGTCTTAAAAGTAACCCCATCAACACTTTTGGAAGCTGCAGAGGGATCTGGAGAAGGAGAACATCAAGAGGATGAAGATGGACAGATAGACGAGAATGGTACAGGAGGAGATCAAGATGCAACTCTTTTGGATGATCCTAGAGAACAGAGGGTGACGCGTGCTGCCTTAAAACGCTTAAAAAAGAAAAGAAAATAGGTCTAGTAGAAATCTATGGAACTTCCACAACATACTGATAGTCAAGTGGTAGTTGTGTTTTTAAGAGTTTTGGGATGATATGTATGGTAACAGAATCTTTAATTTGGAATTAATGGACAATTTATTACAGAGGAAGAGGAAGAAAGTTTTGTGGGTTAATGTGGGTTAATTTGTGTAAGAACTATCTATTATAGCCTATTTTGGCTAGAGAGGTTAATAGGGATAGGTGTTTGTGATGTGTAAATGAGAATATGTTTAGGAAATAGTGAATTGTGGAAGAACATAGATGGGAATGACGCTAGTTTTCTTTTATTTTAGTTCTTTATACACATTTAGTATTATTAAGGATTGGTTTACTCTATATAAGCTAGAGAGTGATGGATTTTAGAATTTATAATTGTTAGTATATGATTGTTTATGATTGCTTTTTAGATATATACCTTGTATTTTGCTCTGGGAAGTCGGGGGGGGGGGAGGGGGGGAGGAGGGGAAGTAGGGGGGGGGAGGCAGGGGAGGGAGGAGGGAGAGGGGGAGGGGGGGGATAGGGGGGAGGTAGGGAGGGGAGGAGGGAGGGGGAAGGGGGGGGGTTTAAAGGAAAACTGTATTTTAAAACTTTTCAATAAAAAAAAAAAAAAAAAAAAAGAAATAACACTTTGGGAAAACAGATTTGATGCATGGAAACATTGAGGAGATTAATGTAAAGGCAACTTATTCAAACAGAAAAAAATGAACAATTTTCCTTCCCCCAGGATTCCAAATCAGGTAACCAAGATACAGTATGAACCAAAACCAGTTCCATCCCTTTGGTTCAGGGGTCTTCAAACCTGGCCCTTTTATGACTTGTGGACTTCAATTCCCAGAATTCCTAAGACAGCATGCCTGGCTGAGGAATTCTCAGAGTTGAAGTCCACAAGTCATAAAAGGGCCAAGTTTGAAGACCCCTGCTCTGGATCTTGGGAAATGTGAGAGGCTGCAGTTTTGAGCTTGGCTAGTCTTGCTTCAGTGTAATTGTCATTGTTGGTTAGGTTAAAACAACAAGGTTAGGTTAAACAACAAAGACTGTGAAAGGATGCACAATGTTGACAAGCCCTTAATAGTGCATAATCAATAGCCACACAATTTTGAATGGCTGCAGTCCTGGTGCTCAGCAAATCGAGATGACAGTCACATTCATGCAATCGGAGTCCTTTTTCACACCCGTTCAAATTTCAAAAATTAGCCTCTGTGATAGTTGATGGAGCCATGGCTTGCTGTTAAAAAAAACAACAACCCTCAATATATTCTTTTTTTTCTCTGTGCATGTGTGAGAGGAAAAGAAGAAAACAAACATAAAAAGTTGCAAATGGATGAGCGAAGCTAGCTGTGGAGGGATGAAGGCTTATATGAGAGTGGGACAGTCTGTGTCAGATTACCTTACATTGCATTAGCAGCAACATCTATAAAAAAATAAAACCTCTGCATGAAGATGATGCACATGGAGTTGTCCTCACACTTTACAATGTCTTAGGTAAAAATAAGTCACACTTGAATTTTCGTGTCATCAAGCATGTGTTATTTTCTCCCACCTTCCACAAATGCCACAGAGGTTATAGGGTTTTGTTGTTGGGGTACATTTAATTGGTTTTTTTAAACAAAAAACCCCAATCTTCTCTTTTTAATAATGTCACTCTCCCTCAGGATCCTTAACCTCCTTCATTTACCATGGACATGAGACTATGTAGATAAAAACAATTTTAGTTTTACAAATATACTCTTCTTCTCTTTTTCTTTCTCCTTGTCCTACTCCTATTCCTACTCTTACTCCTTCTTCTCCTTCTCCTTCTCCTTCCCTCTCTCCCTCTCTGTTGTGTATTAGGTTTTGGGAAAAAGCTATTCACATGTTTGAACTCTAACAGTTCTGGCGGGAGTTTAGTGGCGGGATTGTTAGGTTCAATCTGATTGGCTGTACAAAAGTATATAAGCTTGCTTGTATGCCCTAACCCCTCAGTACAGATAATGACTGCTAATAAAACATTAGTTTGTTTGTACTCATCTGCCTGGCATCTTCTCTACGCGTCAGAACCTAATACTTAACAGTGGCGACGAAGGTGGGATACTGCTTTGCCTGAGAGCTGAAGTCATGAAGGGACGGCTTCACATGCTGGAGGAAACAGGCATCTTTTCCCCCCCTCTCTATTGGCCAGCTAGTTCAGCATGCTAGCGGCCTCGTGCTCAGAACAACCCATCTGAGTTGGCAGAGCAGGATCCGGTTCAGAAGAAGGAAGATGCCAAAAGTTGGCCAGCTTTGCGAATTCGACACCTGCCACCCCGAACAGTGGCCATCGCACCTCGGATAAATAGAAAATTAGTTGTGGGCGAACCAGATCACAGAGGACAGCTTGAAAGCGGCAACACTACTCTGCATAAACGGGCCTGCAACATTTGACCTGGCCGAAAGCTTATTCGCCCCAACACCCATTGAAACCATCTCATTCACCAATCTTAAACAAAAGCTGAATGTTGGAGATGGCCTGGCAGTTCCACTTTGATCAACGAGTGCAACGCCCTGGGGAAACTGCATCAGAATTCATCACGGCCCTACGCCAGGCTGCTAGACTCTGTAGGTTTTCCAACTTAGATGAGCGTCTGAGAGACCGGCTCGTTTGTGGCCTGAGAGACAAGGCATTGCAACAAACACTGTTCGCTAGGCCCAACCTAACCCTCCAGGACACGCAAGAAGAAATCATGGCCGACGAGGCAGCCGGTGGCACGGTCCAGGTGGTTCAGACATCCAAACCCAGTAAGCCGGAAGAAACAATACACCACAAGGGCGTTTCTTACAATGAAAACACAGTTGAAGAGGAAACAGAAGTGGACAAGATTCAGAAAAAGACAGAGCCACGAGAATAAGGACGCGAGCACAGAGAGAGCAACCAGAAGGCTGTTTTCTTCTCAAGGTGTGGGGGTTGTGGTGGCAACCATGCAAGAATGAACTGCAAGTTCCGGTCGGCCACGTGTCGGGCCTGCGGTCGATCGGGGCTCATCGCGACAGTTTGCCGAAGTCGTTTCAGAGACAGCTAACACAAACTACAACTGGGAAACTCGCCAAGGAAAGGTACCTGGGCTCATAGCCCGACCAGTGTAGGGTTTTGTGAAAGCCAAAGGGCTATTTGCCAAACTGGGGCCCACCGCCCCTTAAAACCTAAGTTAAAACTTGAAATTCATCTTCAAGGCATTCCTTGTAAGATGGAGATAGATTCTGGGTCTGCGGTTTCGACGTATTCATACGATACTTTTAAATTTGTTTGCGGCTGCAGTAGGCAGTGGGCTAAATTGAGACCCTCTAGCTTTGTGTTAACTGATTTTCAAAATGCCCAGGTCAAATCTCAGGGGGAGGCTACGCTATCTGTTAAATTCAAAAAGTTTCAGGGGCACCTGGATGTTGTTGTGGTCGAAGGCCAAAAGACTAGCCTAATAGGATTAGACTGGTTTGATGCATTAGGAATAGCAATCACTGGCATAAACCATACTCAGGAGGTTACCATCGAATCTGTGTGTGAAGAATTCACAGATGTATTCGATTCCAAGCTTGGAAGATACACTGGGCCCCTATCTCATTTAAGTTGGCCCCTGTCTATCAGAGTAAAACCCAGGAGAGTCCCGTTCACACTAAAACATAAGATTGAAGCCGAGTTGGATAAATTAGTAGAACAGGGGGTGCTGCAGCCCGTCGAGGGGGGGAATGGGAGACCCCTATAGTCACCCCACTCAAATCGAACCGAGGAATTCGTATCTGCGCTAATTACAAGTGTACCCTGAATAAAGCCCTTAATCAGCATGCTTACCTGGTACCCATGATCAGCCATGTGCTTGCTTCCCTGCAAGGTGGCGCCATTTTTGCGAAGCTCGACCTTATGCAGGCGTACCAGCAGCTGCCTGTTAGCGAGGCTACAGCGGCTGTGCAGACCATAGTAACACACAAGGGAGCATTCAAAGTCAACAGGCTACAGTTCTGCATGAGTGTGGCACTTGGGATTTTTCAAGAGGTAATGGAACGTACTTTAAAGGGCATTCCGGGCGTCTGCCCATATTTTGACGATGTTTTAATTGCGGGGGAAACTGAGGAAATCTTAGCAAATAGACTCAGAGCTGTGTTGAACAGATTTCGTTCTACAGGACTCAAGCTGAAAAGAGACAAATGTAAAATTGGGGTCACTTCTACAGAGTTTTTAGGATTCAGAATTGATGCCAGTGGAATTCACCCTGCAGAGTCAAAAGTCAAGGCAATTAAATTGGCCCCCAGCCCTAAAAATAAGGCAGAGCTTCAGGCATTTTTAGGGTTATTAAAATTTTACCACTCATTTTTGCCTAACAAGGCTGAAATAGCTGAGCCACTTCACAGGCTGCTGGATAAAAAAAGTTACATGGAAGTGGACCACTTTACATGAGAAGAGTTTTCAAAAAATTAAAAGCCTTTTATCTGACAAATCCACTGTCACCCACTATATCGAATCCAAGCCTGTCTGCATCGCTTCTGATGCTTCCCCTTATGGAGTAGGAGCTGTTTTAAGCCATCTGGGAAGGAATGGGGAACAAGTCCCCATCACTTATTACTCAAGAACCCTATCAAAGGCTGAAAGGAATTACTCTCAGATAGACAAGGAAGCTTTGGCTATTGTTGCTGGGGTCAAAAAATTCCATGATTACCTGTATGGTAGGAATTTCACTGTGTTTACTGACCATAAGCCTCTCTTAGGTTTATTCACAACTGACAAGCAAACCCCTCATATAGTCTCACCAAGGATGCTTAGATGGTCCATATTCTTATCTGCCTATAGCTTTAAAATAACTCACAAACCTGGGAAAGAAATGGGCCATGCGGATGGCCTAAGTAGGCTTCCCTTACAATCTATTGATCCAGATCCAGCCCCTGCTGCCCAAATACTGTCCATTCAAGAGTTACCAGAATTTCCCCTTCACGCAGGGGACATAGCAGCTGAAACTGCTTCAGATAAGATTCTGAGCAGAGTTCTATCATGGGTTTTCACAGGGTGGCAAGACAAAAGTCCGGGTCCTGAATTCCAAGCTTATTTTTTAAGAAGGCATGAGTTATCAGCCCACAAAGGGTGTTTACTATGGGGAAATAGGGTTATCATACCATCTGTCTTAAGAGATAGGATACTACATTCTCTACATGAGGGACACCCTGGCATAGTGCACATGAAAGTGTTAGCCAGGAGCTACTTGTGGTGGCCTGGGTTAGACAAGGCTGTTGAAGAGCAGGTACATGGGTGTTATATTTGTCAAAGGTCTAGAACTGAGATGCCTCAGGCACCTGTTCACAGATGGGAGCCAACACACACGCCCTGGTCCAGGGTCCATATAGATTACGCTGGCCCATTTCTAATTGTTGTTGATAGTCATTCAAAATGGCTGGAAGTTGTTCCAGTCTGTAGCATGACCTCGGCCAAAACAATCCAGGTACTCAGGAAACTTTTTGCCACTCATGGGCTTCCTGATGTCATAGTTTCTGATAATGGGACTCAATTTACCGCTGCTGAATTTCAGGCCTTCCTGAGAGCAAACATGATTAGACATGCCACATCTGCACCCTTCCACCCGTCGTCCAACGGTCAAGCAGAACGGACGGTAAGAACAACCAAAGACTCACTAAAGCACATCATCACAGGTGACTGGCATCACAGGCTCGCAGACTTTTTACTTTGCTAGCACTCCACACCTTGTACTTCAATGGAGAAAAGCCCTGCGGAGTTGCGCTGGGGCAAACGCCTCATCACCAAACTGGACAGACTGCACCCTGACAGAGTGGCATCCGATGCTGCTCAACCCAAGCCCCCAAGGGGACTACAACCAGGTGACATGGTCTGGGCCAGGAATTATGGACCGGGACACTTGTGGGTTCCGGGGAAGTTGGTTGACAAAACTGGGCCCCTATCTTACACAGTAGGGGTGGAGGGAGGGCGTCTAGTGAAATGGCACATAGATCAATTAAGGAAACGATTTCCAGAACTGTCACTAAGCATAAGTGACAATCCCTCCCATAGCTCTCAAGCTGACACACAGGTTAGCTCCTATTCACCCTACCAGCAATTTCAGCATTCAGTTGAGTTCCAGTCTGAGGAGGATCCAGAGGAGACAGAGGTGCAAAAGGAACCCCTGCAACAAGTGGATCAACCCATCATCACAGACCACTGTGCTGATCCTGTTTCAGGATCTGACTCTGGGGTGGGCCTACCGGACACGGCCAGCCAGAGAAATTCTTCGGAGTCTCCAACTGAGAGGGACACTGGTTCACGGGGCATGCCAAAAGAGTTGGTACACTACAAGGTGAGGGAACCACAGAGACATTCCTCACACCCTCATAGGCCACCTGCCTATCTTAATGATTATGTGGTCAATTAGACAAAGAAGTATGTAAAGAATTCTAGTTGGAAAGACATGTCTTTTGTTTTTTGGATTTTGTTAATGTATCTGTATATTTCATTTTGTAAGGGAACTTACAGGAGAAGTCTACTCATAGACTCATACGGGGTCATTCTGTACCACTTGTCAGTACAGAGATACTGGCAGAGCAGCAGAACAGTCTGTTTATGATCGTACGGGAAGCAACCCATAAGTACACGTCCGAGAAGGTCGCGTTGACAAACTTCTACCTTGAGTGGGGTCAATCACTCAGAATTAATGTTGGTGGTTGGGAGTGAGTTTTATAATCTTGAGAAAGGATTATAGAAGAATATAACCTTGAATGGGGCAATCATTCACTGTATAAAAGTTAAGTGTAAGATGCCAAGTTGGAGTGTTATAAAGTATACAGTCTGATCCTTGATAGGGGAAAGGGGTGTTGTGTATTAGGTTTTGGGAAACAGCTATTCACATTTGAACTCTATCAGTTCTGGCGGGAGTTTTAGTGGCAGGATTGTTAGGTTCAATCTGATTGGCTGTACGAAAGTATATAAGCTAGCTTGTATGCCCTAACCCCTCAGTACAGATAATGACTGCTAATAAAACATTAGTTTGTTTGTACTCATCTGCCTGGCGTCTTTTCTACACGTTGGAACCCAATACTTAACACTCTCCTTCTCCTCTTCTCCTTCCTCCTTCTCCTCCTCCTCCTCCTCCTTCTCCCTCTCCTTTTCCTTCCCTCTCTCCTTCTCCTCTTCTTCTTCTCCTCCTTCTCCTTCCTCCTTCTCCTTCTCCTTCTCCTTCTCCTTCTCCTTCTCCTTCTCCCTCTCCTTCTCCTCCTTCTCCTTCTTATCCTCCTCTTCTTCTCCTTCTCCTTTCTCCTTCTCCTTCTCCTTCCCCCTTCTCCTCCTCCTCCTCCTCCTCCCTGGAGAATTTGCTTAGGTTGGTAAAGTGTCATCAAAGGCCAACATCTCACATGTAAATCTCAAAAGGGACTTCTGAAGGCTAAAGGGAGGAGACTGTTGCACCCAGTCCCTAAGATCAGATACAAGTAGTTCTCTACTCACAATTGAGAGTAGGGTCTCTTTCCCTAAGCGATGTGGTTGTTAAACAAATCCTCATGTGACCAGACCTGAATATACAACTATTTTTTACCATGGTGGTTGTGACTCTGACTCTCCCAATTGACTTTGCTTATCCAATGTTGGCTGCCAATCGTGGCCATAAGACAGTGTAATTCTTGTAAATGCAAGCTGGTTGCCAAGCGCCCAAATTGCAGTCACATGACTGCAGGATCATGCAGCCATTCAAGGATGCTTCATAAAGTCACTTTTTCCCCAAGGCCACTGTAACTTACTGAGATGAACGGCTATAGAACTCATAGGAATACAGTGAACAAATAAACAAATTCCAAACAGTTGTTCAGTGAATGTTTGTGTGTTGAAGAGCAACTGCCGGTTCCTTACCCCTACAGTACCCAACCACCAACTGTGAAATCCATGCAGAGAAGTCGATAGGCAAGGATTTCTTGGTAAGTTTCCCCGCTGCAAAGGTCAATCTTCAATGCTTGGATTTCACTCTGATGGCCTTCTGAGTAATTAAATGGAGATGTTAGGACCCATAAAGTCATCAGCAGCACAATGGTCAGTCTGACTCTGATTTCACGAAAAAAAATTACATTTGCAGCACAAGCTGACAATAGAATTCTCTTTCAGTGAAAACTGTTCTACATCACTTTAGAGAAACAGGTTCCCATGACCAAATAAAAAATTTCATCAGAAATGTCTACACATTGGGGCTATCCTGTCTAGCTATGGATTAATCAATTATAGCATTTATTAAACTTGAATGGCATCAGCTAATATTTAGAAGCTGGTCTGAGAATGAAGGGCCTCGTCAGCATCTCTAAAACCATCCTGGCACTGATTGCAAGAATTAGATTACATTTTTAACATGTGGTAGCTATATTTAATTCAGCTATATTACACTTCTATTAATATCTTCAACATAGTGTTGTTGTTTTTTTTGAAAAAAGATATTTGTCTTCTGGCTGATGTTAGATCTGAGGAGGGCTTTCAAAGTTTTCTTTAAATTTCACTTTATGCAAAACTTTAACGATAACAATTTTTCAGGCTAAGATTTCCATATTTACATATTTGCTTGCTTATTTATTAAACCAGTTTATATAATCGCCCGACTCACAGTGACTCCAGGTAGCATACAACGTTAAACATTTCCACATATCAACACATTGCTAGCTGAGGTGGTAAGCTCCCTTCCTTCCTTCCTTCCTTCCTTCCTTCCTTCCTTCCTTCCTTCCTTCCTTCTTTCCTTCCTTCCTTCCTTCCTTCCTCCCTCCCTCCCTCCCTTCCTTCCTTTCCTTCCTCCCTCCCTCCCTCCCTCCCTCTTTCTTTCTTTCTTTCTTTCTTTCTTTCTTTCTTTCTTTCTTTCTTTCTTTCACAGTTGCAGGAATTGGGTATGTCTAGTCTAGTGAAAAGAAAGACTAGTGGGGACATGATAGCAATGTTCCAATATCTGAAGGCCTGGCACAAAGAAGAGGGGCTCAACCTATTCTCCAAAGCGCCCAAAGGCAGGACAAGAAGCAATGGATGGAAACTATTCAAAGAGAGAAGCAACTTCGTACTAAGGAGAAATTTCCTGAAAATGTGGACAATTAACCAACGGAACGACTTGCCTGCAGAAGTTGTGGGTGCTCAAATACTGGAGGCTTTTAAGAAGAGTCTGAACAGCCATTTGCCTGAAATGGTATAGGGCAGGGGTAGGCAACCTCGGCTC
Organism: Vipera berus; assembly: GCF_964194415.1. Lineage (NCBI taxonomy): Eukaryota > Metazoa > Chordata > Lepidosauria > Squamata > Viperidae > Vipera > Vipera berus. Next base: position 10,704,757 of record NC_138208.1, on the reverse strand, counting down.
TTTTATGACTCACGGACTTCAACTCCCAGAATTCCTGAGTCAGCACAGTTGAAGTCCGTGAGTCATAAAAGAGCCGAGGTTGCCTACCCCTGGTCTTGGGCTCAAACAGGGGTTGGAGAGACACAGCTGTTCTGTGGCAGAAAGTAATACATACCAGCTGGCAGTCCTTTTAGGTATTTTCATTAACAGAGCGTTGATCCAGCTAAAACCTGGATTGTTTATTCTGTCCCTTTGCTTAGAAGCAATGCCTTCTCTTGTGTCCTTTTTCAAAATTGGAAATTAGCAATACCGGATCCCAAGAGGCATTGATACATAAAAAGAGCCTTGCTGGAGCAGTGGGCTAATGCCTCCTTAAGTAACACCAGCTGCCTGCAATTAGTGCAGGTTCGAGTCCCACCAGGCTCAAGGTTGACTCAGCCTTCCATCCTTCCGAGGTAGGTAAAATGAGGACCCAGATTGTTGGGGGCAATTAAGCTGACTTTGTAATAATGCCGCTTGGGGTGTGTGTGAAAGCCCTAATAAGCAGGCATATACATAGAATGAAGGCTACTGCTATGCTTGTAAGCCCACCCTGAGTCTTCAGAGAAGGGCGGGATATAAATGGAATTAAAATAAAATAAAAATAAAAAATTCCAAAATAAAATATAAGGGTGTTGCTGTTTTTTAATCAGAATAGGTAAAGTATAAGATCTCATATCAGAATGCCAACAATATTGATGTAGTTCTCACAACAGCTTAGAGATCCATGACATTTCATGAAATTTAGCCAGCTTTTTGCTTCTCTGAATCAAAACTTAAAGAACGGAGATAAAGATGACTGAGGAGAGACCAGAGACAACAGTGGTGTCAAACTTGCAATGTCATGTGACATGTCATGACTTTTTTTTCCATTGCCAGCAATGGGGTGGCCTGCGGTTTCGCCATGACGCATCCATCCCGCAGGCCAGCAATTTGACACCCCTGCTGTAGAACAAGGAATAATGCCTAAAATTACAGAAAGGCAGAAGTAAAAACCTAAAAGTACAGGGAGAGCAGTTCACTAGTACAGGGGCAGGCAACCTTGGCTCTTTTATGACTCGTGGACTTCAACTCCCAGAATTCCTGAGCCGGCATGGCTCAGCTTGGAAACCTCTCTCTTTCCCCTCAGCATGGCTGGCTCAGGAATTCTGGGAGTTGAAGTCCACAAGTCATAAAGCGGCCTAGGGTTGGCCAGGGGTAGGCAACCTTGGCTCTTTTATGACTCGTGGACTTCAACTCCCAGAATTCCTGAGCCGGCATGGCTCAGCTTGGAAACCTCTCTCTTTTTCCTCAGCATGGCTGTCTCAGGAATTCTGAGAGTTGAAGTCCACGAGTCATAAAAGAGCCAAGGTTGCCTACCCCTGCACTAGTATAACCAAGGAAGGAGGTCAGTTTCTCTTCATTTCAGCTGCCCAAGCATAGACTTGAAAAGATGTTTAAGTTTAGATTTGTTAGATTAGACATCCAGATCTATAATTCTGTTATTCTATGGACATAGTACACGCTAGAAGAAAGAACTGACTTGGTGAGGTTGAGACAAGGAGACGAAGAAGAAGACCACAGATGGACAGGATCAAAGATATCATGTAAGCATCCTTGGAAGAGCTGTCAACCATAACCAGACAGGTGGAGATGGAAAACATTGCACCACACGGTATGCAGGAGTCACGCAGTGATTTGATGCCCTTCACAAATTACCTATGAGAAGTTCATGTAATAGCATCCTGGACAAGACGTTCTCACTGATCCCAATCTCTAAGCTAGATCCTATAAATTACGTAAAGTGAAATATTGTCCAAAGAAATTAAGCATAAGGTAGCCTGTAACATTCCAACTTCCCTCCGCCCTGTGCGCTCCCACAGAGAGGGCCTCCTCAGGGTGCCACCGATCAGAGAATGTTGATTGGTGGCCCCCAGGGGGAGATCCTTCTCTGTGGGCGCCCCGGAGCTATGGAATCAGTTACCGGTTGAGCTCCGGATGGCGCCCGATCTTCGCTCCTTTCGCCGCGACCTAAAAACATTCCTATTCGAACAAGCTGGCCTGGCCTGATGGGGGGTTGGTGGGGTTTTTTATTGTGGTTTTATTGGGGTTTTAACATTGTACTGATTGTTTTTAGTGGGCATATATTTAATTCTTTTTTAATTTTTGTAACTTTGTATTTTTTTTCTTGCCCTGTTCACCGCCCTGAGTCCTTCGGGAGAAGGGCGGTATATAAATATTATTAAATAAATAAATAAATAAATAAATAAATAAACATTAGGCAGTTGGTGCCTAAACTTGGTTTCCTTCTAATTTTTTTAATAGACTTTCATTTTACTAACCTTAACAAGCAGGACAGTATTTGATCTACATCAGCTTTACTGTTGGCTTTTTACCCCGGAGAAATGTACATGAGAACGTGTAGACACAGGAAAATCAATACAGTCCTTTAAAAAGACTTTCCAGAGATTTATAACCAGCTGCAGCACTTGTTGCCGATGTGCTCTTGTGACATGAACAATTACAACATACAAGCAAGCAAGTGGAATCCGCAATCAATCATGCTGTATTATTATTATTTTTTTTAACGCCTGCCACAGTTCTAGCGATTGTCAGGCTGCGTGCAACAAAGCTGTTAAAATAATCAAACTAATCACGCAATGTAATTTGCTGTGGCTTCTGCTCGCTCGCCAAACATTTGTTCTATTAACTGCGACATCACGCACCAGTGAGAACGAAGACTGAGGGGCAACAATTGTGCAATGAAATAATTACTATCCATGTGTGTGTGTGTGTGTGTGTGTGTGTGTGTGTGTGTGTGTGTGAACGAGTGTGTTAAATTTACGCTAATTTGCTGAAGTTACTTCTCTAATGCCCAGCAGATTCTCTATAATCAGATGACATAACAGCTTTGATTTTTCTCATTTAAATACTCACTAAACTCCATTGGATACAACACAGTGTACATTTGAGTAGGTTTATGCAGGAATTTATGCATTAGAAAGGGGTTTTTTTCTGAATCTTCAGCCTCAACAATGCACAGAAGTGAGGTGATGTCTATCATGATCTCATTGTGTCAGTAACGGAATCCTATGGGTCTCACCGACATCATGTCGTCAGTGATGTAATCATGGCTTGTATGGGATGCCCATAATTGACCGAACACTGTTGTCCCTCTCATTTACTCTCAAGGTAATTCTGTGAAGTAGACTACAGCAAAAGAACATCTTTTTGAAGGCCACGTGCCATCATCTAAGCTGGCATTAGGATCATGAGTGGGAGGTAGAACATGTCCATGTGCAATTACACTAGTTGGTAGAAAATCCATTACCGTCCCAACAAAATTTGAAGGTACCAATCTAGAAAATTGATTGAATTTAGATTTGAATCACAATCCTACAGTCATCTTTCATATGCCTTATTTCCATAAAGTTATATATTATAAATGCATCACCATCCTCTGCTGGAGCAGACTTTCTGATTCTTGGCATAAGAGTTATGATGTTTCTTTGTATCTCCTTTGTATAACTTATTCATATTTTTATTGCTTTTTATAGAATTTATTGTTCTCCAACTAAGTCCTATGAATTTGGAAATCATTTTACATTCTTTTAATATTCAGACCAGCATGTTCAAAGGACACCACATGTATAAATCACAGCCTTTGTCGACAAAGTAGTTTAAGTATGGATCTTAACCCATTGCAGCTACAGTTTTTATGTACTTTGAAGGAAATTGAGATAAGGTATATACTTCTGCTCCTGCCCCAGCAAAGGCCAAATTGAAATCTCCAGTCCTGGGGATTTCAATTTGACCTTTGCTGGGGCAGGAGCAGAAGTATATACCTTATCTCAATTTCCTTCAAAGTACATAAAAACTGTAGCTGCAATGGGTTAAGATCCATACTTAAACTGTGATGCTTACCTCATTGTCAGAATGGCACCAGTTCACTGTAAAAGGAGCCAAACCAAATGCTGGAAGGTGGAGACAGATAATATTGCAGATGTAAAATCTCTTACTTTTTTAAAAAAATATTTTTTTACTAGATGATATACTGTAGAAATGATAGATAGATAGATAGATAGATAGATAGATAGATAGATAGATAGATAGATAGATAGACAGACAGACAGACAGACAGACAGACAGACAGGAAGACAGACAGACAGACAGACAGACAGACAGACAGACAGACAGACAGACAGACAGACAGATAAATAGATAGATAGATAGATAGATAGATAGATAGATAGATAGATAGATAGATAGATAGATAGATAGATAGATAGATAGATAGATAGATATAAATGAGAGAGAGAGAGAGAGAGATGATAGATAATTCTATTAACTTTAATGTATTGTTGGTCTTTTTTGTTGTGTTTAATCTCAGACAACAAATAAATTTTGATTTGACTTGTGTGAAACATGATAGATGAAAGCATCAAAACTATATTAAAACATTGAAGTGAAATATTTCCATGCTTTGAAGAAGAACTGAAGAAGGTTTTTTTGGATAAGAAGCGAGATGTCTTCCGGGAATAATAAAAAAAAGTCCAGTTGCCTTTTGGAAAAGCACCTTTGGGATCTTTCAAACGGTTCAAAATACACCGAGTTTGTGTGCACAATAATCTGGTCTGTCATTACCCACTCAGCATCTTGTCTAAGAGTGGCAAATCAGGGGAGCTTGGCCATCCGTGCAAAGCCACTGCATCCCATTTTCAGGAGGACTTCAGACCAATAAGAATAGTCCTCCTGTCATTGTCATATCACCATTAGAGAACTTAATCCAAGTTTCCCGTGAAGATGCACAATGAAGATATTTGCAGTGAACAATTTTAAAGAGTCTGTGATTCTGTTTCGCATTTCACCCTCTTTCTAATCCTTTTCCATCTCCGCAGGCACCTGACAGAAGTTCCACTTGGCTTGTTCCTTCCTTCTCAATGGGACGGCTCTTCGTCCTGCGCAGTTACGTGTTGGAGAGAATGAAGACCTCTATCGTTTCTACCAAGGTTTCTTAGAGCTGGCGGAAGAGGACCAGGGAAGATGTTGGCAAAGCTTCCTGTGCTGGCGCTGGCTTTGTTCTCCAAAAGTCTCTTCCTTTCTCTAGGTGACCATAACTTTTTAAGGAAAGAAATTAAAATCGAAGGAGACCTGGTGCTGGGAGGGCTCTTCCCAATCAAAGAAAAGGGCACTGGTGCCGAAGAATGTGGAAGAATCAATGAAGACCGAGGCATCCAAAGGCTGGAGGCCATGTTGTTTGCCATTGACGAGATCAACAGGGACAGCCACTTGCTCCCAGGGATTAAGCTTGGAGTTCATATTTTGGATACTTGCTCACGAGACACCTACGCTTTGGAACAGTCCCTGGAGTTTGTCAGGGCTTCTTTGACTAAAGTGGATGAAGCAGAGTACATGTGTCCTGATGGCTCATATGCGGTTCAAGAAAACACCCCGTTACTCATTGCAGGGGTCATCGGAGGATCTTATAGCAGTGTTTCCATACAGGTGAGCTACTCCATCCATAAAAATTGTATAGCATGTCTGTGATCATTCACCTGGTTTCAGGGAATCTATGGGTCTCCTGATCAGGAGATCAGGATTGGTGGGGTTGGGTCGTGCGGTCCTAGTTTAAGGCAAAGGAATTGGAGGGGATGACTGTCTGGCTAAAATGATCCATGCAACCTTCACAATCTTGTGTCCTCTACATGTAATGTGATAAAACTCCCCGTCACCTTCAGTTACCAAGGTGGCACAATGCTTAGAATGCAGTATTTGCAGGCTGACTCTGCCCACAGTCTGGAGTTCAACCTTGACCAGCTCAGAGTTGACTCAGCCTTCCATCCTTCCAAGGTCAGTAAAATGAGGACCCAGATTGTTGGGGGGAACACGCTGACTCTGTAAAACTGCTTAGAGAGGGCTGCAGTTTTACATGGAATAGTATGTAAACCTAAGTGCTATTGCCCTTGCTACTCTGTGACAAAATGGTTGTGCTCAGATTTCATAATGCACCGTAAGTAGCCAAAGGCAGGACAAGGCAAGTAAGACCAAAGCTTTTGTTCATTTCCAGAAAAATCATAATTTAAAAGGAGGGGATGGTTGGATGGAAAGAAACCACATGCTTGGCCTTTTCTAAGTGGACTTTGCTTTCTGAAACTTGCTGGGCAACTTGAAAACTCAGCTGTCATATGAATAGGCAGAATTATCTCTTCTTTATTTCAGTTGGATGTGGTTCTTCTGAAGGATCTCTTTGGTGTCTCCACAATAGAATTTGTTGGATATCAACAGAATTAGCCTGGAAGTGGGAACATCCCCACCTCTGGTTACATGTCTCTTGATGCACATAAGAAAAGATTAGGTCCTTGATCATGGTTGTGGGTGTCAACTTGCCCTTTTTTTTGCCTCCAAACAACCCTGATTTCCATCATCCCCAGACAACATGGTTAATGAGCACGTATCTCAAACAAGGTAGAGTCCTGGTGGCATATGACTCTGCTAGGAACTACAATTGAAGTTTACAAATTCTGAGATTAAACCTGGGTCTACCATGAAAAAATACTAAACATTTCTGTCCATATAGGTAAAGGTAAAGGTTCCCCCGCACATGCGTGCTAGTCGTTTCCGACTCTAGGGGCCGGTGCTCATCTCCGTTTCAAAGCCGAAGAGCCAGCGCTTGTCTGAGGACGTCTCCGTGGTCACGTGGCCGGCATGACTAGACGCCAAAGGCGCATGGAACGCTGTTCCCTTCCCACCGGAGTGGTCCCTATTTTTCTACTTGCATTTTTACATGCTTTCGAACTGCTAGGTTGGCAGAAGCTGGGACGAGTAACAGGCGCTCACTCTGTTACACAGCACTCGGGATTCGACCCACCAAACTGCCGACCTTCTGATCGACAAGCTCAGCGTCCTGACCCACTGAGCCACCGCGTCCCTGTTCTGTCCATATAGCTCTAGAGAATAATGAAACTGGCTTAAATGACCGTATGACTGATATTTCAAATCTGAGACACCAAATAAGTCTAACATACCTGAGCTGACAAAATGGTAACCACTAAATGTCAACAATGAGACTTTTTGCGTTCAAGATTGTAGATCTAGTTTGAGCAACAGCCAGAAAATCTTGAACAATTTGCCCTCCCGGTTCTTATTTTGCTTGTCTTAAATTTTCAGGTTCCCCTTCACAAGTAAAAATGAGATGCATAACCCAGTTCAGGACTCTGCATTTAAATAGTTTAGCTCAAAATGGGCTTCCCTCCTGAGGTCAAGAGAAGAAAACAGCTGATTTGCAGGATCAAAGACTTATTCGAAAGGATTTGTTTTTCCTGAAAAGAAATTGCTGCTTTCGCAAGTGTGTTGAAACGTTTGAAACAAGTACCGAAAGCTTCAGAACTGAGTTGTACTTGATCTGAGCTGCAAAAATCCAAATAAGCTCTAGGCGGCAGCAGAGACGTGGAGCAAAATAGCGGCTCTTTGCTGCTGTCTAGTGGTCATCTCAATTTCTGCAGCCCAAATCTGGTAGCTGCTGTACACATACAGTCCTTAACTGACAACCAGGACTTTCCATTGCTAAGCAAGATGGTTGTTAAGTGAGCACGGACAATTTTACGACCTTCTTTGCCATAGCTGTTAAGCAAATCACGGCAGCTGTTAATTACATGAATTACATACTCATTAAGCAAATCCGGCTTCCCCTATTAACTTTGCTTGTTAAAATGGGATGCTGCAACGGTCATAAATACATGCTAGTTGCAAACATCCATTGTACTTTTAATATACTGCAATGCTACAGAATAAGAAAATAAATCCTTAGGGTTTTTTTAATCTCCCCATCCTCAAGGATCCTAGGGGGTAGGGCATGTGTGATCCAGAGGCATTCTTTTGGCTCTCCTGGCTTAGATCAGTTTCCAATAAGTGAAATTATATATTTCACCTGCATTTCCAAAGGCATGCAATGAATTCCTATGAGCCAAGAGCTAATTAAAACATTGAGCTGGACACCCGTTATGAACTAACTAATATATGATATCGGATATATATTATATTTTATTCCATTGTACTCTGAATTCATATACTGTAGTGCCAGACTTCAAAAACCAAGAAAGACACTGTGGATTCTTCTAAGCAGGGATTTTGTTTTTCTGTGCCTCCTCTATAGGCAGAAATCTTGCTAAACTAAAGCTATTTGCATGACAGAATAACACAGTTGGAAGGGACCCTGGAGGTCTTCTAGTCCAACCGCCTGCTTAGGCAGGAAACCCTATACCATTTCAGATGGATGGTTGTCCAATCTCTTCTTAAAATCGTCCAGTGATGGAGCACCTACAACTTCTAGAGGCAAGTCATTCCACTGATTAATTGTTCTCACTGTCAGGAAATTTTTCCTTAGTTCTAGGTTGTTTCTCTCCTAGGCTGCATCATTAAAGATATATTAGGGAGGAGCTGTCTTCATCCTCCTTCTCTCACACAAACTTACTACAGTATCTGTGCTGTTCCTTGCTCCTCTGGATAGCGGCCCCTGTCTCTTGGGAATCCAGATAACATTCTATCAGACACGGGGCTTTGTTTATTTTAAAGCAATCCCACATCGCCATCTTGAATTTCTGTCAACAGGTTCAGGAGCATATTCTGACATAACACATTGGGGAAAAGACTGACTTCTTCCAACACCATCATTTGCAAATAATTTGAATAAATGATTCCTAAAGGTAAAGGTTCCCCCGCACATGCGTGCTAGTCATTTCCAACTCTAGGGGCCGGTTCTCATCTCCGTTTCAAAGCCGAAGAGCCAGCGCTTGTCCGAGGATGTCTCCGGGGTCATGTGGCCGGCATGACTAGACACCAAAGGCGCACGGAACACTGTTACCTTCCCACTGTAGTGGTCCCTATTTTTCTACTAATAGGTTGGCAGAAGCTGGGACGAGTAACAGGCATTCACTCTGCTATGCGGCACTCGGGATTCGACCCGCCAAACTGCCGACCATCTGATCGACAAGCTCAGCATCCTAACCCACTGAGCCATCACGTCCCTTCTAAATGATTCTTAATGCACTCCAGCAGACTATTCCTCCATCTTGCCTTCACTGTAAGGGATCTCAAAGAGTTTGGCAAAGAGATGCTTCAGCCGATTGCACGTCTACCCTGGAGGCTTTACTTGGAGATCCCTAGCCAACCAATGAGAGCTGCCAGTTCTCTATTAATAAAGCCATTGTTTCAGGTCTTCTCCACTTTTCTTAATCTCATGTGGTCATGTGGGTCATGTGACCAGCTGGTCATGTCATATGACATGCTGTGTGACTAGCTGGTGATGTCAAGTGAAGGTCACCAAGGGAAGAGATGGTCAATGCTGCCGTTGGTTGATACAGCTCCAAATCAATGTTGTTAGTTGTGAAGTCGTGTCTGACCCATTGCGACCCCATGGACAATGTTCCTCCAGGCCTTCCTGTCCTCTACCATCTTCTGGAGTCCACTTAAGCTCACGCCTCCTGCTTCAGTGACTCCATCCAGCCACCTCATTCTCTGTCGTCCCCTTCTTCTCTTGCCCTCAATCTTTCCTAGCATTAGGCTCTTCTCCAGTGAGTCCCTCCTTCTCATTAGGTGACCAAAGTATTTGAGTTTTAGCTTCAGGATCTGGCCTTCTAAAGAGCAGTCAGGGTTGATCTCCTCTAGGACTGACCGGTTTGATCGCCTTGCAGTCCAAGGGACTCGCAGGAGTCTTCTCCAGCACCATAGTTCAAAGGCCTCAATTCTTTGGTGCTCAGCCTTTCTTACGGTCCAACTTTCACAGCCATCCATTGCAACTGGGAAAACCATGCTCTTGACTATTCACACTTTTGTTGGCAGGGTGATGTCTCTGCTTTTTAATGTGCTGTCCAAATCAATATGTTGGTTGATTGAACCATTGGTAGAATACCAGACTTTGATGAATTTGTGTCTGTAGCATATGGTGGCATGGCCAATGATTTTTGTTCCAGACTCACTAACCACCTGGCCACATGATAGATATCAATAAACGTGGAGACGAACTGAAACAAGACACTTCAACCGAAGTCCTGCAGAGGAGGTCACCTAGCCTGGTGATGAAACATTTACAGTGTTGCCTGCAGTAGCACAGATAGGGGGGGGGGAAATAACATCTCAGTATCATCTACAAGAAAGTATGAAACTTCTAACTGTTGGCTCAGAAGAATGCTTCATTCGGGTCACTAGTTTCAAAATCTGAATGTTCTCCAAGATCTCTAGATCTTTCCAAGCAGGATTAAAATTACTTAACAGAAGTTCCTGCAGATCAAACCTGGGGCCTTCCAAAATTTAAATATTAAAGAGCTGACCTCCAAAACTTTGATTTCTGCTATTAGCAGAAAGAACGTTTGAAGGAAATACAGCTCAGAGGGAGACTTACCCAAAGCAATTCTCCTGCTTAAGTAGTCATTCTTTTTTGCCATCTGTCAACACATACTTCAGTCAAAGAGCCAGAAGACATGGCTGAAAGATAACAACTCATCAGCTGGAAGTGCCCGCAAGCTGATACAATCCATACAAGGATTACAGGCATCTCATCTGATTGCTCGGATTGCTGATGACATCACAATATTCTTTAAGCTTCCTGGAGGGTTTTAATGGCCGGTCATGAATATTCAGATCATTTATTTATTTTTTTGCAGTGCGATTTTCGAGATGGATGAGGCAGGAAGTAACTTTAAACAGCCATCACTTCAATTTTTTGAGGATATTTTTGCCTCAATTATTTCCCTGCAGGCACAAATGTGAGAGAATCTGTTACACAGGGATAACATCTTATTATAGCCTAGTGATGCAATTAAAAGATTTAACTCTCACATTTGTAGAAATGCAGATATACTCATTTAAATATTCAACATCTGAGCCCAAACTGATTATACTGTAACATTTCATTGAACAATCATTGATTCAATATAATCAATAATTTGCCTTCTAGCAAAGGAATATCTAATTCTCAAAGTTCAACGGTTAGATTTGTACAAAATGGTAAGCTAATTTACAGTTTCTGAATACCATATGGGTACATTTAATCTTATTTGGTCTCCCCTTCGCTGCTGCTGAGAAGCAAACTACAATAAACAGAAATGTTATACGTAAGAAGAAAGAACATGGCTATTGAATTATGTTTGATGATAAAACCAAGACTTCTGCTTTGTTGCTTTGCTAAAAACTGTATTTGATTTCTGATTCTTACCCATTCATTAATTCTTCTCAAATGGGTATGTCATCTTATCTCTCTTCAACTGTAGTTCTGAAATTTTATAGGTAGGCAGGTAGGTAGGTAGGTAGGTAGGTAGGTAGGTAGGTAGGTGGAAGGAAGGAAGGAAGGAAGGAAGGAAGGAAAAGAAAGAAAGAAAGAAAGAAAGAAAGAAAGAAAGAAAGAAAGAAAGAAAGAAAGAAAGAAAGAAAGAAAGAAAGAAGGAAGGAAGGAAGGAAGGAAGGAAGGAAGGAAGGAAGGAAGGAAGGAAGGAAGGAAGGAAGGAAGGAAGGAAGGAAGGGGGAGGGAGGGAGGGAGGGAGGGAGGGAGGGAGGAAGGAAGGAAGGAAGGAAGGAAGGAAGGAAGGAAGGAAGGAAGGAAGGAAGGAAGGAAGAGCATGCAAGCTAGGAATCATGTTGCTTTCTTGCACAGCACAATGAGGTGTAATTTGGATTCTATCATATGTAAGGCTAAAGAGAGAGAGATTTTTTTTTACCAAAGCATCAGGAAGGAAAACATTGGTTAAGCCCAAACAGTAAAGGAGTAAAATGCGAAAATGCACCAGACACCTCTCTAATTCACATAATAAATCATAATCAGAGTTGCAATCTTCTGTTACCATAGCCAATCTCAATAAAAGTAGTTTTAGTCTTAATTAGAGTAAAAAAAATTTTTTTGATCAGATCTACATCTTGGGGCTGGCATCCTATGAGATGCCCCAGAGTCATCCAGAAGAGTTCAGATCATTCACAGAACTCTGGATCCACTCCTGGAATGAGGGTGGACCTTCTCTAGGCATCCTAATGCTGTTCTCTCTCTCTCTCTCTCTCTCTCTCTCTCTCTCTCTCTCTCTCTCTCTCTCTCTCTCTCTCTCTCTCTCTCTCTCTCTCTCTCTCTCTCTCTCTCTCTCTTTCCAGGTTGCAAACTTGCTCCGGCTCTTCCAGATTCCTCAGATCAGCTACGCCTCCACCAGTGCCAAGCTCAGTGATAAGAGCCGGTACGACTACTTTGCGAGGACGGTGCCCCCTGACTTCTATCAAGCCAAAGCCATGGCTGAGATTCTGCGCTTCTTTAACTGGACGTATGTGTCCACGGTTGCCTCGGAAGGAGACTATGGAGAAACAGGGATAGAAGCCTTTGAACAAGAAGCCCGCCTAAGGAACATCTGCATCGCCACCTCTGAGAAGGTCGGCCGATCCAACATTCGAAAGTCCTACGACAGCGTCATTAAAGAACTCCTCCAGAAGCCCAATGCAAAAGTGGTGGTCTTGTTCATGCGTAGCGATGACTCTCGGGAACTCATAGCTGCAGCCAACCGGTTCAATGTCTCCTTTACTTGGGTGGCCAGTGATGGCTGGGGAGCCCAGGAGAGTGTGGTCAAGGGCAACGAACATGTTGCCAATGGGGCCATCACCTTAGAGCTTGCTTCCCATCCAATCAAAGAGTTTGACAGATACTTCCAGAGTCTCACCCCCTATACTAACCATCGCAATCCCTGGTTTAAGGATTTCTGGGAGCAGAAATTCCAGTGCAGCCTTCAGAACCGGAAAACCCACAAAAAAGCTTGTGACAAGCATTTGTCTATTAACAGTTCCAATTACGAACAAGAATCCAAGATCATGTTCGTTGTAAACGCGGTGTATGTCATGGCCCACGCCTTGCATAAAATGCAGCGGACAATGTGTCCAAACACTACCAAGCTCTGCGACAGCATGAAGCATTTGGATGGCAAGAAGCTCTACAAAGATTATTTGCTCAAAGTCAACTTTACAGGTAAACAATCAGCCTCTTCTGATGCTTTCCCTAGAAAATGGTTATGGTTTGGGGAGTCTAGAGAAGAAAATATGGAGAAGAAGGGCAGTGAAGTAGCCACGAATTCCAGGTGTGGCGTGGTGTGAAAATCCACTGGAAGGTATGTGCAGGAGTCAGTAGGAAGCATTTCTTTTGAAGAACGTGCTGTTCCAAGTCAATGTAGTTGAGTCAGATCTGGCTCTTTTTCATTCCTCTGCATTCCTCACATACACGTGTGTGTCGATATCTATGTGTTTTCTTCCCTTCAACATGTCCCCTTCTCAGAGGCTGCCTGGACAGGTCCCTGCAGTTCTCGTGGCAGTGTTTTTAGGAGTGGTTTGCCATTGCTTACTTCCCAGGGTTGAGAGAAAGTGACCGGCCCAAGGTCACCCAGCTGGTTTCGTGCCTAGTGTGGGACTACAACTCACCGTCCCCCAGTTTTTAGTCTAATGCCTTCACCATCCCAACAAACTGGCTCTCTCCATTAACTTCCAAGTTAATATAGTTGATTCAGGTATTGTCTCTGTTTTCATCATATGTGTGTGCACGCACACACACAGTCAATTCACTTCTGTTGCATTTTCAGTAATCTTCAGAGATCAGTTCAGGAATTTTTTCCCTGAAATCTTATTCAAGAGTAATTTGTGAGTTGATAAAAGGAATTTTTATAGCAGTAAACAGTATTAAAAACAGTCATTCAACCTTAGTCTGTCTGGGTTCCAAAGTGTTGCTTAACTGAAATGCTATAAGGAATATTCAAGCAAATCCTTCAGATTCTCAACTGTTCTTATTCAAATGATTAGTTGCTGCTCCCTTATTTTGATCCTGCCATCCCATGTTAGAAAGTTCTAATGCTCTTTCAGATATTTAGACTCCACTTATTCTTGTGGTTTAGCTTAAGGTGTCTTTCACTGCACAACACAAACATTTGTCTGGAAATAGCATTTTAAAATGAAATAAGCCAAAATAATGGATCAATAAATAATAACAACTGAAGCCCAATTTAAAAGAGAAGTAAACATTCTATCTATCTATCTATCTATCTATCTATCTATCTATCTATCTATCTATCTATCTATCTATCTATCTATCTATCTATCTATTATTTACCTATTTACCTAGCTACGTATCTACCTATCTAACTTCTGGAAACAAAAAAGAATGATTTTTGCGGCAAATAACATAAAAACATGACTTAAGTTCATGAGAACTCCTGTTCTATATATCTCTCTAGCTACATCATACTTGCATTTTAATTGCAGCTCATTTTTACTATAGTACACACAATGCCAAATTACTTCTTTTGTTGCCTGTTGCCAAACTGAGGGGGGGGGGTGTCACTGCAAATGAATGTACAAATTATTCAATAGGTCTCAATGTTTGCACAAAAGAGAGAAACAGATGATGGATTAATTAGCTTTGGCAAAGTATTGGGGAAATCATCTGATTGGATGTGGCCAGGTAATCAATGATTCACGGTGAAGGGCAGTTTGCGATGATGAAAACATTAATTTTAATGTTTGCAACTTTTGACATTATCGGCAAACAAGATGATGAATTGCTTGGAGGTACTCATAACATTAGCCTAATTTTGCAGAATGTTATACATATGCAAGTTCCCTTGATTTTCACACAATATGTATGAGTCACTGAGCACAGCACCCTTGTAAAGGCCACATTCCCTCTCTGTTCTATAGCACAGAATGTTTGGTACAGGTACCAGGAGATTTACTAGATGTTTTACTAGCAGAATACTCACAATCCAGTTGAAAGTTATATACATTGTAGGAAGCCTGTCCAAATAGTAACAATGACTGTATTTTGGAAATATGTTGAGCAGAGAAATGTGGACCAGAGGAACGCTGTAGATATAATTTACTTGGACTTCAGTAAGGCATTTGATAAAGTAGATCACAACCTACTACTTGATAAGATAGAAAAATGTTGTTTAGATAGCATCACCACCAGATGGATTCGTAGCTGGCTGACAGGCCGTACTCAGCATGTGGTCCTCAATGGAACTGCATCTACATGGAGGGAAGTGTGTAGTGGGGTGCCACAGGGCTCTGTTCTGGGCCCAGTGCTCTTCAACATCATCAGCGATTTGGATGAGGGGATAGATGGGGAACTCATCAAATTTGCAGACGACACCAAGCTGGCAGGAATAGCAAATACTCCAGAAGATAGGCTTAAGATACAGAAGGATCTGGACAGATTCGAACACTGGGCACTATCTAACAAAATGAAATTCAATGGTGAAAAAAGTAAGGTTCTACATTTAGGCAGGAAAAATCAAATGCACAGGTATAGTATAGGTGGTACCTTGCTTGATAGTAGTAATTGTGAGAGGGATGTCAGAGTCCTAGTGGACAATCACTTAAATATGAGCCAGCAGTGTCCTGCAGCTGCCAAAAAAGCCAACACAGTGCTAGGCTGCATTAACAGAGGGATAGAATCAAGATCACGCAAAGTGCTAATACCACTTTACAATGCCTTGGTAAGGCCACACCTGGAATACTGCATCCAGTTTTGGTCACCACGATGTAAAAAAGATGTCAAGGCTCTAGAAAGAGTACAGAGAAGAGCAACAAAGATGATTGGGGGACTGGAGGCTAAAACATATAGGGAATGGTTGCTGGAATTGGGTATGTGTAGTTTAATGAAGAGAAGGACGAGGGGTGACATGATAGCAGTCTTCTAATATTTGAGGGGTTGCCACAAAGAAGAGGGAGTCAAGCTAGTCTCCAAAGCACCTGAAAGCAGGACAAGAAGCAACGGATGGAAACTAATCAAAGAGAGAAGCAACCTAGAACTAAGGAGAAACTTCCTGACAGTTAGAACAACTAACCAGTGGAACAACCTGCCTCCAGAAGTGGTGAATGCTCCAACACTGGAAGTTTTTAAGAAGAGACTGGACAGCCATTTGTCTGAAATGGTATAGGGTTTCCTGCCTTAGCAGGGGGTTGGACTAGATGAGCTCCAAGGTCCCGTCCAACTTATTATTATTATTATTATTATTATTATTATTATTATTATTATTATTATTATTATTATTATTATTATTATTATTATTATTATTATTATTAGAATTTTTCAAAGTGTGGTTAAAAAAAGTCATTGTGGCAACCATGATGGTGCAATCAAAATCCTGCCTTTATTATGTGCAATACATATTAAAAATTGGTAATTTGCATGATCACAGCCCCGTCTTCACCTTTCTATCGGATTTGTGGACAATTGTAGTCTATTACATAGGGCAAAATTGTAAGCAACTATTGTCTGTATCTCGAATGAGAGTCCTTTTCCTTCAGGCAAATAAGTGATAAAGTTATAAAATGCTCTTCTTTTAGCCATATGGGGAAGCACAGAAAAAGCAGATTCAGCTAATAGGTATGTAATTTGGTTTTATGCATACTTATTCAGGGCCTGGATGATCATCCAGGATCACTCCTAATAAGTCTAGATATTTGCTTTCCTCAAGTGAGGTTTCTAGAAGCATTCAACAGCTCTTTTCAACATCCTCATCCATCACTAAATGGCTGGTGCTTGGGTATTATGGGAATTGTTGCCAGAATTGTATTGAGGTGCAGAAAAAGGAGGATATGAGGTGGTAGTTAGAAGGACAGACTAAGATTAAAGAGTTGCAGGTTTAATTCCCCAGCGGTCCTCATTTTTTATATGATGATTTTTAATCTAGACGAGCATGAAAAATCTAGTCACGTACAGCATCTTGAGGAAGGATCAACATTAAGAAGAAATCTAAAAGCAGGGAAAAAAAATGAGCCTGGCAACCAGCTTGCTTGCTCAGTCAACATCTTTTTTTTTGGAATCCAGATGCCATCTCTGTGTGAAATTGTACCTTTGTGCTCGGATTATCTTCCAAATTGTGGGGTGGGCCAACTGCAGAAATATTAATTGTGGCATTACTACAAAATGCATCCCAGCAGGATTAACAATGGTGTGCTTTTAACCTGAGACCCTAAACATCAGCATTCTTCTCAGAGACGAAGTTACTCAGCATTCTTGAAGACTCTCCATTTGGTGTGGAGAAGACTCACATGAGACAATGTCCACCTCCTAGCACTCTTAGAACTGGAGGTCAGGGGAACCACTTCATTACCAGTAAAAGGATCTTGGAGTACAGCTGGAAAAACCTAGCAAGAAGAAATGCATTGCAATTATTCATCCTTTGCTGCGGGCTGCCTCCAGGATGTAGTAAAAAAATTTAAGAAATTGGCCGCGATGGTGTGATCAGAGTCCTGCAGATCATCCCTTGGGGATATTCCTGCTTTGATAGCTCCGAATCTGATGAATATACACCCAAAATAGACTTTTCTCTATCTAACAGTATAGGGCCAATTCTCCTGTCTGCTAATTAACCTGGCCACTAGTGACCAGATTTTGAGAATTGATGCACCGCCTCTGATCTCCAGGTTGGAGACAGCCGGCTTCAAATTTCTGCATAAATCTAAGCGCAGAGAAGAGCAACAAAGATGATTAGGGGACTGAAGGCTAAAACGTATTTTAAAAAACCAGTTGCTGGAATTCTCTAGTTTAATTAAAGAAGGACTAGTGGGGACATGATAGCACTGTTCCAATATCTCAGGGGCTGCCCCAAAGAAGAGGGAGTCAAGCTATTCTCCAAAGTGCCTGAAGGCAGGACAAGAAGCAACGGATGGAAACTAATCAAGGTGAGAAGCAACCTGGAATTAAGGAGATATTTCCCAACAGTGGGAACAATTATTCAGTGGAACGACTTTCCTCCAGAAGCTGTGAGTGCTCCAACACTGGAAGTTTTCAAAAAGACAACCATTTGTCTGAAACTTTATAGGTTTCCTGCCTGAGCAGGGGGATTAGACTAGAAGACCTCCAAGGTCCCTTCCAACTCTGTTATTCGGTTAAATCTGGATCTGACTTTCTTTGAGAGCTTGACTGCCTAACTTTCCCTGCCTTGGCTAATTTCTCCAGAAAGCAAACTCTTCCTACACAGAGAGACAAAAAAGAGTCCATCTGGCATCGTCTCTTAAATGGCTCACCAATCTACCTGTCTCTTCTAATCCTGCCTGTTTCCCTGCGAAGCGGCATCTGTGTTTGTTTTCCTGACATTTCCTTGGATTTCAGTGGAACTGCTGGCTACCTCTTGATTTGTACTGCCAGACCTCAAAATAGAACAAAAGGCATTTGCAGTTGTTTGTCTTGTCATTTAGTCAACAGAAGCTGTTGGCTTTATCTAGTTCTGTTAGGTCCTCCCTTGCCTCAAGTAAGATATATATTTTTTTGATTCAAAGCAGTTGAATTCTACCTGACCTCAAACTCTCTTCAAACCGAGGGTCCGAGACAAAGAAGAGGGTAAATAAATTAATAAATGACATAACAGCAAGATGAACTATAAATATCTCGGTCAGGTCAAGTCATTTAAAATCAGAGATGGTTACCATGCCAGAGATGGAAAACTCAGGGGGGGGGGTTTGTGGGAAGACACTCAGAAAGTGACATAACAGACACAATCCAATATCTCGGTACAAGGAAGCAGACACACTGCTTGTCACTTGCGATTTGCCAGTCCAGGATCGACAGCGAAACTCAGTGAGTTCATTTGTGGTACTTGAACACAAGACTTCTGCTTCCGTTTGAAGGGAGCTCCTGGTTTCTTTGCTCTTGCAACGTCAGCAGTGTTGAAGAAATAAGTTGATGGATTTCTGATAGAGTTATACTGTAGGTAAACCTGCTGTAAAACTAGGGTTTTGTAGTTGTGGAATATTTGTGGAAGTCTTTCTTAACAGCCCAGACCAAATAAACTGGGGTGAACTTGGCAAGAGGTGGTTCAGATTTCCATCTTTCCTTCGTGTACTTTACTTGGACACTTCTTCCAGGGAGGATATAAACACTGTGTCTATTGTTCTACCTACCGTTCTTCTTTATAGAAGGTTGGAAACAAATCTCATAGAGGGGATTTATTAAATAAATAAGGAAAATAAAGGAAATTCAAGAGGGCAGCCACAAGCATGCAGTCAGAGCCCCATCCCTTTGATGTCCATCATGGCCCTCTAAAAAAAGGTGGGTCTTCAGTCATGTGATTGTGATTGACATTTTTTAACCCACGCCTCCCTTTCAGCATTGTGGAAGCAGGAGATTCTGCTGCTCTTCAGGGTACAGTAGCTCTCTGGAAAATTAACAGACTAACAGAGTTGGGAGGGACCTTGGAGGTCTTCTAGTCCAACCCGTTACTCAAGCAGGAGCCCCTGTACCATTTCAGACAGGTGGCTGTCAGTCTCTTCTTAAAAAGGAGGAGGAGGAGGAGGAGGAGGAGGAGGAATAACAGACTAACAGAGCTGGAAGGGAACTTGGAGGTCTTCTAGGAGACCCTATACCCATTTCAGACAGGTGGCTGTCCAGTCCATTCTTAAAAGCCTCTAGTGATGGAGCATCCACAACTTCTGGTGGCAAGCTGTTCCACTGGTTAATTGTCCTCACTGTCAGGAAGTTTCTCCTTAGTTCTAGGTTGCTTATCTCCTTATTTAATTCCAGAATGTCTCTGAAGTGGTTCACTCTACATTCAAATACTCCTCCCCATTCCCAGAGAAATTCTAAAAAAGCTTCATTCCAGCTCAAAGATGTCTTTATTTTAGCGCCGATTTTCTCTACCATAAGCCATCTGAGGGGATACGGATTTTCGAAAAATATTATTTTCTAGCCGTACAAACATTTCAAATACAGCAAACAGTCTAGACAGCTAAAATAACAAATGTCACCACAAGCCACTACTAGTCATTAAAGATACTACTAAAAAAATAAAGGTTATGAGTTAATAAATGAAATCTGCACGTACAAATGACCACATGCGAGCCAATGTATATAAAAAAATATATGTATGTTTAGCTACACTTCCAAAGGTTTTAGCAAAGACTTTAAAACCAGTCACCACAAAACAGGAACCTGTTTTACTATAGTTGGAGCAAACATCTTTTATTTTAACAGCTGCTTGTCTTCTCATCCTGGAAATGAAATAAAGGTTTTGCCAATTTCCCCAAGCTATTTATTCTTTCCAAATGGCCAGTCTAAAAGAGGTGACATTTTGTCTCCAAACCAGCATTTACCAAGAGAGTCAGAAAAGACTGGGCCCACATTGGCTTCATTTAAAATGGCCGTTCCTTGGCACCAAGATGTCAATCAAGACTTTGTTGCTCTTTCCAAGACCTTTTTTCTCAAGGAAGACGTATGGAGAGCTTTATTGCAAAATAGAGTGACTATATTTTCTTGGACAAAAGCGAATGGCGAACCTGAAAAAAGTGGCAGATCTGGGGGGGAAAGTTCATAAGGGCTAAAAAATATTTTTATTTTATTTATAACTTTTTTATTTTATGTTATTTTTAACTTGGCTTGACAAAACGGTATACAAGAGCAAAGCCGAAAATAAATAAATAAATTATTAAATTAAATAAATCTAAAGGGCAGCTTTCTGAAATAAAAGACAAACCTTTATAATAAAGGACCTGCGGTGACTAGATTTTAAAGTGGAAGCTGACTGTGAAAATGATCATTTTTGTCTGGATCAAAATCTTTCTTGAAAGAAAGTCCTTCAGCAAGGACATAGTTTAATGTTTGGGGCTGGGCTGTGTGATTTTACACTACAAGGTTCCATAACTCTGATGATTGGTCATACTAGCTGGGATTTATGGAAAATGTAATCCCTAACGTCAAAAAACCTGGCCTACGTCTGGATTACAAGGTTATCTATCAGCCATCGGAGTCACTGGATGAGTTTGGGCCCATTCTCAACCAGACCAAACCTCACCAGGTTTCATAAATTGTGAAAAACCCACATCCCACCTTAATTCCTTGCAGGAAAGGCAAAACAGAAATAAGCCAACAAAAATTCACCTTCTGCGTCCCACAGAAATTTATAACCCACATTTGAAGACCTTGTTAGACTGATTTTTTTTCTTGAATCACAATAGTTGAGAGTTAAAGGCGTGAAAACAAAAGTGGTCTTCTCACAATCTCATGACTAACCTGACAAAACGCATACTGTTTACTCTTCCACAAGACTTGCTCCATAAAGCTGGTTAAGCAGACAAGATCTTGCAGAAATTAATTTATACAACAGTATTTAATGGCTGAGTTCCACTGACACATGAACTGGGGAACTATTTTTGTTTTCTGGAAATAAGCCACTTTACTTCAATAGCTCTTTTTTAAAAAAAAAAGTTGGCTGGGGCATATTTTCCATCTTGATCTCTACCTATTCTCTTTTGAAGAAAAAAGAAAAAAAGAGAGTGGGATTTGCTAGACCTCCAGAAGTGAAAAAAACACATCTTGAGAGTCCATTTCCATGGTAACCACTCCATCAAGGTAAGAAAGTAAATAGGGTCGTTGGCCTGCAGCACACATTCTCCCCAGGCATACACACAACAGCCCCCCTAAGCCCCCACCTTCTGTGCCGTATCAGCTGAGAATTGCAACTGAGTAAAATCTTATTTTTGTTTTAACTGTTGTGCTCCTTTAAAGTATTATTCTATCCCAGATGGTTTCAAAATATACGCTGGAGTTGTCTTATTGCAACTCAGTGTATATCCTGCTTTTATTTTGTACACATCAAGGGGTGTTGCCTCTTATGCTCCTCAGTATAACAACCCTGCAAGATAAGTTGGGTGGAAGGACAATGATTCATCCAAAAACACTTGTGTTCAAGCCTAAAAGAGAACTAGAAGTGATGGTCTCCTGGGTTCTAGATTTCTATCTTCTACATTAAACTGGCACTTGTTATAGCAATGCACCTTCTGTCTAATATAGAAAGTCAAGAGCACAAATATTGTATTCTTTTGAGCCTCCTTCACCCTCAGTGTGAAAACTGCTTGTTATATCACAATGGGTTGAACCCTAAATCTGGGCAAACAAAACCCAATTCCAGGATTCCCAGAACGTGAGATTATCAAAATATGCCGGACCTCTCTGGTCTTGGCACTCTATGGTTCTACACCGATTTGGTTTTGCCTTCCCTTCACAAGACATGTTTAAACAACGGCTGAAACATAAATTGGGCCAACCCCACTTTAACTTAACCTTAGCCGTCACATTCAGATGAACGCTTAGTTTACTTTTGCAAATCTCATAAACAGTTGAAAAAGTTGTGCTTAGCTTGGAGAAGAAAGGGGGACAATGGTCCTTATGGACCTCAAACAATTGAAAGGCATCCTGTGTAGGCCATTGAAAACAGTTGCTCCAGAGGTTAGGACTAGAAACATAGGGTAGAAGTTGCAGGGAACCAATATGTGAAGAGACTACTAAATGGTTTCAGCTGATTGACCATGGATACTCTTCCTTAGCAAGTGGCAGACAGTTGGAGATACTTGAGTGGAAGTTGGACTGCTATCAAGCAAGAACGTTGTGAAGGACTCTTGTATTTTAGATCTTTCTGGACAGAATGTCTCCAGAGGACCTTCCACTTCTATGCATAACAAATTCCTTCCTTTCTTCTCACATTATTCATTTGAGTGAAGCAGGACTTCTACTGTGAAATAATCTACTGTGAAATAATATTAAAAGATTTGCTTAGTCAGTACAGGCAGTCCCCATGTTAAGAGCATCCAACTTCAGGTCAAGTTGTGCTTATGAAGAGGCTGCTTATTACTAAAAATGGCCGATGGCCGTCTCCTTCCTCAATCCAATGAACTACTGAAGTTACACAATGTCTTTGTTGAACCCCCTGAAGCTGTGTGTTTTTAACAAACAGCCTGTCTTCAAACGTTTATGAAAACATTGCACGGTTTCAGAGTTTGCCAGCTCAAGAAAGGACAACCCCGTCCACCATTTTAGTAACAATCTGTAAGTACAAGTTCTGAGCCACATACAATTTCAAGTTAAACACAGACTTAGGAATGGAACTTATTCTTAACCCAGGAAGTAATTTACATAACTTTTTTTTAAAAGTGTTTAGCTGAGACTGTTCATGCTTTTGTTAGCATACGGTAGAATTATTTTCCATCTGATTTATTTCTTGGCACAATACCCAGCTTGTGAAGAGCTCTGCCTCCAGTTAATTCTTCAAATTAGAAACTTGCCCAAATGTGAGTTAATTCAAGGACTATACAACCCTGGGTGTTGTTTTTTTTAATGTCCTTGGGATTTTCCTGCAGATCTCTGTGGGGATTATGGGGTAACCAACTAGGAAAGCACCTTGCACATTCTGTGTTATCTCTTTGCCAAAATAATACTCTTTTGTTGAAGATCCAACAACTTTATGTTGCTGAAAACAGCAAGCTTTAAACTTCTCAGTGGTATAGAGACAGTTAAATATGAAGGAAACTCCTCTGAAATCCAGATCAGGCCAGGTTTTTCCAAAAGTAGCTTGCAGAACAGTCCAAATAATGAAAGCCAGAGTATAGTTAGCAAGGAGCTCTTTGGAATAAAGCATAAATGCAAAGGCATGTAACAAAAATGGCAAATGAATGGAATGGTTAATAATGCCAAGGATTCCTTATGAATAGTGATGGGGCTGTTGAAAAACATACTTATTGCATTAGGAAGTGGTGTTTGCTGGACCTTGGGCCATTTCAAAAAGTATAGCAGAGATGAATCTCATTAAAACCTAGACTGGAAACCACAAAGAAATCCCAGTATAACAGAATAACAGAACTGGAAGGGACATTGGAGTCTGCTAGTCCAAACTCCCTGCTTCGACAGGAGACCCTATACCATTCCAGACAAATGGTTGTCCAGTCTCTTCTTAAAAGCCTCCAGTGATAGAGCACCCACAATGTCTGAAGGCAGGCTGTTCCACTGGTTAATTCTTCTCATCGCCAGGAAATTTCTCCTTAACTCCAGGTTTCTTCTCTCGTTGATTCATTTTCATCCATTATTTCTTGTCCTGCCTTCAGGTCCTTTGGAAAATAAGTTGACCCCCCCTCCTCTTTTGGCAACCCCTTAGATATTGGAAGACTACTATCATATCACCCCCTAGTCCTTCTTTTCACTAGACTAGGCATACCCAATTCCTGCAAACGTTCTTTTAGCCCCCGGTCCCCTAGGCATCTTTATTGCTCTTTTCTGCCCTCTTTCTAGAGTCTCAACATCTTTTTTATAACATGGTGACCAAAACTTGATGCAATATTCTAAGAGGTACGAATACGTCACATGATCCTGATTCTATCCCTCTTCTGGATTAGACTGGGAAGCTGGGAAACAAAGCTTTCTGGAATAAGACTGCAGCAAGCGGTTCTGTATCCTTGACAAGAGAACTTACCAGGATGTGTTCATGAAGTCTCATGACTAGCTCCATTCATTTTGGGCAATCTACAAGATCCCAAGGCAGTTCAAGTTCCTCTGTCTCATATAATTGGGATGTACTGTAATTTGACTTGGTGGGAAAAGAAATGGGGGGGGGGGGAATCTGCCTTTTATGCACATAGTTTTTCCCAGTTTTCTACTCTCCTCTGAAATGTAAAGACATCATTCAAACGTGTTAAAGAGTATTAAAAAGATTTAAAGTGATATAGCCTACCTGAACTGAAAAATCAATGCATTTAGGAGCCTCAGTGGAATCTGTGGCTGACTTTCTTTGAAAAATATAGTAATTTGCTTTGAAATAATGCTAAAACAGAAATTATTTTAAAAAGAAGCATGTGTTTAACTTTTTATTAATACAGAGGGGGAAAAAGAAGGAAAGAAAACGTGTGTGTGTGTGTGTGTGTGTGTAGGATTTACTTCGTATCCTTATATAACTGACAGCTATGAACCATTATATTTCTCCCAATCATAACAATGTGCAGAATTCATCTACATCGTCCCCTACTTCATTTCCAGACCATGGGTGCATGGTCCAACAGAACACCCACATTTATTAAACAAAAGAACAGAACAAAAACCCAGTGAACAGTGCTGCTGTATCGCTCTTAAACAAGCCAAGGGAAGACCAGTGAATCTGAGATGAGACCTGTTTTTAGCCACAAAATAATCAGGCACTTAATTTGATTCTGCAGGGGGAAAAATATGAAGGGAGGGAATCCTGAACCTAACTAATGTTATTATTTTTAACTCTCTCAGCTTATCAACTGACTAGGCTTCAGCAAAGGGCTGTTATGTCTACAGTATTTGCTCTTAGATAATGTCCTTTGGTGAATGACTAAATGAAAAAAAAATCTATCTATCTATCTATCTATCTATCTATCTATCTATCTATCTATCTATCTATCTATCTATCTATCTATTGTCTATCTAGTAGTTCTGATGTTTTCTATTCTATTCCAGTAAAAAAAAATCTGTTCTGTTCTGCTCAGTTCAATTTGGTTCTGGTCTAGTCTAGTCTAGTCTAGTCTAGTCTATCCTATTCTCTATGTATAATCTATTTATCTATCACCTCTCTTTCTATCTATCTATCTATCTATCTATCTATCTATCTATCTATCTATCTATCTATCTATCATCTTATAATCTATCTATCCATACATCCATACAACCATCTATCTATCTGGCTAGCTATTTAGCTGATCAGCTATTTAACTATGTAGCTGTCATTCCCTGATCTGGCGCCTTGTGTTTTGTCGCTGGGTATGCGGCTTCCAGTCTAGAAGCTGAAGCAATGAGAAGTCAGGGAGAGACTAACCACTGCTGATTCATAGGGTTGTCCACACAGGGTCATCCAAAAAAAAACACCCCACCTAAAAATTGAATGGGGCTTCCATCACACTGGCAGCCTTCTTGATGATTTTGACCACATCCTCCAGATCCTTCCATTGTGCCAATCAGAACGTTCTCTTTCAGTCTCTTGCCAGAAACATCAGCAGCACCATGGACAGCTCCTTTTGCTCTCAGATTGCTAGGAAGGAGGGGAAGGAGAGAGAGCCAGATGGTGTAGTGCGGGTGTTCCCAACCCCTGGTCCCTGGACCAGGACCAGGCTGTGGCATCCCAGCAACTAGTCCGCACAAACAAGCAAAGCCCCATCCCTGAGATGCAGGCAGCATACAAAACCATGCACCCTTTGGTCCATAGAAAAACCTTTCTCCACGGAACCTGTCCCTGGTGCCCAAAAGGTTGGGGACCTCTGGTGTATTGGAAGTAGAACCTTTGCAGGCCTTAGGAGTTTCTGGGCAGGTTCTCAGCTTTTCTCCTAAGCCCTTTGTTTAGTCCACGTTTGGTCTATGTTGGGCAAGGATCAACTACCGTACAGGACCATCATCTTCCTCCTCCCTTTTTCCAGTCCAGCTCTAATGCCATTGCCTAAGCTAGATGAGCATCTGATCAAGCATCCATTCTACTTATGCTAGAAATAGCCCATCCCTACTCCACCGCAGCATTCCATTCTAGGAGGCAGTCAAACTGCAAGCAACGTTAGTGGAGAACATACAAATTTAGTAACAGTGAAGCTGAACAGAACTGTAGTTGTATTTCGATTTATTCTTGTGACCATGAACTTAATAGGAACCTTTGCTTGAAAATCCAGGAAATCCGCTCTCCCAAATCAGTGATTAAGTAGGGGGAAAGGATCCAATTTTAAAATACTGTTAACGATTTCCAAATCATTCCATTTTCTAAATTGGTTCGGGTGGGGGGGATAGAGAGAGAGCTTTGCATGTGTAAATTGTCAGATTGATTTGAAGGCATCTAGTTCAATGTGATCCTTTGATTGGAAATGTGATTCCATTTGCAGATAAATCAGACCTCTCCACCGAAGCTTCACACAGCTCTATAAATAAGTGATAAAAATGCATTGCAAATGTACTTTTAAGGATGAAAATGTAGTCAATTTTCTTAGAGTAAGACCTATTAAACGTATTTTCAAGAAATCTTTCATTTTTTGCTGGGCCTGATCCTTTCCCTTTTATTTGCTGCAGGGTTCATAGATCCGATAGATCAGGGGTCTTCAAACGTGGCCCTTTTATGACTTGTGGACTTCAACTCCCAGAATTCCTCAGTCAGTGTGCCTGGCTGAGGAATTCTGGGAGTTGAAGTCCACAAGTCATAAAAGGGCCAAGTCTGAAGACCCCTGGTATAAGGTCTCCTGCCTGAGCAGGGGGTTGGACCAGAAGACCTCCAAGGTCCCTTCCACCTCTGTTATTCTGTTATTCCATTTTAAATATTTACATTTCCTGCAAGTTTGAGGAGAGCTGTACAATTAAAACAAAAAACAAAAACTTCCTATCAAAGGAAATGTCTTATTTCATGTAATTTTGAAAAACATTAATGGAGATATGCTTGACCGTTTCTTCTCCCCCAATGCTGCTATAGTATTGAGGTCTTACAATAAAGGTAAAGGTTCCCCCGCACATGCGTGCTAGTCGTTTCCGACTCTAGGAGCCGGTGCTCATCTCTGTTTCAAAGCCGAAGAGCCAGCGCTTGTCCAAGGACGTCTCCGTGGTCATGTGGCCAGCATGACTAGATGCCAAAGGTGCACAGAACGCTGTTACCTTCCCACCGTAGTGGTCCCTATTTTTCTACTTGCATTTTTACGTGCTTTCGAACTGCTAGGTTGGCAGAAGCTGGGACGAGTAACAGGCGCTCACACTGTTACGCGGCACTCGGGATTTGACACGCCAAACTGCCGACCTTCTGATCAACAACCTCAGCATCCTAACCCACTGAGCCACCGCGTCCCTGGTCTTACAATAGAAATAGTCAAATGAGGTACAGGGCCTTTTACTTAGCTGGTCTATTTCTTGCCCTTAATAGGAATAGCTTCATTGTTCGAATGTTTTTTTTCAGCTTTCATTTCATTGAGTTGCCCACCAGGAACTTTATTAAGCAATATCATCTTAAGCACCAGCCATCCATTAACCTAACCATTGTTCTTCTACTCTATTTAAAATATTTTTTTCCCTACATAACTCTCCAACAAATATTGAGTGTGTTTGTTGCTAGAAATTGAAAAAGTCCATTAGGCTTTCAACGTCAGGGTGCTTCCCCAAGATTGGTGCTCTCGTCTAATTTTTGACAGGCCCACGTGTTGCAAGAAAGACACTCGTACGAATGTTAAAGGCGTCACTAATGGCCTTTTGGAAAGATTGTCTGCTTCAGCCTTCTTTCACTGTTAGTTTCTCCTTGCTTCGACCCTTCCACATTTTAGCAATGAAAGAATACACCCGCAGCCTTTCTCTATCATTTTCTCCCCAGAGGTTTCATGATTGCACGCTAAATGATTCAGTGGAGCAAAATATTGAGAAGCAAAATAATGGGACCCGATGGTCCTTGATCTCTGCTGGATTGAGGGGTGCACCCGTGTGAAAGAATCTGTACTGGCACAGAATACAAAGCCAGACCTGAAGAATTTGCATAGCCGTATCTTCTTTGTTATGGTGGTTTTCTGGAATGCTGACATGCACCAACAGTGGCCAGGTTCAGAATTGTGGCTTAAGCAGCAAGACCTAGTTGACCTTGACAGATCCCAGATGCTAAACAAGGTCAACAGGGCTAAGGATTTGGCTGAAGCCATCAAAATCCAGGAATGTTGGCTGCTTATATTGGAAAGTAGAGGGGGAAACATCTCAGAAGTTGTGGGAAACCACATAAAAGTACATGGAAGTAGGCATCAGGAATTACGCTTGACTTGATAGGGTTTCTGCCTTTCTCTTTTGCAATAAGATACAAGGGGGGAACTAGTTTTTTTCTAAAGAGCAGCTTCCAGAAGACTGAAGTCTGCTCACCCCGAGGTAAAAGATTAGTGTCTATATATAATATGTAATATGAAATATATGAAAATCTGAAATATAGCAGAGTCAGACATCAATATTGAGCTATGGTGGCGCAGTGGTTAGAATGTGGTACTGCAGGCTACTTCTGCTAACAGCTGGCTGCCTGCAGTTTGGCAGTTCGATCCTGACCAGCTCAAGGTTGACTCAGCCTTCCATCCTTCCAAAGTCAGTAAAATGAGGACCCAGGTTGTTGGGGGAGGGAATAGGCTGACTCTGTAAACCACTTAGAGAGGGCTGTAAAGCACTGTGAGGCGCTATATACGTCTAAGTGCTATTACTAGTGCTATTCTGAAAAATCCCCCTCCATCCTATACTGGATGTTACATTTTGAATTCTTCACAGAATCATCTCAAGAAGAACTAAATTACGGTAACAATTGTTTACCCAGCCAGTTCCCAGTTGGACCTGTTTTACATGTGTATCTAAGCCATGGAAGTATCAGGTATGAATGAACTTAGACACAAACATGAATTAGTGTGGAAGTCACATCCAGATTTATCTGAATGAACGAAATGGTCATTAAAAACAGCTTTATTGAATGGAATATCTCTTAGGAAAGTCCAAGCAAGGGGAAAAAAATGCCAAGGGTTTCAAGGACTAGCCTGCTTATGTCCCACTCCTTACTTGGAATACGGGAAAGGATTTAAAACTGGTTTGGCATTTTTATAAAGGAGTCTTCTGATATAAAGAAATCCATTAAGTTCCAAAGCATTGCAACTCAGGCTCTTGCAATAAAACCAGCTCAATTCATCAAGGCAATTTGCAGTTCCTACCGATTATTGGTAGTTAAATAGTGAAGTACTATTCTTTTTTATAATTAATATTGTGTCATTTATTTTTGACAGCATCGAGGACGCTCTATGTTGTCTGCTGCCCTCTTGCTGCAAAGAATAAGTATGTTTAGCACTTCCAGGATAGTTTCATTCATTTCTTCATTCATAGCAAGTCAGAGAAGACTTCATTCATCGTTCATTTCTCTCAGGCACTGGTATCCTAATTTAATTGAATATATTAATGTGGTTTTTTTTCTAATAAGAGCCACGTTGGACAAAAAGTTGCAGCTACTTCTCAGATGCCATTGGGAATATGAGCATGAAGGTTATTGTTTATTTCCAGTGATGTGGATTTGGGTATCAACTGAACATTTACTGTAAATAAATAAAAAAATTAAATAAATACTGCAGTTTGAGGCCCAACACTGCTTTTGCAAATCATGCTAAACTTGATTAATGCTGGCTAGTTATGGACTGATTGAATGATTGAGTGATTGATGCATTAATGACTTTCTCTTATGACTTACCCCAGCTAAATGGATTAAAGGTTTTCTCTCACCGTGTTGTGTCAACTCAGAATATGAGTTAATCCAGAAATTATAGGAAGTGTATTTTGTGAATACAGCTATAGTAGTCCTTGTACCACTTTACAATGCTTTGGTAAGACCACACTTGGAATATTATACCCACTTTTGATCACCAGGATGTAAAAAAAAGATGTTGAGACTCTAGAAAGAATGCAGAGAAAAGCAACAAAGATGATCAGGGGACTGGAGGCTAAAACATATGAAAAACGGTTGTTCGAATTGGATATGTCTAGTTTAATTAAAAGAAGGAGTGGGGGTGATATCATAGCTGTCTTCCAGTATCTGAGGGGCTGCCACAAAAAAGAGGGGGTCAACCTGTTCTCCAAAGCACCTGAAGGCAGGACAAGAAGCAATCAAGGAGAGGAGCAACCTAGCACTAAGGAGAAGTTTCCTGACAGTGAGAAGAATCAACCAGTGGAACTCCAGAAGTTGAGGGTGCTCCAACACTTATACAGTTTGTCTGACATGGTATAGCAGGAGGGTGGACTAGAAGACCTCCAAGGTCCCTTCCAATTCTGTTATTCTGTTATTATAATAATAATAATAATAAGTTGGAAGGGACCTTGGAGGTCATCTAGTCCAACCCCCTGCTCAGGCAGGAAACCCTATACCATTTCAGACAAATGGATGGCCAGTCTCTTCTTAAAAACTTCCAGTGTTGGAGCATTCACCACTTCTGGAGGCAGGTTGTTCCACTGGTTAGTTGTTCTAGCTGTCAGGAAATTTCTCCTTAGTTCTAGGTTGCTTCTCTCCTTGGTTAGTTTCCACCCATTGCTTCTTGTCCTGCTTTCAGGTACTTTGGAGAATAGCTTGACTCCCTCTTCTTTGTGGCAGCCCCTGAGATCTTGGAACACTGCTATCGTGTCACCCCTCACCCTTCTCTTCGTTAAATTACACATACCCAATTCCAGCAACCGTTTCCTGTATGTTTTAGCCTCCAGTCCCCCAATCATCTTTGTTGCTCTTCTCTTTACTCTTTCTAGAGTCTCAACATCTTTTTTACATCGTGGTGACCAAAACTGGATGCAGTATTCCAGGTGTGGCCTTACCAAGGCATTGTAAAGTGGTATTAGTACTTCACTTGATCTTGATTCTATCCCTCTGTTAATGCAGCCTAGCACTGTGTTGGCTTTTTTGGCAGCTGCAGCACACTGCTGGCTCATATTTGTTCTGTTGTATATGAATCCTGTACAGCCATAGCTAGCAACTCTTCCAAGGATCTTCCCTTGCTACCTTTCAGCCGTCTGAAGTAAGGGCCATTCCTCAGTTGCTGTCTCTTCCTTTGATCTTGGTTGGGGGCTGTGCTGTCATCCCTACCAATTTACCCTCTGCTAATTGGCATAAAATGGCTCCCGTACAGCATGAGCAGTTGGAGTATCATAGGGCTAACCCTCGAGTTATGACCATAATGGAGCTTGCCCTGTCATGGTTGTAGGTCACGACAGTCGTAAGTTGGGTCACTTGTGCGATCGACCTGACTTTGTGACCTGTTTTGTGGTGGTTGTTAAGTGAACGCCACGGTTGTTAAGGAAAACCGATGGGCTGGTTTTGCTGAAAAACCGAAGTAAATTCCTGTCTTCAGCAAAACCATCATAAAACAGGGCCACGTGCACACAGGACCTTGCAAATGACCGAGTGCCCATAATGCCATCGTGTGACCTTGGGAGTTAGGGAGTGGGGCATCAGTCAGAACTTTGAAAGCAAATTGTAACTATCCCCAGGGAGGTTTGTTGTTACTTCGAATGGTCACTAACAATCGGTCATAAACCGAGGACTAACTGTAATGCTCTTTAGAGGATGAACTTAGGCTGGAATCTGAACCAACCCTGTAGGCCTGTCCTTGAGAATGGTGACTCTGCTTCTTTTTCTGGCAACATGATAGCAGGGTGAGGGGGGACATGATAGCAGTGTTCCAATATCTCAGGGGCTGCCCCAAAGAAGAGGGAGTCAAGCTATTCTCCAAAGTACCTGAAAGCAGGACAAGAAGCGACGGATGGAAACTAGTCAAGGAGAGAAGCAACCTAGAACTAAGGAGAAACTTCCTGACAGTCAGAACAATTAACCAGTGGAACAACCTGCCTCCAGAAGCTGTGAATGCTCCAACACTGGAAGTTTTTAAGAAGAGACTGGCCATCCATTTGTCTGAAATGGTATAGGGTTTCCTGCCTGAGCAGGGGGTTGGACTAGATGACCTCCAAGGTCCCTTCCAACTACTTATTATTATTATTATTATTATTATTATTATTATTATTATTATTATTATTATTATTATCATTATCATTATCATTATCATTATCATTATCATTATCATTATCATTATCATTATCATTATCATTATCATTATCATTATCATTATTAAGCAATCATATTAATATTATTGAGCAATCATGAATATCAGGTCACCCACAATGTTTTGAAACAGCATCAAATATATATGCCAACAGCATCAGGCCAGCTCCCTGCCAGACAAAAGAACTAGCCTTTAAGCCATGAATCGTGGTTTCCCTTTGAATGTCATAGGAAAAGTCCAGCGAAACGCCATTCGCTCTTCTGAAAGCTCAGATATCTGCAGGCCCAATGGCGGCAGCAACTTTAACAAGGCTATAAATTTCAGTGGAAAGCGGTGCTTTTCTCATTTATTTTGGCCCACTAAACATCTTGGTAGTTTATTACTCCATCCACTTCGCTGGGCTGCATGAGAAGCCTGTGTTAAGAATCACCTTGCGGTTCTTTAAAAGGCTCAAGGGCGGAGTGAAGTGGTGGGGAAATCTAGGCTTTTCATTTCCTTTGTAATTAGAATTTGATTGCTTGTATAAATTAGCCGGCAATGCTTGCTGCTT
This sequence comes from Vipera berus, assembly GCF_964194415.1. NCBI lineage: Eukaryota > Metazoa > Chordata > Lepidosauria > Squamata > Viperidae > Vipera > Vipera berus. Next base: position 10,671,873 of record NC_138208.1, on the reverse strand, counting down.
TGTGTGCAACCTATTTCCCAGCGCGAATTTACTTTAAATTAAATGACTCTTATCAAATCCAAAGCACCGGTGCTTAAAATTTCAGAGCGTGTGCCTGGAGCCTGGGAATTAGGAATCAGACAGGATGATTTTCTTTTTCGAAACGCAGTTGAATAATTGTTATTCTTTCCCCCTTCTTAACACTATTGGTCTCTTCCTGCCCGCAATAACAGCAAAATAATAATAATTAAAAAAAATAAAATCCCAATTTTTGAGGAAATCAACTTGAATTCAATGTAGAATACATTCTCCAAAATGCAATGTATTTATATAAAACACGTCATGTGGTGTTGCAATTTACAGTACATATATGTACATGTACACTCGATACAATAAATTGCTTAAAATATGGGTCAGCAAATGTGAGGCATCCAGGAGGCCTTGCCAGCCTCGGTTTCATAAATCCTTCAAAAGTTGGATGTGACCTAATTTACCAACAGCACACATAAATTCCAGGCCAATGGAGAGGTCTGTGCCGACAGGGGTATTTGCAGAGCGAGGGGTCCAAACACTCAAGATGACAGCTGTGAAGCTCTGCCCCTTTTAATGTACACTTCCATTGTATATCTGTGGCTGATTACTTTTTTTTTACCTCTGTGGGTGTCCTTGGGAACCCCGTCTAATTATATTCAAAAGGGGTGTGTAGATTCATATGCACAGCTCTGTGTGTATCTCTATTTTAATAGATGGATGGTAAAGGTAAAGGTTCCCCCGCACATGCGTGCTAGTCGTTTCCAACTCTAGGGGCCGGTGCTCATCTCCGTTTCAAAGCCGAAGAGCCAGCGCTTGTCCGAGGACGTCTCCGTGGTCATGTGGCCAGCATGACTAGACGCCAAAGGCGCATGGAATGCTGTTACCTTCCCACCGTAGTGGTCCCTATTTTTCTACTTGCATTTTTTTACGTGCTTTCGAATTGCTAGGTTGGCAGAAGCTGGGACAAGTAACAGGCGCTCACTCTGTTACGCGGCACTCAGGATTCGACCCGCCAAACTGCCGACCTTCTGATCGACAAGCTCAGCGTCCTAACCCACTGAGCCACCGCGTCCCTTACAATAGATGGATGAGGAGGCTTTAAATCAAGCAGGAAGAATCTGAGTGGCATTGCTGATCACTTTTTCTTTCCACGCCTTTCCCCCCCCCAAAAGCATCCTAAACCAAAGTTTCTATGTGAAGAAATTATCACAGAAACATAAGACTTTGAAGCTGATTTGAAAGAAATCCTTTGGCACCAGCAAGTGCCATTCTGCTCTGTTGAAGCTGCCCATCTTTTCCACCAAGCTTCTGCAAAGATGCTGCTTCAAAGGGGCCTGATCCTTAAGGACTGGTTTCTTTAAGGCTGTGTGTCCTTTTTATTTCACGTTTTCAAATGGGTGCCTGAACTCTGGACTGTCATTAGCCAGTCCATTGGACCCTGAGGATTAACAGTTAGCTCAATTAATGCCTGGAGGATTGTTTTCTGCTTTGAGTCTTCTGTCAATGAAAGGAGAGAGACTGCAGTGTTGAAAGTCACCAAGGGAAGAATTGGAGATGTGATTGGGGGTGTCCACAGACTAGGGCAGGGGTAGGCAACCTTGGCTCTTTTATGACTCATAGCTGACTCAGGAATTCTGGGAGTTGAAGTCCATGAGTCATAAAAGAGCCGAGGTTGCCTACCCCTGGGCTAGGGCTAAGCTGTGATAGGAGGAATCAAACTTTTCCTTGTTTTTATATATGACCTTTCATGCATATACACCCATCTTGACCCCACAACCTTGGTTCTTCTATTTTGACTGTAATATGGTTGTCCCCACCTGGTGTCCTTTATGCTTTGAGGACATATTTCTAAAGTAGGAAGCTAACTGCATGTTGATCTCCACTCCTCAAAGTGGACCTTGCTTTGTGCCTTGGGTGCCACTCTGGGCAGGCCAAGGGCTGTGCTCTCCACAAGGATGGATCAAGATCCCTCGTGGGTAGAGAGCTTCAGCAATTAAATGAAGTCCTTTAACCATTGCAGGTCCTACGACACCCATATTACCCCTTAACTTCACTGCAGGTCATCTTTCACTTATGACCATAATGGAATCTGCCAATTATGGTTGTAAATCACATGACCGACCCAACTTTACAACATAAACAACAGGCAGAGCTTTGACTGCATCATTGTAGCCACTGTATTTAACCATGGGGACCACCCTGCACACATCTATTTAAACAGGGGAGAAGAAGCCCCAGGTTTGGTTTCATCTGGAAGTGGTGGTCCAAGGTGGAGAAGATGAGTACTCTTCCTTTCTAGTGGGAGGAGGAACGGGGTCAACCTTGAATTCAGGGTCATCATCCTGATGCTGTGGACTGAATCCTGTAGATGCTTGCCTTGAAGCAATCTTCTTCCACTCTAATCACCTTTAAGATCATGTTCCTTTCTTAATGCTTAGTGGTGATGTCTCTATTTACATAATGGCTGCACTGTGAAACAAAACCAGGTGTTGAGGGTAATGAGGTATCTCCTTTAATGATGAGCCACTACAAATTGCTTTCACACACAAAACTAGAGGCAGGGAGTTAATGAGAAGGCTAAGGGATGATAGATGGTGACAGAAGCAACCTTGGAAGGTCATATCTTCCCCTGAAACACCAAACAGCTCCCACAATCAACAGTGCAGTTGGCAACTTGCTCAGATTTCACTCAAGGGTCTTGCGTTGTTATTGTCATTTCTTGTCAGCATCCATTCTGAGATGGAAAAGGGCCAAAATATTTTGTCCAATACCTTTTTTTTAAGGTGAAACTCAAACGGCACCTCTTCCTCCATTTGTACAGAAAGATATCTTGGAGATTGACACAACGTTGTGACGTTCATTTTTTTTTTTGCCTTTGGGGACTCGCCAGTTTTGGTCGGTGCAAGATTCCAGACTCTTCCTGTAACTATGGAAACAGAAGCTACCAGGAATATAGAAAGTGATTTTTAAGAATTCCCTGTCAGGGTTATCCGGTGGCCTTCTGTGGGGGTGATTGGAGAGCTGGATTATTACATTTCAGGAAAGTACATAGATGCCTTTCAGAAAGCATTTCAGCAGCTGTGCACTTTCTTGGGAATTTATTTTCTATTCAGTTCTGGGGAAATGAGGTTCTTTCACTCATGTATACAGTATATGCAGAGAGAAAGAGAGAGAATAGCAGAGTTTGCAATTCTGCATGGATCAAGGGTGGAGGAACTTTTAGATCTGTTTGAGATTTCTGACCAAAAAGCCACAGTTTTGGTTACAAAAGAATTTATTTCAAGGTAAGCATGTCAGTAGTTAAGTATATCAATGCAAGAAGAATGAATTGTTCCTTTTCAGCTGTTTTGACCATAAAGAAGAAGAACATTATATTCAGGGCACGAGACCTGAAATAATGATCTTAAATTAGATTTTGGTTGAACATCAGAAAATCCTCCTTTCTTAAGAGCAGTAAGTTCCCCTCCTTTGGGTGGACTCAAGGAGAAGCTCAACAGCTACAAGATCTGTCAAAGGTCCTTCAAATTGGATTCCTGCTCGGAATAGGGAGTCGAAGGCAGTGACCTGAGTGGTCCTTCCAGCCTGGAGATGCAATAAGTTTATGACTTCTGCAAAAGATGGTGACCCCCTGGCATTTCACTTGCTTGACTCCCAGCGCTTGCTTCTTTTCAGATGGACATCATGATGCCTACACTAATTATCCTACTTCCTTGCTTCTTAAGACAGGGACGCGGGGACGTGGTGGCTCAGTGGGTTAGGACGCTGAGCTTGTCGATCAGAAGATCAGCAGTTTGGTGGGTCGAATCCCAAGTGCCGCGTAACAGAGTGAGCGCCTGTTACTCGTCCCAGCTTCTGCCGACCTAGCAGTTCGAAAGCATGTAAAAATGCAAGTAGAAAAATAGGGACCACTACGGTGGGAAGGTAACAGCGTTCTGTGCGCCTTTGGCGTCTAGTCATGCCGGCCACATGACCATGGAGACGTCCTTGGACAAGCGCTGGCTCTTCAGCTTTGAAACAGAGATGAGCACCGGCCCCTAGAGTTGGAAACGACTAGCACGCATGTGCGGCGGAACCTTTACCTTTACCTAAGACAGGAGATTAATTTTAATGAACCCATCATGTCTATTATTCAGTTTTAATCTAGCCAAATCTTTGGCCAAAAATATCAGGTTTTGGACCAGAAGAGATCTTGTGGTTAAAGAGAATAATTGAGATGAATGAAGACTAGGCTTGGAAGCCAGAAATCAACCAAAATGATGCTAAAATTGCTTAATATTTCTCTCTAAGTTTCATGAATCACATTGGGTCTGCCAATTCTCACAATCAGATTTATTTACTGGGAGGGGGGGGAAACCGTACATATTTAGGAATTGTACATTTGTAATCGTCTTGTGTGTTTCTGGGTTCGAGGTAGCAGCTTCAGCAGGAAAGTAACAAGCAGAAGAACAATAAATACCGACGATTAATTATCACAGTGAGCTCCCAGTAGTGAAATATGATGGGACTTGGGTCCTTCCCCAACGCTTTCAAGCTTCCCAGCTCCCATATTGATAATAGCCTCTATGTATTCAATGTATTTGATAATTGAAGAAGCACTAATAAATGCAACTAGAAGATGTGTTTTGAAGGCCAATTGATGGTAGGAATACTGAAACAGCAGCTTCCAAGGAAAGAGACCGCTGGTTTTCCATGACAGCAGAATCCTGGGTTTGGATGCAAAACTCTTTTAAACATTAAGTCATACGTGATATCCTCATATTCTATAACTATGCTTTATAGTTCTGGAAGTGTCAGGCGTCTTCACGCAGATCATTTCTCTTATAGCTGGTAGCTTTGAATACTTAGAAAATTTTTAAAAATAAGAAAATTCAATGGGACAAATTGATTAAAGTCTACCGTAGCTATAAATGAATCTTTTTGGCAGAGCCATTGAATCACTTTGGCATTCATCGAGATTAGTTGGTTGAGTTTTTGTTTCATCGGGAACAAAACCCGCACGCCGTTTTCCATGTTGTTAGCAAGAATTGATTCATCTTATATTGTCCCAGAAGAGTGGTGAAAGTTTTTAGCTAGATCAGGATCTTGTTTCTTCTAAATCACATATATATTGCTTGTCACTCTATCCAAAACTTACAGCAATACAAATAATACATGAATAATACGAAAACCATATTTCCTTCCTGTTTCCACAGCTCCCTTCCGTTCTTCCAAGTCTGCAGACAGCCTGGTTAAGTTTGATACTTATGGTGACGGGATTGGGAGATACAACGTCTTCAACTTCCAGCAAGCTGGAGGCCGGTATTCCTACCTCAAAGTGGGACAGTGGGCCGAAACCTTGACTCTGGAAGTCAATGCCATCCACTGGTCCAGAGGCCTTGTCCCCGTAGCCCAGTGCAGTGACCCCTGTGCACCCAATGAGATGAAGAATATGCAGCCCGGAGACGTGTGCTGCTGGATCTGCATTCCCTGTGAGTCCTTTGAGTACCTGGCTGACGAATTCACCTGCAGTGACTGTGGCCCAGGACGATGGCCCACCCTTGACCTCACCAGCTGTTATGACCTACCAGAAGATTATATCAAATGGGAAGATGCCTGGTCCATCGGACCGGTGACTATCGCATGCTTGGGCTTCATTTGTACTTTCCTAGTGGTGGGGGTTTTCATCAAGCACAACAACACACCTTTGGTAAAGGCCTCCAGCCGCGAGTTGTGCTACATCCTTCTTTTTGGAGTCTTCCTCTCCTACAGCATGACCTTCTTCTTCATCGCCAAGCCTTCTCCAGCCATCTGCACCTTGCGTCGTTTGGGGCTGGGAACGTCCTTCGCCATTTGCTACTCGGCTCTCCTGACCAAAACGAACTGCATCGCCAGGATATTTAATGGGGTGAAGAACGGGGCGCAGAGGCCGAAATTCATCAGCCCCCGTTCTCAAGTCCTCATCTGCCTGAGTCTCATCATGGTGCAGATTGTGCTGGTGTCCGTGTGGCTGATTTTAGAAGCTCCGGGCACTCGCCGACACACCCTTCTGGAGAAGAGGCAGACGGTCATCTTGAAATGCAACGTCAAAGATGCCAGCATGCTCATCTCTTTAACATATGATGTGATCCTCGTCCTCTTATGCACTGTGTATGCCTTCAAAACAAGGAAGTGCCCGGAAAATTTTAATGAAGCCAAATTTATTGGATTCACCATGTACACAACTTGCATTATTTGGCTGGCATTCCTGCCAATCTTTTATGTGACATCGAGTGACTACAGGGTAAGGCATCCACCGTCATTTCAGCCAAATACTAACCTGTGGTTAGAAATACATTCCTTTCTTTCTTTCTTTGTTTAAAAAAAAGTTATTGCGGGCACTTCAAAAGTCAGCCCAGGGCTAAACGAATAACCGAAGTGAATATAGTCTATGGCAGATAGAGATTTTCAGCAATGTGAGGGCAGAGAACATAGATATGTGGAATACAAGTGCCACTTTTTCTCAGAAATTATTAGACATTGTGTCCTTGAGATGGGTTGAGTCAGGGGGAAAGACTGAACTGAAACATAACCAGCAACGCCTTTTTTCCTCTTTTAGACTTTCATTTAATTCATTTGTTGAAGGAAAAGTCTTCATCAGGGTCCAGTCCAAGTCGGGAATAAACAACGTGGCGACTGCTTTAGAAAGAAGGTTGTAGTTTATTGAAGAGGAGAGCCAGACAGAAAGATGGCTCGGGAAGAAAAGAGCAAGAGCACATGTAGGGAGTGGGTTTTTTATATCCTCTGGGGCTCTTGAGGTTGTCTCCTGTTCCTGTTTGAGGCTTTGTATTTCCTGTGTCATGTACTTTGACCTGAGTCTGAGTGTGCACCTTTGGCATCTGTGGGTTAATCCTATTATGTCGTGTCTTAGAGTTTGGGTGGGGTATGTAGATTTTAGGTCTCTTATGTCTTCCTAAGCTTCTAGCTGGAGAGCTCCAACCTTCCTGAATGGATTATCACATCTACATTTCTACAGAGCTGGTTTCTGCTGGGGAGAGGGAGACTTGGGGATATTAAAAAAACTGGACATGCTTTTCTGCCTCTTTAAGATCCTTTGAGGAAATATAATATTCTGCCCTTTTAATATTAATATTTGACTTCCCACAAATTCATTCACTCACTCATTCATTCATCCATTCTTTCATTCATTAGATTCATATCCCACCTTTTCTTCAGGAGTTCAAGCTTATGTCTGCATATTCTCTCTTCCCAAACTCCTGCCAAGTACATTGGGCTAAGACAAAGACTGATCAGTCCTAAGACACCCAGGGCCATTGTATAGCAACAGCAATAACACTATATACCACTTCATAGTGCTTTACAGCACTCTCTGAGTGGTTTGCAAATGCCAGCATATTGCCCCTAATGATCTGGGACCTCATTTTATCCGCCTCTTCGATGTTACGTCACTTTTTTCCTGCTGCAAGTTGTCCCATGGCAAGTTGGCCATGGTGAATTGTCCCGTGGCAAGTTGGCTGAGTCGAGTTGTCCTGGACCCTTCCCACTTCATAGGTTGCAGTTGAGAGGAGTCGTCCTCTAAACACGTGTAGAAGGCTACCTTTGATGCAGAGTGTTCATCTTTCATTCTTCGTGGGCAACAGCTGAAATGAGAATTCATGCACCTCCCTCGCGGACTTCTCTAATTTTGCAATATTTTTTCCCACGCATTATTATTATTATTTTTCCCCCATGCAGGTGCAGACCACCACCATGTGCATCTCTGTCAGCCTGAGCGGCTTCGTTGTCCTGGGCTGCTTGTTTGCCCCTAAAGTGCACATCGTTCTCTTCCAGCCACAGAAGAATGTGGTCACTCACAGGCTGCACCTCAACAGGTTCAGTGTCAGTGGCACAGGAACCAGTTATTCCCAAGGTAATGGTTAAAGTTGCTGCAGGCTTTCCTTCCTTTGACAAGAAAAAAAAAGTTCCCTTCATTGGAGCACTTCTCTGTCGCTGTTCCAGAAAGTCATAGAAGCTGGTAGCCACAGCAAAATATCACAAACGTTTATTTATTTGTATCTCAGCTTTACTATTTTTACAAGTAATTCAAAGCAGTGAACATAATCACCTTTCTCCTTCTATTTTCCCACACTAACAACCTGTGAGATGAGTTGGGCTGATAGTGAGCAAATGGCCCGAAGTCACCCAGCTGGCTTCTATGCCTAAGGCAGAACTAGAATTCACTGTGTCCTGGAGATTGGCCTAAAGTCACCCAGTCGGCTTCTATGCCGAAGGCAGTACTAGAATTCACTGTGTCCTGGAGATTGGCCCAAAGTCACCCAGCTCACTTCTATGCCTAAGGCAGAACTAGAATTCACTGTGTCCTGGTGATTGGCCTAAAGTCACCCAATCGGCTTCTATGCTGAAGGCAGTACTAGAATTCACTGTGTCTTGGAGATTGGCCCAAAGTCACCCAGCTCACTTCTATGCCTAAGGCAGAACTAGAATTCATTGTGTTCTGGTGATTGGCCCAAAGTCACCCAGCTGGCTTCTATGCCTAAGGTAGAATTAGAATTCATTGTGTCCTGGTGATTGGCCCAAAGTCACCAAGCTTGCTTCTATGCCTAAGGCAGAACTAGAATTCACTGTGTCCTGGTGATTGGCCCAAAGTCACCCAGCTGGCTTCTATGCCTGAGGCAGGACTAGAATTCACTGTGTCCTGGAGATTAGCCTAAAGTCACCCAGCCTGCTCCCAAGTCTAAGGCAAACTAGAATTCACTGTCTCCTGGAGATTGGCCTAAAATCACCCAGCTGGCTTCCAGGCCTGAGGCAGGACTAGAACTCACCGTCTCCTGGTGATTTTTTATTCTTAGTATCATTTCAGTACTGACACCCGGATTTCCAAGGGGTCGGATGTGAAGTCAACCAAATCAAAATGGCATCAGTTGACCATGTGATCAAAGCTCTGCCCTGTTTTTAAACGTTTACGTGGGGGGGGATCCCTTTGGTTGTTTTTTTTAAAAAAAATCCCACTGTGATCTTGAAAATTTGACGCTGGTGGTAGTCCTGTGTCGCCTCTAAAGTCCATTTTTCTCTTTCAGCCTCAGCAAATGTCTATGTTCCAACGGTGTGCAATGGAAGAGAAGTTGTGGACTCCACCACCTCCTCCTTATAATCCTTCAGCCGGCTTTTGTATTCTTAGATGGTTAGAGAGAAAAGCACATTTCTTGTGCACCCTGGGATAAAAAAACGACCCTTTTAAAAGGACTAGCATTTCTTTTCTAGAAACCGTGTAATAAATTATTTTCAAGGACTGTACAGTCGATTGTGCTGCTCTTCCCAGAGCAACTTTAGGACCCTTTTGAGATTAACCGTTCTAAGGGATGTATAAATAGCTGTGACTCAAATAGTGCCAGTAGGTTGACCTCAGCAGTGAAGAGGATGATTAAATTGCCAGGTCAGGTGGCTTTCTTTCTAACAAGAGACTTTTTTTGTAATTCCTTGTTGTAATTAATAGATTGCATTTCTATGTTGTATATTATAGTTACATTCTGTGCGACAGATGGTTTTCATGGCAGTATTAAAGACGTCCGTAATAAAATCAGAAAAGTTTTCCAACCTGTCTTCTTTCCTTCCAATAAATAAATAAAATAAATAAATCCTTCAAAGTTTTTCAACCACCTTCACACAGAGAAGGACAACTGTGTCACGTCCTTTCCAGCTCGGCTACAGCATAGTACAAACCACAGCAAAGATAAGTTTTGTCTTGGTTGGTCGCACTTCTGTTCTTTGGAAATCTGTTGTGAGAGAAGAATGGTCTGAAACTGGTTTGCGACAATGATGGCCTCGCATCAAATTAGCTGGTCAACGGCGTTAATGAACTATATTCCATTCTCTGAGATGCGCAGTGACAATGATGGCCTCGCATCAAATTAGCTGGTCAACGGCGTTAATGAACTATATTCCATTCTCTGAGATGCGCAGTGACAATGATGGCCTCGCATCAAATTAGCTGGTCAACGGCGTTAATGAACTATATTCCATTCTCTGAGATGTGCAGCTAAATCCCCAGTAAAAAAGGTCAAGGATTCCCCTGTCCAGTTGTGCCCAACTTTAGGGCACAACGCTCATCTCCGTTTCTCGGCCGAGGGAGCCAGTGTTGTCCAAAAACATTTCCCGGGGTCATGTGGCCAGAATGACTATAAGTCAAGGCATATGGAATGCTGTTACCTTCCCATCAAAATGGTACCTATTTATCTACTCACATCTGCATGCTCTCGAACTGCTAGGTGGGCAGGAGCTGAGGCAAGGAACGGGAGCTGACTCCGTTGTGCAGAGCTCTGATCTTGAACCTGGGCTGTCAGCTCTCCAGCTGACAAGGTCATCTGGAGAGCCATCATGCCCCCCCCCAGATCCCCAGTAGATTCTTCTTTTTATGGTGAAATCTGGATTTAGAATTCCTTTTCTCAAGGAAGACTAACTTGGGTTCCTTAGCCAAATAACTTCACGAACAAATTGTTTTGTCCTAGCCCACGTGGGTCCTTGCTACGCTGACAAGGAGAAACCTCTCTTCCAATCAAGCAGGCAGGTACCACAGGAAAAACCCAAACCCCTTTTATTATTCACAGACCTGAGTCAATGTCCAAGGCAAACAAACACAGTTCACAGAAACTCGGTCCTTAATACGAACAGTTGCCTTTGGCAACCAGCACCTCCCAGACCTTCCCTTTTATTATGCAGTCAAGGCGTGGCTTCCTAATGCCTTCTCCTTTGCCTTTGGAGCCACCCCATTGCCTTCCTCTGTCCTGCTCTCTTTTCTTGCCGGCGCTGTCATGCATCCTGGATATTTCCCAGCTGCGCTTCATCACTGTCCAACTCAGACTCCCAGCACAGCTGTGTCTCAGCCTGAGGGTGAGTAGAGGGGCCAGGCTCCTCATCAGACTGTAAGTCTTGGAGCTCCTCAGAGCCATCCTCTGATCTAATGTCACTCCAGGCCCTTCCTCCTCCTCATCTGCGTCCTCAGACTCAGCTCCCAGATCCACAGGCTGGCGAGGTATCACAACACAAATATATGTGGTTTGAAGAGGTTACCATTTCTGATTTGAACCTAAAGACTGGACAATTGATCTGACATCAAACCTAGCAAGGTTTCACTGGCAAATGATTGAACAGTGGATAATGTACCAAGAGTGGGCTCTCCTGTTAGGACAGCCCAATCTTCCCTGAGCTAGGGTGCTCAAGATGTGACTTGGGATTTTTGGAAATTAAGCTCAGCCCATCAACATGTAGACCAGGCTGCTGAAAGGCAAATGTTGACTCCTCTTGTGCTAAATCAATTATCTTTCAAACTTGGTAACTTTAAGATGTGTGGACTTCAACTTAAGAAGTGGTGGGCTTCCACTCCTAGAATTCCCCAGACAGCCTGCTGTCTGGGGAATTCTGGGACTTGAAGTCTACAAGTCTTAAAGGAGCCAAGTTTGAAACACACCGCTCTAAATGATACTTTCATTTTAAAGTTTTAAATCAAGCAGGCTCATTTTTTTCCCACCATTTCTTTTGATAACTCAATCAAGTTTGCAGCGGTTCTTTCAAGTCTAAAATCCTGGCAATTTGCTCATGCCCAAGTTTTATTTTTGGAAAATAATCTGGTGAACTGTAATATTTGTGGCCTACTTGGGAAGAGGAGAAAAAGAGAAGGAAGTATAAAAAAAGAAGAGAAAAAAAGTTTTAGAACTATACTGAAAAAAAGGCATTAATAAATTAGTGAACGATGTAGAGCTGGCCACGCCCACCCATTAGGCCATACGCACTCTAGCCACGCCCACCCAGTAGGCCACACCCACCCTGGCCACACCCACCCGGCCCCCTGAGGCAACCGCAATGCTGATGCGGCCCTCAATGAAATTGAGTTCGACACCCCTGGTCTATAAGCATGAGATATGCTGAGAATAATCCTTTAGGTCTCTACTTGACTGAGTGGGTGTTAACACCGGGTGTTAAGAAGAAAGATACAATTTCAGCCATTTACTGTAGGTCAATAAAGGCTGGCATTTATTAGTTGAAATCCAAAGGTTAAACAACCACCTTTCGCGTCGTTTGAACTCGTAGCAGCAATTTCATAACCGATATGGCTACATGAAATACAACAGAAACTCCAACTAGAATTGGCATTCAAGCCAGTTTGGAAGAGTTTAAATTAAAAGTTCTGGAGAAACATTGGGGGGAAAAATGTTCTTAATCGCCCGAGAAGCATAAGGAATTGCATTAAAATCAAGTTTCCATAATTAGCTCTTGGACGTTCATAATTTCCCAGCCCACCCAAAATTATATGATCTTTTAGGGCAAGCAATTTTTCTACTTGTGTGAGTTATATTTATAGAGGTAGTCCTCGACTTACAACAGTTCATTTATTGACCGTTCAAAGTTACAGTGGAATTGAACAAAATGACTTATGACCCATTTTTCACACTTACAACCACTGCAGCAACCCCATGGGTTATGTGATCAAAATTCTGACGCTTAGCAACTGATTCATATTTATGGCAGTTGCTGTGTCCCGGGATCATGTGATCCCCTTTTGCGACCTTCTGACAAGCAAAGTCAATGGGCAAGCCAGATTCACTTCACAACCAGGTTTCTAACTTAACAACTGCAGTGATTCACTTAACAACTGTGGGAAGAAAGGTTGTAAAATGGGGCAAAACTCACTTGACAACTGTCTCACTTAGCAACAGAAATCTGGGACTCAATCTTGGTCGTAAATGGAGGACTACTGGTTTCACTAACAAAATATTGTCCTTGGCTCATCAAAATCTGGGACAATCTTGAAGTTCAACCAAGTCCTATCGCTGTCTTCAGATAACTCCCAGCTGGCTCCTGATTTTCTCAGGGAAAACTCCATTAATATGTATCTATAGACATGTGCAGCTAGAGAGATTTACTAGAGCAGGGGGTCTTCAAACTTGGCCCTTTTAGGACTTGTGGACTTCAACTCCCTGAATTCCTCAGCCAGCGTGCCTTGCTGAGGAATTCTGGGAGTTGAAGTCCACAAGTCCTAAAAGGGCCCAGTTTGAAGACCCCTGTACTAGAACTTCAAATTCCTCATTGAAAATTGCAGAGGGCAAACTGTGGCCAGGATACCCTACATATTTCCACCTCGCTCCCCCGATTTGAAACCCATTCAAACGAAGACACTTGCAGACTAAACTCTGCTACCAACCGCATGAAAGGTAAACTGAGGAGAACAAGGTACCAAACATCAGCCGGCCACGCTATCAAAGCTTTAGACAGATGTTTGGTGTATTCTCCTCATTCTAAGCATTTGGATGTTTCTGATAACAGCAGGGAGATGATACTTTGCTTCTCTGACGTTCTCTCCTAAAAACACAGTGAACCCCTAGGTTACACTTTGTCTCCCAGTTACAATATTATAAGGCAAGACAGGTAGCCTGTGCTTCTTCCAAAAAGAAATGGCGAAACACAATCAAACCTACTGTCACCCACCTGCTTTGCTAAATTTCCTCTGCCCTCCAACGGCATGGTTGATGTTGCAAGGCATGTCCAACCTGACCCAGAGGCCACAGGTTCTGAATATACCCCCATCAATCATGTAAAAGAGATGCTCTTGAGGAAAGTTAGAAACCATCCCGTTGGGGTCTTCACAGAAAGAAAAGAAAAAGTAGAGACATTTGCTTTCTAAGGTGCATAACACTACATCGTACCTCTGTGTGCCACAAATCGAAAGATACGGAAGCCAACATCGATAGTTTAGATAAGCCAGCATTAAGCAGGGTGCTGTAGTGAGGAAAGTGTCAGACCAAGTCTGAGAAGACCCAGGTTCGAGTCCAGCCTTAGCCATGCAGCCTCTCATCCACTTAATCCCTCTCACCCCAGAAAAACTGGACAAGAGGGTGTTACGAATGTTGCTTTGAATCCCTTGGACAAAAGTGAGACGTAAATCTATCAACAACCTAAGATATGCAGATGATACCACTCTAATGGCAGAAAGTGAAGAGGAACTAAAGAGCCTCTTTTTGCGGGTGAAGAAGGAGAGTGCAAAAGTTGGGTTGAAACTAAACATTAAGAAAACCAAGATCATGGCATCCGGCCCTCTCAATTCCTGGCAAAGAGATGGGGAAGAAATGGAGGTAGTGACAGATTTTATTTTCCTGGGCTCCAAGATCACTGCAGATGGGGACTGCAGCCAAGAAATTAAAAGATGCTTGCTCCTGGGGAGGAAAGCCATGGCAAATCTAGACAGCACACTAAAAAGCAGAGACATCACCCTGCCAACAAAAGTGTGTATAGTCAAGGCCATGGTCTTCCCAGTTGCAATGTATGGCAGTGAAAGTTGGACCATAAAAAAGGCTGAGCGCCAAAGAATTGAGGCCTTTGAACTATGGTGCTGGAGAAGACTCCTGCGAGTCCCTTGGACTGCAAGGTGATCAAACCTAATAAGCAGGCATATACATAGAATGAAGGCTACTGCTAAGCTTGTAAGCCGCCCTGAGTCTTCGGAGAAGGGCGGGATATAAATGGAATTAAATTAAAATTAAAACCGGTCAGTCCTAGAGGAGATTAACCCTGACTGCTCTTTAGAAGGTCAGATCCTGAAGTTGAAACTCAAATACTTTGGCCACCTAATGAGAAGGAAGGACTCACTGGAGAAGAGCCTAATGCTGGGAAAGGTTGAAGGCAAGAGAAGAAGGGGACGACAGAGAATGAGGTGGCTGGATGGAGTCACTGAAGCAGGAGGCGTGAGATTAAATGGTCTCCAGAAGATGGTAGAGGACAGGAAGGCCTGGAGGAATGTTGTCCATGGGGTCACGATGGGTCGGACATGACTTCGCAACTAACAACAACAAATCTAAGAAAGAAATAAAAGAAATCAACAGGCCCAAGATACTGCCAAGCCAAAACAAGGGGACAAAAATCTCCTATGGCTAGGATGAACTTCTCTTCAGCAGATGTCTGAACACTCAGAAATGATCAGGTGGATGCAGTACCTATTCCAGGAACAACACCTTTCTCTCTGAGGTCTATGGAGATTTTCCATCATCCAGGTCATGGTCGTCCCAAAGATGCTTTTCCAAAAGGCAACTGGACTTTCTTGTTTTGATTTGGGGTTTTTTTTGGGGGGGAGGGGGAGGGATAATGTCTCAATTCTCATCTGAGAAGCCTCTTCAGTTCAGTTCTGTCTGTGGTGCAACACACCAACCTGAGCAGTGGTGGGATTCAAATAGGTGAACAACCGGTTGTCTGTGTGAATGCCGCTTCCGGAAGTCCGTTCTGGGCCTGGGCAACCAAAAATTAGCTACCGGTCCTGCTGAAGTGGTGCAAACCGGCTGAATCCCACCACTGAACCTGAGCCTCTTTAAAACACACACACACACACACACACACCGGGGAGGAACTGTGATTCCAGAGATGGTGCTTCAAAAACCGATTGAGACAGGCCACGGGCCTCTTGCAGTCTTGGCACCTCCTGGAAAAGTGAGGTGGCTGCTTTAAAGACGCGCGTGAGCTTGGATGGGTTTGTTAAAGCTACCACATCTTCTTTTATGGAGCTGTTTTTGTGACATGGCTTTCGAAGGAGAACAACGTTCCTCTGGACAGCCTGTGTGGTTCATTCGATCTAACGAGACAGCCGAGACTTCTATTCTTTTGTTTGTTTGTTTGATTGATTGATTGATTGTTTGTTTGTTTGTTTTAAAACAATCTTTCCTGAAGCGGCAGCTTCCTCACACTCTTCCCACACCGCAACTGAATTCTGCAAAAAGGCAGCACGGAGAGGAAATGTTCCTTTCCATGCTGTTTGTGTTCCCTAGCAGCGCAACTGGGTGGCTGTCACTACTCTGAAGGATGCCTTGGTCTTCAGATACTCCTCGGGGGTCTCTTAAACCCCTGAAGAAATTTGTGAAGTAGTATTTCAAAACACCCCGTTCTAATTTTAGCAATGCAACCAAAATTATTCAAAGGGCCAGCTTCTACTGTTTAAACCGAGGAAGAGGTCCCTTAGACATCATGCCACAGAGAAATAATAATAACAACAATAAAGGTTCCCCCGCACATGCGTGCTAGTTGTTTCCGACTCTAGGGGCCGGTGCTCATCTCCGTTTCAAAGCCGAAGAGCCAGCGCTTGTCCGAGGACGTCTCCGTGGTCATGTGGCCGGCATGACTAGACGCCAAAGGCGCACGGAACACTGTTACCTTCCCACCGCAGTGGTCCCTATTTTTCTACTTGCATTTTTACGTGCTTTCGAACTGCTAGGTTGGCAGAAGCTGGGACGAGTAACAGGCGCTCACTCTGTTACATGGCACTCGGGATTCGACCCGCCAAACTGCCGACCTTCTGATCGACAAGCTCAGCGTCCTAACCCACTGAGCCACCGTGTCCCTAATAACAACAATAGCACAAGGCTTATCCAGTTTAAAAAAAGCAATACAAATAGTCCTCAACTTACGACAGTTCATTTTAGTGACCCTTCAAGTCACAATTGCCCTAAAAAAAAGTGAACTGTGACCGTTTTTCACATTTACAACTGTTGCAGCATCCCCTCGGGTCGCGTGATCAAAATTCAGACCTTGGCTACTGACTCACATTTATGATGGTCGCAGCCTCCCAGGGTCAGGCGATCCACTTTTGTGACCTTCCGACGTGCAAAGCCAATGGGGGAAGCCAGATTCACTGAACAACCAGGTTACTAAACTTAACAATTGCAGGGATTCATATAACAACTGCGGCAAGAAAGGTGGTCAAATAGGACGAAACTCACTGAACTGTCTCTCTTAGCAACATTAATTTGGGGGCTCGGTTGCGGTCATCGGTTGAGGACTGCCTGTATCCCAAACTTTCACAGCAAATAAAGAAAGAAAAAGTTATAGACTAAAGCTCACCAAATATGAAAAAAAAGCCTTAAAATTATAATCCAAGGCATAGCGACTATGGAGTGAGTCTCACTGGAACGCCTGCAAACCACCCGAGTAAAAAATGCACCAGTTCAGACATGTCAAACACAAGGCCCGGGGGCCAGATCCGGCCCGCAAAGTGGTTTCATGTGGCCCGCGAAGCCATCCTGGAAACAGTGAGGGAACGGCCCCCACTGCCTTGGCCCTGGCCCAGAGACCCTCCTTCTGCCAGAGACCCTCAGATCTGTCCCACTCCTGCCCAGGCCCCCATAGGCACCCTTGATGCCAACGATGTAGAGTTAGCCACGCCCATCCAGTAGGCCATATGCACTCTAGCCACACCCACCCAGTAGGCCACGCCCACCCTGGCCACACCCACCCAGCCCCCTGAGGGCAACCGCAATGCTGATGCGGCCCTCAATGAAATTGAGTTTGACATCCCTGCACCAGATCATAAAGAAAAGAAAATGTGCTGGGTTTTTGTTTTTTTGCATCTTTTGTGTGCCTATGTTGGTAAGGGTTGAAGCGCAATGCAATTTTCAACAGTGAGGAATTGCCAGCCCTCCCTGAATTTCTTGTGACACACAAAGGAGGAGAAATCCTATATTCTGCAACTGTATGCAGCACATTGGGTAAATTTAATTATCTTTCTCCTATGAAAGATTAATAAATCTTCAGGACCCGGTGTTGGGGCTCTGGGATAATTATTCAGAATGCATACAGTTTCAGATCTGGTTTCATTCAAAGAAGGATTATTAATCAAATGTCTGCCATAAACCACAGCAAATGGCTTTTTTGTTTTATTCCTTTTTTAAAAAAAAAATCTCATTACAGTAGTCTCTCTTCCTTTTTTCCAGTGCTTTATATTATACGCACAGTTATATATATTTTAGAATTCATTAGAACCATTTTAGAACCTATTAAAACTCATTAAAAAAAATCCCAGTTCACCCATAACTTAACTATACGTTTATAAAACAGACTGTTAACTTTCGTAGAATTTATCTCCCTGGTTTTGTACTGATGGGATATTTGCATCAATAAGCCTTCATGTTGGAAATTCTGAAAACGGGAAGATTATATGAAATCCTTATTTTTTTGGGCATTGGGGATGGTCGACAGAAGAAAGGAGGGCCGTAGCAAGAACAAACTTCCCCTGTGATCTTTCCAGCTCTGGGCTACCGTTCAGATGCTTCTCACCTGCTGGAAAATGATTCTGCCACAACAACAAAAAAAGCTCTTTTGGTCCGTGAGTTAATCCTTCCTTCCTCCTCTATCCTCCTCACAGCTCTTATACCCAACTGCTGACTCTGTTCACCGTGAATATTTTTTTCTGTTGCAACATGGAGGGCAACCCACAGAAGGAAGGAAGTGCAAGGAAGTAAGATGATATGAAAACAAAATTTTGAAGCCCAATTGGCATGGATTATTTCCCTCTCAATCTAGACGGATGTGCAGAGACCAAACGTGAATCCTTAAGCATCAAACTATTCAGGTGAATGCGGACATTAAGAAGGGCCAGATCTCACCTTCGGTAGCCACGGGCCATTCAGTGGCTTTAAGAGGCAGCTAGTTACTCATTACAGTCCCATTTTCTACACCACCCTTGAAAAGAGCGTGCATAGGATCGGTTAAGGTGTAAGTGAAAGAAAGACGCTCACGGGGAAAAGGACCTCCGTAGGAAAGGTTTTTGTGTAAAGCCAATGAGTTTGGGTGTTACGTGTGAGCTGCACCAAGGCTCTGACAGTTCTTGTTAGGGAGCAAGTCCCACTGGACACAGAGGGCTGCCTTGCTGGATAACCAGGTAGAGAATGACATTTTCATCCTTAAAGTGTGGTCCATCTGCAACTGGAATAGGCTGGTTCTGCTGGTGAGGAACTAGATTCCCAGTCTTCAGCAAGACACACACACACACACACACACACACTGCTCTCTATGTCAAGCACACTTCTTTCCAAAGATGACATTTGTGGAACCATCCACAGTTCCTCTGTTTCAAGTATTCATTGAAGTTTCAACTTCAAGATGAAACCTCAACGTGGCAAGGTGGAATCTGGTCATGGAAACGTTCTAAGACGCGGGCAGTTTCATGTTGGTGACCGCCAGGAACTTGAGGGAGAACAAGAAGCAGCATCGGCCATGCCAGAGCAATGCACAGGTAGGTCTCTACCTGGTGTCAGGTAGGACTTCTCTCTCCTAGGACAGAATGAAGCAACATCTGGAAAAGAGGTGAGAACCGAGGAGGCAGGGAGGGCCAAAGACTGTCCATTTCTTAATTTCTTGCTACTGTACATTTAAGGAAATGCCATGCACTTTTTCTGCCTCTGAGCCAAGCCAACAGGCTACACCATCCATGGTTCCTCATTCCCTGAGTTGAACCAGCTGTAGGGATGCCAAGGGCTGGCTTTGCTTTTGGCAATTGAGTCTCACAATAAGGCAGTATCTCCTCTCTTTTTTTGCCCCCTTCTCTTTCTTTGTCGCTTTCTTTGTCCACCTGGGATTGCTCAACGTTTCTCACAGGAAGTCAGCCCTCCGATGTGGGCCAGCATAAATTGAAAAATTGGTCCCCTGGATATAGAAATTGGACTCAGTGGGCAAAGCTGAATCTTCATATATTTTGAGATCTGGAGGATTTCAGCTGGACAGATTCGAAGCGGTCCTCTTTTTCCTAGGTCAGAAAAGAAAAAAAGTTTGAAGGTGGTCACTGATCCACCCAACAGAATTGAACAAAAGGCCCCTCCCTAACGTAGCGTTCTCGCTGAGACCAAGAGAAGTGTGGTTCCAGCAAGACTACAAAATAGCAATAGCACTTAAGACTTATATACCGCTTCTCAATGCTTTTACAGCCCTCTCTAAGTGGTTTACAGAGTCAGCCTGTTGCCCCCAGCAGTCTGGGTCCTCATTTTACCGACCTCGGAAGGATGGAAGGCTGAGTCAACTTTGGGCCAGTTAGGATCGAACTGCTGGCAGTAGGCAGAATTAGTCTGTAATACTGCATTCTAGCTACTGCGCCACCACGGCTCTTAATAATAGGGAAAATATAACAAAAACATAATATATATTATATTTCATAACAAAATATGTTAAAATATAACAAAACAAAAGTCAAATCAAAACGGCAATTTGATTTTTGACACTTGCTGACTGCGTAGACACAACTATGTAACTCTTTTAGCCATGATATCCAAATGGTTTGCAACCGCCTTTGTCTGGAATGGTTTTTTTTCCCCCAGTTTTCCAGGCTAGTCTACAACCCTAGGATCTCCTGGTGGTCTCCCATCCAAGTACTAATCAAGCCTTCCCTTTGTCTAGTTCTAAACCAAACCATTGATAAACATATCAAGTCCATTAGAAGCTTTTAGATAGACATTGGCTGCACTTGAGGATTGAATTATCTAATTTTACGAGTTCCCACGGAACATTTAATTGCAAAGGTAAATAAATAAATAAATAAATAAATAAATAAATAAATAAATAAATAAATAAATAAATAAATAAATAAATAATAAATCAGACAGATGGGTACATATGACAAAGGCACCAACCCACACAAATTCAAAACCAAAATAAGCAGCCCCTCTTCTGGATACAGCTGCCAAGTCTCTCTGGATAAGCAGATGGTGTGAACCGCGCATTTAACTACCTGTAATGTTTGGACTGCTGCCAAATTATACGCATATGCAATTATCCGTGTCTGTTCTCCAAACACAGGATGGTACGAGGTCCAAGTACAGCAAAACACAGCAGTTTCAAACGCAAGCGCTGGCTTGCAAATCATTAAAGCAGCCCTGTCTCTTTTCTGGATCGGGCAGGCATCGCGAGAGTATTTCCGCTACAGACACACGATTCCAGAAAAGAGACATAGCTGCTTTAAGAAGTGATGGACGTGGGCCGCATTTGTCCTTTTGGAGGTTCCAAATCAAGCCTAAAGCCCTGTACAAACCCAGGGGTTTTAAAGGTGGCAATGGCAGCGACCTGCTTTTGAGGGTCTTCTTCTAGCCTCCCTAAAGGCTAAAAAGCAATCCAAAATTATTTGCTCGCCCTGCTTCCAATGATCTCACCAAATCATCTGATGCCCTCCTGTCTTCTCCTTCAGAAGATGCTCCAACTTGAAATAATAGAACCAAACAAGGCATTTCATCTCTTCAAATTAGGGAAAGATGACCCATGAAATCAGGAACTGAATTTGATTATCTAACCTCACCTATAGGGGTGTGTGTGCGTGTGTGTATCTGTGTGTGAGGACTGAGTTTCCACCTATTACATTTTGTACCTAGTTTGCATACTTATCCCACACTGGGGGAGGGGGGAGAATTATCTTTCCAGTACCACTTTTTATTCGGCTCACTCAGCTCTTGTTAAAACGTTCCATTTTGAAGATGCTTATTGTCTAAATTTTAAATAGCTTTCTAAAGATTTTCTGGAAGCTGCTTTGAGGTTGAGGGAGAGAAAGGGACATGACCGTTTTACGAGAATGAACTCCCTCAAGTGAAAAAGAAAAAAAAATAACCAATGCGCAAGAGGGGGGGAAAAATCACATGAAATGCAGAGAAGATTTTGCACGTTAAGAAAAAAATAATAATGAAATTGCATAGAGGATGCTCCTTATAAAGCTTGTGCTGTGCAAGGACCAGTTTTATTTATTAAATATTCCATACAGGTGGTCCTCAACTTACAACTGAAATCGGGGCCAGAATTTCCAGTGCAAAGCAAGGCAATTGTTAAGTGGGTTGTGACCGATTTTATGATCTTTTTCGGTAGGTGGATAGCAATAGCAATGACACTTGTATACCGCTTCAGAGTGCTTTACAGCCCTCTCTGAGGGATTTTACAGAGTCAGCCTATTGCCCCCCAACAATCTGGGTCCTCATTTTACCCACCTTGGAAGGATGAAAGACTGAGTCGGTCAGAATCGAACTGCTCGCAGTGGGCAGAGTTTGCCTGCAATGCTGCATTCGAACCACTGCGCCACCATGATCAAAGGGATGTCCTTTGAGGCAGCTGCTATGAGTGCCTTAGAGCAGGGGTCCTCAAACTTGGCCACTTTAAGACTTGTGGACTTCAACACCCAGAATTCCCCAGCCAGCCATTCTGGGTGTTGAAGTCCACAAGTCTTAAAGTGACCAAGTTTGAGGATCCCTGCCTTAGAGGATGTAGGTGCTTTAATATTCCAAGATATGGTATTTTGCTTTCAGCAGTGACTTTGGAGAAATGCTTTTCCTTTGTGGTATGGGTCCCAGATAGTTGGCTTGCTTAGATATTTTCATCTCATTGACTTCCACCTTTTTCTAAACAGCAATAGCACTTAGACTTATATACCGCTTCACGGTGCTTTACACAGCCCTCTCTTAGTGGTTTTACAGAGTCAGCATTTTGCCTCCAACCATCTGGGTCCTCGTTTTACGACCTCAGAAGGGTGGAAGGCTGAGTCAACCTTGAGCTGGTCAGGATCGAACTGCGGGCAGCGGGCAGAGTTTGCCTGCAATGCTGCATTCAAACCACTGCGCCACCAAGGCTCTGCAGTGGTTAGGTAAATCGTGGTCATTAAGCAAATGCTGCTTTCCCTATGGACTTTGCCTGTTGGAAGCTGATTGGGAAGGTCACAATGGAGATCACGTGATCCAAGAATGCTGGAACTATCATAAATATATGCCAGTGGCCAAACACCTGAATTTGATCTCATGACCATGGGGATGCTGGATGATGGTCATAAAACTTAATTTTAATTTTAACTGGGGTTTTATTTGTTCAGGGACGGATATAATTTTTTAAATTGTTTTTAACTTTTGTATTTTTTGTTTTAATCACCCTGTAAACCGCCCTGAGTCCTTCGGGAAAGGGCGGTATATAAATATAATAAAATAAATAAAATAAAATAAATAAAAGACATTTTTCTGTGCTATTGTAACTTCAAACAGTCACTAAAGAAATGGTGATAAGCGGAGGATAGCTGTTTTGGCACAATTAGTCAGTGGAACGGCTTGTCTCCAGAAATTGTGGGTGCTCCACCACTGGAGACTTTTAAGAAGAGACTGGACAGCCATTTGTCAGAAATGATATAGGGGGTTGGACTAGAAGACCTCCAAGGTCCCTTCCAGTTCTATTATTCTGCTATTCTTTTTTCCTTCCTTCCTCCTTCCTTCTCTCCCTCCTTTCTCCATCACTGGAGGCTCTTAAGAAGAGACTGGACAGCCATTTGTCAGAAATGATATAGGGGGTTGGACTAGAAGACCTCCAAGGTCCCCTCCAATCCTATTATCCTTCCTTCCTTCCTTCCTTCCTTCCTTCCTTCCTTCCTTCCTTCCTTCCTTCCTTCCTTCCTTCCCTTCCCTTCCCTTCCCTTCCCTCCCTCCTTCCCTTCCTTCCTTCCTTCCTTCCTCCCTCCTTTCTCCATCACTGGAGCTTTTAAGAAGAGACTGGACAGCCACTTGTCTGAAAAGGTATAGGTTCTCCTGCTTGAGCAGGGGGTTGGACTAGAAGACCTCCAAGGTCCCTTCCAACTCTGTTATTTGTTATTTTCCTCTAAATTATTCTGTTGTGATGCTTCAGAGGACCAGATACCACTGCAGTCAGAAATTACTTCTTGGGGTTCCCACGCTTACCTTCGTGGCCAGGGATTTGAGTTTTCCTAACAGCGACTGTTTATTCGAATACACTATTTCCTCTTCGTTGTCTTCTCCTTCCATGATCGCACAGCTATCAGCGGCCGGAAGCTCGCACTCTTTTGAATTGGCCGTCATTACCAGCTTCGAATATTTATACTCCAATCTGCGGAAACCAATACAGACAGAAGCAATGTTGGCGCTAAACTGACTGCTTTGATTAAAGAAAAAGAAAAAATACAGTTACTTTTGTTTTCACTTCCGGAATCTGCTTGCGGTGTGTGGGGGGGGAATTAAACCTTGATTTTGCTTTTTTGCCTGTTTAGATAGGTTTGGTGTTTTTTTTATATAGAAATGGCTAGTTTATATGACCATGTAAACGTAAATAGTTGAGGTTTGATGTTATTATCTTATTCTGCTGCACCAAGGGGAGTTGGAAGTCAACGCTTTTTCTTTCTTTTTCCACTTTTCCCCTACGCTTTTTCCTTCTCCCTCCCCTACTCTCCCACTATTGTCTTTTCTATTTTTGTATTTTATATTATATTATTGAGCCTTGGTGGAGCAGTGGGCTAATGCCACCTTAAGTAACACCAGCTGCCTGCAATTAGTGCAGGTTCGCATCCCACCAGGCTCAAGGTTGACTCAGCCTTCCATCCTTCCCAGGTAGGTAAAATGAGGACCCAGATTGTTGGGGGCAATTAAGCTGACTTTGTAATAATGCTGCTGGGGGGTGTGTGAAAGCCCTAATAAGCAGGCATATACATAGAATGAAGGCTATTGCTAAGCTTGTAAGCCGCCCTGAGTCTTCGGAGAAGGGCGGGATATAAATGGAATTAAAAAAATAAAAATAAAAAAATAAACTATTTTAAAAAAAAGAAAAAAGAAGCAACCTTGTCAACTCACAGAGACTATAACTGGGGGTATTAATCAGCGAGATAAAAAAAGATTCTTCTTCCGGTAGTTATTTAATACAATTAAGCAGAGCTTCCTACCAGATGCAGAAGCAAGGCAACGCAAACATAAGTTGCATATCAAAAGTACGGAAGACTTTGGGGGAGTTTTCAGAGGCCACCCCTCCCTCTCCTTCATAATTTATGGTGCAAGTTGACAAGAGCCCTGCAGTTTGGCTCCTTAGCAAGGCAAGGGGCCAAACTAAGAGTGGGGAATCAGGAAAGGGGGGTGGATGGGCCAATGGAACTCTCCACCAATGGGAGGACAGACTGTCTCTCAAGAGAGGCAGGAAGCAAAGTAATCGTGTGCACACTGATGATGTTACCTAGCTTGGTAGTGAAACGTCTGCAAGAAAACCAGCAAGCTCAGGGAGCACCGAGGAACCCAAATTAGATCTCACCCATTTGCTGTAGCCTCACAACGGCGTCATTATAAAATGACGCCGTTGTGAGGCTACAGCAAATGGGTGAGATCTAATCAACGTGGCATCCCATTTTGCCCCCTTGTTGATTTGGCTATGATTTCTTGTTAATGAGATTTTATTTTTATTTTTTTAAAAAAAGGTGGATTCCTTCTTGAGATGGTTAATTTGGGGGGAAAGGATAAACAGTCACTCCAGAAACTCTTGTCAGCTGAGATCTAGAAAGCCAGAAAAAGACAGGACCCTGAGCTGAATTGAACTCTGCAAAATCAGCCAATCAACTAGATTTCTCCTTAAAAGGACATAGGGCACTCACTTCTGATTTTTCTTCCAGAAGTAGCAAGTTAAGGCAATGAGCAGGACTCCTGTGAAGGCACCAACCCCTGCGCCGACTTTCAGCCAGAAATCCACCGTTTCACAAATTATAATCTTTTTTTCAGGCAAGGAAACCCCTTTTATACATAACTTCGGTTCATTCCAGACATATAAGGTTTCCTAAGAGAGAGAATGAATGAATGAATGAATGAATGAATGAATGAATGAATGAATGAATGAATGAGTCATCAATCAAGCAATCAAGCAATCAATAATCAATCAATTTTATACATTTGATTTTTCCTAGGAGACAATTCCACTCAGTTCTACGGAGCTTACATTTACAGTAAGCAATGACATATTAAGTCAATCCCAGGCCAACTAAGGAGAAGTAAGAAATAATGCACGTATATACAAGTATTTATTTATTTATTATTTAATTAAATTTCTATACCGCCCTATTCCCGAAGGACTGAGGCCGGTTTACAGGGCAGCATAAAATACAATATAAAAGATAATATAAAATTAAAATACATTAAATTAATTAAGCCCAATTAAAACAATATTTAAAAAGCTAAAACCCCTTCAGTCCAAGTAGATACATTTTTTTATTTAAACAGTTTAATATTAAACTGGAACATCCTAGGAGCCTAAGGATCTAATCAACCATTGTCTATGATTTCCAGTGAGGACAAATAATTCCACGGTAAGTAAACAGTCAGGATAGGAATGCAATTAGTATTGTTTTTTCCCCTTTCTCTCTTCCTCGTTGTAAAGCACATTTAATTGACTCCTCTCTGTTATGTTTCTAAGCAAGACCTCATATTCAAGATATTTCTTCTATCTGCACACTGCTGAAGATACGCTTTTGCTTAAGAAGTACTTTCCTGTCTGGGCCATCCTATTCTTAGCATCTTCTGTAAGAATCTTTGCAAATAACAAGGACTAGGTCTTCCATTTATGGGGATTCTCAGTCATCTAGGTCATGGTTGTCCCAAAAGTGCTTTTTCAAAAGGCAACTGGACTTTGTTGTTGTTTTTTTCCTTGAAGACATTTTGCTTCTCATCCAAGAAGCTTCTTCAGTTCTGGAGAAGTTTTTCAGTTCTCCAGAACTGAAGAAGTTTCTTAGATGAGAAGCAAAACGTATTCAAGGGAAAAAAACAAAGAAAAATCCAGTTGTTTTTTGAAAAAGCTGCTTTGGGACATCCATGACCTGGATGAATGAGACTTTCCACAGACAGAAGACCTAGTCCTTTTTACTTGGGACTAGATCTTCCATTCAAACAATACTTTTCACCAGCCATATATTATTTTATATCCTGTGGACATCTTAATATATGGCCACATTTAAGAGGGCTGGCAAATTTCTCACCCTTTCTTTTGATTACAAGATCTCCAACGGCATTCATCCACACCCATTTTTGTCCCCAAAGAACAGATCTAGTGGCTTCCATAAAACTAGCCAGGGATCAACTTGGGGGTTTGTAAACAACTCTCTTCGACAACTGGCACCTTATTCCTTTCTTTGTGTTTCTCATTTTAAATGATTTTAAGTCTTAGTATATTCTCATATTTCAAAGTACTTATGTTTCAGCTCTGCTCGTGGAAGAAAAAAAAAAGAAGACCCAAGGTCACTGATGGCGCTGACATGGTTCTGATGAATGACACAACTTAAACAAGTTGCAGGCACACTATTTATATAAAAGTCTTTGTAATGAAACGAAACATCGGCACTCATGGAGGGATGCCAGAATCTGAAATCTCCTCCCCCCAAACCCATTGTAACACACACACACACAATCCCCCCCCCCCTTATCTACATGTCATAAATCACATTATCCAATTAGTTTTACATATGAGGTCTCTCCTCCCATTCTGTACTGGGGCCTTTTCTTATCTTCTCAAAATAGTCGTTAGAAAATTCCCTCCCTTCAAGATTCAAAGTGAAGCAGTTTAAACAAAAACATGCCAATGTCTGCAGCATTGACAGGCGCATTTGGGATTCCTCACGCCCTACCCAAATTTGTAACAGAATTAGAATTTTTAATCAGATAGAAAGCATACTGTAGTGTCCAACTACACAGCCTGTGTTGATCCTGCCACCAAAGACGTAACTAGTTAATTACCTGGTGCCCCTTTTTACAAGCCCCTTCGATCTCGTGATAGTCCTGCTCGTTACACATGGGACAAGCTTCTGCGCTTTCCCACAAGAAGTGGAATATACACCCATCACAGGTACCTGCGGGACAAGAACTGGAGGAAAAAATACTGGCTGGGTTAGAGGGATGCATTCAAAAAGGGAGAACATTGTTAACTTAATTGGTTCTCAAAGAGGCTTCTACCATGTCACCAGTGCATGTCCTGCAAAAAAATCTGGCCATAAACGATGTTCTGAAAATGCAGAACAATGGCCTGTTGCTAAATTCACCTCCTACATCCAAGATAAACATATTATGAGCACTCTGCTTCTTTAATGGGCGCCATCTTAGTTACTCAGTGGTGCTTTCAGCCATCCTCCAACAAGGGATCCTGCTGGAGTCTAATCTCTAACACGTGGTCTTCTCCTCCTCCTCTTCTGATTCTGAGTTAGCAGCATGCACACATCTGGAGTCATCCAGGGGCTGGTCTTTTGCAAGCGTTAATCTTACACACTGTTTATAGTTTAGTTTGCAGATGGTTAAGAGTTCGGCCAGGTGCAATTATGGAAAGGAAAGGGGTCCAATCTAAACTACAAGGTCAAATTCGGCAGAGCCTGTCTAGGAGGAAAAAAATAAACAAACTTCTATGGAGTAAGAGTGAAATATGTTAGGAAGAAGAATACGAGCAAGATATTCTAGACCAATTTTTAAGATGGTCTTCAGGGATCTGTTCTGTGGAGAGATTTCAAAGCAGGGGTCTTCAAACTTGTCCCTTTTATGACTTGTGGACTTCAACTCCCAGAATTCCTCAGCCAGCATGCCTGGCTGAGGAATTCTGGGAGTTGAAGTCTACAAGTCATAAAAGGGCCAAGTTTGAAGACCCCTGTTTCAAAGCATTGGTGAACATGGATGGGGAAAAAGTTAAGTCTTTATTTTCATTAAATTCTTAGCAGAATTTAGACCCAAAGGAGCAGTTCAAAAGGCAACTTGGACTTTCTTGATATATATTTTTTCCCTTTTTTCACTTCTCATCCAAAAAGCTTCTTCAGTTCTCAACTTCTCGTGAATGAGAAGCTAAGTGTTTTCAAGGAGGAAAAAAACAAGAAGAAGCAAGTCCAGCTACCTTTTCAACAGCACCATTGGGACCACCCTGGGACACTAAAAAACCTAGCTTTTCATTCATTACAAGGAGTCCTCAGCCTTTGACATCAATAAGGACTAGAACAGGGGTCTTCAAACCTGGCCCTTTTATGACTTGTGGACTTCAACTCCCAGAATTCCTCAGCCAGGCATGCTGGCCGAGGAATTTTGGGACTTGAAGTCCACAAATCGTAAAAGGGCCAAGTTTGAAGACCCCTGGACTAGACTTTCCATTGCTAAGGGATGCATCTCAGGACAGTGGAGGTGCTAGAACAGCGGCAATTCCAAAGACTGGCTGTAACTACCATTCATACAGCACCATCACTGAACAAACGGCTGTAGGTAAAAGGCCTACTTGTGTTGAATGTAGGCAACAAAGTAATTGACAGATGGCTCCAAAAATGTTGGTTAACTTGAATAAATCTCACTATCTGATATTATCAGAATTATTTTTAATATTTTGATAACTGGGAGTAAGAAGTTTCCTTTGGGCATTTTATTTTATGCAACGAAATACGTTCTCTCTGAGAAGGAGCCCACGGATTTTTGCCGGGTGTTTCAGAAGGATCCATGGCACAAAATGGCAGAGAAAGCCTGCTCAAGAGGCTCTCCAGATTTTACTTAAATTGAAGGTGAAAGCGAACGTTAAGGTGGTTCTTCCAATAACGTTCCGAAAGAATTGCACAAGAATCTGAAACATATTAAATTATTCAGAAAGACGGAGATCTCTTTGAGAGGCCTCTGCTTGAATTTCTCATCGTTAACACACACCTGGGAACTGAAATGTCTCCCTGGCCAAGTTTCGTGGGGTTGCACCTCATTGTCACAACAGACACACGCCCATTTTCACAAGTGGCTGAAACTCCTGAAGACCTGGACAGAAATGAGAAGGGAAAAAAATCCAGATGTTATTTAGAGAGATGCAGAGCTCTCTGCCTCCTGCACTGAAAAACCAGGTGTTTTCATAGCTTCATTAATTTTTTCGGAGGGGTGGAGTCTTCTCCCATTCTTGTCTCAGCTGCAAATTAAGCTGCCAGTTTTTATAATATTTATTAGCAGCTCCAAGACTTGGCAATAAAATAAAGATAATCTTGAGTCAAGCTCTACCCTGGTGACTTCATGAATACATCCAAGCTATTTCAATGGCAACAGTATGGAGATATATTGCCATTACATTTTTTCAGATTATGACTATGATTATGATTGTGATGGTTTTGATTGTGATTGTGACTGTGACTATGACTATGATAATGATTAGTACTAGTAGTATGGGGATTTTATGCCATTGCATTCTTTCAGATTAATGTGTGTGTGTGTGTGTGTGTGTGTGTATGTATGTATGTGTGTATGTATGTATGTATGTGTGTATGTATGTATGTGTATATATATATATATATATATATATATATATATATATATATATATATATATAAGGGACGCGGTGGCTCAGTGGGTTAGGACGCTGAGCCTGTTGATCAGAAGGTCGGCAGTGGGTTAGGACGCTGAGCCTGTTGATCAGAAGGTCGGCAGTTTGGCGGGTCGAATCCCGAGTGCCGCGTAACAGAGTGAGCGCCTGTTACTCGTCCCAGCTTCTGCCCACCTAGCAGTTCGAAAGCACGTAAAAATGCAAGTAGAAAAATAGGGACCACTCCGGTGGGAAGGTAACAGCGTTCCGTGGCGTCTAGTCATGCCGGCCACATGACCACGGAGACGTCCTCGGACAAGCGCTGGCTCTTCGGCTTTGAAACGGAGATGAGCACCGGCCCCTAGAGTCGGAAACGACTAGCACGCATGTGCGGGGGAACCTTTACCTTTATATATATATATATATATATATATATATATATATATATATATATATATATATATATATATATATATATATATATATATAGGGATGCGGTGGCTCAGTGGGTTAGGACGCTGAGCTTGTCGATCAGAAGGTCGGCAGTTTGGCGGGTCGAATCCCGAGTGCCGCGTGACAGAGTGAGTGCCTGTTACTCGTCCCAGCTTCTGCCAACCTAGCAGTTCGAAAGCACGCAAAAATGCAAGTAGAAAAATAGGGACCACTACGGTGGGAAGGGAACAGCGTTCTGTGCGCCTTTGGTGTCTAGTCGTGCCGGCCACATGACCACGGAGACGTCCTCGGACAAACGCTGGCTCTTCAGCTTTGAAACGGAGATGAGCACCGGCCCCTAGAGTTGGAAACGACTAGCACGCATGTGCGGGGGAACCTTTACCTTTTATTTATATATCCCAGTCCAGGCTACATTCCCATTAAGGGGCCTAATCAGATCTAACCCTGCCTAACTTCCACATTATTTGAGACTCAGCAACACAGATGAATACATATTTAATAATAAATATTTCTGTAAACTTGGGAGTGGGACGATGGGAGAAAGTTGATTCCCCCAGTCTAATATTCTCCTGTTTGTCCACTGCAGGGAGACTTCGACTTAGGGCCAAAATTTAAACCGGAATTCCCATTGCTAAGCGAGGCAGTAGTTAAGGGAATCACACGGTCATGAAGAGAATCTGGCTTGTTGACTTCCAGAATGAAGGGTCCTTGGTGCTCTCTGAGCCTGGCTGTTTTCTGGCAGATGTTTCATTACCTAAACTGGGTAACCCCATTAGTGGTGCATAATGTCACCTAGTTGGTTCATGAAACACTTGCAAGAAAACCACAAGTTCAGAGAGCGTCAAGGACCCACAGTCTTCCTCCTCCACTTCCTCCTCTACTCCACAAACTCCTCCCTTTCTAGCACTGATGAGGTTACCTAGTTGGGTCAGGAAACATCTGCAAGAAAATAACCAAGCACAGAGAGCACCAAGGAGGCCACAGTTCAACCCTGAGCTACAAATATTCTCCTTTATTAAGTCCCAGGAGCAGGGTAAGGAGCAGAATATCTTCCAATTGTGCCATGAGAGACTTCATTTCCCCAATCAGAAAGTAGCCACGGGAAGAGCAAGAATAAAATTGGTTGACCAGGAAGAACAACTGCCTGCAATTAGTGCAGGTTCGAGTCCCACCAGGCTCAAGGTTGACTCAGCCTTCCATCCTTCCGAGGTAGGTAAAATGAGGACCCAGATTGTTGGGGGCAATTAAGCTGACTTTGTAGTAATGCCGCTTGGGGGGGTGTGTGAAAGCCCTAATAAGCAGGCATATACATAGAATGAAGGCTACTGCTAAGCTTGTAAGCCGCCCTGAGTCTTCGGAGAAGGGCGGGATATAAATGGAATAAAAATAAAAAATAAATAAATAAAATAAAACTGAATCCTACAGGCATATCCATAGAATGAAGGCTACTGCTAAGCACATTGATTTGTGCTTTAGATTGTAAGCCGCTCTGAGTCTTCGGAGAAGGGCGGGATATAAATGGGATTAAAAAAAATGTAGCAAGAGGGGGGAAAAAGGAAGCATGATATTAGAGGAGTGTTATAACATCCACAAACAAAATAAATTATGGTGTCTCCTGACTATTGAATTTGGTCCTCGATGACAACGTAAGCTCCTCTTGAATTTTTACTTTCCTTCTGCAGATACCAAAGGAGTGCGAAGCATCGAGCAATTTCTTCTCCTACTTACTTGTAATAGAAATGAACATCGGGTAGCTTTGTTTCAGATTGCTCAAAGATTTCTGGCTTAATATTAATATTTCCTAGTGTAGTTTCAACAGTTGCTCCTGCAAAGAAGAAAAGAAAATCGTTTCTGAAAGAATCTATAGGTGGTTGGGAGGAAAACTATATATTCCAAAAAAAATAAAAAATAAAGTGATCAGGCAGATTTGATTGGTTACAATGCAATTGGTCTAAGGCCAAACTGATATATTTTCTGGTTTCTTATAAAAAAACCAAACCCAAGACTGTGTGGAAGAATTAAATGTACGCACACATTTAGACTAGCCAGGAAATTGAAAAACATCCCAGAAAAAAGTGGAAACAAACTACTTGCATATTCTTGCCAAGAAGAGGACATGAATATAATCACCAAGAAGGAAATTCAACTCAGTTAAGGCTTTGAGCGATATTTTTGTGAAGTAGTAGATTTTTGACTCAGAAAAAGGGAGACGCTTATAAGTGCTGAAGCTTCTCTGCACAAATCTGTAATGATACCCCCTTGAGCCATGGAGGCATAGGAATAAAGTAAGCTTTCTTACAAAAGTAATTTGGAGTCTAATTTGTTAGCAATTCAGTACAGAAAACTAAAAAAAAAATCACCCCTAAACCTTAAAAGAATGGTTTTTCACACAGTAAGCCATTAAAATCGGTTGGTCGGTCAAACAGAGATATTATTTCTAGATAATCCTGTGTGTGTGTGTATATATATAAATATATATATATATAAATCAGTAACAGGATACTCTTCGGGAGAAGGGCGGTATATAAATAAAATAATAATAATAATAATAATAATAATAATTATTATTATTATTATTATTATTATTATTATTATTATTATTATTATTATTATTATTATTATTATTATTATTATTATTATTATTATTATTCTCATTTTCCAAAAGATACTATTACCAAAACTGCTATCCAGCATGTTATCTTGGAGTATCTCCAAACTTAAGGTACATCTCAAGAGCTTGAAGAACATCTCAAGAACTTGAAGCTCCAACCTGGAAGTCTACTCTGCAGGTAATATTAAATCTCAGTAGTATCTCTTGGATCTACTGTGGGGGCCATGAGGAATGGGGAAGCAGGATTTGACCCTAGAGTGAGAATCTGAGAAAGGCTTCCAGATCCAAGAAATGCAATCCACTTACTCTCAAATATATATTTATTTTCTGTATCTATTTATAACTATTGCTGTATTCTTTTGAGGGAAAAATGGAATGGAAGGATTGAGCTAAAGACCACAAATCAATCTCAATTCCTGCTGATTATATAGACATCTATTGCCAAGTAATTTTCTTGGCAATAATAAGCAGAAGATCTACCGTTGTCCTCCTAAATTTCCCGCAGTGAAATTTAGCCTACATTCTGGGATTTCTTAATAGTCTCCCTTTCAAATATTAGGAAATTCGATAGTTTAGCTCCTTCTAAGATCACTGTACCGATATGAAAGTCAAGAAAGACTTTGCTCCCTCTTGGTCCTGACAGAAAACATCTGTCACCATGCCATGGCTCCTATGTTAGTCAAAGATTTTTTATTTATTTTTATTTTAATTCCATTTATATCCCGCCCTTCTCCGAAGACTCAGGGCGGCTTACAAGCTTAGCAGTAGCCTTCATTCTATGTATATGCCTGCTTATTAGGGCTTTCACACACACCCCAAGCGGCATTATTACGAAGTCAGCTTAATTGCCCCCAACAATCTGGGTCCTCATTTTACCTACCTGGGAAGGATGGAAGGCTGAGTCAACCTTGAGCCTGGTGGGACGCGAACCTGCACTAATTGGAGGCAGCTGGTGTTACTTAAGGAGGCATTAGCCCACTGCTCCACCAAGGACACCAAGGACACCAAGATGATGTCCTGAGATCAGGGTCTATCAGAACTAACCTTGAGGGGTCCTTGGGAGTCTCTGAGCTTGGTTGTTCTCTTGGAGAAGTTTCATTACCAACCTAGGTAACATTATCAATGCTCGTAGGAAGCAGGGTTTGCTCTCATTTAATATTCTAGTGGACATTTTATAATCTAGTTTATATTTTATTCTAAAATGAGAGGAAGCCTCACTCCCTACTAGTACTGGTAATGTTACCTAGTTGGGTCATGAAACATCTGCAAGAAAACAACCCAGCTCAGAGAGCACCAAGGATCCCACTCCTCCTCCTCCTCCTCCTCTTCCTCCTCCTCCTCTCCCTCCTCCCTCACTCCCTTCTAGCACTGATGAGGTTACCTACATGAAACATCTGCAAGAAAACAACCGAGCTCAGACAGCACCAAGGACCCCATAATTAAACCCTGAACTACAAATATTCTCCTCTCTCAACACCCTCCTTGCTAGAGGATACAGACATCCCCCGATACATGTCTTTCGACTTGCAAAAATTACCCGTCCCCAAATCATCGTCTTTCTACAAATCAGAGTTCTGTTGGGTGAGGTCCATGACATCATACTTCCTTCCGTCTCAGCTGCTTTATTACTGTTCATTCGTGCATCACAACAAGCCAAAGATTACCAAGGAACACGTCAGCCAGGCTGTTAGATTGAAGGGCCAAAGCAGGGCGGAAGCCTTTGCTGTCCGGAGGGATGATGGTCGATTGGCAGACAAATGCCCTCACCACATTGGAATAATCTTCTGACTCAGCCACCATATCCTTTAGGGTGATATCCGTTATATTGTCCGCACAAATGGCTCTCTTTTCTCCCTGGGGAAGTTAAAATGGGGGGGAAAAAGGATTTGTCTTTCTGTGTGTGTGTGGGTGTGTATGTGTGGGTGTGGCTTCCATGGCAAACTTCTTCACATATGTCAAACCAGAGTCAGATCCTTCTACAATTTCATGCTAACTTGCTGACAAATTCAGGAAACCATCCGCAAAAATGGACCTGTGCAGCTGTGAAGGGGTCATTGCGATTCTTTCAAAGATAATGAAAAAGCGAGAAAGATGGGAGGGGGGAGAGAAAAGAAAAGAAGAGGGAGGGAGGGAGGGAGGGAGGAAAAGAAAGAGAGAGAGAGAGAGAGAGAGAGAGAGAGAGAGAAGGAAGGAAGGAAGGAAGGAAGGAAGGAAGGAAGGAAGGAAGGAAGGAAGGAAGGAAGAAAGAAAGAAAGAAAGAAAGAAAGAAAGAAAGAAAGAAAGAAAGAAAGAAAGAAAGAAAGAAAGAAAGAAAGAAAGAAAGAAAGAAAGAAAGAAAGAAAGAAAGAAAAAGCACGCAAGCTAGGAATCATGTTGCTTTCTTGCACAGCACAATGAGGTGTAATTTGGCGTTTAGATAATGATACGGCCACTTAACAGTGATTTAAAAGAACGAGAAAAGAATAGAAACAGCAACTTTAACACATAGCAACAGAAAAATGCTCGGTGTACTTCAGTATGGAACATCCATATTGCGTATCTGCACGCTAGTTATAAACCTTGCGAGCCTTGCATATAAATGGATGTATTCTTCCTATTGCACAAATAGTGCCAGGTTTTGTATAATTTTTAGATGTGTGGGCGTGGCCTGCCACTTTGCAACAACTGCATCAAAACAGAACGTGGTATTATGATATATTCCTCCCATTCGATTTTCGCACTGAAAATGGTGAATGGTTCCAGCTTTTTCTCCAAGAACATTTTGCACCAATATTCACTTTTTTTTTAAATGTGACTTGATGCTGTTGCTCCCTTAACTAGTTTGATGCCATTTTTCCATCAAGAGCCCCTACAGTGGGCACTGATAGGCCACTTTTCAGAATATCATTGAGCATCAAAAAATAATTTAAATAAATGAAAGTAGCCAAACCCTCAAGAAACCTCATCTGAGAATATAAATATTGTGCACTATTTCTTAATAGATTCTGGACATATTAGTTTTTTTTCCCAAATAACCAGAAGGCAGTGGGTGCCATCTAGTGCAATAAACGGTCACAAAGTGAATGAAAATAGCAGGAGAAAGCTATAAAATTTTCAATATTGCCATGGGATGGTGCAAATGGGACCAATAAAACAGGAAACAATACTTGTAGATCTGTTTTATGATTGATCTCAGATAATAAAAGAAATCATTTTGTGAATGGAATGTCCCCCTTATGGATCAGAGCAGATCCTGTTCAGTCTGAATGTCTGCCAAAAAAATGGACCATATTTTCAACATCCTCAACAATATTTGCAAAGATTTTGTTATGCAATGACAATCTCAAAACTCTAATTAAAAATGGCTACATATTATTCTTTACATACAATGTAGCCATTCTTTTCTCAGGGTTCAAGACAACAAAGAAGCATCTTTTTTAATAGCTATATTAATGATGTGGCTACTTTAATGAATTGACAGTGAGATGAATTGATCGGGAGAAAGAAAGAAAGAGAGGAAGGAAGGAAGGAAGGAAGGAAGGAAGGAAGGAAGGAAGGAAGGAAGGAAGAAAGAAAGAAAGAAAGAAAGAAAGAAAGAAAGAAAGAAAGAAAGAAAGAAAGAAAGAAAGAAAGAAAGAAAGAACCACTATATGGTAGCAGAGAATTAGATTTGTCTGTAATTTTCTGGTTTTTGCATCCCAAATCTACTTGGATCTGATAGCATACCTCTTATTAACAGGGTCAAGAATCAATTAGTCCTTTTATCATTTCCACTCTCCAATCGGCTGCAAATACCAATAAGATGACAAATTTTATTTATGTATCTGTTTGCTTGGATTTATAGGGCCACCCAAATTGCATGACCGTGATTCCAGGCATTGGGTATTAAATGAATGGCATGGTAGGAAACAAACCAAAATCAACATAATGACAGCATGCAGGTGGCATCCTTCAAACCCACCTTCCCAAAAACTGGCTTATCTGTTATTCAGGTTCAACTGCCAAGGGGAAAACTAGGGTTTTTTAAACATTTTTTTAACATTTTAACATTTTTTTAGCATTTTTCCTAAATGCTAAAAGGGTCAGGCCTGTTGAATTAACAGAAGGGAGATCATTACAAAGGGCAGACACCACAACAGAGAAGGCACACCTCCTAGGTCTGATCAGACAAAATTGCCTCGTATTTGGCATGCAAGAGATACAGTAGCTCTGATCTTAGAAAGGATAGACACTTACCTGGGATCCACACAGGCTGATATTGAAGAAATGGAAGAATTTTGTGCCTCTTGCTGTAAAGCTTGGTCCGTTCATTAATGAGCCCACTCTGCTCAAACGACTAAAATCGTAAATCAGACTTTGATTGTTCCTGACATAGGAGAACATGCAGTCATTATAGCAGGCAGAACGGTCCTGAGAAAAGAACACAAAATAGAAGTAAGGAAGATACAGGAAATCAAGTTGCAAACTAAGCTTTGGAGGAAACAAACCACAGAAATAATCATCACAATGGAGTAGATCAGAAAAGAGATTACCAATATCTTCCAGACATTCATAAGCTATAACTTCCAGCATCCCCTTCCTTCTTATTCATCATGCTGAGGCTGGGTTTACTGGGAAAGGCAGTAATATCTGAAAGTTCTGTATCTTGATGTTGACCAAAGAAGGGACTACTATCATCTCCATGTCCTTTGCAGTAAGACAATCAATCAATCAGAATACAGCTGGAAGGGACCTTGGAGGTCATCTAGTCACACCCCCTGCTCAGGCAGGAAACCCTATACCATTTCAGACAAGTGGCTGTCCAGTCTCTTCTTAAAAACCTCAAGTGATGGAGCACCCAAAACTTCTGGAGGCAAGCTGTTCCACTGGTTAATTGTCCTGTCAGGAAGTTTCTCCTTAATTCCAGGTTGCTTCTCTCCTTGATTAGTTTCCATCCATTGTTTCTTGCCCTGCCTTCTGGTGCTTTTAAAAATAAATTGACCCTCTCTTCTTTCTAGTAGCCTCTTAGATACTGGAATACTGGTATCATGTCACCCCTATTTCTTTTTATTATTATTATTATTAAACTAAAAGGTAAAGGTAAAGATTCCCCCGCGCATGCGTGCTAGTCATTTCCAACTCTAGGGGCCGGTGCTCATCTCCGTTTCAAAGATGAAGAGCCAGCACTTGTCCGAGGACGTCTCCGTGGTCATGTGGCCGGCATGATTAGATGCCAAAGGCACACGGAACACTGTTACCTTCCCACCGTAGTGGTCCCTATTTTTCTACTTGCATTTTTACGTGCTTTCGAACTGCTAGGTTGGCAGAAGCTGGGACGAGTAACAGGCGCTCACTCTGCTACGCGGCACTCGGGATTCAACCTGTCAAACTTCCGACCTTCTGATCAACAAGCTCAGCGTCCTAACCCACTGAGCCACTGTGCCCCTTATTATTAAACTAGACATAGCCAATTCCTGCAACCGTTCTTCATAGGTTTTAGTCTCCAGGCCTTTGATCATTTAAGAGGGACGAATGAGTTCTTGAAAGCTTCTGGCATGACCAGGTAAAGCTTTCACAAGAAAAGAAAAACATGGTAGCTCACCTCTAGTCTCTGGAAAAGTGTATTGGTTTATCTGCCTGCTATCATCTACCACTGCTTAACTCAGCTGTCTGCCACAGTTGCCCCAAAAGCCAACAAATTCCTAGGGATAGTATCAAGGCCATGCAAAGTGCCACTCTATGTTGCATTAAGGAGGCCACACTTGGAATATTGCATCCGGTTCTCATGACCACGACATACACAAAAAGATGCTGGGATTCTACAAAGAGTGCAGAGAAAAGCAACAAAGAGGATAAGGTTCTAAAGACTAAAATTGTATGAGGAACGACCAAGGGAACTAGTATGTTTAGAGAATGCTCAAGGAGGGGACTGCAGCCAAGAAATTAAAAGATGCTTGCTCCTGGGGAAGAAAGCCATGGCAAACCTAGACAGCACACTAAAAAGCAGAGACATCACCCTGTCAACAAAAGTGCGTATAGTCAAGGCCATGGTCTTCCCAGTTGCAATGTATGGCTGTGAAAGTTGGACCATAAGAAAGGCTGAACACCAAAGAATTGAGGCCTTTGAACTATGGTGCTGGAGAAGACTCCTGTGGGTCCCTTGGACTGCAAGGCGATCAAACCGGTCAGTCGTAGAGGAGATCAATCCTGACTGCTCTTTAGAAGGCCAGATCCTGAAGTTGAAACTCAAATACTTTGGCCCCCTAAGGAGAAGGAAGGACTCACTGGAGAAGAGCCTAATGCTGGGAAAGGTTGAAGGCAAGAGAAGAAGGGGACGACAGAGAATGAGGTGGCTGGATGGAGTCACTGAAGCAGTAGGCGTGAGTTTAAATGGACTCCAGAAGATGGTAGAGGACAGGAAGGCCTGGAGGAACGTTGTCCATGGGGTCGCGGTGGGTCGGACACGACTTCGCAACTAACAACAAACAACAACAAGGAGACTTTGTGATGGACAAGAATTGGACACATCCTGGTCTAGACAAGCCACTGACCTAATCCTTTGTAGTCATGTTTATTTCCAAAGCCCAATGTTTTTGATGGGCCCCCTTTACCTTGGTGCTTTGGCTCCCAGGCCCACAAGGGACACAGGCTTCTTCTCCATAGGCTTGATGGATAGAGAGGTACGTATTGGGAGGACACTCTTGGCACTGGTTGGTTTCCTTCTCTATGTAGTGCCCAACAGGGCATGGGATGCAGGAGGAGCCAGACGGCTCTAGACCAATCGCACAGGCCCGGCAAGAGGAAGCCACTCCGTCAACTGCATTGCTCACAGTGATCGAGTAGATCTTGGCCACGTCATTGATCAGCTTCCTGTTCTGAAAGAAACAGTCCCCCCAAAAAAGAACAAAGTGGCTACCACTAGGATCCATTAAATACATTGCTTTCCTATCTTGCCTATTGTCATCGTCACCATCATCATTATCTAGGAAATGCGGCACTCCGGTCAATAAAAAGCTGTCTGCAAACACCCCTACTTCAGTAATTACCAATGGAAGGGTAATATTTGTAGCTCACGGTTGCACTGTGGGGTCCTGGGTGCTCCCTGAGTTCAGTGGTTTTCTTGCAGATGTTTCATCACCCAACTAGGTAACATCATCCGTGTTAGAAGGGAGTGGGGTTTGCAGTGTGGAGAATGGAGAAGGGGGAGGAAGAGGACAACTATGCGGTCCTTGGTGCTCTCTGAGGGGAAGAGGAGGAAGAGGAGGAGGAGGAGGAGGAGGAGGAGGAGGAGGAGCTGTGAAATCTTTGTGCTCTCCTGTGCTTGGCTGTTTTCTTGAGACATTTCACGACCCAACTAGGTAACATCATCAGTGTTAAGAAGGGAGTGGGGTTTACAGAGTGGGGGAGAAGGAGAAAGGGAGGAGGACAACTATGGGTCCTTGGTGCTCTTGGAGGAGGAGGAGGAGGATGAAGAGGAGGAGGACTGTGGGGTCCTTGGTGCTCTCTGAGCTTGGCAGTTTCCTTGCAGACATTTCATTACCCAACCAGGTAACATCATCAGTGCTAGAAGGGAATGCAAGAAAGCAACCAAACAGACAGCACTAAGGACCCCCCCCCCCTTTATCAATTCCATTCCATTCTCTAATGCAGGGCAATTGGATGATCTCTGACATTTGGGACAAGTATTTTCCACTTCTGCTTTGAAGGGAAACATCAGACTGTTCTTTCTCGCTCAAACCTAGCAATACTGTATTTCTGAAGAAAGAAAAACAATCTTATCTTCTCGAGACAAGCAGGCAATCCTTTCTTGGCCAAAGGCCAGCTTGAAATGTGAGTAACATATTGTGGGGACTTGTTTATCTATTGGTCCAAAAAGAGCTGGACCAATGAGCAGCTATAAAACATCAGAACCAAAGCAGTGAATGGTTTTTCCATTCTCTGTTGAGTCCTCCTTCGAGGCAGATAAGAAAGTGGATAGGGCCCCCACACATTCTGGTGAATTAAGATGATTCTACAAAGCGGCACTTCGCTTTCCATTTCATTTTTTAAAAAAACAAAGTCTAATAAAGGTTAGATACAAATGGGATCCTTGGGAGAAACCAGGGGGGAAAATCACTCATCAGTAGGATGTGATGCTCTTACTACTTTAAGCCTTCAAGTCAAACTTTTTTGATATGATACTTCTTCTAGAGCATTTTTCAGCTTTCCAGGCCTAGGACACAATCCTGGATTTTCTAGATTATCTCCTTGACAAACCAGACTTGGCTTTCTATCTGCCAAGCTTATCAAAACCAA
Source organism: Vipera berus (assembly GCF_964194415.1). Classification (NCBI taxonomy): domain Eukaryota; kingdom Metazoa; phylum Chordata; class Lepidosauria; order Squamata; family Viperidae; genus Vipera; species Vipera berus. The sequence continues at coordinate 10,630,712 of NC_138208.1, read as the reverse complement.
CCTTATTTTAAAAAAAAAACTGTAGCTCAGGATTTCTAGTTTGTTTTGGAGTCATATTTTTGAAACATCTTGAATGTGCACAAAGGATGAATTATTCTACAAGAAATGGGAAAGAGCGTCTAAGGCAGGGGTGTCAAACTCAATTTCATTGAGGGCCGCACCAGCATTGCGGTTGCCCTCAAGGGGCCAGGTGGGTATGGCCAGGGTGGGCGTGGCTAGAGTGCGTATGGCCTACTGGGTGGGCATGGCCAGCTCTACATCGTTCGCATCAAGGGTGCCTATGAGGGTCTGGGCAGGAGTGGGACAGATCTGAGGGTCTCTGGCAGAAGGAGGGTCTCTGGGCCAGGGCCAAGGCAGTGGGAGCCGTTCCCTCACTGTTTCCAGGATGGCTTCGCAGGCCACATGAAACCACTTCGCGGGCCGGATCTGGCCCCCGGGCCTTGTGTTTGACATGTCTGGTCTAAGGAGACATTCAGCCTACATATTTATTCTTTACCCACTTACACTTTAAGTCTATTTAAATTACAACGGATTTCAGCAGCAATTTTCAAAATGTTAAAATACAGCTGGCATCGCTTAACCTTCAGCAAAGCTTATGCCAACTGATTGTTGCGTGAATGGGAATATTCAAATGTAATAAGTACAATATATTTATGAGCAATGAAGCTCCGTGAACTGATGGCTGGAACTCGCACGGCTTGGCAAGGTAGCAGCTAATAAGATTTCAGCTACCTGGATTGTAACTGTCAAAATGCTTGCAGATCAAATTTTCTGAGGAAAAGGGATATTGCCAATATAACTGCAGGTTACTGTATCCCACACAAGTCTTGCAAAATGAAATGACTGCAGAAACCTGGAGATTGCAACTGAAAGAAGGGTTATATCGTTTGCGTTGAACAAGCCACCAATTCTTTTTGCAGGTAGCAGAGTAACACCAGGAGTAACCGCGGGGAAGAGGATCGGCATGGTGACAGCTGCGACTGAGCATTCGAAGTGAGTAATGAGGGGACAGACTTTGACTGTAACGCCATGGCTGCCATCTTAACATTTAACCCTATGCCTTGCAGATTCCCCTATGTAATGCTATTACAAGTGGTTCTCCCTTAACAATCACTTATTCAACAATTGTTTGTTCGAACCTACAACGGTGCTAAATGACTGGTACCTACAACTGGTCCTCCAAGTTCCAGCCATTGCAACATTCCCATGGTCACATGACTGCGATCCACACACCACTTAGCAATTTCACTGAAATGATTGTTAAGACTTACATCTTGGCCTTGATTGGTTCTTTGGAAAGCCCAGGTGAAGGTAAAGGAAGCGTTCTTGGAAATGATATGAGCGTACGACTGCTTGCCCTTAGCTCCACTCCATGACTCCACCACGTTTGTGCTCTTCTTATTGATGTCCTGAAAAGCATTCAACAAAAAAACATTAAGAAAACACATGTTAGGTAGCAGAATTGAGGTTATTAGATAATGTTGACAGGACCGAGTCAAATGGAAGACTTTGCCTGTTCCAAGGAAAAGCAACCTTTACTCAAATCTTCTGTCAATCGCAGGAAAATCAGGAAATCCAGGCAGTTCAAATGAATATAAAGGTTTATTGCAAGCTTAAGCTTTCTACAAGAATCTGAACTACTAACAGCCAAAGGAAATTAGCGGGAGATAAGAGTTAACAGAACTCAAGGCAGCCTGGGCTTAAGATCGCTTAGGGGCACGAAGGGATTCGAGACTGATGATGCACTTGACCCCTCCCTCCATCTCAGTCTGGTCATCTCCTACATCTGCTTTCCTCTGTAAGATAATAGATATAATGGTCTGCATTCATAGAACATACTTAACTGACTTACTAAATTAACCAGGTTGTTTTTTTAATCCCATTTATATCCCACCCTTCTCCGAAGACTCAGGGCGGCTTACAATCTAAGAAGCACAAATCAATGTGCTTAGCAATAGCCTTCATTCTATGTATATACCTGCTTATTAGGGCTTTCGGGGGGCCCCAAGCGGCATTTTTTACAAAGTCAGCTTATTGCCCCCAACAATCTGGGTCCTCATTTTACCTACCTCGGAAGGATGGAAGGCTGAGTCAACCTTGAGCCTGGTGGGACTCAAACCTGCACTAATTGCAGGCAGCTGGTGTTACTTAAGAAGGCATTAGCCCACTGCTCCACCAAGGCTCATTTATTACCCTTGTGGGGTTACGGTGAAAGTAATTAAACAGGCTTACTCAATCACACACACACACACACACACACACAAGCTTAATAAGGATATTCTCACCAAGCATATTGTACAAAAGCATTTAGGTTGCTTGCGAGACTTTATCCTTTGGAAAGGTACGAGAAACAAGTTTATTGGCACATGAAGCGGCTAACTCTATTACTTATTCAGTCACCTCAAGTTATTTAAATCTTGACATGTTTTCTCTATAAACTAGAAAAACTGAGGTATGGCAGCTAGGTAGCTCAAGACAGCCATATTAGTAGAAAAATTGAACCACTGATACTCCAGAAGCGAAGAACATCACAAATATAAACTTCACCATGCAACAAAACAAGCCAAGTCATCCATGGTGGAGAATTGATGGACTACTTTCTCCTTGGACTTCACTGCCCACCTGTTAAGATTAATGAAGACCAAACCCAGGTAAATTGCAGATAGGAGGACTTCAACTTTCAGAATTTCCCAGCCAGAAGGTTCCTCGCTGAGGATTCTGGGAGTTGAAGATGGCAAGGATGAGAAGCTCTGATGGGGAATATACTTCTGCTTGCAGGATGGTGGCTGGGCTCAGTCACAGTATCACTTCAACCACTCTACACGAATAAATTTGAATACCAGCAATGAGTTCTCTTTTAAGAACGGATGTCATAGTTGCTTATCTAGGACTGAGGGCTGAGGTCGGAAATGGTGAAGTTCTGCCACCCCAGAAGTTTCCTGCTCAGGAATAAGAACGACTTGGAGAAATGCCACCCATAGATGACCTCAGTGGATCCTCACTTACCACCATGAAGTAGAGCACACAGTCTGCCGAGCAGATGGTCTCAAACACAAAAGTGATCCGTCCAAGTTCTGAGCCCATCGCTCCCGTGACTGACGTGGGCGGCCTGTTCAACAGAGCAGAAGTGAAGGAGTTACCAGATGCTCCAAGCCAATATCATTTCAAAAAACAGCTTGCAATTTGATTTCAAAGAAACGAAAACCCATCTCGCTGTTCACAACATCGCTGTTCTAAAACTCAACAACGGATTTCTCGTAAGAAAAAAATGTTGGGCATCTTCAGCCTCGTCGTGCAGGCTATTATTGTTCCATTTTATTGATTTTTTCTTTTGACTTAACTGATGGAAGAATTTTTTATTACCTCTTCCTAAAGTTAAGGTAGAACTCATGTATGTCAAAAGATCCTGATGAAGCCCATAAAGTCTTAAAGTTGCCAAGGTTGGACAGCCTTGCTACAGGGACTGTTTGGTGCCTTCGATGAACTGTTAATTACTGTGTATTGTCACATGCAGCATGTATGTAGGCATGTTATTTGTTATTTATTCTTTATCAACGTTCAGCTTCAGAAATTGTGCTTCTTATTAAAGGGGAAAAAAACACAATTACTTTTGTTTCTACTTGGAAACCGCTTCTGGACTTTATGCTTGAGGTAGGAGGGGGGGGGGAATGAAAACTTTGATAGGCTTGTTGTTGTAGAAATGGCTAGTTCACATTACTATGTAAAAGTATAAAGTTGAGGTTTCATGCTATCATCTTATTCATAATCATAATCATAATAGTAAAGTTGGAAGGGACCTTGGAGGTCATCTAGTCCAACCCCCTGCTCAGGCAGGAAACCCTATACCATTTTAGACAAATGGCTGTCCAGTCTCTTCTTAAAAACTTCCAGTGTTGGAGCATTCACAGCTTCTAGAGGCAGGTTGTTCCACTGGTTAATTGTTCTAACTGTCAGGAAGTTTCTCCTTAGTTCTAGGTTGCTTCTCTCCTTGATTAGTTTCCATCCGTTGCTTCTTGTCCTGCCTTCAGGTGCTTTGGGGAATAGCTTGACTCCCTCTTCTTTGTGGCAACCCCTGAAAGACTGGAACACGGCTATCGTGTCCCCCCTCGTCCTTCTCTTCATTAAACTAGACATACCCAATTCCAGCAGCCGTTCCTTATATGTTTTAGCCTCCCGTCCCCTAATCATCTTTGTTGCTCTTCTCTGTACCCTTTCTAGAGTCTCAACATCTTTTTTACATATTTTTTACATCTACCAAAGGGAGTAGGTTGTCAACGTCTTTTCTTTCTTTTTTTCCCCTTTTTCCTACACTTTTCCCTTCCGTTCTCACATATATATACACACACACACATATATATATATACACACACATACACATACACACATACACATACACACACACACACACACATACACACACACACACACATACATACACACACACACACACACACACACACACACACACACATATATATATATATATATATATATATATATATATATATATATATGGCATAAATGTTTGGATTGCTAACAAAGAATTAAAGGGAGGCTGATATAGCCATTTCAAACTTATTTGTTATATATATATATATATATATATATATATATATATATATATATATATATATATATATATATATATATATATATATATATATATATATATATATATAGAGAGAGAGAGAGAGAGAGAGAGAGAGAGAGAGAGAGAGAGAGAGAGAGAGAGAGAGAGAGAGAGAGTTTTTGTTCTGGGTGTGGATGAGTCTTGCTGGGGCTGGTGGCATTTGGGGTTGTTTGTTGGTTTTTTAAATCCTTGTTTGCTGAAATTCGTTTGTCTATCAATGCTGGTTTCCAAATGGCATGTAGGCGGGAGGTGTCGTCTCGCTTGTTCATACTGTCTGGGTGTTTTTCTATTTCAATGGCTTCTCTGATTATTCTGCTATTGAGATGTTCTATTTTGGCGATTGTTTTTGTACCTTCAAAATTGATGTTGTGTCCCGTAGTGTTTTTGTGTTGTACTAGTGAAGATGTGTGATCTTTCTTCTGTACTGAGTTCTTATGTTCTTCTACACGTACCTCTATTCTTCTGTTAGTCTGTCCGATGTATGTTGCTGGACAGGAGGCGCATGGGATTTGGTATATGCCCTGGTTTTCCAGTTCTAACCCAGAACAAAAACTCTCCCACACAGAAGACAGAACAAGTCAAGCAAAAGTGCTATCACCCAAGCAGAAGAACGCACACACGAACCTGACTGACCCATACCAGAGATGCATGGCGGGTCCTCGAACTCGGAGCCAAGCCAAAGCTCTGGAGGCCACTACACAGCCCACTCCTCAAGACACCAAATCACAACACTCAGGATATTACGACACAACAAAAAACCCCACCCATTCAGAACACACCCCACCCAATCAGAAGACAGCCACACCTCCAACCAATCGGAAGACAACCACACATCCACCCAATCAGAAGACAGCCACGCCTCCACTCAATCAGAAGACAACCACGCCTCCACCCAGTCGGAGGACACCCCCACCCAATCAGAAAGCAGCCACGCCTCCACCCAGTCGGAACACAGCCCCACCGGCAGTTGGAAGGAAAGGAACAGACAGACCACGCATTGCTCCTGAAAGCAGCAGGAGGAATACTCCGGCCTGATGATGACGGATGGGATTCCGTCGAAACGTCGCCACAACTTTCTGAAGATGAAAGGAACGCGGGAAGAAACCCGAGACTCTAGACCTACACATACAGACACCCGCGAGAATCTACGAAAACAAATATATATATATATACGGTATATATATATACGGTATATATATATACGGTATATATATATACGGTATATATATATATATATATATATATATATATATATATATATATATATATATAGAGAGAGAGAGAGAGAGAGAGAGAGAGAGAGAGAGAGAGAGGGGGGGGGAGGGAGGGAGGGAGGGAGGGAGAGAGAGAGAGAATACAGCTGGAAGGGACTTGGAGGTCCAGCCCCCTGCTCAAGCAGGAGAACCTATATCATCTCAAGACAGGTGGAAGTCCAGTCTCTTCTTAAAGATCTCCAGTGATGGAGCACCCACGATTTCTGGTGGCAAGCTGTTCCACTGGTTGATTGTCCTCACTGTCAGGAAGTTTGTCCTTAAATCCAGGTTGCTTCTCTCCTTGGTCAGTTTCCAACCATTGTTTCTCGTCCTTCCCTCCGGCGCTTTGGTGAACAACTTGGCCCCCTCTGCCTTGTGGCAGCCCCTCAGATACTGGAACGCTGCTATCATGTCTCCCCTATTTCTTCTTTTCCTTAGAGTAGCCAGACCCAAATCACATAGCCCTTCTTCTTTACATACATAAAGAAATTATGCTTCTTAAACCACAAACAAAGCATACTATAACAAGGATGCCGACTGCATCACATCCACGTTTGACAGGTTTCATCTTAAGAGTGCACTAAAAAATTGGAGCATAATCCCCTTCCCACAGCCAACAGAAATTACACTGTTCCTTACTTAAATCCTGGTATGTGGAGGTTCACAATGAGGTAATCGTTGTCTGTGCCTCCTGCCCCGCTCTGGATGTGGTCACCAGCAACTTCCCAGCCTGAAAAAGGAAAATCCCATCTAAAGGTAGATCATACGTAATTTTGAACATGTAAACAAATCGAGACCCAGCATCTTCCCTAAATCCAATCACTTTCATTTACACAAACACACACACATACACACATCCCTTGCCCGTAGGTACAGAAACTACGGGTTGCCATGGTAGACTTCAATGAACATTGATAAATGGTTATGAAGAGGAATCGCTGATCATGCAAGTGACCCCACTTGCCAGAGGTCCAAGCAGAGGCCATCTCTAAGCTTCTGGTCACCAAAAGACAACTTGAAGATGCGGTGAGCCACCAGAATGGGTGTAGCCAGCTTGTGGGAACTGCTGCTGATTTTTTAAGAGAAGAAATGGGACCTTGGAGACTCCAAGAAGAATAGCAGGCCCGTTTCTCCACCTTAAAAACAATGGCTGCATCTTAGATGAAATGTTCTCCTCTGACAGGGACTGCTAAGTCCCTCAGAAGGAAGGTCTACCTTGGCTCCCAGTTGAACGTGCTTTTCCTAATCACAGAGCTCAGGGGTAGGCAACCTCGGCTCTTTTATGACTCATGAAGTTCATGAGTCATAAAAGAGCCGAGGTTGCCTACCCCTGACATAGCTGAACCTTGGGTGAAGGTGAAAGCTCAGGAGAAAACCATCTCCAATCTACGAGAACAGCTAAATCTTACCTCCTGTTAAGGCAAAAGCACAGGCCAAGTTCCGAACGTTGTGTGCAACACCCTGCTTAGTTTGATCCTTGCTCACCCAACATTTCTTACGGGATCTGAAGAAACGCTACGGTAGAGATGGGAAATGTAATGAAAAAGACCAGCTCACCATTCATCCCATCACATTTTGAATTCCCCACATTGAAGCAAGACGTCTTCATGTTGAGAGGCAGAACATTCCACCATTTATATTCCAGTCCAAGCACTGGTTCAGTGCCAGCAGGACAGGCTTTGCAATCTAAAGTAGGAGAAAAGAGTTAAGATGTTTTTTTTTTCAAAAAAAACCCCAAACCCTTGATTTTTAATTAGACACCATAAGAACAACAACAAAAATCCAATCTGTATACACTTGGGTGCAAAGATCTCCCTAGAGAGATAATCAAAAATTTCAAGATGGTGATCACAAGCAGGCAGTCAAAGAGCTCTGACCTTTTTCACATGAGCCACACAGATCACGTGGTTGTGGGGGCATCTTGACACAGACCTTCATGGATGATCCTGCTTGGGCTATTCAGGCCAGCTAACTTTCAGTTACCACAGCATTCTTCATCCCAGAAACCATGATGTTTCCCTTGCATGAAGACCTTGTAAGTACCACAACTGCAGTGGCTGAATATCATGGAAGCCAAACTCTGAACTGTTTGTGCATTACTTGAAAAGTCAAGAACTGTGGGGTCCTTAGTGCTCTGTGAGCTTGGTGGTGATCTTGCAGACATTTCATGACTCAAACCAAAATAGACACACTGGAGCAGAAACCACCCTATGTTAATCTGCCTTAGATGATCTAAAGGAAGTTGACGCTAAAGCCTCCAGTGCTTAAGGGCCAGAGAAAGACACTTAAGAAGGACCCACCCCAATGAATCAATCACCTAAAAGTTTGTACCTTCAGACTTGCAAGAATCTCTTAATGTAGCCTTACAATAAAGTTGACTTAGTTCATCTAGTCTAGTTTCCTGTCTGTTTTGCCTCTGATTAAAAGAGTTTTCCTATTTTTAAGAAACACAAAATCTTTCCTTCCCATATATTTTTATTAATTTTTTTATAGTCACAAATGCTTAGTATTTTATCAGCAACTTATTGTCTGGGTTCCAACATTATTTATTATTATTATTATTATTATTATTTTTATTGAAAAGTTTTAAAATACAGTTTTCCTTTAAAAAACCCCCTTCCCCCTCCCTCCTCCCCCCCCACCCCCCCCTCCCCCCCTCCCTCCTTCCCCCCTACCTCCCCCCCTCCCCCCCTCCCCCCCCCCGACTTCCCAGAGCTAAATACAAGGTATATATAAAAAAAGCAATCATAAACAACCATATACTAACAACTATAAATTCTAAAATCCATCACTCTCTAACTTATATAGGATAAAACAAACCTTAGCAATATTAAATATATATAAAAAACTAAAAGAAAAAAAGAAAAAAGAAAACGAAAGAAGACTTATTCGAATGCTACATAAAACTTCTTAACCCTATACTTGTTCTGGATAAACTCAATCCATTTTCTCCATTCCATAATATAACGTTCTTGCGAATGATCTTTCAAATAGGCCGAAATCTTCGCCATCTCTGCCAGGTCGGAAACCTTTAAAGTCCACTCTTCTATGGTCGGCAGTTCCTCTTTCTTCCAATATTGGCCTATCAAAAGTCTTGCCGCCGTAATTAAGTTCAACATCAGCTTGGTGTCCACAACTGTAGCGTCTGCAATTATTCCCAACAAAAAAAGTTGCGGACAAAACTTTATCCTCTGTTTAAAAATCTTCTGCATATTCCACCAGACTTTTATCCAAAAAGCCTTAACCTTCTTACATGTCCACCATATGTGAAAATATGTTGCATCTTCATCACCACACCTCCAACATTTAGGCTGATAATTCGGATACATACTTGCAAGCTTTTTAGGATCTAGATGCCATCTATAAAACATTTTGTAAAAGTTCTCTCTTAGATTTTGAGCTTGAGTAAATTTTACGTTCCTCACCCAAATCTTTTCCCACGTGTCCATTGTAATAACTTCCTGAATATTTTGGGCCCATTTAATCATACAATCCTTAACAAGCTCTGTTTCCGAGTCCATCTCTATCAATGCAAGATATATCCGTTTAATATGTGCTGGTCCCTGATTTCTAATCTGCTTTATCAAATTTTCATCAGTCATTATAAATCCATTTTTCTGGTCTTCTTTCCACCTGGCCTGTAATTGAATATATTGAAACCAAGTTTGAACAACCTTCTCTTCTCGCAAGAGGCTATATGATTTCAAACACCAAACATTCCTTTCGAAACTTAAAATTTCCTTGTACGTAGTCACGTCATGTTTGAAACCAGCATGTATATTTTCTATTGCGTGTTTTGGAATTGCCCACAATGGTATCTTGCTGCTTAGCTTATGTCTATACTTCTTCCAAACTCTCAGCAGTGCCTGTCTTAAAATATGCATCCTAAACACAGTATCTACCTTCTTATCATACAACAAATATGCATGCCAGCCAAACAACAAATCATGGCCCTCAAGATTTAATAACCTCAATTGCGTCAAATTAATCCAATCGCTTATTCCTACTAATGCAGCAGCTTCATAATATAATTTAAAATTAGGCAATTTAAGGCCACCTCTCTCACGAGTATCCTGCATAATCTTAAGTTTAACTCGTGGCTTTTTCCCTGCCCACACAAATTTATTGATACCACGCTGCCATTCCTCCAAATTAGAATCTTTCTTAAGAATCGGTATCATTTGAAACAAAAATAAAAACTTGGGCAGGACATTCATTTTCACTGCTGCAATCCGTCCCAACAAAGACAATTGCAATTTTTGCCAACTCTCCAATTCTTTTTGAATTTTCCCCCATAGTTTTTCATAATTATTTTTATATAGCTTTGTATTAGAGGGCGACAAAATCACCCCCAGATATTTAACCCTCTTAACAATCTCAAATCCAGTTAATCCTTCTAAGAGAGCCTTCTGTGAAATTGTCATATTTCTAGCCAAAATTTTAGTTTTCTGTGTATTTACTTTAAATCCAGAAACCTTCCCATATTGCGTTATTATCTCCATCAGGTCCACAACAGAGTTCTCTGGCTGGGTCACTGTAACAACCAGATCATCTGCAAATGCTCTCAATCTATAATCCTGATCTCCAACTTGTATCCCCTTAATTTTTTCCGAGCTCCGAATCTTAACCAATAGTATCTCTAATGTTAACACAAATAACAAGGGCGATAACGGACACCCTTGCCTTGTGCCCTTCTCAATATTACATACTGCCGTCAGGCTATTGTTAACTATAATGCGGGCAGTTTGTTTTTGATATAATGCCCTAATCGGCTGTAAAAAATTTTCCCCAAAATCCATTTTATCTAAAACTTTCAACAAAAATTGCCAATTCAATTGATCAAAGGCCTTTTCAGCATCTAAAAAGATTAGCGCTGCAGAGATCTGGTTGTGCCTTTCCAAAAACTCTAACACATCAACTATATGTCTCACATTATTTTTCATTTGCCTACCACTAATAAACCCCGTTTGATCCCCATGAATCACCTGTTGCAGAACCCTCATCAGTCTATTAGCCAAGACCTTAGCAAATATCTTATAATCTGTATTTAAAAGCGATATCGGTCTGTAATTTTTAACTTGAGTAGCATCCTGGTCTTCCTTCGGAATCAAAGAGATAAAAGCTGTTTTCCAAGACGGTGGCACCTTTCCCCCCCTCTGAATTGTCTGAAACAGTTCCTTTAACGGCTTTATCATCTCAAATTGTAAATTTTTATAATAGGCCGCAGTCAAGCCATCCGTGCCTGGCGCTTTATCCACCTTCAGTTCTTTAATTGCTGTAAGAATTTCTTCTTCTGTGATCAATTGATTAATCCCCTCTTTTTGTACTTGCGTAAGAACTGGGATGCTAGCATTCTCCAGATATATATCAATATCTTTTACATTAATTTCCTCTTTAGTATATAATTTCGAATAAAAATCCACAAAAGTATCCTTAATAAGATTCTGTTGAAACACAACCCTTCCTTTATACTCAATCTTATCTATATTAGAGGCCCTTTGTTTTTTCCTCAGTCTATAAGCTAACCATCTGCCTGGTTTATTAGCGTTGCAAAAAGTATTGTGCCTAGAAAACCGCAGATTGGTTGCCACTTGATCTGCCATTAATTTATCAAATTGTCCTCTTAGCAGTCTAATAGCCTCCTTGAGCTTCACATCCTCTGGATTCAAAATCAAAGCCTTTTCTTTTTCCTTTATTTCATTCTCCAATTCTTTCCTTCTAAATTCCACTGCACATCTATGTCTATTATTCATATATATCAACACCCCTCTCATATAGGCCTTGCTAGCATCCCAAACCATGTCCATAGAGGTACCCTTATTCATATTAATCTCAAAAAAATCCTTCATCCGCTGTTTACATTCTTCCACGTTTCTCTGATTTCTAAACAAATTCTCATTTACGCGCCACGAGCGCCTGTCTCTTTTCTCCTTATCAATCTCCAACCAAACTGGACTGTGGTCAGAAATAGTTCTTGCACAAATCTTCACCTTTTTAGTTCTCAAAAAAAAATCATTAGTCAACAAAATAAAATCAATCCTCGAAAAAGATTGGTGTCTGTCAGAATAAAAAGTATAATCCTTCTCCTGTAAGTGTCTCTCACACCAAATATCTCGCAATTCCAGGTCATCCTTCATTTCAAAAAAAGATTTAGGCAGTCTAGCATGACTTGGAATGCGCTTAAAAGCTCCAGCCTTATCCAACTGTACATCCAAAACACCATTCCAGTCTCCCATAAAAATAAAAGATTTATAATCCAACTGGGTAAGCTTTGTGTGGAGTAAACTAAAAAAATCAGCTTGTTGTTGGTTAGGTGCATATAATCCAACTAGAAGCGTCTTTTTACCTTCTAACAACAGCTCAATCATAACATATCTTCCATGTTTATCTGCTTCAATTAAGTCTGCTGTTAAGGCACTTTTAACATAAACAACCACTCCATTTTTCTTATTCTCTGCAGAGGCAACAAATTGCGTACCCAGTCTCGAGTTCAATAAATGCTTTTGATCCAAAAGTCTAATATACGTTTCTTGCAAACATATAACATCTATCTTAAATTGTTTTAAATATTGAAAAACTTTCTTCCTCTTCTGCGGTGAATTTAGTCCATTAACATTCCAGGTTAGAAATTTAGTTGCCATGCATATCCTCCAAAAGCTCTTGGAGCACAGCTTTGATAGGACTAAGTTCTTTAGGCCGTGCTCCTCCCACAGCTTGACTATATGTACGTTGTGAAGAATCTGAAGACTTTTGCTGATCTTGTTCTTTTATTTTCTTTGCTCGTTTTAAAGCAGCACGCGTTACTCTTTGCTCTCTAGGATCATCCAGAGAAGTTGTAACTTGATCTCCTCCAACACCACTTTCCTCTGTTTCATCCTCTTGATGTTCTCCTTCTCCCGATCCCTTTCCAGCTTCCAGAAGTGTTAATGGGGTTGCTTTTAAGACATTATTGTAGAAATCACGCGCTTGCTTCACAGTAATCAGCCGATACCTTTTACCTTCATGCATCACCATCAGCCCATCTGGAATCTCCCATCTGAACCTTATATCTCTTTGCTTAAGCTCATGCACGAGAAATGTATAGTCCTTCCTTCCCCTTAAAATCCTTGGAGGAATTTCTTTTAAAACCAAGACTTCTTGTTCAGCAATCACCACTTTAGCATCATAGGCAGCTTGTATAACTTGATCTCTAATCTCTCTTTTTGCAAAATAAACCACCACATCTCTAGGCAACTTTCTCTGTCTGGCAATCCATGAATTCACCCGAAACACTTTATCCATAGCTGCTCTTATTTCAGATGCTGGCTGGTTTAATACCACTTCAAGAGCCTCAGAAATCAGCTGCTTTAAATCTTCTTTAATATTCTCTTTTAAACCTCTGATTCTGACAGCAAACTGCATCTGGTAATATTGGGCTAGACTTAACTCCCTTTCCACTTTGTCTCTTGCATTTTCATTCTCCCGTGCTTTTACTTCTAATATAGCATTCCTTTGAGCCAGATCATCCATTTTTTCATCTAATTCTTCCACACATTCCGCCACTTTATGCACTGAAGACAAAATGTCTACCTTCATCACGCTGAACTTCTGTTCCATCCTCTCTTCCATTCTCTCCTCCAATTTCTCCAATTTCTCCTCCATCTGTGCAAATTTATCACCCATTGATTGATTGATTGATTCCAAAAGTTTATCCAGAGCATCTCGTAAATCCTTCGATGTCAGCACTTCAGGAGGGTGTAACGCCTGTAGTGATGATTGTTGCACCGGCGAAGATCCACCGCTCCGAAGAGTTTTAGGGGGAGGTTTCGCCGCCATCTTTTAGTCCTCAGTTATGACGCACTTTCACTTAAAGTTTAAAAAGTCCAAAAAGCTAGAGAGTATAGTAAAATAATCCTCTTCATCTTTACCTCTTGTACCGCTCTGCCTGCTCCTTTAAATCATAGTCCTTTCTTCAGGCAGGGATGGTTCGCAGACGCCTGGCTCTGCTCCAAGAAGTTCGGAGCAGAGACGCCGGCCAGCTGGGAGCAAACCAGGCTTCGGGGGAGTTCAATCCTTCAGCCGCCCAAGCTCCAAGCTCAGGTGGCCCCGGAGAACTCTACCCCTACCTGGGGCCTCACCCCCTCCTCTTCTCCCGAGGAGGGGGCTTCAATTTCGCCCGAACAGCTGATCGGCGCTGTTTCAGGCGAAAAAACAAACAGCTGAGCCGCGGGCAGCCCGGGAAGGCTGTCTTCGGCGCCGCGCCGCCACCGGAAGTCCATTATTATTATTATTATTATTATTATTATTATTATTATTATTATTATTATTATTATTATTATTATTATTATTATTGTTGTTGTTGTTGTTGTTGTTGTTGTTGTTGTTGTTGTTATTATTATTATTATTATTATTATTATTATTATTATTATTATTATTATTTAACTTACTAATACATGTTAAATTCCTTCCTCTCATTTTTCTAGCCATTGATAAAAGGAATCCCACGTTCTAAAGTATACTGAATCTTCTTTCTCTTTCATTTCCAATGTCAATCTATCCATTTCTGCACAATCTAAAAAATAATAATAATTAACTCTTCCTCTGCTGGTAAATCTTAATTTTTCCAATGCTGAGCGAATACAATTCTTGCTGCAGTTAATACATGTAATATTAGCTATATACACTCTTTCTCATAGCTTCCTACAATTATGCCTGACAAAAATAATTCTGGCTTAAAATCTATATGTTTTTTTAGTCATTTTCTCTAACCATATGTGTATTCTTGACCAGACTCTTTTGGCTTTGTGGCATGTCCACCAAAGTTGGTAATAAGTGCCTGGTTTAAGAGATACAAAACCTTTCAAGATCCATGTTGTATATCACAGTTTTGCGTTCACAGAGATGAGGACGCGTGGGTGCCATCAACAAAACAGCAAACAAAAGCGAAGGCTTCTATTGCTAATCCAGAGTTTCCATCCCGGTCAGTTTCTCATACCTTGAGTTCCATCTGTAAACATCCCTGGTGGACAAGGAACACAGAAAGATGATCCGTTATTGTAAAAACCAGGGTTGCAAGGCGGACATTCCTTCCGTTCTCCGGAAGGAGGTAGCTTGACCGCTTCAGAGACGTCCTCCTGGCAGATCTTGGGCTCCACCCATTTGTACATGAGCTGGGTCTGAAAATAAGAAGACACAGAATCAAACTAAGACTGTTGACCCGGAATTAGGGGACAGCATAGGAAGTATCAACCGTGAATATGTGCAGATGGCTCTGCTGTCTGTGGGCACTTGCAGAATCATGGATGCAGGGCCATGAAAGGACAGCAAGGAAAACACGCAATATCCTAACCCACCCAGGAATATACGGTGTCTTACGGAAACACCCAAAAGGGAACATTTTTAGCGACTTCTGCTTTCTCGTTTCTTATCTATAGTGTGCCAGCCTTACAGGGTGAAGTCTTTATATTATGTGTGTCAGCTTTCCTGGGTGGATTGCTTATGTAATCAAAAAGGTATAAAAACAGGGATTTTTCTGACATTTGGAGTTTTCTCTCTTTTAGAGGAGCCCGTCTTTGTTCAGCTGAATAAAAATGTAAAGCTGGAAGGCAACCTTTGGTTTCCTGTGTTCTGTTCCAGCCTACGACCGGCCCTGTTTGTGTGTCAGGGACAACCCCTTTTTCCATTTTACAGTCAATAGGCTGGAAAAACCCAACCCAAATTTATTTACGGTTCAAACAAAAAAGCAACAGAATATTTCCTGTGATAAATGAATCAAAATATCAAACAAGAGTCAACAAACAAGAGTTAAACAGAAGTAGCAAGAACAGACCAGGATTCCCTTAGAATGTATCCAAATGGTTGCCTTCAGCAACCAGCCCCGCCCACACCTTCCCCTTTTATTATCAGTCCCAAGGCCTGGCTTCTCACTGCCTTCTCCTCCTCTCACTGAGTTGCCTCATTGATTTTTCTCTGCTCTGCTCTGCTGGATTGCCTTCTGCTTCTAGCGTCTCTGAACAGATTCAGCTGTGACTCTTCTGAGTCTGACACCTCGTACTCACACAGCTGAGCCTCATGAGGAACACGACTGGAGGGACCAAGCTGAGAGTCCTGCAGTGCATCAGAGCCTCCCTCTGCCACCAAAAGCTCTCCAAACCCCTCCTCCTCCTCCTCAGATTCATCAGACTCAGCTGCTGGGAGCACAGGCTGACACTGAATCACAACATCCTGTATTTTTTTTATCAAGCAACACCTCAGAACCTGCACAGCAAGACTGATACTTAAGAAAATCAACTATTACTTAGGTACAGCTGGAACAGAAAAGAAAGCGATGGAAAGAAGCAACCAAACAGAAACTGGAAACCAAGAGTAGGCCTGGAGAAGACACAATGAAGTTAGCAACTGAGGCAAATGCCAAGTGAGTTACATTCCACTGCTGATCACTATCAAGATACCTTTCAGGTCCCCAAATCCTTATGGCTTCCCTTGCATATATCCTCTTGTGCTTTTGTTTTGGGGGGCTGCCACTCTGCTGGGGAGAAGGTGGGATATTTGCTTTCGCTTGGAACAACTTTCGCTTTCTGCTTTTCCTCTCCTGCCTCCATCCACTTGAGAAAGGAATGTGTCTCCCTTGTCAGGGAGATGGGTTACAGAGAAAAGAAACTGGAGAAGACCTTGAGATGCACGCCAACTGGGCCAGTTGCCCGCACATCGTTGCCACCTGTGGATCGGCTGGATTTCAAATGGACATTATGACTTTAGTGGGAGGAGGAATATTGCTGGTTTAACTACTGTACCACTTGAGCGGGATTTTCCCCAGATCTCGCCTTGACTTCCCTACTGTCACTAACCCCTTAATAAAAGTTTCCTTTTGAGACAATGCCTGTTTCAAGAGTTCTGCTTTCTTGGGTGGTTAGCTGAGGTGGGCCCTTACAATACCACTATGTGTCAATGGTGCTGAAGAAGTGTCTGGATGTTGAACATTCCCACACAATATTTAACCAGTATCTGTCGGATAGGTTAGTGTAGTCGACATTTGATGGGAGAGTGGGAACCTTTTTACTCAGAGCTACCAAAACCAAAGCAGGAAGGGGGAACAGAGTGAGTAAGGACTAAGTTACAGTATACTTGAAAAGTATGCTTGAAAACATCATGGAAACCTAATGCTGAACTGTTTGTGCATTACTTGAAAAATCAAGAACTGTGATGCTTTGAGCCTGGTGGTTTTCCTGCAGACGTTTCGTGACCCAAGTAGGTAACGTCTTCAGTGCTAGAGGGAAGTGAGGTTTGCAGAGACGAGGAGAAGGAAAGAAAGAGGGGACAGAGGCAGAAGAGGAGGCAAAAAAAGGAGGAGGAGGAGGAGGAGGAGGATAGAGGAGGAAAAAGAAGAAGAAAAGGAGAACTCTGGAGTTCTTGGTGCTCTCTGAGCTTGATTGTTTTCTTGCAGACATTTCACAACCCAACTAGGTAACATCATCAGTGTTAGAAAAGGAGTGAGGTTTGCAGAGAGAAGGAGAAGGAAAGAAGAAGAAGAAGAAGAAGAAGAAGAAGAAGAAGAAGAAGAAGAAGAAGAAGAAGAAGAAGAAGAAGAAGAAGAGGAGGAGGAGGAGGAGGAGGAGGAGGAGGAGGAGGAGGAGGAGGACTCTCGCATCCTTGGTGGTCTCTGAGCTTGGTGGCTTTCTTGCAGATGTTTCATGAACCAACTAGGTAACATCATCAGTGCTAGAAGGGAGAAGAGGAGGAGGAGGAGGAGGAGGAGAAGAAGAAGAAGAGGAGGAGGAGGAGGAGGTGGAGGAGGAGGAGGAGGACTCTCGCATCCTTGGTGGTCTCTGAGCTTGGTGGCTTTCTTGCAGATGTTTCATGAACCAACTAGGTAACATCATCAGTGCTAGAAGGGAGTAGGGTTTGGTCCTTTCTAACACTGAAGAGATGACGTAGTTGAGTCATGAAACATCTGCAAAAGAACAACCGAGTTCAGAGAGCAGCAAGGACCCCACTGTCCAACCCTGAGCTACAAATATTCTCTTCTATTGATAACATCGCGGCATGGATTGGCTTCCTGCCATTACACTTGAAACCGGATCTGTGGTAACTACAGGGTGCTTGAAGCCATTTTACTCTTCTCCAGGACAAAGGCCGAGTTCAGCCCAGCCAAAGATATTTATGCACTGAAGCAACTCCTTGGTAAAAGGAGAGGCAGCATTCAGACATTCCTGCGTGAAGACTTCTTACGCGTGACCCACTGCAACGGATTGGGAAGATTTAGGATTAGGAGCCGGGGGAGAGAGGCAACTCACTTTTCCTTCCCAGTCACACGGAGTATGGATCTGGAAAAAGTCTTTATTTGAGCAAGGAAGGCGTTCCAGACATTGGCCTGACCCTTCATCTGAAAGTAAAAGACGAGAAGCGTAAGACCCAGCTTGCCTGGCAGACATGAGGCCTAAACCAGACTAGAGCAGGGCTTTTCAACCTTTTCACCCACTGTGCCACTTTTAGGATACGGCAACATCCGAGGACCACCAGTCGCCTAGCAAGGTGTCAAAAACTTCATGACCAAAAAAAGAAAAAAGGAAAAAAGTGATGAAGTAAAGGTAATCCTTGACTTACAACAGTTCACTTAGTGACTGTTCGAAGTTACAATGGCACTGAAAAAAGTGCCCCCCAAGCCACAGCCGAGCAAGACACCTGCCTGCCCGCCCGGCGGCGCTCTTCCTCCTGTCCGAGGTTTTCCTTGTTGTGAGCATTTCTGTTGAGGATTGGCAGCGGGGGTGTGTGTGTGGGGAGGGGGGTTGGTTTTTATTCCCCCCTCCCCCCCATCTGCTGGGTGGTTGCAGCAGGTTTTGGTCACTTCACATGACCCTGGGACGCTGTGACCGTCATAAATATGAATCAGTTGCCAAGCATCTGAATGTAAATCACAAGACCCTGGAGATGCTGCAACATTCCAGCTGATTGGCGCTTCTTCTGGGCTCAGCAGATGTGCCGGGATCAGCACCGAGCTCCAGCTGGAGTCTGGTGCTGATCCTGGTGCTTCCACTGAGCCCTGACAGCCCTGCAGCTCCAGCCGTCTCTCGCTCAGTCTTGTGCGGTGCTGCCACCGGTTCAGCTCATTCCCCTCCCCTGCTACTTTTCTAGGAGGGTTGCGTGCCACCTGCCAGGTGCCAACGTACCACAGGTGGTACCCGTACCACTGGTTGAAAACCCCTGACCTAAACTACTGAAGGCAGGGGTTTTTTTCTATCTTCCATGTGGGGAGAACCAAGAGACAGAATAACAGCTGGAAGAGACCTCAGAGGTCTTCTAGACCAGTGATGGCGAACCTTTTAGAGACCAAGTGCCCAAACTGCAACCCAAAATCCACTTATATATCGTTGGGTGCTGGGTGGGCATGGCCCATTGGGTGAGCATGGCCCATTGGGTGGGAGTGGCCAATTGGGTGGAGATGGCCCATTGGGTGGGCGTGGTTGCGGTGGTAATGGCAGACTGGGTGGGACTAAACAGTTCAATCAATCAATTCCAACTTTGCAAGATCTTTTTTTTCCCCGCGAGAAGTTGAAATTGATTGATTGATTGAACCTTTTTTTTTGCACATGGCGGCGGAGGCCTAAAGCAAAAAGGTTTTATAAAACCCAACTGAAAGCCTAGGACTGGGGCGACGTCGCACATGCCCACAGAGAGGGCTCTGTGTGCCACCTGTGGCACACGTGCCATAGGTTCACCACCATGGTTCTAGACCAACCCCCTGCTAGAACAGGAGAACATATGCCTTTCCAGACAAGTGGTTGTCCGATCTCTTCTTGCAAATCTCCAGTGATGGAGCATCCACAACCTCTGGAGGCAAGTCGTTCCACTGGTTAATTATTCTCACAGACAGGAAATTTCTCCTTAGAGCAGGGCAATCTGACTATTCGGGGCGAGGATGCCACGCCCCTCCTCACAAGGTTCACCTGGGGAGTAGGATTTAAGAAGGTGACATGGGGGAGGGGCTTTTGTCAGGAAGAAGTGTTGCATTTTTCTAGCCACACACTTGCCGTTACCGACATCTTACTGCCTTGCTTTGCCTTGCCTAGCCTGGCCGTGTGTGACTTCGCAGCAACACAGCTCTGCTCCGAGTTGTGCCGCACTCCCAGTGAACTCTCCGTACGTCAAGGATGCCCTGTGACCGGTGGCAGGATTCAGCCGGTTCGCACCACTTCAGCAGAACCGGTATTTATTTTATTTTATTTTTTTGTCGCCCAGGCCCAGAATGGACTTCCGGAAGCGGCATTCGCGCAGAGAACTGGTTCTTCACCTATTTGAATACCTCCACCGCCACTGCAGTGAACTGTGGGAATTTGGGGGGGGGGGGTGGAGGGAAGTTGGATCAATAAAAAGGAGTCAATCCTTCACTTCAGCTGCGTTGCTTCCGTGCCCAGTCCTGAGTCATAACAAGCGCTGCCTTTGCAACAAGCCGGTGTCTAAATCTTTCAATCAACCTTCAATGTTTCCTGCCTTTGAGTGAACACCTTACTCTGAACTGGGACATTCGGTTCTCCTTGGAGAAGGGAAAAGTACCTGAATAGTGTGTTGCTTCAGGACACTTGGTGCATTCCCGAGCCCCTTTTTCTGAGTAGGTATTTCTTGGACAGATTTCACACATGGAGGAACCTGATTTGTTGCTAAAAGTGCCCGGCTTGCAGGGAAAGCATTCAGACGTGTAGGCCACCCCTGCAAAACAGAAAGCACAGACAAAGCCCATGTAGCAAATGCAAAACCACCCGGAAGCAGATTCCAATTGCAAGAATGAAGCTGGGTGCCTGGGGGTGTTTTGGAGGGCATAGTGCTGGATTGGAGCAATATTATCCTGATTTCAATCCCTATTTTGCTACAAAATTCATACAAAATCCAAAATTCTCTGGAGCCAGCAGAGATGGCTAAATTGACTGTATTGATTAAATAAAACAATAAGGTAAAGGTAAAGGTTCCCCCGCACATGCGTGCTAGTCATTTCTGACTCTAGGGGCTGGTGCTCATCTCCGTTTCAAAGCCGAAGAGCCAGCGCTTGTCCGAGGACATCTCCGTGGTCATGTGGCCAGCATGTCTAGACACCAAAGGCGCACGGAACGCGGTTACCTTCCCACCGTAGTGGTCCCTATTTTTCTACTTGCATTTTTACGTGCTTTCGAACTGCTAGGTGGGCAGAAGCTGGGACGAGTAACAGGCACTCACTCTGCTACGCGGCACTCGGGATTCGACCCGCCAAACTGCCGACCTCTTGATCGACAAGCTCAGCATCCTAACCCACTGAGCCACCGCGTCCCTTAAATAAAACAATACAAATACCTTTATTGCTATATGGAAACCACTTCTGGACTTTAAGCTTGAGGTGAAAAAAAAATGAAATATTCATTTTGGGCTTTACCGATTAGATAGAGTTGATGTTATGGCTAGTTTATATTATTTTGTAAAAGAAAAGTAAAAGTAAAGGTTTGATGTTAATACGCTATTTTACTGCACCAAAGGAAGTCAGAAGTCAATGCCTCTTTTTTTCTTCTTTCCCTCACTTTTCTATTCCATTTTCCCTTCCCCATCTTTTCCGCTATTTACTTTTGCATTTTCATTGTATTGTACATTAAAACTAATAAAAACCTTATATGCTAAAAAAATCCAAAATTCTATTTACCTAGAACATTCTTGGATTAGCCAAAGGTTTATTACAGTGTCTGTTAACCTGACAGGAGCAGGTTAAATTATTTGGTTTTGGGAGAGGTGCATGCTCAAGTAAATAATAATAATAATAATAATAATAATAATAATAATAATAATAATAATAATAATAATAATAATAATAATAATAGTAATAATAATAATAATATAAAGTTGGAAGGGACCTTGGAGGTCATCTAGTACAACCCCCTGCTCAGGCAGGAAACCCTATACCATTTCAGGCAAATGGCTGTCCAGTCTCTTCTTAAAAACTTCCAGTGTTGGAGCATTCACCACCTCTGGAGGCAGGTTGTTCCACTGGTTAATTGTTCTAACTGTCAGGAAGTTTCTCCTTACTTCTAGGTTGCTTCTCTCCTTGATTAGTTTCCATCCGTTGTCTCTTGTCCTGCCTTCAGGCGCTTTGGAGAATAGCTTGACTCCCTCTCCTTTGTGGCAGCCCCTGAGATATTGGAACACTGCTATCATGTCACCCCTCACCCTTCTCTTCATTAAACTAGACATACCCAGTTCCAGCAATTTTCTATGTAAGATTTCAAAAGTGGCTTGCTGTTGCCTCCTTCTTAGGGCTGAGAGGGTGTGGCTGGCCCAAGGTCACCCAGCTGATTTTCATGCCTAAGGTAGAACTAGAACTCCCACTTTTCCAGTTTTTAGCTCGGTGCCTTACGTAAAACTGCATATTTGATATTATCCCTTTCCAATCCAAGGCTTCTTGCAATGCTTTTAATAGACGGATTGGACCTATTGTGCATCACACAGAGTCTTCCTGGAGTTGGACAGTCACAAGAACTCCGATAAATAAATATATAATAAAGCAAAAAAAAGATTATTTGGGACATCAAGCAGAATTCTTTCCCTCTTCGTATACACTCTGCTACTGTGCTAAGTTTAAGAAAGCCAGAACCTCTTTGCAGTGGTAGGCAGTTTCCTTTAATTTATTGTAAACGGTGGAGGATGCATTTAAAAACCGAACACAAATAACATACTGACTTTGTTTAAAACGTGTACGTACTATTAAGTGTACGTACTCACCTGTCTTAGACTAAAACAGCTAAAGAATAAAGTTCGGTGAATTCCTCTGACACCTAATGATGCACGTCTTTTCTTGCCCTCAGTGCCAACTTTCAAGTCACTCAGAAACTTGGCAAGAAGTTTTCAAAAGGGATTGAGGAGGGAAGAAAAGAAATTACTGGGAGACAGCCATGCAGAAAGTGCAGCTCCAGACCTTTACCTCTTTTAAAGACATCTTTAAAAAAAAAAACACTTGGGGTGATCCACTTCGTCAATTGCGATCAACAAGTTTGCAGATCGCTCCCATATTTTTTGGCACTTGCCCAACCTACAAATTGCACATAATTTAAAAGCTACATTTTCCCCACCCAGTGCACTTCTTTTCTTCTTGCTGTTCTACAAAAAAGCAACTGTTTTTGCTTAATGATATTATTCTACCTATTGTTCTATAAATCACGGGTTGTCCTCATGAAGGTGTTGCTTCAGTGTGAATTTTGGTTGTTCACTGGCCCAAGTTCTTAATCAACAAAGCTACTGTTTTTCCCTGTGGATTCACTTCTATCCAGCAGGTGTCACTGTTTTCCTAGTAACTAACTCAGGCACAAAACTGCTGCACTAACCCAGCTTGTATACATCATCATCATCATCATCATCATCATCATCATCATCATCATCATCATCATTATTATTATTATTATTATTATTATTATTATTATTATTATTATTATTATTATTATTATTATTATTATTATTATTATTATTATTATTATTATTATTAATTTAAACATGAAACTCAGTCAACTGAACTCAAATTGACAAATTTCCTAGTAACTAACTCAGGCACAAAACTGCTGCACTAACCCAGCTAGTATATGATTATTATTATTATTATTATTAATTCCATTTATATCCCGCCCTTCTCCGAAGACTCAGATTATGATTATGATTATGATTATGATTATGATTATGATTATGATTATGATTGTTGTTAATATTATTATTAATATTATTATTAAACTTTTATTCATTAAACATATAAATATATAATAAAGCAATATAATAAATAAATAAAGCAATAATAAAGCAGTAATAAGCAATAATAAAGCAAAATAAAGCAAACTCAGTCAACTGAACACTCAGATTGACAAATTTCCTAGTAACTAACTCAGGCACAAAACTGCTGCACTAACCCAGCTAGTATACATCATCATCATCATCATCATCATCATCATCATCATCATATTATTATTATTATTATTATTATTATTATTATTATTATTATTATTATTATTAATTTAAACATGAAACTCAGTCAACTGAACTCAAATTGACAAATTTCCTAGTAACTAACTCAGGCACAAAACTGCTGCACTAACCCAGCTAGTATATGATTATGATTATGATTATGATTATGATTATGATTATGATTATGATTATGATTGTTGTTAATATTATTATTAATATTATTATTATTAAACTTTTATTCATTAAACATATAAATATATAATAAAGCAATATAATAAATAAATAAAGCAATAATAAAGCAATAATAAGCAATAATAAAGCAAAATAAAGCAAACTCAGTCAACTGAACACTCAGATTGACAAATTTCCTAGTAACTAACTCAGGCACAAAACTGCTGCACTAACCCAGCTAGTATATTATTATTATTATTATTATTATTATTATTATTATTATTATTATTATTATTATTATTATTATTATTATTATTATTATTATTATTATTATTATTATTATTATTATTATTATTATTATTTTAAGTGCCACTGCAAATATTTATTTATATTTCCTATTTCTTAACCTCCCAGCTCCCTCAGAGAAATATAAGAGTGGGAAAGTAAGAAAAAGAAATCAGAAACTTCGCGTTTTCATGTTAAGTCTTCCCCTATACATCCCCCATTCCAGCTGCAAATATGAAGATTCTCACAAGCTGAGTTTAATTTCTGCAGTCTGCAGGAACATTGCACGGATGCCCTGAAAATGGTCACCTTCAATTGTGATGTTTTTCACAAGGACGGGCTTCACCACCTGCGACCCCATCAGTATCCCGGTTGTTCGCCAGTACAAGATATTAGTTCCTGACTTCAGCGTTACCTGGGAAGAAAGGAACAGCAGTATATAGATATACAGACAGTCCTCAACTTACAACATTTCATTTAGCGACCGTTCGAAGTTGCAACAGCACTGACAAAAGTAACTTACGACCGTTTTTCACAGTTACATCCTTTGCAGCGTCCCCAGGGTCACGTGATCAAAATTCCGACACTTGGCAACTGGCTCGTATTTATGACGGTCGCAGTGTCCCCAGGTCCTTTTGAGACCTTCTGACAAGCAAGGTCCATGGGGAAACCAGATTCACTTAACAACCGGGTTACTCACTTAAGCACTGCAGTGATTCGCTTAACAACTGTGGCAAGAAAGGCCGTAAGATGGGGCAAAGCTCACTTAAGGACTGCCTCGCTTAGCAACAGAAACTTTGAGCTCAATTGTGGATGCAAAGTGAGTAGCTGCACCAGGCTGCCTTTAATGCAAACTAAGCATGGAAGAGAGTGGATGTAAGAGAAAGAAGTTAAGATACAATTAAAGGTTATTTTCCTGGCAAGTATAAATCTCTGACTAGCTAAATGCTCGTAGAAGGAAATATTTAAAAAAAAAAAAAATAGAGCAGATTGGTGTGAAGTTATGAGTGCCCACATCTTGTTTTGCTGAAGTGCCTTGAAGGAATTGGCTAACTAATGGTAGAGCCAAACACAGTGACAACCCAGTTTTAAAGCACATACACAATACAATTGTTCCACCCCCACCTCAAAGCACAGAGGAAAAAGTGTTCCTTTCTTAAAGGTAAGCCTCGCCCTGTTTACTCAGCTCAAAAATGTTTTCAGTGTGCGATAAGGCATTGGTGTGCAACTAAAAAGGGACTATCTCGTTCATTCAGGCATTTTATGCAACGTTTCCCTCTGCAGTTCTGAAAAGTACACACACACACACGCACACACAAAATCTCAGAACAGAACCCCTTTTACTGTGAATAAGGAAATTTGGACTTCTCTAGGAGACTGCTTATAAAGACTAAAGCAGCTCTCCCTTAAATGCTGTTTTAATCGATCAATGGCATCATTCAAAGGCATGGATTATTTTTTAAAAAAATAAAAAACTAAGCCACTAAGTCACAAAATGAACTGGCCATCTTGTGGCTTAGTGCAATGCATAAGCCTGGTCAATGAATGACTTCTTCAGTCCAGGTGAACCAGCAGAGGTGAGACTATTCATAGAATAACAGTGCTGGAAGGGACCTTGGAGGTCTTCTAGTCCAATCCCCTACTCAACCATTTCAGACAAACGGCTGTCCAGTCTCTTCTTGAAACCTCCAGTGATGGAGCACTCACAACTTCTGGAGGCATGCTGTTCCAGTGGTTAATTGTCAGGAAATGTCACCCAATCTGTTACTGCCCTCAATTCAGTGGTGGGATTCAAACTCGTTCTCTGTATGGATGCTGCTTCCGGAAGTCCATTCTGGGCCTGGGCAACAAAAAATTAGCTGGTGCAAACCGACTGAATCCCACCACTGCCTCAATTCCTTTGGAGAATAGGTCAACCTATTCGCTATGCACTAAGATTAGCCAAGTTGTGATTAATAGATTTTGACAAGTTTACTGGTAGTTACACAGAACCCAGGAAAGAAAAAAAAAGGAAGGATGAATAATATAGAAAAACATAAGCTTTTGGGCTGCCGAACTCCATTATTCAGCCATGAGATAATAGAGACCCACAAAAGGTTTTAAGATCAAAATAATTTGAGTTCAGAACATCTGACCACAAAATTTGTCACTGGGAAAACTCTGAAATATTTTCAAGCCAGGGCACAAATGGTCAGATCCAGACATAAATCATTTTCATCTAGGAATATAGGCTGGACCTCTTTGGGATGTTATGAGCTCAACATAAGTTTGTCTTAAAAAAAAAGTCTTGCTTTGAAAGACCAACAACTTTCAACTAAAGCCACACAAGGTTGCACTTACAGAATAGGAACCCCATTCTCCATTATCTGTTAATTTCACCCATTTATCACTGGTGGAGTCCATCTCTTGACACTGGTCGTTTTGAATCTGACGATTAAACAAAATAATAAGAGTTACCAGGCTGTCGATCAAGGCAAACACACAATTAGAATTTATGCAACCTTCACTTGCAGTTCCATAATCCTTGCCCTGTCATAAAGTAAGCCAAGGGTGTGTCCTCACACTATTACAGAATCTGAGAAATTATGGGGGACAAGTGGGAACATAACAGAACCAAGTTTGCATAAAACATTGTGTTGTCCTTCTTCCTAGGTGAGATCACAAAAAGGTTGCGTGCCTATTCTAAGCCAAGCTTTGCTAAATACTGTGAGATTTCTTTGCTGAGTGGCAGCCTTTGTGACTTTAAGATTCACGTGAGGTTTGAACCTGGGTCACACTGCAGGAGCCTGAAAAATCACTTTACAGTGCACACTAAGATCCTTGACTGACATTATTCAGTAGACAAGCTAGTAACCAGTTTGGCTGGCTTGGGAGAGACAATACACTAAGCTGGCTTGGGAGAGAAACTATACTAAGTTACGGCATCCATGTGTAACACTTTTGTCTGTGTCACTGAACAAGGATAAATGTGTGTTGAAAGACAGTGGGCTTCTAACTGCAAATGGCAAAATATAATAATTAATGTCAGGCAGCAATGTGGATTTCACAAGCACAAGGCTGGAATTGGTAGAGCATCATAACCCTAACCCTAATCAGTGAAGTTATATTAACTATTTTTTTAACCTTTTCCATGGACCCTCTTGTGTGTGCCCACGTACACTCCCAATGACTTTTCTCCTTCAGATCAGATCACTACTGAGGGCCATGGAGGATGGATGTTGCAATACATGAACTATGGGTTTTGTAACCCTAAGGAGATATTGGACAGCCATTTGTCTGAAATGGTGTAGGCCAGGGTCTCCTGCTTGAGCAGGGGGTTGGATTAGAAGACCACCCAAGGTCCCGTCCACTCTTGTTATTCTGTTATTCAAGTATTAGGAAGTCCATCCTACGTGGCCCTCACTACTCAACTTGACTCAGAATCTCCATGATGAGACTCTTCAGATGTTTGAAGAGGAACGTCTAGAGGTCCCAAGCTGATATTTTCAGTGGCTTGGTCTGCTTAAGAAAAGCAAACACTGAAAGATTCTTGATTCAAAGACTCAGAACACTACAAGATCCCCATTTAAAAAAGATGGACAAGTTCCCTTATAAGTATCACAGCCAGGTAACTGCAGAATAAGGACAGTAATCACTGCCCCAATGGACAGGCCCAATATTCTCTTGTACGTAAGTCAAAGTCCACATCTCTTTGACAGTACAGGATTAGAGAATATTTTTTCCAGACATGAAAGGAAATGCTGCATTTACTTTTAAAGCGGTAAAATATGGACTAGGGCAGGGCTAGGCAACCTTGGCTCTTTTATGACTCGTGGGCTTCAACTCCCAGAATTCCTGAGCCAGCCATGCTGAGGGGAAAGGGAGAGGTTTCCAAGCTGAGCCGTTCCGGCTCAGGAATTCCGGGAGTTGAAGTCCACGAGTCATAAAAGAGCCAAGGTTGCCTACCCCTGGCCTAGGCCTAGGCCGCTTTATGACTCGTGGACTTCAACTCCCAGAATTCCTGAGCCAGCCATGCTGAGGGGAAAGGGAGAGGTTTCCAAGCTGAGCCGTGCTGGCTCAGGAATTCTGGGAGTTGAAGTCCACGAGTCATAAAACAGCCAAGGTTGCCTACCCCTGGACTAGTGAATTGTTCTCCCTGTACTTTTAGGTTTTTAGTTCTGCCTTTCTGTAATGTTAGGCATTATTCCTTGTTCTACAGCAGGGGTGTCAAACTGCTGGCCTGCGGGCCGGATGCGTCATGGTGAAACTGCGCCCACCCCATTGCCGGTAATGGGGGGAAAAAATCACAATACGTCACGACACGTCACGTGACATTGCAAGTTTGACACCCCTGTTCAGGAATTCTGGGAGTTGAAGTCCAGAGTCATAAAAGACCCAAGGTTGCCTACCCCTGGACTGGGGCTTATCTGAAGGACTCTTTCTCCTGAGATGAGATAGAATTTCATTCTATGCCAATGTCTCTTTTAGTCACGATTTCATTAAGCCAAAGAGGTCTGGATTGCCACAAGTCACCTAGCGCCAACACAGCATGCTGCGCAAACGTTATCCTGGCTATTCTTTTGACCAGAAACTAAAGCTAGCTGCTGCTCATGAAATGTAGAGCAGAATGGCTGGAAAGCTACCATGAAGGTTTTGATCAAAAAACGTTCTGAGCTCAGAGCAACTTTAGGGCTCCTATAATGAGACTGTGCTTCTGTTTTTCTGCCGGGAGAAAAGAAAAGAAAAGAAATCAATCACCACCAGACCAGCTGCTTGTTGCATCAGGGAGCAAATTTGTGTTCTGTAGCAGAATCACTGGTGGTGTCTTTCTTTAGAAGTGAAGAAACTGGAAGCAGAGATATGACAGCCATTTTCGACAGGGAAGTACAATGTCTCATCTGCCAAAGGTGGGAGCTGGCACAAGTCCCACCGGGGGGAGGATCATCATCATCATCATCATCATCATCATCATCATCATCATCATCATCATCATCATGATGTTGGAAGGGACCTTGGAGGTCATCTAGTCCAACCCCCTGCTCAGGCAGGAAACCCTATACCATTTCAGACAAATGGCTGTCCAGTCTCTTCTTAAAAACCTCCAGTGTTGGAGCATTCACCGCTTCTGGAGGCAGGATGTTTCACTGGTTAATTGTTCTAGCAGTCAGGAAGTTCCAGGTTGCTTCTCCCCTTGATTAGTTTCCATCCGTTGCTTCTTGTCTTATCTTCGGGCGCTTTGGAGAATAGCTTGACTCCCTCTTCTTTGTGGCAGCCCCTGAGATATTGGAACACTGCTATCATGTCTCCCCTCGCCCTTCTCTTCATTAAACTAGACATACCCAATTCCAGCAACCGTTCCTTATATGTTTTAGCCTCCAGTCCCGTAATCATCTTTGTTGCTCTTTTCTCTACTTTTTCTAGAGTCTCAGCATCTTTTTTACATCGTGGTGACCAAAACTGGACGCAGTATTCCAGGTGTGGCCTTACCAAGGCATTGTAAAGTGGTATTAGTACTTCACGTGATCTTGATTCTATCCCTCTGTTAATGCAGCCTAGCACTGTGTTGGCTTTTTTGGCAGCTGCAGCACACTGCTGGCTCATATCTAAGTGATTGTCCACTAGGACTCCGATATCCCTCTCACAGTTACTACTATTGAGCAAGGTACCCCCTATACCAGGGGTAGGCAACCCTGGCTCTTTTATGACTCATGGACTTCAATTCTCAGAATTCCTGAGCCAGCATGGCTCAGCTTGGAAACCTCTCCCTTTTCCCTAAGCATGGCTGGCTCTGGAATTCTGGGAGTTGAAGTCCACCAGTCATAAAAAAGCCAAGGTTGCCTACCCCTGCCCTATACTATAAGTGTGCATTTGGTTTTTTCTGCCTAAATGTAGAACCTTAGTTTTTCCACCACTGAATTTCATTTTTTTAGATAGCACCCAGTGTTCCAATCTGTCCAGATCCTCCTGTATCTTAAGCCTTCGGTTGGCAGGATTATTTGGCCAGGTTACCCTGTCTGTATCTCTTGAGTGTCTCCAACCATTCTGCAAATGTTAATTAAGGCTGAACGCCCAATGTGGCAACCACCCTTTGGGGATCTGAGTTGGCCACGACAGTGATTCACGCCTGGCACAAAAGGAAAGAAGGAGGTGAGGCCAAGACTTCGGTTTTGGTTGCGCCGTCTATCCAGGTCCGTGTCAGCCGTCACAATTTTGCTTGGCACGCAGGGAAGAATTTAGAATTTCAGGCCCTTGAGGATTTCGTGACGCGCAGAAACATCAACCTGGATTCTACATAATTGAGCAAGAACACAAACCTAGATTGCAGGAACTAATCTGGGTTTGGTCAATGGGACCAGAGGTTTTCTCTTGCAAGCTTTTGGACTCCTGCTGGAGCCACATTTCAGGGAACTTCTCTCTAGCACTGCTCCAGCACGAGGCCCCCAGCTCAGAGTCCAATGGGCTCCACAAGTCCAAAAGCTCGGAAGTCAAAATCCCTGGTCCCAGTGACCAACCCAGATTGGATCCTGCAATGATCCTGGGACACATAGATTCACCTTCATTCGTGAGAAACGTGGATTGTCTTAGAAAGAAGACAAAGTTTTTGTCTCCTCTGGACGTTGACTTGAGATTAGTACTGCCCTTCTATGCTCTAAAATGCTGTAGGTCTTTGGAAGCCAAACTGGTGAGCTGATGGCTTGTCTCTTGATAGAGAGGAGACAGTGGTGGGATTCAAATATGTGAACAACTGGTTCTCTGTGTGGATGCCGCTTCTGGAAGTCCGTTCTGGGCTTGGGCAATGAAAACATTAGCTACTGGTTCTGCTGAACTGGTGCAAACCGGCTGAATCCCACCGCTGAGAGGAGATCCAGAAAAATCAATCTTACCACATCTCCTCTGGAGCTGATCTCATCCCATCTCTTGGGACAATCGTCTCTCCCTCTGGATGGTAAGGTCTACTGTGCCTTCCCTCCATCCCTTCACCCTCCACCATCTCTTGGCAGGTAGTTTTAACACCCCTCCTGTGCACTGTTTGGTCAGAACTTAACATTTTCCATCCCAGTGAGAAGCGACAATCATAAGAGAAAGATATGAAGGTAGAGATGCTACATGCACCAAGCATCTAGAAGGACATCATCGTAGAGACATTCCCCAATGCTGCAAAGTTAATGCAGGACTACCAAGAATGAGACCAGAAGAGGCTGTGAGGAAGCGATCCTAGATCAAAGCATCTGCTAAACACCAAGTAGAGGGCACATGTATATGGCTTGCAGCTGTAGGAAAAAAATGAAGATTTGGAGTCTGGAGGTTCTTTGACAGACAGCCATGGGCTCTACCATTTGAGCTGAAAAGGCACCAAACCTAGACCTCAAATGACCCAATGAAATGGGTGAAAAATCTAATGAATGCAGATGGTCTTCTACAGTTGCCAAACAAGCAATAGCACTACCACTTAGACTTATATACCGCTCCATAATGTTTTGCAGCACTCTCTGGGCCATTTACAGAGTCGGCATATAGCCCCCAACAATATGGGTCCTGATTTTACTGACCTTGGAAGGATGAAAGGTTGAGTCAACATTGAGCCGGTCAGGATCGAACTCCTGGCAGTGGGTAGAATTTAGCATGCAATACTGCATTTTGACCACTGCACCATCCTGGCTCAATCTCTGAGTGGGCCATTTTTGCCCAGCCAAGTCAAACACTCACAAATCTAGTCACTATATCCCTTCTGACATTCAGTAAGTGTAAAGTGTCTTCTGTAAAGAAGACAGTAAGTCACGTTCAGTAACGTGACAAGTTTATGGTGATTTTACTGAAAATTCCAGGACCATGGAAGAAGGGGGGAAAAAGGCAATGGAAAATCACTTCCATATTGCTGCCAAAAAAATGACCTACCCAATTCAACCCTAACCTCTAAACTATCTCAACCTGATCATGAGGCACAAGAGGAACCAAGCCAAAGACTTCAACCAGAGCACCCAAAATCATGTGAATTTACCCTCAAAGAGCTGAAGTCTAGAATGTCTGCCTTAGCAAGGTTACAAGTTGCATTAGTCATTAGGTGGGCCACCTTTCCATTAGCAAAGCCAGTTTGGTGGGCATCAAAGCCTGAGAGACCTTGGACAACTGCAGCCAATCGGATCTGGCACCTCTGAGTCAAATAAGGAGGTCTGTCTTATTGTGGGGAAGAATCATGTCTTTGTAAGCCCTAAAGAAAACACAGCTGAGAATGCCAAGAAACTATCTTAAAATTATCCTCTGTTTGGAATATCGTGCCTTAGTTTCCACCGACTCTAAGGTTGATATAGTGCACAAGTTTCCCTTACAAAGAATTCAAAGAAGATGTTGTTATCAATATACTGATACTCGAAGAAGACAGAACCGGATTTCTTCAGGTGGACCGTGTAGATTAAAGAGACGGTGCAGTCATCCCTATTGGACTCAATGTAATTCCCACGAGGGGTCCAGGAAGATCTGGAAAAATATAAAGAGAAACAAGCTTTATTCTATACCCGCCAGGCATCTTGAGTTTAGATTTATGACAAACTGTTAACGTGTAGGCTCTTTAATTATTTATTTATTTAGCGCATGTCAATAGGCTGTTTTTTAATAAACTGCTAGAATTTGGGAAGGGGCTCCCTTTTTTTAAAGAAGGCAATCGAAAAGATTTTTCATGGATTCATTTTCTTTTTTGATACTGTCCATGGGGTTTTCTTGGCCAAGGATATTGGAGAGGGTTGCCATTTCCTTCTCCAGTCAAAGCTATGGGTGGTTTTTTTTTCCAATAGTCACGGATGGCTGAGTGCTGAAAAAAAAATGGATGCTTTCCAATTGTGGCACTGGAGAAGATTCCTGAAAGTCCCTCAGACTGCTAGGAGATCCAATGAGTCAATCCTGAAGGAAATCAACCCAGACTCTCCTTTGGAAGGGCAGATCCTGAAGCCGAAGAGAGAACTCCTTGGAGAAGACCCTGATGTTGGGGAAAGATGGAAGGCAAAAGGAGAAGGGGACGGCAGAAGAGGAGATGGTTAGATAGGGTCATTGATGCCATGAATTTGGGCAAACTCCAGGAGATGGTGGTGGGACAGGTCCCCTGTCCTCCAGGGCAGGGCTTTTCAACCTTTTCACCCACTGTACCACTTTTAGGACATGGCAACATCCGAGGACCACCAGTCGCCTAGCAAGGTGTCAAAAACTTGAGGACCAAAAAAAAAGGAAAAAAGTGATAAAGTACAGGTAGTCCTCAACTTACAACAATTCGCTTAGTGACTGTCCGAAGTTACAATGGCACTGCAAAAAGTGCCCCCCAAGCCACAGCCGAGCAAGACACCTGCCTGCCCACCCGGCGGCGCTCTTCCTCCTGTCCAAGGTTTTCATGGTTGTGAGCATTTGTGTTGAGGATTGGCAGCGGGGGTGGGGTGGGGGGGTGTTTGGTTTTTATTCCCCCCCCCATCTGCTGGGTGGTTGCAGCAGGTTTTGGTCACTTCACATGACCCTGGGACGCTGTGACCGTCATAAATATGAACCAGTTGCCAAGCATCTGAATGTAAATCACAAGACCCTGGAGATGCTGCAACATTCCAGCTGATCGGCGCTTCTTCTAGGCTCAGTAGAAGCGCCGGGATCAGTGCCGAGCTCCAGCTGGAGTCTAGCGCTGATCCTGGTGCTTCTGCTGAGCCCTGACAGCCCTGCAGCTCCAGCCGTCTCTCACTCAGGCTTGTGCGGTGCTGACACCGGTTCAGCTCATTCCCCTCCCCCGCTACCACTTTTCTAGGATGGTCGCGTACCACCTGCCAGGAGCCAATGTACCACAGGTGGTACCCGTACCACTGCTTGAAAAGCCCTGCTCCAGGGGCTCCGAGAGTTTGCCCAAATTCAAGTTCGTGACACTACCTTCCTTTGCTAGAGATGCTTGAATAAAGGCTGGATGATGACCCTCAGTCAGGAATGTGTAGATCCCTGCATTGGACAGAGATCAGAGCATCTCGTTTCCAATTCTTCCTGACTCTTGCATTCAATGATTTTTGTAATACATCTTCATGCTCTCTTACTGATCGCTAGGAGAATCTTGGCCTTCTGAATGCTAAACCTACACCAGATTATTGCCAGGTAGGTGGGTGCCTGTTTACATTCTCTAACTGGCATCTTCTGGCTACTATTGGAGCCTTGACATACACAAGGAGAAGAGGGACTAGCTCTCAATGAGGTCCTGGAGACCAGAAGACCCATAAGATTCTTACTTGGCACAGCTGTCGGCTTTACTCTCGGCCGAGCCAAGTATGCTGTCCATGTACGTTGCTACATTAGAGAATCCCGCCGGCAGGTCATCCCATTCATCAAACTTGATCCCACTTCCCAACGAGTAAGTCCCTTCAGCACATTTACTGCAGACCTGGTTCTTCATTTCCAGATATTCCCCAGAAGCACAAGAGAAAGCTGAGAAGGAAAACATTTACAAATCATTAGTGGCAAAAGGCAAGTCGTTCACTGGACGTTCTAACAACATTTTTTTTTAAAAAAAGCATTGATCGCACTATTCGCTTACAACAATGGTAGCAGCAATTCGGGGAATTGCACTAAATTGCTCCATAGACCTGTGAGAAGAATCCAGAGAAAGAAATAATATTTGGGGAAATATTAAAAAGGCAGAATATATTTCCCCAAAGGATTTTAAAGGCAGAAACCAACGCCCCCAGGCCAAGTCTCTCTGCCCCAGACAGAAACCAGGTCTGCAGAAATGCAGATGTGATAATCTTGTTGGAAAGATTGGAGTCAGGAAGCTGGGATTAGGAAGACAAAGATCCCTAGAATCAACAATCCCTCACACCAAAAAAAATCCAACAGTCATCAGCCCCAGGCCCAGGAAAGCAGGATTTGATCTCTGGGACATAAATAGGATTAACCCACCAACATCAGAATACCAGAAAGGCACACTCAGACTCGGGTCAAAGCTCATGCCACAGGAACAACTCCAAACAAAAGCTCAAGAAGGTATAAAAACCCACCACACCCTACTACATGTGGTCAGCTTTCCCAGAGCCAAGCTTCTGTCTGGCTCTCCTCTTTGATAAACTGCAACCTTCTTTCTAAAGCGGTCTCCATTTTGATTATTCCCAGCTTGGACTGGACCCTGATGAAGATGTTTTTCCTTCAACCTATCCACCCGTTTTTTGCATTCAGGGACCTTCATGTTTTAACTATGTATGGTAGGGAATGGTTAGGGTGAGGAGGGGCTGGTTGCAGACCCCACGTTCTCTTCTTACTTCAAAGTCACTGAAAGTGAAACAGCAACGCAGTGAATTTGTTACATGGGACAAACATTTTCCTGCTGAGGTTTGGTGTTGTTGTTTTTTCAACAGTTTGGGTAGTAACTTGTTGCCTGTTGTGTGGCTGAAGTTGTGAACTTTGCCACCAAAACCTCTCAAGGCAACCAGAGAGGGATCATAACATCTGGCTAGAGATATGTGGCCCCTGTAGCTGGTTTATATAAAAGGTGGCTTGCTTCTTGAAGCTCAAAATAAATATATAATTTGGTATATTTAACCAGAATTTATTCCTTGTGTTCTAACACTGCAGGGGAGGGGGAGAAGAAGGAAGGACAGGGAAGGGAAGGGAAGGGAAGGGAAGGGAAGGGAAGGGAAGGGAAGGGAAAGGAAAGGAAAGGAAAGGAAAGGAAGGAAGGAAGGAAGGAAGGAAGGAAGGAAGGAAGGAAGGAAGGAAGGAAGGAAGGAAGGAAGGAAGGAAGGAAGGAAGGAAGGATCCAACCAACATTCTTTAGGTCATCTTCTGATTTTCTACTCATAATTCATCTACAAGATAACACACAATTTCCATAATGGTCTTTTCTTTGCAATGTTTATCTGTGATGGGCCTCTTACCAGGAGGAACTACCTAGGAGTGGAAAATATCATTCATATGTGTGCCTTCTGACCAAACTTGTCTTTCAGGTTTGACCACAATGCACACATTCTCCTAACTCATTCCTGACCTGCAGCAGAGAGGCACAGAATTTTTATATATACATTCAGCTGAACATGCAATGAATTAGAACCAAGGTTGGTTTTAGGCCATTGATAAAGTTCTCTGCTGCTTCATTAACATCCTTTGATCGCTTAGCTTAGCCTATTCTTTCCATAATCCAGGGCTGTGTGTTTGTTGCCTTAATAGTACATGTGTCCATAAGGAGGAATTGCTCTGAGAATGCCAGCTGTTGCCTGGTTTAATCAGCAGCCGATTGCCACTAATAGCAAAAGAATCACTTTGGATATCTGGAATCACTGGAAGACTTGATTTGTAACTAAATTTGTTATTCTCTCAGACTCCTCAGCAAGACTTCACACAGTGCAATTAGCTGGGCCACTGGGTTAGCACGGTGTGGTGAATACGCCTTCTGGGCTTCTGATGACTGCCTGGGGAGACCAAGAATACACACCTGGTTCCCAGGTGAGTTTGCATCAGAGATACACCTGATCGTGGTTGCTAAGCTGCCTTTCATGAAAACGTAATCTCATGTTATTTCTCTTCTCCCTGAAAAACAAATTCTCAAAACTTCCCAAAAGCTTCAGCTTCCCCCAAAAGGAGAGTGCTGGAAATGTTGCTGGTATTTCATAGAATATAAACAGTAAGATCTGTTTTCCATATTGATGGATTGACGATAATGATATTATCCATTCAACTGTGTCCCAACTCTTGGCGATTCTGTGAGTCAGCTCTCTCCACATCTTCCAATCTTGCACTGCTTCTCTGACTTGTTCTATGCCAGGGGTAGGCAACCTTGGCTCTTTTATGACTCGTGGACTTCAACTCCCAGAATTCCTCAGCCAGCATGGCTCAGCTTGGAAATCTCTCCCTTTTCCCTCAGCATGGCTGGCTCAGGAATTCTGGGAGTTGAAGTCCACGAGTCATAAAGCGGCCTAGGCCAGGGGTAGGCAACCTTGGCTCTTTTATGACTCGTGGACTTCAATTCTCAGAATTCCTCAGCCAGCATGGCTCAGCTTGGAAACCTCTCCTTTTCCCCTCAGCATGGCTGGCTCAGGAATTCTGGGGGTTGAAGTCCACGAGTCATAAAAGAGCCAAGGTTGCCTACCCCTGTTCTATGCTCTGGCTGATGTCAGCTTTATGGTTGATTGATTGATTATGGGCGATCAAGTCATTATTGGCTTTCTCCATGCTGATCTCTCTCGAATCTCGTCGTTCTGGTTTTGCAACAGGCAACTCCCATAGCCCGTGAAGCTGAATCTTTTTCAATATAGTATGTTCTAAAAAGTAGAATTCTGCAACCTATATCAATCATGAAAAGTACGGGGTATATTTTGGTCCAGTGGTGGCATTCAGATATGTGAACAACCGGTTCTCTGTGTGGATGCCGCTTCCGGAAGTCCATTCTGGGCCTGAGCAACAAAAAATTAGCTACCAGTTCTGGTCCTGTAAAATGACAATCAGCAGAACATCCACTCTGAATGATGTTTAATTATTGAAGTAGTGCTGTAGCTTTCTCCATTCTTGTACAAAATCAAAATCTTAGCCATTTTATTCACCATCCAACATCGGGTTGACTCCTTTCTTTACATACTTAGTCCAGTCAACCACTAACTCAGCCAAATATTATTAATGTCTCCGAGGACTCTGAGTGAAAAATCACTTTTTTTCAAATATCTCTAATGGAGGGCCCATGAACCCTTGTGCCAGGAGAGTACTGGAAATTTTTTACAACTGCCAGTGAGATACAGAAAGCACAGCTCCACAGCACACAGTCCTTTCAGCAGTTCCAAGAAGACTCCACACCTATTTGTACTACTCAGGTGACGCTGAGGACACAGGTAAACCTCCAAGTGGCCTCAACAGCTCTCCAAAGGAATGCAAATGACCAAGTGTCTACAAGGAATGTAAATCTTTCCTTCCCCCACCATTCAGTCAGAAGTGAAGAAGTTTCTTGCATGAGAAACGAAACATCTTCAAAGAAAAACAAGAAAGTCCATTTGCCTCTTGAAAGACCACCTTTGGGACAGCCATGACCTGGATGACTTGAGAGCCTCAATCGACATTTTCCTTGAAGTCGTTTCACTTCTCAGAAGCTTCTTCAGTTCTGACTGAATGGTGGAGGATGGAAGGATTTATATTCCTTGTAGTCTTTTAGTTATTAGCACTCTTTCTGCGAATGGTTGAGGCCGGTTTGAAGCCACAAATAAATCTCCAAGTGGCTGCAATGACTCACAAAAAGAGTAAGTATATATCCTTCCATCGGCCACCATTCAGTCAGAACTGACAAAGCTTCTTGGATGAGAAGCAAAATATCTTCAAAAACAAAACAAAAAAAGTCTAGTTGCCTCTTGGAAAAGCATCTTTGGATTAATCTTATGTACTTCTTTTTGAAGGACTCAACAGAGATTATTCCAGAAAGAATTCTAAAAGCCTTAATTAGGCCACTTATTGTTTATGGTATAGCAGAGAAACTTAAATTAATACTAGTCAGTTCAGGCAATTTTATCCAATTCCCAAAGAAGATAATAATAATAATAATAATAATAATAATAATAATAATAATAATAATAATAATAATAATAATAATGATGATGATGATGATGATGATGATGATGATGATGATGATGATGATGATGAAGAAGAAGAAGAAGAAGAAGAAGAAGAAGAAGAAGAAGAAGAAGAAGAAGAAGAAGAAGAAGAAGAAGTTGGAAGGGACCTTGGAGGTCATCTAGTCCAACCCCCTGCTCAGGCAGGAAACCCTATAACATTTCAGACAAATGGCTGTCCAGTCTCTTCTTAAAAACTTCCAGTGTTGGAGCATTCACCACTTCTGGATGCAGGTTGTTCCACTGGTTAATTGTTCTAACTGTCAGGAAGTTTCTCCTTAGTTCTAGGTTGCTTCTCTCCTTGACTAGTTTCCATCCATTGCTTCTTGTCCTGCCTTCAGGTACTTTGGAGAATAGCTTGACTCCCTCTTCTCTGTGGCAGCCCTTGAGATATTGGAACACTGCTATCATGTCACCCCTCACCCTTCTCTTCATTAAACTACACATACCCAATTCCAGCAACCGTTCCCTATATGTTTTAGCCTCCAGTCCCCCAATCATCTTTGTTGCTCTTCTCTGTACTCTTTCTAGAGTCTCGACATCTTTTTTACATCGTGGTGACCAAAACTGGATGCAGTATTCCAGGTGTGGCCTTACCAAGGCATTGTAAAGTGGTATTAGTACTGCACTTGATCTTGATTCTATCCCTCTGTTAATGCAGCCTAGCACTGTGTTGGCTTTTTTGGCAGCTGCAGCACACTGCTGGCTCATATTGAAGTGATTCTCTACTAGGACTCCGAGATCCCTCTCACAGTTACTACTATTGAGCAAGGTACCACCTATACTATACCTGTGCATTTGATTTTTCCTGCCTAAATGTAGAACCTTACTTTTTTCACCATTCAATTTCATTTTGTTAGATAGCACCCAGTGTTCGAGTCTGTCCAGATCCTCCTGTATCTTAAGCCTGTCTTCTGGAGTTTTGGCTATTCCTGCCAGCTTGGTGTCGTCTGCAAATTTGATGAGTTCCCCATCTATCCCCTCATCCAAATCATTAATGAAGATATTGAAGAGCACTGGGCCTAGAACAGAGCCCTCGGGCACCCCACTACACACTGCCCATCTATCTGAAAAACAAGCATTTTAACTTGGGAACAATGCTGACACTTTCCTGCTAAATTATGATCAGACTGGGCAAGGAAAATACCCAGCAAAATCGTTAAGCCCCATTAACTACAAATGCTTTTGCTCTACTAAAATATTAGCAATACATAACTACATCAAAAGAAATTGCATTTCCCTCCTGTGCTGGTAGAAAAACCACACTGGGCACCTAATTGTACATTTATATCCTTCCACCTTTCACTTAAAATATCAAGGTGGTTAAGAGTCTGCTTATTTGAAGGATCATTCACAAGAAAGATATATTTCAGTTTGGAGGAGATGGATAGATTATATTCAGAATAAATATGGGACTAAAAAGTTCCATTTAGCTTATGAGTAGATTTTAGAGGGATATTGTTATTAATTTTAGTGTTAGTACTTTGTATGTATCTATGTTAAAGGGGAGTTAAAGCACATTATGAATTTGGTTAATTTTATATTATGGATAATTTTTAGTTAGAATATGATTATTATATCTATAACCCTGTATTTAGCTCTGGGAAGTGGGGGGGAAGGGGGGTGGTTTGGGGTGGGTGGGTTTTGGGGATATGTATTGTAAAATCTTTTTTTGTAAAACTCTTTAATAAAAAAAAAGAGTAAACCACAGAACAGCGTGAAGCAAAAACTCCACTAACAACTGGCAACAGGCAGCCCAATAAGAACAATAACATTTATAACCGAAAAACAATTAATAAAAGAGGAAACAGATCAAAAACCTGAAAGAAGTCTGTGAAACAGGACCAGTGGTGGGATTCAGCCAGTTCATACCAGTTTGGCAGAACCGGTAGCTAATTTTTTCTTGCCCAGGCCCAGAATAGACTTCCGGAAGTGGCATCCACACAGAGAACCGGTTGTTCACATATTTGAATCCCACCACTGATCAGGGCCCATAATGAAGAAAATATGTAGGGCTCCAGACACAGATACTTAGGTTAGCAATAGCACTAAGACTTATATACCACATCCTGGTGCTTCACAGCCCTCTCTGAGTGGTTTACAGAGTCAGCCTGTTACCCCCCAAAATCTGGGTCCTCATTTTACCGACCTCAGAAGGACGGAAGGTTAAGTCAACCTGGAGCCGGTCAGGATCGAACTCCAGGTTGTGGGCAGAGTCAGCCTGCAATGCTGCAGTTTAGCCACCATGCCTCTTAAGGTTAAGAGTTGCCATGCTTAGGGGCCACTACCGTCTGTTAAATCAGGGGTCCCCAACCCCCGGTCCATGGACCGGTACCGGGCTGCGGCATGCCAGAAATTAGTCTGCACAAACAAGCAAAGCCCCATCCGCAGGATGCAGGCAGCACACAAAAACACGCACCCTCCGGTCCGCGGAAAAAACTCTCTCCACATAACCGGTCCCTGGTGCCCAGAAGGTTGGCGACCTCTATGCTAGACGTCTTCCCAACCTCAGATACTAAACAGACAATTCGTACCAGCCCTCTAGGTGCCTAAAGGGCGCTTTTTGAGATCAGACCTTGTCAGCTTCATGGCATCAACCAGATAGAATTCACAACCAAGTGAGCTGATTCTGCTTCATTGCAAAGCTGCATTAACAAAATGTAGCTTTCTAAATCTAATCTAAAAGTACAAATGTCCCACTGTCTCTTTTACCACCTGAGAAACTTTCTCCAAGGTGATTCCCACGTGATCCCATTCAATTCTGCTACAGCTAGCCCCTGACATACAACAGTTCATTTAGTGACCGTTCAAAGTTACCACGGCAATGAAAAGAGTGACTTATGACCGTTTTTCACACTTACGACCATTGCAGCCATCCCCGTGGTCACATGGTCAAAATTCGGACGCTAGGCAACTGACTTGCATGTATGACGGTTGCAGTGTCCCGGAGTCACGTGATCTCCTTTTGTGACCTTCTGGCAAGCCAAATTCACTTAACAGTCACATTACTCACTTTAACAAGTGCAGTGATTCACTTAGCAACTGCGGCAAGTAAGTGTTGTGATTCAGGGTCAGCCTGTGGGTTCGGCAGTTGGGTCGGACGAATCAGAGGAGGAGGGGGGTGTACTAGACCTTGCTGAGGGGGTTGAAGATCTTGCTGATGATAGCCCTCAGGCAGGCCCCTCCCACTTGGTCACCATGGAGACCCAGCTGTGTGAGCCTGACAGTGTGGATGAAGATGACCCACAGCTGGCCCTGTTCAAGGACGCCCGACGCAGGAGGCAGTCAAGTAGGAGTAAACAGAGGAAGGCTGTGGGGCTTCTCGGAAGGAGGCAGAGAGAGGCCACGCCCTGAACTCTTTATAAAGGGAATGTTTGGGGAGGGCTGGTTTGCTGAAAGCAACCGCTCAGATAGTGTTTCAAAGCTCCGGTATCTTGGTGTCTTGTTTGTTTTTGTAATAAATTTGGCAGATGTATTCCAGCCTCTTGCCGTCTGTAAAGGGGTTGCCTTTTCTGCAAGGCCGGTAGCAGGCTGGTACAGAACAGTAAGGTCGTAAAATGGGGCAAAACTCCCTTAACAAATATTTTACTTAGCAACAGAAACGTTGGGCTCATAAGTTGAGGACTGCCTGTATCTATATAGTCAGAAGTTTCCATCATGAAAAGAACAGGTTTTTTTTTAATTCAAATGTTTTGGCCCTAAAATGCTTCTTAGAATTTTATTATCAGGACTAATGGGGAAAGTCTTCACCAGGCTGTTTCCCTCTAGATGTGATAACTGATTATCTGTCAACGCTGCTAACATCGGATGTTCTTGCTTTGACAACTCTGGAGATGCGGCCATTTCCCTTCTTATGTTTTACTCTTAGAGTTAAGAGTTAGATGATAGTGGGGGGAAGAGGAGGAATGTGCACGAAAGTTCAGTTAGACATAACAATGCTGTACTAGTGTGAGAACTAAGGTTACTGAAATAAGAGATGATAAGAAATGGCGGATTGGAGAACTGGAGGGCAAGCCTGCATTTCAAACTAATTGGAGAATGTGATTTATGACTGTTAATTAAGGGAGGAAATTGTGCTTTGATGCTATGTGCTCAGGGGAGGGGAATTCAGATTTTGGCTTCGGCTGTGTACGTGCCGATGCTATGCTTCTCGAATAAAGATTCTTTAAGGTAAAACAATGCCTCGAGGTTCTTTGAAGAGTTTCATCTGTCGGAACCATGACATTATCCTTACAGGATGTTGTATCCTCAGCCTGAACACTTCAGGTCTTCCAACATCCCTCTGCATGTACAGGTAGTCCTCAACATACGACCACAATCGAGCCCAAAATTTATGCTGCTAAGTGAGACAGCTGTCAAGTGAATTTTGCCCCATTTTACGACCTTCCTTGCCACAGCTGTTAAGTGAAACACTGCAGTTGTTAAGTTAGCCACACGGTCGTTAAGCGAAGCTGGCTTCCCCCCTTGATTTTGCTGGTCAGAAGGTCGCAAAAGAGGATCACTTGACCCTGGGACACTACAACCGTCATAAATATGAGTCAGTT
This sequence comes from Vipera berus, assembly GCF_964194415.1. Taxonomy (NCBI): domain Eukaryota; kingdom Metazoa; phylum Chordata; class Lepidosauria; order Squamata; family Viperidae; genus Vipera; species Vipera berus. Next base: position 10,587,328 of record NC_138208.1, on the reverse strand, counting down.
GCCAAGCCTCTGAATTTTGATCGTAGGATCACAGGCATGCCGCAATAGTCGTAAGTGTGCCATTGTAACTTCAAATGGTCACTAAATGAACTGTTCAAAGTTGAGGACTATGGGTACGGATTCAGAATCCCTCCATCACGCATCCTCCATGTGATCCCATTGTAAATCTGGCCCCATTTCTAAGTTCAGCTTTGTATTTTTATTTTTACACGAACATAGCCTGTAAACAGAAGCGAAAAGGACTGGCAAGGTCCGTAAGAGATTCGCGACCTCGTTATTATTACTACTCTTAAATTTTTAATTTAAAAAAAATCAATTATTTTTTTTTTCTAATTTATTATTATCTTTAATTTTAAAATATGGAAAGACTTACTGCATTCTTTCCCTCTGACAGGATCAGGCAAGCTAGAACACTCGGCTCCTGGATTTGGGATTGCAACTCTCCATCTGGATCCGCTGCTGTCACATTCGGTGTACTCAAAATGGTAGTCTGCCTGCAAGAAATAATTAAAAAAAAAACAAAGTTTTTTTGCCCCTTAAATAAGTTTTTCGTTTAGGTCAGGTTAGATTTATGAGACTCGGTCACAAAATTACCTTGTTAAGAGCCTCCTGAAGGATGGCCAAGGACTATATATCCACCTATTTAACTGCTGTTTTTTCTGCCACATCCACAACACAATCGAACAGGGCCGCTGCTTTTTACAAGTCAACACACTAACATTTGTTATTCAACAACTTCGGCTTAGATCTTGGTACTGGATCAACGGGTGAAGAAAAGAAGAGCAGATTTCGAAAAGGGGCTGGCAGAAAAAAAACAACATAATTGACGTATGGCTCTTTTCACAGGAATCTCAGAGATACAACTCAAATCCGGGTTGCAACCTACCAAGCCTCTGACTTTATCCAACGCCTGCAGTAAGATTGAGGTTTTAGGTCAGAGTCAAAAGGTGAATATCTCTATTAAAAATCCACCTACTGCTTTAGCCTTTTATATATCTTCATTTCTCTCTCTGTCTCTGTCTCTGTGTGTGTGTGTGTGTTTGTGTGTGTGTGTGTGTGTGTGTGTGTGTGTGTGTGTGAGAGAGAGAGAGAGAGAGAGAGAGAGAGAGAGAGAGGAGAGAATTAATGTGTGTTCTATCTATAATCTACAGTATCTATCTATCATATATCTATCCATCTAGAAAACTGATATTTTCAAAGTATTCCAGAAAGCCTGTCCTAATCATTTTTGCTAGGCTCAACTACAAAGGTTAATAGCAACATAGCAAAGAAAGTAAAATATATACAGTATATATGTGCGTAATTCTTTGACCTGCCATTTTCTTTGACCTTTGCCTCCATACACCCTGATCCTCCGCACATCCTGGTAGTGGAAAGGCATCTGTTTTCCAACAATGGACACAGTTAAAAATGTTTTAAGATTCCTCAAGCGATAAGGCACAGAGATACCATAGGAGGTACTGAGCAGGGTTTATTTTTTTATTTATTTTAATTCCATTTATATCCCGCCCTTCTCCGAAGACTCAGGGCGGCTTACAAGTTTAGCAGTAGCCTTCATTCTATGTATATGCCTGCTTATTAAGATTTAAGATTTAAGATTTATTGAGATTTTTATACCGCCCTTCTCCCAAAGGGACTCAGGGCGGTTCACAGGGCATAAATATAAACAACAGTACAAACATTAAAAGATAATTAAATTAATGCCCAAGTTAAAACCAGAATAATAAAACAAACCTATAAACAACCCAAGTACCCCCATCAGGCCAGACCCGCTAGTTCGAATAAATGGGTCTTCAACCCGCGACGGAAGGATCGGAGGTCTGATGCCATCCGGAGCTCAACCGGCAGTTGGTTCCATAACGCCGGAGCACCCACAGAGAAGGCCCTCCCCCTGGGGGCCACCAGTCGACATTCCTTGACAGGAGGCACCCTGAGGAGGCCCTCTCTGTGGGCGCGCACAGGGCGGAGGGGAGTCGACGCCGGCAGCAGGTGGTCCTCGAGGTATCGCGGACCCATGCCATGTAGGGACTTAAAGATCATAACCAAAACCTTGAACCTTACCCGGAAGACAACTGGTAACCAATGCAGCTCACGGAGCAAAGGTGTAACATGGGAGTACCGGGAAACTCCCAAGACAACTCTCGCGGCCGCATTCTTAGGGCTTTCACACACACACCCCAAGCGGCATTATTACAAAGTCAGCTTAATTGCCCCCAACAATCTGGGTCCTCATTTTACCTACCTCAGAAGGATGGAAGGCTGAGTCAACCTTGAGCCTGGTGGGATGCGAACCTGCACTACTTGCAGGCAGCTGGTGTTACTTAAGGAGGCATTAGCCCACTGCTCCACCAAGGCTCCACCAAGGTTAATATTATAATGGTGATTTTTTTTTTCGAAGTGAAGGGGATTTCCAGACTAGGGCACTGGGAACCATTTCAGCTTTACGGCTGTTTAGTCACTTCATGTTTTTTTATTTTTTTTTATTTTTTAAAATCCCATTTATATCCCACCCTTCTTCGAAGACTCAGGGCGGCTTACAATCTAAGAAGCACAAATCAATGTGCTTAGCAATAGCCTTCATTCTATGTATATGCCTGCTTATTAGGGCTTTCGCCCCCCCCCCCCAAGCGGCATTACTACAAAGTCAGCTTATTGCCCCCAACAATCTGGGTCCTCATTTGACACTGGTGGCTTAGCTGAGGTTAGTCTGAAGACACCCCAAAGGTGGTCTTTTTATCAAAAGTGAGACAACTCTGCAGAGTCTGTGGGTGATGTGTTCCCTCACAAGCAGGAACTCTAGCTTCACACCCACACCCACACCCACAGACATTTATGCAACCTTCTCCTTCTTTCCTGCCTCCCCCTAAGGAGGTCTAGTCACTGTCGCATTATTTTTAGAGTTTCAGGATAGCAGGAAAAGAAGATGCTCACAAATCAGGCTGAAGATTCTTAGCAAGACTGCGGAATGGAAATGATGGGAGATGCAGAATTATTCATGATCGCTACCTATTTGGCTGGCCTAATTGCCTAGGTGAGTTATATTAGACATAATCCTTTCGCAGAATGCACGGTGGTGGCTGATTCATTTAGCCTTCATCCGTCAACCGCTCAGTGTGAGCGGCTGCAGTGCAAATCACTCTCTTTCTAATTGTCATGATTCATTTGTGCCCTGTGGTTCCAATCCGTTTTGCCTGCCAAATGCAAAGGGGGTTTTACTCATCTGTACTCTTCTCTATTTCCCCTAATTATGGTCTGTAAATGTGGAAAGCAGAGTTGTCCGCGAGGGAGACTTTCAAAATGCCACCAAGACGGGAGCTACAACAATGCAAATCAAAGCTGCCATCTTGATTTGTCTGACCTCTTTCCCCTTTGATGGAAAGCCTCTTCCAAAGGCAGGTGATCACTTCATGGACCCATTCATATACTCTCTCTTTCTTGCATAATACAGACATGGCTTATCTGCAGGAAAAGAAGAGGCAGAGCCTGGAGGCGGCATCAAGAGAGGACTCAGCCTACAATCATTAAAAGGTAAAGGTACTAGTCATTTCCAACTCTAGGAGCCAGTGCTCATCTCCGTTTCAAAGCCGAAGACCCAGCGCTTGTCCGAGGACGTCTCCGTGGTCATGTGGCCGGCATGGCTAGACGCCAAAGGCGCACGGAACGCTGTTACCTTCCCACCGTAGTGGTCCCTATTTTTCTAGTTGCATTTTTACGTGCTTTCGAACTGCTAGGTTGGCAGAAGCTGGGACGAGTAACAGGCGCTCACTCTGCTACGCGGCACTCGGGATTCGACCCACCAAACTGCCGACCTTCTGATCGACAAGCTCAGCGTCCTAACCCACTGAGCCAATGTCTAAGTCCAAATGCCTGGCTGGGGAATTCTGAGAGTGGATGTCCACACATCTTACAGTTGCCTGCCTAGCTTGGCAAACTCCACACTAAGGTGCATTACAGTCTCAGAGCTATTGAGATCCCAGGTCTACATTCTGGAGCAGACTACTTATGACACAAAAGTGGACATTCAGTTGGACTTCTGAATATATCTCCCCTTGAAAGCCATGCAATACAGATGGTTGACTTCTGCCTCCACTCCCACTTGGCTTCAAACAATACCATTTTGTGCCCTAAAATATTTGTGCAAGCCTGAGGCTCAATAAGCAATTCTTACAAAGCACCACTAGCTAACAAGGACCACAGTTAAGCAAAAACACCTGACAGAGATACAGTTCTTTCATCAACCCCTGATCAAAAATTTCTGGCAATCGGAGGGAACCATGTTTGTTCATGTTTGTTCACTATATAACACCAACACAGAAATTGATCACTCGATGACCTCAAAAATGCAACAATGAGAGAGCTCTTTCAGGTAGGACAACAATGCTGAAATCGGGATGGTGCTCCTGAGTAGCCAGGAGGAAAAACCAAACCCATCGAAACTGTAAAATTGCTCTCCTTTAGCCCCAACACAATTTTCACATCAAAACCTAAATAATAATAATAATAATAATAATAATAATAATAATAATAATAATAATAATAATAATAATAATAATAAGAAGAAGAAGAAGAAGAAGAAGAAGAAGAAGAAGAAGAAGAAGAAGAAGAAGAAGAAGAAGAAGAAGAAGAAGAAGAAGAAGAAGAAGAAGAAGAAGAAGATGGAAGGGACCTTGGAGGTCATCTAGTCCAACCCCCTGCTAAGGCAGGAAACCCTATAACATTTCAGACAAATGGCTGTCCAGTCTCTTCTTTAAAACTTCCAGTGTTGGAGTATTCACCACTTCTGGAGGCAGGTTGTTCCACTGGTTAGTTGTTCTCACTGTCAGGAAGTTTCTCCTTAGTTCTAGGTTGCTTCTCTCCTTGACTAGTTTCCATCCATTGCTTCTTGTCCTGCTTTCAGGTGCTTTGGAGAATAGCTTGGCTCCCTCTTATTTGTGGCAGCCCCTGAGATATTGGAACACTGCTATCATGTCACCCCTCACCCTTCTCTTCGTTAAACTACACATACCCAATTCCAGCAACCGTTCCCTATATGTTTTAGCCTCCAGTCCCCCAATCATCTTTGTTGCTCTTCTCTGTACTCTTTCTAGAGTCTCGACATCTTTTTTACATCGTGGTGACCAAAACTGGATGCAGTATTCCAGGTGTGGCCTTACCAAGGCATTGTAAAGTGGTATTAGTACTTCACGTGATCTTAATTCTATCCCTCTGTTAATGCAGCCTAGCACTGTGTTGGCTTTTTTGGCAGCTGCAGCACACTGCTGGCTCATATTTAAGTGATTGTCCACTAGGACTCCAAGATCTCTCTCACAGTTACTACTATCGAGCAAAGTACCACCTATACTATACCTGTGCATTTGATTTTTCCTGCCTAAATGTAGAACCTTACTTTTTCACAATTGAATTTCATTTTGTTAGATAGTGCCCAGTGTTTGAGTCTGTCCAGATCCTCCTGTATCTTAAGCCTATCTTCTGGAGTATTGGCTATTCCTGCCAGCTTGGTGTCATCTGCGAATTTGATGAGTTCCCCATCTATCCCCTCATCCAAATCATTGATGAAGATGTTGAAGAGCACTGGGCCCAGAACAGAGCCCTGGGGCAGCCCACTACACACTACACACTTCCTTCTATGTAGATGCAGTTCCATTGAGGACCACACGCTGAATACGGCCTGTCAGCCAGCTACGAATCCAAATCATATAGACATTCACGATAACCCTAATAATCCCCTCCAGCAGCTGAAGAACAGGACTCATTAGCAGAGTACAATAACTCTACTTTTCAAGAAATACCCATTAGTCATGTCTCCTCATTTTAGGAGGATGTTAAGGCAAGGTGTTGTGGTTTTCCTTGGCTGTCAAAAGGGACCATTGTGTGCTCTCTCATTAAAGTCTGGATGGTTTTTTTGCAGAGCAAATGATATGAGTAACCAGATTCTGAAAGGTTGGATCCATCCACAATGACAATAAAGATATTCTATTCTATTCTATTCTATTCTATTCTATTCTGTTCTGTTCTGTTCTGTTCTGTTCTGTTCTGTTCTGTTCTGTTCTGTTCTGTTCTGTTCTATCCCATCCCATCCCATCTCATCCCATTCCATCCCATCCCACATTGTGTTCTATTCTATTTGATTTTATTCTATTCCATCACTAATGTACACTTGTGGTAAAAAAAAACACCTGATGCCTTAAGAAGGATCACACTACCCACATTCACCCACACTACCAAATGGTTCACTACTGAAGTTACCAACCCAACCTCCTATAAGAGAAGCTGCGTAAAAACATTATTTAGGAGAGCACAAACACACCACAGCAATCCTGAATACCAGAAAAAAGAAACAGCCTGGCTACGCAACACCTTCCAACAAAGTAGATACACGTGCCACTTTATCAAAGAGTGCCTGGCCACTCAACCCACTGCAGCACAATCAACACAAGTTATGAAAAGGACAACACTGCCCTACATCAAAAACCTCTCAGAAATAGAAGTATTATTATAACTAGACAGTTAAGATTTGTAATCAGAATTTTGTATCTTGGTATGAAAAGGGAAATAAGAATATGCTAAGAACTTTGAATAAGGGATGCTTTTGGTTGCCCAAATATAACTTGTTTTGAAATTATAAATGATTGGGCTACTTTGAACATGGATGGGGAAAACTAAAATTGAAAAAAAGTGAAAATAGGATATGGATTAAATAAATGGAAATTGAGTGCAAATGCAATTAAGATATGCTTTGGTTAGAAAAGATATTTTAAACTGATATTATTGACATTATTAGAAAAATGTAACAAATGTTGATATGCAATGGTATATTGATTAACAATAATAAAAATGGTGTTTGCTTAGTGTGGAAAAATGGTTAATACTAGAAGAAGAGGAGATGTACTGAAGGGTGTAATATTGGACTTAGTTGGAAGAAGTTTATATATACCACAGAATCACTAATGGACTCAGTCATCACGTTGTCTATTGGGCACTTGTTTGTGAAAATAGAAAATTAATAAAACATTTATTTTTAAAAAAAACTTCTCAGAAACAAGCCCATAGACTATTACAACCACACAGCATGACAATAGCACTAAAAGTTCTCCAAAACATTCTAAGTAAACCAAAAGATCCAGTAGCCCAAGAAGACAAAAAGAAAAAAGAGTCATCTACACATTCAATACAAGGATTAAAGGTAAAGGTAAAGGTTGCCCCACACATGCATGCTAGTCGTTTCCGACTCTAGGGGCCAGTGCTCATCTCCGTTTCAAAGCCGAAGACCCAGCGCTTGTCCGAGGATGTCTCCGTGGTCATGTGGCCGGCATGACTAGACGCCAAAGGCGCACGGAACGCTGTTACCTTCCCACCGTAGTGGTCCCTATTTTTCTACTTGCATTTTTACGTGCTTTCGAACTGCTAGGTTGGCAGAAGCTGGGACGAGTAACAGGCGCTCACTCTGCTACGCGGCACTCGGGATTCGACCCGCCAAACTGCCGACCTTCTGATCGACAAGCTCAGCGTCCTAACCCACTGAGCCACCGCGTCCCTTTTAATACAAGGATTACACAAATGTTATTTTGCCGCCAGTTTCCGTCTTCACCTCTTTCACCAAACTGATTCAAGGATGGGTTATTCAGAGTAGCATTTTTCTCGCACCTTATTTCCCAAGACCAAGTTGCATATTTGTTTTGCTTTCACCATTCCTATTTGCCCTTCTTCAAGGTTATCTCCGGATTCCTCTCTAGTCCACCAAACTGGGTTTCTCAGGCTATTTGGGACCCTGTTTCCCATGTAAACAAATTTATTTTTAAAAAATTGCTATCTTTGTGAAATTCCACCTGGAATAAAAGAACAGCCATGGATTTTCATTGTTGATAATACTGAATCTATTTTCAGGGTAATTTGCTCTGTTATTTTGATGAATGGATGTACGACATACACTTCTACCTGGAAGGAAAAGGGGGGGGGGGAAACCATCACAGTGCACAAAAAGATTCATAGCCAGCTGCACCACCAATGTGTCTGAAATTATGAGAAGTTGAGGAGGCATGCAATGAGAAGCATTGTTCTTTCACACTGTTCGTTAATGATGATTCTGTGTTTACAGAAACACAATGCACCAGCCGCGCCATCTGCACAGAAGGCTAGATGACTGGAATCTTGTTTAGACACTTCTTCTTTTACACTTTGAACATTAGAGGGAACAGTTGGTAGATCTCCCCCACAAACATGTCACCAACCTCCACAAACTAAACAGAAGGTCCTGCAGACTCTAGCAGAAAACGATCTGAATTTGACTGCACACACGGAAAACTTCAGGACAGGTTTCCTAAATTTGACAACAAAATGCTCTCTAGCTATCAAATAGTTGTTCATTCTGGGAGTTGAAGTCTTCGTAACCTTAAGATATCTGGACTTTAACCCACAGAATTCCTCAGCCAGCATGTTGAGGTCCACATATCTTGATTTTGCTTGGGTTGAGAAACAATAATAATAATAATAATAATAATAATAATAATAATAATAATAATAATAATAATAATAATAATAACAACAACAACAACAACAACAACGACGACGACGATGATGATGATGATGATGATGATGATGATGATGATGATGATGATGATGGAAAGGACCTTGGAGGTCATCTAGTCCAACCCCCTGCTAAGGCAGGAAACCCTATACCATTTCAGACAAATGGCTGGCCAGTCTCTTCTTAAAAACTTCCAGTGTTGGAGCATTCACCACTTCTGGAGGCAGATTGTTCCGCTGATTAATTGTTCTAACTGTCAGGAAGTTTCTCCTTAGTTCTAGGTTGCTTCTCTCCTTGACTAGTTTCCATCCTTTGCTTCTTGTCCTGCTTTCAGGTGCTTTGGAGAATAGCTTGACTCCCTCTTCTTTGTGGCAGCCCCTGAGATACTGGAAGACTGCTATCATGTCACCCCTCGTCCTTCTCTTCATTAAACTACACATACCCAATTCCAGCAACTGTTCCCTATATGTTTTAGCCTCCAGTCCCCCAATCATCTTTGTTGCTCTTCTCTGTACTCTTTAAACCAGATAAGAAGCCAATTCCATTACATATGTACTCCTCTGGCTTTAAAAAATGTCACTTCTATCTCCATATTTCTTCATGACTGAAATAGATTTAGATTTAAATACACAATCAGCATTTTGTTTACTTCTAATTCATCAAATGTTGGGCAACCAGTCATGAGGGATCAAGTGAGTGTCTTTGCAGATGTAAAGAAGAACTTTTAATGTGCTACTTCTAATCTCCTAGAACTTGATGGGACCTACTGATAAATAAATAAGGTAAGTACCCAATGTAAATTTTAAGATAAATAAGTATGTAATATAAGTTTGAAGACAAATAAGTATCCAATTTAAGTTTATCTAAGTTTTAAGATATAAGTTTTAAGATAAATATCTAATGTATATTTTAAGTTACCTAGGTATTTAAATTTTAAGATAAATAATTACCGCATCTACATTTTAAGAAAAATAAGTAGCTAATGTACATTTTAAAATAAAAAGTAGTATCTAAGTTTTAAGATAACTAAGTATCTAAATGTAAGTTTTAAAATAAGTATCTCATATAGGTTTTAAGATAAGTAGCGAATTAAGTTTTAAGGTCAAAAAGTATCTAATGTACATTTTAAGATAAGTCTCTAATGTAAGTTTATTTTCTTAAAACACGCTACTCTATCTTGCAATTGCTTTAGGGCTTTGTCCATTCCGTTTTCCCTGAAGAGAAGACACTTAATTATATGGTCCTGTTCATTAAGTCTCCACACATACTGCTTAATCCATGACAAGCAAAATGACAAGAAAAATGTTGGCACTTATCTGTAATAAATGATTAAACAAAGTCCTCCTTAATCACAAATAGACAATCATAAGGGTTTTTTTCTTCAAGTGGTGGGATTCAAATATGTGAACAACCGGTTCTCTGTGTGGATGCTGCTTCCGGAAGTCCATTCTGGGTGAACCGGCTGAATCCCACCACTGGTTTCCCCCCCCCTCCCTTATTTCTGGAGGCTTCTCATGTAGATAGATAGCTTGGTCTAATCTGGCTGGAAACTGGGAGACAGTGAGTTCTAGTCTCATCTTAGGCAAGGCTGGGTGACTTTGGGCCAGTCCCTCTGTCTTTCTCTCAGCCCAATTTACTACACAGGGCGCTTTTTCTGGGAATATAGGAGGAAGAAAGAGATATGTTTTCTGCCTTGAGCTGTTTATTAAAATAATAAAGACGGGTATAAATACTAAATAAAAATAAATGCAGATAGATAGATAGATAGATAGATAGATAGATAGATAGATAGATAGATAGATAGATAGATAGATAGATAGATAGATAGATAGATAGATAGATAGATAGATAGATAGATGGATGGATGGATGGATGGATGGATGGATGGATGGATGGATGGATGGATGGATGGATGGATGGATGGATGGATAAATAGATTAGATAGATAGATAGATAGATGATAGATAGATAGATAGATAGATAGATAGATAGACAGACAGACAGACAGATAACAGAAATGAGAGAGAGAGAGAGAGAGAGAGAGAGAGAGAGAGAGAGAGAGAGAGAGATGTAAAAAGTAGATTTTGAAAGAAGACAGGTTGGTAAATATTTAAAATAAACATTTGCGCTATACTTTTTTTTCATTCTCAGATTCCTCACTTGCCGAAGAAGCCACACGACTGAAAATTACTTTCTTCTATACCCCCTCCTAACAAAATGAATCCCTTTTGTCCTGGCAAACCTAGCTGAAAATTAAATTGCAATTCTTCCAAAGCCACAGAGAAACTGAGGCCTCAAAGGGTTCCTGGCTGAGTGCCAGCTAATATCACATGCAAAACGTGCATTATAAAAGTGCGCCAGAGCAGCAGCAGAGATGCGTTCCTAACCTAGCATGGACCTTATTTCTGTTTCCACAGCTGGCAATGAAATGTCAAATTTTCTGTCTGCAAATGTGTATCTTCCCATTTGTGGCCTTTCAGTACAGAGGAAAGCAAGACCCATGTGATTAAACCCCTCCTCTCTTAATAATCTCTACAAGAATCCCATGTCTTCCTGAAGGCTTAGCTAAATTTAAGACCACATTCATCCACTGCAAAAAAAATGTAATTGCATTTTTGGCACAATAGATGCTGGGAGGGGCTCTTTTTATCAGAAACTTGATGTGCGAGGCTTAGCCTTAATTTCCTCCAGCAATCTATTCACCACACGTCACTTACCTGCTCAGAATTTGCGGTGCATGTCGTTGCGGACATAAGTTGAGTCAGAACTGATTTTTCGACAATTTTGACGGCGGTCATTAAGCAAATCATCCCAGTCATTAAGCACATCACCAGAGTGATTAAGCAAATCACACAGCCATTAAGCAAATCCAGCTTCCCCGATGGATATTTTTGGCAGAAAATCGGCAGAAACAGTTGCAAATCATGATCACACGACCACGGGATGCTGCAACCAATCATAAATGTGAGCCGGTTTTGCAAATTACACCAAATTGCAAACACATGACTTTAGAGTTGGTGCGACAATCACAAGAGCACGTATAGGTCATAAATCACTTTTTCCGAGGCTGTCATAAAACAAATTATGTTAGTATTGAATAAATGGTCATAAGTCAAGGACCACCTAAATAAACTAACCTGAATCTTAAATCAGTAAAGCAGAGAGAAAAAAACAGGAAAATTTTCTCCCGTGTTCAGTTGGAATACTGCATCCAGTTTTGGTCACCACGATGTAAAAAAGATGTTGAGACTCTGGAAAGAGTAGAGAGAAGAGCAACAAAGATGATTAGGGGACTGGAGGCTAAAACATATAAGGAACAGCTGCTGGAATTGGGTATGTGGTGGGCCAATCTCAATGTATACATGGTTGTACTTTGACAATAAAGGTTCATTCACTCATATGTCTAGTTTAATGAAGAGAAGGGCTAGGGAAGACCTGATATTAGTGTTCCAATGTCTCAGGGGTTGCCACAAAGAAGAGGGAGTCAAGCTATTCCCCAAAGCACCTGAAGGCAGGACAAGAAGCAATGGATGGAAACTAATCAAGGAGAGAAGCAACCTAGAACTAAAGAGAAACCTCCTGGCAGTTAGAACAATTAACCAGTGGAACAACCTGCCTCCAGAAGCTGTGAATGCTCCAACACTGGAAGTTTTTAAGAAGAGACTGGACAGCCATTTGTCCAAAATGGTATAGGGTTTCCTGCCTGAGCAGGGGTTTGTACAAGATGACCTCCAAGGTCCCTTCCAACTTTATTATTATTATTATTATTATTATTATTATTATTATTATTATTATTATTATTATCATCATCATCATCATCATCATCATCATCATCATCTTTGGAAAAAGGGCAGAGAAGAGCAACTGAGATGATTAAAGGCCTGGAGACTAAAATGTATGAAGAACAGTTGCAGGAATTGGTATGGCCAGTCTAGAGAAAAGAAAGACTGGAGGGACACGATAGCAGGTCTTCCAATATTTCAGGGCCTGCCACAAAGAAGAGGAGGTCCACCTATTTTCCAAAGCACCAGAAGGCAGGACAAGAACAATGGATGGAAACTAATCAAGGAGAGAAGCAACCGAGAATTAAGGAGAAGCTTCCTGACAGTGAGGACAATCAATCAATGGAACGACTTGCCTCCAAAAGTTGTGGGTGCTCCATCACTGGAGGCTTTTAAGAAGAGACTGGACAGTCACTTGTCTAAAATGGTATAGGTGCTTGAGCAGAGGAATGGACTAGAAGACCTCTAACCTTCAACTCTATTCTGGATGATTGAATATTAGGGGGATATTAGGAAAAAGCAGAATAATAGGAATAATCGAAAATCTTAGGCAGAAACCACCACTACCCCAACTCTCTCTACCCCAAGCTGAAGCCAGGTCTGTAGTAATGCAGATTTGATAATCATTTCGGAAAGACTGGAGCCAGGAAGCTTGGAGTTGATGGGATTAGAACAGACATGTCAAACTCGCAATGTCAAATGATGTTGCGCGAGGTATCGGAACTTTTTCCCCATTGCCGGCAATGGGGTGGGCGCGGTTTCGTCGTGACGCATCCGGCCCGTGGGCCAGCAGTTTGACACCCCTGGATTAGAAAGACAAAGATCCCTAGAACCAACTAACCCTCCCCCATCCAACACAGGACATACCCATCAGCCACAGCCCCAGGGAAGCAGGACATGACCTTTAGGACATAACAGGATTAACCCACCACCATCAGAATACCGAAAGGACCTGCTCAAAAGCTCAGTTCAAAGTTCATGCCACAGGAACAACTCCGAACAGAAAAGCCCAAGAAAGTCTACAAACCCACCACTCCCAGACGACATGTGGTCAGCTGCTCCAGAGCCACACGTTTTGTAGTTTCTGCTCTTCAATAAACTACAACCTTCTTTCTGAAGCTGTCTCCATTTCGTTTATTCCCGGCTTGGACTGGACCCTGATGAAGATTTTTTCTTTCAACAAGATAGTATCCGACACAATACTAGCTACTATTTTTTAGCTGAAATAATACGCCTTTGCCTGTATTAAGAGATGCTTTCTCTGCTTGTTGCAGTCATTAATTCAGCTGTATCTGCCTTGCTGCTTAGAGGGCATTTGAGGCAGGTCAAGAGTGAACACACACGGCCAAGGTGAGCAAGGTCTCTTTATTTCACTCTCCAGGGCTTGCTGGTGTAGCAAGATCCAGACTGTGACACCCGTGAGCAGAAAACAGCCCTTGCCATCCTTCTTCTCCTAGGCAGCACCGGGGAACCTGTCCAAGATTAATGTGGTCTAGACAGGGAAAGAAAAACAACAAGAGGGATGCAAATGCACATACCAAACAGCAGATTGTCAAATCCTGCTAATTCAGCATCTTAAAGCACAAATTACAAGGCTACCTCACTTTTCCATTCACGATCTGAGCAAGTGCTGCTGAAAAAATATTAATGTTTCGGCTGCAGCTGCATCAACTCTTCGCTATAATCTTGGGAACCTCTTCTATTCCGGCCCAGAATCTGTGAAAAGACTCCAAGATGCATTTAAATTGTGCCTCTGTGGAGCTTAAGGCAGTACAGGAGATGCTGATTTAATGACTGCTTGTTCAGCAACTGTTTGACCTTATGATGGCTCTGAATGGGTGGGACTTAGGATCCGTCCTCATGGCCAATACAACTTCCCATGGTCACATGATCAGAAATTGTGACTTTCACTATTGGTTTCTGACAAGCAAAGTCACTGGGCAAGCCAGCAGGAAGTCAGACGTTGCAGACACATGAGGTCCTCACTTAATGAAACATGTGCTCTTCGCTTAATGATGGCCGTTAGGACTACCAGGGCTAAGCAACACAGTCACACAGAGTTATTTTTTTTACTTATGACTGCATCTCTTAACAACGGAGTTTCCGGTCCCAGTTAGCAATAACTAAGCGAGGACTAAGCGAGTATTCATTTGATTGAAGTACTGGCAATGGACAGTAGGAGGGGAAATTGTGAATCCAACAAGATCACCTAGGCTAATTTTTCAGGACAGTCACCATTAGCCCTTCAGGTCAGGAAACAGACACCACAAGAGCTTCCAGATGTCTACGGGGATTCTCAGTCATTCAGGTCATGGTAGTCCCAATGGTGTTTTTTTCAAAAGGCAACTGGGCTTTGTTTTTCTAACCAAGTCCAGTTGCCTTTTGAAAAAGAATCTCTGGGACAACGGCTACTAGAATTCTATTTATTGTTAAAGGGGATGATAACAGAATCCAGAATGCCTCCCCCTCTCCCCCCCATGCCAAAGAGAATCAAGGTGGAACAATCTTGAGTTTCTTCCTGACTGCCTTCTCCTTTCTAGGATGAAAGTTGTATTTATGTAGAAGCTCCTTCCAGGCTGTTATTTGAATCCTTAACCCAGCAGTTGAAGCACTCAAGTAGTTTACTACAGAACACACACATAAAAAAAATACAATTTCAATAAAAACTAAGTATTTTGAACCCACTAGAGAAAAAAATTCTGGAGATTCCCTGAGTCTATGAAAGGTTCAAAACATAAAGTCAAAACTCTCCATATACAGTATAGTTTGAAAACCTCTATTCCTGTGGTGGCGAATCTATGGCCCAGTCCTAGGCCTTTAGCTGGGTTTTATAAAACCTTTGCGCTTTAGGCCTCCGCCACCATGTGCAAAAAAAAAAAGGTTCAATCAATCAATCAATTTCAACTTGGGGGGGAAAAAAAGATCTCGCAAAGTTGGAATTAATTGATTGAACTTTTTAGTTCCACCCAGTCTGCCATTACCACTGCAACCACACCCACCCAATGGGCCACCTCCACCCAATTGGCCACCCCCACCCAATGGGCCACGCCCACCCAATGGGCCACCCCCACCCGGCACCCAACTATACATAAGTGGGTTTGGGGTTGCAGTTTGGGCACTCTGTCTCTAAAAGGTTCGCCATCACTGCTCTATTCCAAGTGTCCAACAGTTACTCTGAAGATGTCACAAGCATGAGGCTGAACCGTTTTGACCTCACAGTATCTCCCCAAAGGTTGGGGCATCATCTTAACACTTCTGGGAAGGTTCAACCAACCTCTTTCGGTTCCAAAACAACTTCTCCCCATTCAAAATGTTTTGTGAGCTCCTAGAAATGAATTATGCTACTCAATATTCATCTGTGCAAATCGTAATCTTCAGAAGGAGTCTGGGAGCGCATTTTCTGATTAACACATTTTATTACAAGATATAAGCTTTGATTAACCAATGCATAGTGCAGATGGACTGATGTAGGATTTAAAACAGGCTCGGGAGAATGGAGAGAGGGGAAAAAGAGTGGTTGTGCCAATGCAGGTTGCAGTGAGGCAGATCAAAAATAACTAATCCACTTTACCACTGCAATAGGTTAAAAATCCATTGGGTTTGTTGAAACCTTTTGAGATAACCTGCAACCTTCTGATATGTGTGAATTCAGCAATCTCTTGCTCCATAGTGCTATTAAAGTCTCTATTTTCTAAAATGGTCAATTTGAGAGTCGCAATAGACTAGCCCAGGGGTAGGCAACCTTGGCTCTTTTATGACTGATGGACTTCAACTCCCAGAATTCCTGAGCCAGCCATGCTGAGCAGAAATGGAGATGTTTCCATACTGAGCCGTGCTGGCTCAGGAATTCTGGGAGTTGAAGTCCACGAGTCATAAAAGAGCCAAGGTTGCCTACCCCTGGGCTAGCCTGTGAGGTTTAAATGCTCTGATATGACTTCGTCCTTGTTTTGACTTCCTATTAAATCGGAGAACCTTCCAGGACTTCCAACAACAGCCATCTTCTGCTTAAAGAAGGGTCTCCAGAGCTTTTGCAAAGTCTTTTTTGAACTTGAAGAAGACTTGAGGCCACTGAACAGAAGTAGAGACAGACAGAATTCTGTTTAGATCCTTCATAGCAACTCAGGGAGTGAAAATGATGGCCTAGAAGAGCACAGAAATAAGAGAAGACGAGATGGATGATCAAGCATCAGAAGATCAGGAAGCATCTTCTCACTAGGAACCTCACTGCGACATATTAAGATTTAAGAATTCCCTTCCAGTGAATAATTTATATTTTTTTTATCCTAGTCTACCTTTTACAAAGAGAGGAGCTTGTAGTGTGCTGACAATAACTTATAAATGTCTCTTGAACTTTGATTTTTCTTTAGCTGGGAGAAGGAGTGAAGGCACCACTGTTTTAGTTGGCTTTGGGGGAACCAAGTGGTCAGGATTGTCTGCAAGGCATGGTCAAAAATATGAAGATAGCAGTTGAATTGATACAACAGAAGCAGATGTGACCCCCCATAAACAGGCTGACTTAATTCTACAAGCCACCATCTTGAAATTTTTCACGACAACTTGTGGATGCCCTGAACATGGTGCTGATGTGAATAAGGCTGGTTCTTCAGCTTTTTTTTTTATTTCCACATTCCACAGGAAAGCCAGAATGGTTTTGCGGTCTTAATATTTCTGGATCTCATTACATCTTTACCTGTTTGATTTGTATCGATTTCTTTTTGAAAGATACTTCGAAATGACAACTGATGAACATCATGAAGTACTGTCAGGAATGGTATAGGGCAGGGGTCTGACAGCCGCAGATAGGAAGGCATTACAGAGGGTGGTGAGCACAGCACAAGACATTGTGGGCTGTCCCCTGACACCACTGGATGACATCGCCAGGGCTCGCTGCCTTGGAAGAGTAAGGAAAATGCTCAGGGACAACTCACACCCTGGACGGTATCTCTTTACTCTCCTACCATCGGGTAGGAGATATAGGAGTATAGCCAGCCGCACCAACAGGCTGAAGAACAGCTTCTATCCATGGGCTGTCAGGCTCTTGAACGGGAAATAACTTTATGTATGATTGACTTGCGAGACCGGTGTCTTGTGCAATTAGCTCACATGGTGTAATAAGATGGAGGGTTTGTGTCACTGTGAGTTAGGGGTGGGGGCACGAAGGGAGGCTCAGCCAATCCCAATGTATACATGGTTGTACTTTGACAATAAAGGTTCATTCATTCATTCAAACTCGGCCCTTGTATGACCCATGGATTTCAACTCCCACAACTCCTCAGCCAGCATGCCTGGCTGAGGAATTCTGGGAGTTGGTCCATGAGTCATAAAAGGACCGAGTTTGAAGACCCCTGGCATAGGGTCTCCTGCTTGAGTAGAGGATTGGACTAGAAGATCTCCAAGGGCCCTTCCAACTCTGTTATTCTGTTAAATATAGTTTTCCCTTAACGTTAATCAGAAACCATTGTAACTGAACAGTTAATGTGGATTAGGAGTAACTCAGCTTTCAATGTAATGCATGAAAGCTCTCAATCCAAAGATAGTAAGAAATGTAATTTTGTGTGTCAATATGGTATATCGAGATTCAAAAGACACAGCAAGAATTGCTTAATGGAAGTAAGAATTTACAATGGTTAGAGTACCTACAAATTACTAGAAGAATAAAAAGAGATCTTGAGAAAAAAAAGGAAATTTGAGAAAGATGACAAAAAAATCTGAAACATGTCCAGCTTAAGATAATCAACCGGGACACATCTATAAATTGCATTTGAAATAAAGTCACGGAAACAGAACAATTTTTTTTTAAAAAAAATGTGACAAAATGGATGCAAAATTCCAAAGAAGCAATTGAATGGGAAAAATAATGGAAAAATCATTTTAAAAAAATCACCCCAAGCTAGAATTTGAGAGAAAATTAGCACAAAATGTTATATAGACGGGATGTAACCCTGTCAGTGATGAACCACATGAACAAATTCTAAAATAAGAAAGGTTGGAAATACAATATTAAAGAAAGAACACTCCAGCACACATGGTGTTTGTTTAAAAACAACCAAGGCTAGTGGAAGGGAATACATCAAACCATTAATAAAAAAAAATGAGTGAAAAACACAAATATTTTTAAAGTACTAGGAATAATTCCAGAGAGGATAAACAACAAGTATCACAATCTACTAAGAAAAATCAGCAAAAACCAATTTGGCACAAGATTAGAAAAATGAAAACCTGCCAAGAACACAAGAATGGATGGCGAAAAATGGAGACTATGTAGAGATGGCAAAACTAATTGTATTTATCCGTAATTTATGGATATGGAAGCCATTCTAGCTTGAATGTAGTTAAGCCTACATTCAAGCTAGAATGGCTTCCATATCCATAAATTACAAAGCAAGACGCATTTAGATGTTTCAGCACAATGTATAACGAAAAGAGTTAAAAGATCAATTTTTAAAAATAGACAAAAACACTTCAAAAACCTAAGCAAGAAAAGTACAAACATTTCAAATGTGATTAGTATCTACGGACAATGGAAGAGAAAGGAAAAATGAGTTGTCTAAGCGTTTTTTTTTCCTTGTGATGTTCTTTGTGGTTTTAAAATTCATTTTGATGTGTCATTTTTCTGTATCTGCCTGCTTTGTTCTTCACTGTCAGCTTGGAGAATACAGGACATTAAAGTAAAAAAAAAAAAGAACTCTTGTCTTTGATTCATTAACTTGCTATCATGAATTACAGTTACAGGTTAGAGAAACCTTGTGTTCTCATTCTTCTTTCTCCCTTATTTTTTTCAGGAAATGTTCAACAAAGGTGTGAAAATGCAGATATGGGAAAAAACTGCCCAAAGTTTTATGTTTGTAACCATGAGAACATCAAATGGCTGTTTCAAGCAGGACCACTGGAGACATGGAGAAACACACCGGGACTACATGAAAGCCTATGTAAATAAGATCGCGTGAGGTGTTAATACCACTTTATAACGCTTTGGTAAGGCCACACTTGGAATAATGCATCCAGTTTTGGTCGCCAGGATATAAAAAAGATGTTGAAACTCTGAAAAGAGAAGAGCAACCAAGATGATCAGAGGACTGGAGGCTAAAACATATAAAGAATGGTTGCCGGAACTTGGTATGTCTAGTTTAATGAAGAGAAGGACGAGAGGGGACATGATAGCAGTGTTCCAATATCTCAGGGGCTGCCCCAAAGAAGAGGGAGTCAAGCTATTCTCCAAAGCAGCTGAAGGCAGGACAAGAAGCAACGGATGGAAACTAATCAAGGAGAGAAGCAACCTAGAACTAAGGAGAAACTTCCTGACAGTTAGGACAATTAACCAGTGGAACAACCTGCCTCCAGAAGCGGTGAATGCTCCAACACTGGAAGTTTTTAAGAAGAGATTGGACAACCATTTGTCTGAAATGGTGTAGGGTTTCCTGCCTGAGCAGGGGCTTGTACTAGAAGACCGCCAAGGTCCCTTTCATCATCATCATCATTATCATCATTATTATTATTAAACATTATTCTAGTGGCATGGGTTGGACCCACACTTAGGGGGAGTGTCAGTGGCTCTCACCTTAACACCATAATGCCAAGGATGAAGGTGGGAAAGGTTAAATGGTTAAATAAAGATGTGTCAATTTCATACAAGGCATTTATGTGGCATTAAAGAGCCCGGTTGGATGTTACTCAAGTTACTTCTTGAGGTGATCATATACTCACAGAAAAGCAAGCTTTGTGCTGAACACCCCCTAGGTACTTTTTCCAAGAGGTAACTGGACTTTCTTGTGTGTTTTTTTTCCTCTGAAGACATTCCTCTTCTCATCCAAGAAGCTTCTTCCGTTCTGACAGAGACTGAACTGAAGAAGCTTCTTGGATGAGGAGCAAAACGTTTTCAAAGAAAAAAACCAAGGCACTCCAGTTGCCTTTTGAGGGGGGGGGAAACAAAAAAAGCGCCTCTGGCTAAACACTTCTTTTTCCTTTTTTCTTAAAAGCTGCAAAAAAAGAAGAAGTTTATTTTACTTCGGTCTTGCTGGATATTAACCCAAGGTTAAAAAAGAGAGAGAGAGATAATGCAACATTACTTTCTCAAGCTGAAAAACCGGAGCTTGGTTCCCCGCTACTGAAGTTCAGAGTCTCCCAAAAGGGTTTCCATCACCCTCCTCTCCATTTTTGCCACTAATTAAGATATCGACCATCCGGAAAACTGAAGGTCGCAATTAATGCGCTTCCGGCTACATTTTTTAGCAAGTCAACATCTTCTCCGTCCAAATAATCTTGGACCCTTTTTTTTTTCACTGAAAAGAAGAAGCAGAAAGAACATTCAACCTTTTTTAAGTATAGTCTCTAAAACTGGGCAGTTGTTTGATCCCGGCAAAAGACGTGGGTGCTTCAAAGTGTTGCAAATAAAACTACACAGGCAGTCCTCGACTTATGAACGTCACTGAGCCCAGAATTATGGTTCTCAGCCATTGCGATCGTTAAGCAGGCCACCCTGCGACCAGACCCAACTTTACTACATTTTATGCAGGGGTCGTTAAGTGAATCCATTATATCCAATGATACAATGCCATTTGCCAGAAACCAGAACTAAAGGCCAGAGCCCAGAATCACTCTATGAGGGATATGGCCGGTTTCTAAACAGGACATGTAGATAAAAATTAAATAAACTGGCAAAAAAAATATGTCCAAAATCATAGTCACAGGACTGTGGGGCACCGGAAACAGTCATAAAGAAAAGCCAGTTGGCCAGCACCCAAAATGGGATCACATCTGAGACTCTAGAAAGAGTGCAGAGAAGAGCAACAAAGATGATTAGGGGACTGGAGGCTAAAACATATAAGGAACAGTTGCTGGAATTGGGTATGTCTAGTTTAATGAAGAGAAGGTCACTTGGATGAGTAAGGAAACGTCTGTTTTAATACACTTTAGTCCAGTTGCCATGATTTAACCTGTTTAGATATCCCTCTGAATTACAACTGAATGACAGAATAACAGAATGACAGAGTTGGAAGGGACCTTGGAGGTCTTCTAGTCCAACCCGGTTGCTGGAATTGGGTATGCCTAGTTTAATGAAGAGAAGGACGAGGAGTGACATGATAGCCGTGTTCCAATTTCTCAGGGGCTGCCCCTAAGAAGAGGGAGTCAAGCTATTCTCCAAAGCAACTGAAGGCAGGACAAGAAGCAACGGATGGAAACTAATCAAGGAGAGAAGCAACCTAGAACTAAGGAGAAACTTCCTGACAGTCAGAACAATTGACCAGTGAAACAACCTGCCTCCAGAAGTGGTGAATGCTCCAACACTGGAAGTTTTTAAGAAGAGACTGGACAGCCATTTGTCTGAAAAGGTATAGGGTTGCCTGCCTGAGCAGGGAGTTGGACTAGATGACCTCCAAGGTCCCTTCCAACTTTATTATTATTATTATGACCGCAGGGATGCGTGCAACCCCATCTTAACTTCAAAATCTGGTCCTAAAGTTCCTCGTTTGTGAATCTTGTTCTAAGTTTGTTGTAACTTCAGTCATAAATGCTCATAGGTCAAGGACCACCTGGAACCACATTCCTACATCCTCCACCTTCGCAAGCTGAATCCATGGCACACTCTACGTCTCAACTCCACCTGCTATCTATTTCTGCACCACCATCCAGCCCAAACATTCATTTAGTTCAAGGTGGCCAACAGGTGTCCCATTTTATGGAGCCAAAGCAACTTTTTACCTCTGATACCTGTGACGTGATTTTGAGTAGCAATCATACAAAGCAAGGCTATTTCAGTCAGACCAGAAGAGAGTCGGGATGCCTAAGCATCGTCTATAATATTCTACTCCGGGCTCAGAAATCTTATCAGCTTCCTTGAGCTGCAGTGATTTCCTTCCTCTATTTCCTGCAACGGATTTTTAAATCCCAAATACTTTCCGCCCCAACGACCACGGCAGGCAGTGTATAATCTCATTACATTATTTTTTTTTCAATTCCCACAAGGGATGCGTTCCAAACATTCACCCTAATCAAGAAGGAAAATCCTTGATAAGGTTCATTAAGCTATGCATTTGATTTCAATATCTGAAAGCAATGGTTTGAGCGTAAAGCATCTGCGTGTTGGATACAAACACATCTCTTTCCAAAGGAACGCATATCTAAGAGCCAAATGTTCAATCAAGCAATCAGGATAAAGCTGGAAGGGGACCTCAGAGGTCTTCTAGTCCAACCCCCTGCACAAGCAGGAGACCCTATGCCAATTCAGACAAGTGGCTGTCCGGTCTCTTCTTAAAAGCCTGCAGTGATGAAGCACCCGCAACTTCTGAAGGCAAGTTGTTCCACTGGTTAATTCTTCTCGCTGTTAGGAAATTTCTCCTTAATTCCAGGTTGCTTCCCTCCTTGGTTAGTTTCCATCCATTCTTTCTTGTCTTGCCTTTAGGTGCTTTGGAAAATGGGTTGACCCCCCCCCTTCTTCTTTGTGAAAGCCCCTCAAATACTGGAAGACTGCTATCATGTCACCCCTAGTCTTTCTTTTCTCAAGACTAGCCAAACCCAATTCCTGCAACTGTTCTTCATACGTTTTAGTCTCCAGGCCTCTAATCATCTTAGTTGCTCTTCTCTGCACTTTTTCCAAACTCTGAACCTCTTTTATGTAATGCAGTGACCAAAACTGGATGCAGTATTCCAGGTGTGGCCTTACTAAGGTTTTATAAGGATTGATTTATTTATTTATTTTATTTTATTGAATTTCTATACCGCCCTTCTCCCGAAGGACTCAGGGCGGTGTACAGGGCAATAAAAGCACTACGTACAAAAGTTAAAAGTAAGATTAAATTAATTAATCCCTAACAATAAATAATTAAAAATACCCCAAACCCTTAAACCAGGCCGGCCTGTTCAAATAAATAGGTTTTCAGATCACGGCGGAAAAAGCGAAGGTCGGGAGCCATCCGGAGCTCAATTGATGTTGTCCTTGGATATACTGTACATATATAAATCGGGAGAGTCTAACTTTATACCAGGAAATTTACAATCTTCCTCACCAGAAGCTTGTTGTATTTCTCCCGTGGTTTTTTTTTAACAGATGGCTAACTGTATTTTGGCATCTTCTGCTTGTTATGAAGTTCTGCAAAGTCTCTCCCCTGCCGTTTAGCTCCAGACTTGTTCCGTAAAACACAGGATTATAATTTGGAGGGAATGACTGAACAAATGTCTTTAAAATCTCTTGCTTAATACAAAGATCACTTTGCAGAAACCAAATCCTAATTACAACAGCAAGAAGCAGCCGTTTTGAGTCTAAAATTTTTCTTTCGACGCCCACATCAAAGTTTCGTCCCTGTTGCTTCAGTTAACGGCAGAAAGTTGAGTTTGTACAAAGGGAGAGAAGAAAGAAAGGAGACATGTGGTGGGTGACAGGAATAAAATTATCAAAAAATGTAAATTAATCTGAAATCTAAGAAGCAGTTGCCCTCATGTGCCCCATCTCGAAAGACTGCTAAGCTCTCTAGATTGGAAACGAAACGTAGAAATCCATGATTATTTATTTTTTTTGGAGACAAGACGCATTAAATATACAAGATTACCTTGCGGATCTTTTCTTTACATTAAACAGACACTATTCATTCGCCTTTTTAAAATTAACCCAGAGCTGTATTTGTTAAGCATGATATCTCACTTCTCCTTTATGTGCTCCAAGTAGCATATATTCATGCCAACTTAACTGGGCTGTGAATCAAGTCGGATTTAATCAAAATCATTCATGCTGAGCCGCTGTCTGTAGCCGCGTGGGGACAGTCATTTTGCAGACTTCTCCCTTTTTCAGAGAAGCTTCTTCTGTGCTAGCAGATTAGCCATCTGTAATGTAACCCATCCGTAATGGGACCATGTTAACCAAATGCAGAGATCTCATTATCCTGTTGAGCTAATTGGAAAGGAGATGGCCCTTAGCGAAAGGGATTGTTTCCCTTTGGCGCTGATAATTAAGTAAAACCGATTTCTCATTAATAACACATAGGGGCACAGATGCTGCTCTTTGTCTAAGGGAACCAGACACAAAACCCAGTTTTTAAGTACATGGAAAAAACATCTTTGTTACGGTTCCGACAGATGAAACTCTTCAAAGAACTTCAAGGCCTTGCTTACCTTAAAGAATGTTTATTTGAGAAGCATAGCATCGGCACTAACATAATCGAAGCCAAAAACTGGATTTCCACTCCCCTGAGCACATAGTATCAAAGCACAATTCCCTCCTCCAATTAACAGTCATAAATCACATTCTCCAATTAGTTTGAAATGCAGGCTCTCCCTCCAGTTCTCCAGCCTGCCAATTCTTATCATCTCTCATTTCAATAACCTTAGTTCTCACACTAGGTCCAGTATTATTATGTCTAACTAAACTCTCATGCACATTCCTGCCCCCAGCATCATCTACTCTAAAACATAGGAAGAAAATGTTTGCATCGCTAACTGTTGTCAAAATAAAAAACATCCAATGTTAGCAGCGTTGACAATCTTTTTTTCAGTCCCCACAGGAACATAAAGGTACTTCTTGAGACACAAGCATTTGTTTAGTGACTGTTCCATATTACGATGGCACTAAAAAAAAAGTGACTTACAATCAGTCCTTGCACTTATGATGGTCTCAGCATCCCCACGGTCACATGCTCAAAATTCGAGCACTTGGCATGTATTTACAATGGTTGTAGCCTCCCAAGGTCACGCGATCATTCTTTGTGACTTTCCCAGGAAGCTTCTGACAAGCAAAGTTATTAGGGAACCCATCTTTGCTTAACCACCATGTGATTCGCTTAATGACTGCGGCAAAAAAAGTCATAAAATTGGGCACGCCTCACTTAACTGTCTTTACTTAGCAACAGAAACCCTGGCCCCAATTGTGATCACAAAGGGTCCCCCATCCTTCTTAACCAAGTTCCTCTGAAATTAATAAGAAATTACTCGGATGAGTAACGAAACATCTCAGTTTTAATAAACTTGGGTCCAGCTGCCATAATTTAACCTTTTTAGATACTTTTGGCCTCGATGATTGAGTCTTCATATTGCATTTCATTCTAGGGAGAAACCCTTGCAGTCAGTATGGCAAGAGTTAGTACATGCCAACAAACTCTCTGACTCTCTGCCTAACTCTAAAAATTTCATATTGACTGAAGAAGTCACTTGGATGAGTAAGGAAACGTCTGTTTTAATAAACTTTAGTCCAGTTGCCATGTTTTAACCTGTTTAGATATCCCTCTGAATTACAACTGAATGACAGAATAACAGAATGACAGAGTTGGAAGGGACCTTGGAGGTCTTCTAGTCCAACCCGGTTGCTGGAATTGGGTATGCCTAGTTTAATGAAGAGAAGGACGAGGGGTGACATGATAGCCATGTTCCAATTTCTCAGGGGCTGCCCCTAAGAAGCCAAGTCAAGCTATTCTCCAAAGCGCCCGAAGGCAGGACAAGAAGCAACGGATGGAAACTAGTCAAGGAGAGAAGCAACCTAGAACTAAGGAAAACTTCCTGACAGTTAGAACAATTAACCAGTGGAACAACCTGCCTCCAGAAGCGGTGAATGCTCCAACACTGGAGGTTTTTAAGAAGAGACTGGAAAACCATTTGTCTGAAATGGTATAGGCTTTCCTGCCTGAGTAGGGGTTTGGACTAGATGACCTCCAAGGTGCCTTCCAACTTTATTATTATTATTATTATTATTATTATTATTATTATTATTATTATTATTATTATTATTATTATTATTATTATTATTATTATTATTATTATTATTCATCCCTCGGCTCAAGCAGGAGACCATTCTGGATAAATGATTGTCCAATCTCTTCTTGACAACCTTCAGTGATGGAGCAACCACATCTTCTGGAGAAAAGCTGTTTCAATGATTAACTTCTTCTCAGTGTCAGGAAATTTCTCCCTAGTTCTAGGTTGGATCTTCCTCTGATAAGTTTCCATCCATGGCTTCCTCTCTCTCCCTTGCCAACACTTCTAACCAAGCTCCTGCACTTCCTCTATGTGACCAAGCCACAATTCAACCTTGGTGCATCAAATCTACTCCAATCAACAAATCTCCCTAGAGCAGACATGTCAAACACAAGGCCCGGGGGCCGGATCCAGCCCGTGAAGTGGTTTCATGTGGCCCGCGAAGCCATCCTGGAAACAGTGAGGGAACGGCCCCCACTGCCTTGGCCCTGGCCCAGAAACCCTCCTTCTGCCAGAGACCCTCAGATCTGTCCCACTCCTGCCCAGGCCCCCATAGGCAACCTTGATGCGAATGATGTAGAGTTGGCCACGCCCACCCAGTAGGCCATATGCACTCTAGCCATGCCCACCCAGTAGGCCACGCCCACCCAGTAGGCCACACCCACCCAGGCCACACCCACCCGGCCCCCTGAGGGCAACTGCAATGCTGATGCGGCCCTCAATGAAATTGAGTTTGACACCCCTGCCCTAGAGGATTATTGGCTATTATTAAAAATAATTTGCAGGCAATTTGCAATAAATAAATAAATAAACCCAACTCTGCATTATCTTCTGAGCATCAAAGGAAGGCCACCTCAGATCGGAGGCGGGGGAGGGAGGGGGATGTCCTTGGCTTGCCCCTTGCAATATCAGCAGAAATGGAAGCCAGCAAAAGTTGCAGCTTCTGAAGAGCTGAAAAAAAAGAAGAATTCTAGCTGCTGGCCAGAACAACATCAAATGTTATTCTATTTTAAAATAAAGTGTTACCGGTTAGATCTTTGCTAACAACTATGATCGGCAATTTCACTTTTTAAAAAATCACCAGCGGCTCAAATTCGAAAACAGGAAACTTGGCTTTAAGGAAAAAAAAATGAGCCTTTTATGATAAGATATGCAAAATATTGGCAATTCTGTCATGGTAGAAAGCATAAAATGTTCTCAGGGGATTTGTAAATAGCCTTTCTTGAAAGTAACTTTCTGTTAATAAACAGTAGTTTTTTAAAAGAAAACTTTCTTGACTGCGGCCATTATCTTTAAGGGGGGAAAAAACAGATATAAAAATTAAATGAGTTTTGTTTTTAATAAAGGAAAAGCTTTATTAGAAAGGAAAAAAAAATCACCATGTTTTTATTTATGTCCTTCAAAGTCACCAGCACAACAGCAATTCCTGAAAATATCAGAATTCAGATCTCAAAATACTTTTGACTTCTGTTAGTCTGGTTTCAGCATCAAACATCTACTTAAATGGAATTTATGCTCTAATCCAGGGGTCTTCAAACTTGGCCCTTTTATGACTCGTGGACTTCAACTCCCAGAATTCCTCAGCCAGGCACAGGCTGAGGAATTCTGGGAGTTGGAGTCCACAAGTCATAAAAGGGCCAAGTTTGAAGGCCCCTGCTCTAATCTATATAAAATCAGAATGTGGCTCTTCACTCGTTTCCCACTTGATCCATAGTCAATTTATAAAGCTTGTTTACTGTTACATTGTGTTTTTTTATTTGGTTTTGCAACCGAGGTCTCTAAAACGCTAACATGCTGAAAAATGTTAACTCTATTCTAAAGACTGTCCTACTTCCAAAACCAAAACGACAGCAGGGCCAATAGATCAATTGCAATTAGGCAAAATGCAAAGCAAATCAGTTGTAATTGTGTTTGCAAAACTGCCTGTCCCCAGGGTAAGTGTTCCTAATTGGACATCTCCATCAAAGAACCTTGGTGAGATGAAGAGAGCCTGGACCAATGCCAAGAATTGTCATTCTGGCCATCTAAAGAAATTCACTATACTGTATAGGACAGCCTGTATCTAATTCTCGCTTACCATTTCCAGTTAAAAGCTAAACAGTGATTATACTTTGATTACAACTTGCCTCTCGGAGTTGTGGGTGCTCCATCACTGGAGATTTTCAAGAAGAGACTGGACAACCATTGGACGGGGTGGTCTAAGGTCTTCTGTCTTGAGCAGGGGGTTGGACTAGAAGACCTCTAAGGTCCCTTTCCAGTCCTAGGATTCTATGCTCCATGTTTTAACAATAAACTAGAAAAGGATTGAGGTTATAATCCTCATTCTCAGGGCTGCAGCTAGAAAGGAACATCCGAAAGGCTCTAAAGTTACAAACAAAAGAGGTGACTTGAAACCAGATGGAGCCAGGAGCATCCGTGGAAGGAGTCATAAAGTCAGGATGTGACTACACAATCAAGATCCAGCCTCTTTTGAGTCCCCATGGATGCCCGTCCTCCCTAGCAAAAGATCCACACAACAATAGTGTTCTGTACCAGCCGGCTACCGGCCCTGCAGAAAAGGCAGGGACAACCCCTTTACAAACGGCAAGAGGCTGGAATAAAGCCTGCCAAATTTATTAACATAAAACAGACACCAACCATGAAACAGGAACTATGAAACAGGAACTATCCAAGCGGTTGCCTTCAGCAAACCAGCCCTCCCACGCATTCCCCCTTTTATACAGTTCAGGGCGTGGCTTCTCTCTGCCTCCTTCCGAGGTGCCCCATTGCCTTCCTCTGTTTACTCCTGATTGACTGCCTCCTGCGTCGGGCGTCCTTGAACAGGGCCAGCTGTGGGTCATCTTCATCCACGCTGTCAGGCTCACACAGCTGGGTCTGCGTCGTGACCAGGTGGGAGGGGCCTGGCTGGGGGCTCTCATCAAGCTCTTCAACACCCCCCTCCTCCTCCTCCTCTGAGTCGTCCGACCCAACTGCCGAACCCACAGGCTGACCCTGAATCACAACAAATAGTGTCCTTTCTATCCATAGTAATAATGAGTTCGCTGTTCCCACTGATGCAATTCACTTCTCCCGGGTTATTAATATTGTATGATGCTGACGTTAGCATAGCAAGCATTGTAGATGAGTGGTATAAAAATGTCAATAAGTAAAAATAAACAGATACTGATACATGCCCGATGGAATGTATCTGCTAAACAGACAAACTAGACTTTTAAGGTAAGAAGTCAAGGGAAATAGATCAGATATTCAGGTAGTCCTCCACTTACGACCACAACGGAGCCCCAAATTGATGTTGCTTAGTGAAACGTTTTGTTCCGTGAGTTTGCCCCATTTTGACGACCTTTCTTGCCACAGTTGTTCAGTGAATCGTTGCATTTGTTAAATTACTAACTTGGTCATTAAGTGAATCTGACTTCCCCATTGATTTTTCTGGTCAAAAGGTCGCAAAAGGAGACCACATGCCCCCCCCCTGCCCCCCGGACACTGCAACCGTCATCAATATGAGTCCGTTCCCAAGCGTCTGAATTTTGATCCCATGACCAGGGGGATGCTGCAACGGTCATAAGTGTGAAAAACTATCATGACACTTTTTTTTCAGAGCTGTTGCAATTTTCAACGGTCATTAAATGAACTGTTATAAGTCGAGGACTACTTGAAAAGACCAATCACATTGGGAAGTCTATTGACGTTCTTTCCTGGAAGCCCATCAAGTCCGGGGTAGGTTTCCAAGACTGAAGCCATTCAGAGAGACAGATGGAACATGAGATAAGAGAACAAGAACTTGGGTAAAAATGGGATTGTTTTGATCTTGCTTGGAAAAAGAGAGAGGCGACAGCTGTGTTTGTACAAAGGAGCTGACCTAGTTAGACGTTGCCCTGGTTATGGATGGATTTTCCTTCAACAATGTCGGCTGGCGACCCCCAGGGGGATGGCCTTCTCTGTGGGGGCACCTGCCCTGTGGAATCAGCTTCCCCTGGAGCTCCAGATGACCCCAGACCTCCGGTCCTTTCGTCGTGACCTTAAGACATTTCTTTTCCAACAGGCCGACCTGGACTGATGATAAGGGGTTTTTAATATGGTTTTATTGTTGTAGTTGGGGCTATAGATATAGTTTCATTTTTAATATTTGTATTTTTATTTGTACTTTACTGTTGTTAGCCGCCCTGAGTCCTTCGGGAGATAGGGTGGCATATAAATCCCATTAAATAAATAAATAAATAAATAAACTGCAGGGCACAATCTCTGGGCTCTGGAAAAGCATAGAAACTCTTGGGTCTAGATGTCTATGGAGATTCTCAGTCATCCAGGTCATGGTTGTCCCAAATGTGCTTTTTCAGGAAGAAGCTGAGCTTCCTTGTTTTTCTTTGAAGACGTTTGGTCATGGTTCCGACAGATGAAACTCTCCAAAGAACTTTGATGCATTGTTTACCTTAAAGAATCTTGATTTGAGTAGCATAGCATCGGCACTAACATAATCGAAGCCAAAAACTGAGTTCCCCTCCCCTGAGCACATAGTATCAAAGCACAGTTCCCTCCTCCCATTTACAGTCATAAATCACATTCCCCAATTAGCTTGAAGCGGCGGGCTTCCTCTCCAGCTCCGCAGCCCGCCAATTCTTTATCATCTCTCATTTCAATAACCTTGGTTCTCACACTAGGTTCAGTATTGTTATGTCTAGCTAGATTCTCCTGCACCATCCCCCTCCCTCCCCAGCATCATCTAACTCTAAAAGCAAAAAAAGAAGAAAATGGCTGCCTCTCCATCTGTTGTCAATGCAAAAACATCCGATGTTAGCAGCCTTGACCCGTTTCACTTCTCATCCTTCCACTCCCAGTCAGAGATGAGAAGCAAAAGGTCTTCAAAGATAAACAAGAAAGTCCAGTTGCCTCCTGCAAAAGCATCTTTGGGACCTTGGGTCTAGATCAGGGATGGCAAACCTTTTAGAGACTAAGTGCCCCCAAACTGCCTTGCCCCGTCCCCGCCCACCCGCAGGGCCACCCACCGCATCCCCAGCCCACCACAGATCACCCAGCCAGCCCAGCAGCGTCATGGCAGCCGCAGCCTCCGCCCATGTCCCGCAGCATCATCTGCATGCGACAGGGCGCGAGGACAGAGTCTTGTCCCCACTGCCCAGCTGCCATGTTGTTGGCTGCGCTGCTCCACATGGGCCGTACCCAGGGTCGACTCTCCTCTGGGGGTGCTGCTGGTGAGGAGGGGGCACGGGGGGAGGTGAGGCTGGGGCAACAGCATGCGTGCCCACGGAGAGGGCACTCTGAGTGCCGCCTCTGGCACGCGTGCCATAGGTTCGCCACCACTGGTCTAGATTGTGGTGTTCACTTGAAAATTCTCCACTTATCCCATGACCAAGTCCCCGATGCTATGGGAATAGGAACCATTTGCAAGGATGTAGAGCACTTCAGAGGCTGGAGGTGAAAAAGAAGCTTTGCCGCATGCATCTTCCAACTGCACAAGGCAATTGCGTCTCTTCCTATGCAGTCACACGTGATCCTGGGGAAAAAGTGTGTTTGTTTGGAGTCTTGGTAGACACATGCTACAAAGCCATCGGCTCTGAAGCATCTTTTCACTTCCTAATCCAAAATATGGCAAAGTGCAGCCCACTTTAGGGATGACCGTTTGCATGACCATTTATGGTCCCACCACTGATGGAGAAGAAGCGGATGAGGGTTATGATCAGGTTCAGTTTAAGTAGACAGATAATGCAAGCAAGATACTCTGTTTATGGCTGGAAACTGGAATGGCAAAGATGGAAATATTATGGAGGAAAACAGAGTTTTATGGCTTGGGAAACAGAAGTGAAGAGGAGAAGGACTTAACTGGTTTTGCCAATCCAATTACTGCCAACTCATTCTTCAAATGATGCATGTAATCATGGACGTCACCCAACACAGTACATAGAAATTAAATTGATTGCATTATTGGTATCGGAAGCTGGAAGACCTCAGCAACAACAGCAGAGACATAACCAGGAGCCAACTATGGAACACATCATGAACTGCTTACGTGCAGCTCCCAGGTCAAAGCAAAACAAAGCCAGCCAGCGGTCATCCTATGATCTTGAACAGATACCCATCATTTTAATCTCTGGAATCTTCTACGTTTGCCTTAGAATTCAGAAAAGGAGTAAAAAAAAAGGATAGCCTATATACTGTAATTTTGGAGCAAATCTGAATA
Organism: Vipera berus; assembly: GCF_964194415.1. NCBI lineage: Eukaryota > Metazoa > Chordata > Lepidosauria > Squamata > Viperidae > Vipera > Vipera berus. Next base: position 10,555,155 of record NC_138208.1, on the reverse strand, counting down.
ACTTGAGGAACAGTAAGAGCAAAGCAATTTGTATTAAATCAAGGTGAAGGGCAGAAAGTTAGGGAAATAGGAGAACTTTGAGGGTGATTAGAGACAAGGTCTGGATGCATCGGCTTGTTACAAGCCAGTATAACACGTTATTCTTAGAACAAATGAAACAACTCACAAGTTTGATTAGAGACTTTGACTTTCCTAATACAACAGCAATTGATAATCTGCATCTTTATCTACACTTACTCAAATGCCGGTTTAATCCTTACCTATGCCGCAGTGCCAGGGTTTCCCCTTCCCATGCCAAGCCAGCCTACAAAGCAGACAGATGGTAATCCTTGCCAGGCTTCTGAGTAGTTTACCAGCTCCAGCAAGCAAAGGAGCAAAACATTTCCAATGGGTAAACACTTCCTGGTTCTATGTAAACACTCGCTAGTTTTTGGACCAGAAAGACTCTGTATAAAATTCATTAAATGTCTGTCTGTCTGTCTGTCTGTCTGTCTCTCTCTCTCTCTCTCTATGTCTCTCTCCCTCTATCTATCTCTATCATCTATCTGTCTATCTCTATCTATTGTCTGTCTGTCTGTCTATCTCTAACATCTATCTCTATTATCTATCTCTATCATCTGTTTGTCTGTCTATCTATCTCTAACATCTATCTCTATTATCTATCTATCTCTATCATCTGTCTGTCTGTCTATCTCTATTATCTATCTATCTCTATCATCTGTCTGTCTATCTATCCATCTATCTCTATCGTCTGTCTGTCTCTGTCTATCATCTATATCTATCTATTTGTCTATCACTACCATCTGTCTATCTATCTCTATCATCTGTCTATCTCAATCTATCTATCTATCTATCATCTATCTATCTATCTATCTATCTATCTATCTATCTATCTATCTATCTATCTCTATATCTGTCTGTTTGTCTATTGACCTATCTCTATCATCTGTATCTATCTATCACTAACATCTGTCTATCCTGTCTATCTCTATCTCTATCAACTTCTATCTGTCTGTCTGTCTATCTATCTGTCTGTCTGTCTGTCTATCCATCTATCTTTCTCTATTGTCTATCTACCTATCTATCTCTATCATCTGTATCTATCTATCACTACCATCTGTCTATCTCTATCATCTGTCTATCTCTATCATCTTCTATCTGTCTATCTATCTATCTATCTATCTATCTATCTATCTATCTATCTATCTATCATCTGTCTGTCTACCTATCATTTATCTACAATATCTATCTATCTCCCTCCCTGTCTATCATCTACCCACTGTGTCTTTCATCTATCATCTATCATCTATCTTCTCCTCTCTTCTCTCCTCTCACTCACTCACACACACACACACACACACACACACACACACACACACAAATTCCCTGCCTGCCAAAACAATTCAGCAACTACTAACTTCAAGGAAAAAACAGACACCATTTCAATAAGTATTGTAAAATGCCTCATTTACTTATGGTGGCATGGATAATTAACTCCCTTTCTCTTTCCAGGGATATTCTCCACCACTTTCCCTTCAGCCAAAAGAGGGGTGGGCTTCTAAAAGCAAAAGGCAGCAGAGGAAAATAAATGGGCTCAACTCCCGCACCAGAGGTAACGGCAGCTAGGAGATTTAAAAGATTTTTTTTCCCGCCCCCTTGATACCTCTGAACATCTTTACGACTTCCTGACGCTCTAAAATTCTCTCCAGGCTTCCAGTTCTCGAACTTGGCACTTCGAGGCCGTGAAAGAACAGAGCTTGAACATTTCCACAGACACACAAAACCAGCCATGGGACTCTGCTGAAATAGGTGTTTGCCTGAGCTGTTCCTTTTTCTGGCAAAGACGAGCACCGAGAGAGACACAAAGAAGGAGGCCTTGGTTTCTGATCATTTGGTAACTGACATCAGTTTGCACTTTGGAAACCAATCTGGGCTAATTCAGGCTCACGGTAATTAGCTTTTCACTGTGGCTGTAATGGGCCGATACACCACGCTGAATTGCTCCTCCTAATTTGCCATTTCTTTTTGCTCCTCAGAAAAAGAGGAAACCAAGCTCTGGGTTCACTTTCTTAGATAATGTCCTTCTCAATCAGTGAGCCCAAAATTTTGCAAGTTCTCCCTTCAGCCTTTTCAAACCGCCTAACTCAGGGGTAGGCAACCTTGGCTCTTTTATGACTCGTGGACTTCAACTCCCAGAATTCTGGGAGTTGAAGACCACAAGTCGTAAAAGGGCCAAGTTTGAAGACCACTTCAACACTTGTCAGGTTGAAGATGAGTGGAGCTTCAATTCCCAGAATTGCCCAGCCAGCCAAGTAGTTAATCTGCTTCTTCTAAGATCCTACGTTTCCTCCAAGTTGGAGGAAGAGAGTTGGTCTGAAGAGAACAAGGTTTCTTCAGATGCCTCCTTCAGGACTTCTGAAAATTCCCCTTCCTATAAACAAGTCTTGATAACCTACTTACTAGAGGCAAGGGCTGGTCTCCACCCATCCTCTACATCAGCCGGGACCAGCAGAGGTTCAAACATAGTCACCTTCAGTCTGCTGGGTTTGGGTTGCAATTAAAAAAAAACATCACAGTTCCCACAGCAGCTCCGTGGCTACCATCCTAACTATTTTTTAAACTGACTCTGCAGCTTAGGGCAGGGGTAGGCAACCTTGGCTCTTTTATGACTCGTGGACTTCAACTCCCAGAATTCCTGAACCAGCATAGCTGACTCAGGAATTCTGGGAGTTGAAGTCCACGAGTCATAAAAGAGCCAAGGTTGCCTACCCCTGGCTTAGGGCACACTGAGCGGCATTCCAAAAAATCTTGGACAACACTTGGAAAATCTGTGCATCGACAAAATCTCCATCTGTCAGTTGCAAAAAGCCACCCAGCTTGGACCCACATATGGGCTACGCCAATACATTATGGTTTGTCTTCGACTTACAACAGTTCATTTAGTGACTGTTCAAAGTTACGGCACTAAAAAATGTGACTTACGATCGTTTTCCACTTTACAGCATCCCCACATCACGTGATCAAAATTCAGACACTTGACAACTGACTCATATTTATGACGGGTCATGTTGATCCTCTTTTGCGACCTTCTAGCAAGCAAAGTCAATGGGGAAGCCGGATTCACTTAACAACCGGGTTACTGCACTTAGCAACTGCAGTGATTCATTTAACAACCGTGGCAAGAAAAGGCATAAAATGGGGCAGAATTTTCAACAAATGTCTCACTTAATGACAGGAATTTGAGGCTCAATTGTGGTCATACGTCGAGGACTACCAGGACGACATCCCAGGTTCTTGAGTGGAACTCAAGGCCTGCACAGGCCAACACCCGTTAAATGTCTGTGGAGATTCTCAGTCATCCAGGTCACAGTTATCCCAAAGATGCTTTTTCACGAGACAACTGGATTGTTGTTAACAAGATAGTCCAGCTGCCTCGCGAAAAAGCGTCTTTGGGAACACCGGTTAAAGGACAAGCAGCCATGTTTTGTTGTGTAGATAATACCACTGAGATGCAGGCCGACTCCTGAGTTTCCTCCAGGGACCTGGGTGACAAAGCCTAGCTGCACAGGGGTAGGCAACCTTGGCTCTTTTATGACTCGTGGACTTCAACTCCCAGAATTCCTGAGCCAGCATGGCTCAGCTTGGAAACCTCTCCCTTTTCCCTCAGCGTGGCTGGCTCAGGAATTCTGGGAGTTGAAGTCCACAAGTCATAAAGCGGCCTAGGCCTAGGCCATGGGTAGGCAACCTTGGCTCTTTTATGACTGGTGGACTTCAAGTCCCAGAATTCCTGAGCCAGCATGGCTCAGCATGGAAACCTCTCCATTTCTCCTCAGCATGGCTGGCTCAGGAATTCTGGGAGTTGAAGTCCACCAGTCATAAAAGAGCCAAGGTTGCCTACCCCTGGCCTAGCAGATTCGAAGCATCTCACTGGGGAAACAGAGGGGAAAATGTTAACTGAATCCTATTGCAGCTCAGGACGACTTCAGCCTGTCTGACTCAGGGGCTGGAGCCGAGATGATGCACAGAGATGCAGCGAGAAGGAAAAAAAAAAAAGGCTGCCACAGCACATTTATGCCCTGGCTGACCTTAAAAGAGAAGGGAGTAAATAATCTGGGGGGGGGGAAACAATGCAAAAGGCAGAAACAGGCTTGGAATCCTAACTCAGGCCCACTGCAAAGCTCAGAAAAATATTGTTTTACTCGCAGCCAATAGGAATTGCTCGCAGAAAGAAAAAGAGACACACACAAGGAAGTGAAAAAGCTGCCCAAACAAACAGGAAAGAAAACAGCCTAATATTAGACTAACTGCTATCAAATCTATCATCATCATCATCATCATCATCATCATCATCATCATCATCATCATTATAGCTTAAAGTCTCCAGCCCAGTCCCCAGCAATCTTTGCTGTCTTCCTTTCCATATTCTTGCTGAGGTTTTTTTCCTGGATGGGGACAATTCTGGCTGAGCCCACCATTTTTAGTTTTTAAGCATGTTCCTGATACCTTCACGGTGGCCGGAGATGTCTTTGGAAATAAAAATAAAACGGTTCAGGTTTTGCAGCTTGGTGGCCTTCCAGCTCCTTAAAAATAAATAAGTAAATATCATTTTCAAAAAAAACAAAAAAAACCCCGAAAGTCTATGTAGGAGCAGAAAGACAGGCCCAGGGGCTAGATTTTTAAAACCTCAGTCTTCTAAGCAAAAGACCATAATGGAATTATAACAGAAGGCAAAGCTGCAACGGAATAACTCAGCATGTCAAAATTAACTGCAAAGTATGTTGCTTCTTCTTCTTCCATCCAAAAAAAGAGGCTTGTTTGTTTGTGAAGTAAGAGTGTCCTATTTTCTCTCCAAAATGTAAAAGAGAAATAAAACCATGCCACTCTCCCTAAAGGTGAAATCCCAAAGATTAGGTACCACAAAAGACAAAGCATCCTATAACCAGACACTTAATAACTTCCTGAATATGCTCAGGAATCTTTAAGGCAAACCTTACAACTGGAAAGGGGTTTTCAGGCCATCAATCCAGATTAAGCATCCTTCACAGTTGTCTCTTCGGCAGGACAGGAGATAAACCAAAAACTCATTGCACCATCCCATCACAAGAAGATGGTGAGTTGGTCCTGCGTTAGGATGAAAGCCTGCTGGGTGACTTTGGGCCAATCAACGGGAGACAGTGAGTTCTAGTCAGTGGTGGGATTCAAATACGTGAACAACCGGTTCTCTGTGTGGATGCTGCTTCCAGAAGTCCATTCTGGGCCTGGGCAACAAAAAATTAGCTACCGGTTCTGCCGAACTGGTGCGAACTGGCTGATTTCCACCACTGGTTCTGCCTCAGCCATGAGTGACTTTGGGCCAATCACCAGGAGACAGTGAGTTCTAGTTCTGCCTCAGCCATGAATGACTTTGGGCCAATCACCGGGAGACAGTGAGTTCTAGGTCTGCCTCAGCCATGAGTGACTTTGGGCCAATCACCGGGAGACAGTGAGTTCTAGGTCTGCCTCAGCCATGAAAGCCGGCTGGGCAACTTTGGGCCAATCACCAGGAGGCTGTGAGTTCTAGTCCCTCCCTTAGACATGAAAGTAGCAGGGTGACTTTAGAGCAGTCACTGTTTCTCGTCCCAACCCACCACACAGGATTGTTCTTGTGGGGGGAAAAGCAGAGGAGGAGGAAGTATTAGGTATGTTCGCTGCCTTGAGTTACTCATAAAGAACTAAAAGTGGGCAAAAAATTAAATTAATGAATTAATTAACCTTAAAGCTACAGTAAGTGTTGCCACTTGTTACGACCAAAAGAGAAAAACACCTTCAAGTCAATCTTGACCCCAGTTGCCTCCATGGGAATAGTCACATCGCTTCCTAGGCAGTTCAGCTAGTCCTCGACGTACAACAGTTCATTTAGTGACTGTTCAAAATTACAGCGACACTGGAAAAAGTGACTTACGACTGTTTTTTCACACCTATGATCTTTGCAGCATCCCCATGGTCACGTGATCAAAATTCAGATCCTTGGCAATTGACTCACATTTATGACGGTCACAGTGTCCCGGGGCCATGTTGATTCCCTTTTGCGACCTTCTGACAAGCAAAGGCAATGGGGGAAGCCAGATTCACATAACAACTGGGTTACTAACTTAACAACTGCAGTGATTCACTTAACGACTGTGGCAAGAAAGGTCGTAAAAGGAAGTGAAACTCACTTAACAACTGTCTCACTTAACAACATAAATGTTAGGCTCAATTGTGGTCATAAGTTGAGGACTCCCAAGTGCCCTCTTTCACAAAGCTGATCCACTTCCCAAAGGGTCTACTCTAGAATTTCCTTCTGCTTTTCCATGGAGATGCTAAACCAGACTGACCTTTGTTTTATTTCAAGATGCGTTAAAGTCAGCAAATGAGGCCACTGACAGAGACGCTGCTACAGAACGAAAAATGCTGAGCTGCACAGGGGAGACAAGGATATTAATCATGGTTAATTTATTCAAATATAACTTTCAAATGTATCGGCCTTAGCTTTTTTCTTTGCTGATGCCATAACAGTTCCATCCTGCCTCTTCCTGTTTTATAATGTCCTAGACAATAAACCAGAGATCAAACCAGTTTCAACCCCAACCCAAAGTTGAAGGTCTAAGCCAGATCTTCTAGCACACACCGACAGTGTGCTAGAAGAGGATCAGAAGTGACAAAGCAAGCAGGTTCTGGTAGCAGAACTTTCTCCCTTCTTCACTTCATCCAGCCAATGAAAATAACCAGCCTAGATCCACAATGGCTGAAGCTCATGAGCAAAAAATTCAAGATGCTCAGTTGTTCCTGGAGCAGCTGCCTCTGAATAATTTGCAACAATACAAGGCAACCTCATCATGGGGGAGGACTGAGACAACAAAATTTGAACTGGGGGAGTTGTGATCCCAACACCCCTGAAGAAATCAGGTTGGAGAACTTTCTTGCAGAAGGGAGATTGCAACCTATAGGCTGCTCAATTAAGGATCACGGCAGATGTTCATCTTGGATCATGCAGCACAGCCAGGTCTGACAACAAGACTATTTCACAAGATACAGCAAGATACTGCGTTGTAGTTACAGAGCAAATAATTTTAATTCAACCTGACTGTGGATAATTGGCATGGAAGATTTTTTCTTTCATGCACAAAAAGCACTTGCAAGTGAACAGAACAGAGCAGAGCAGAGCAGAACAGAACAGAATAGAACAGAACAGAACAGAACAGAATACCTTATTACCCAAGTGTGGTTGGACAATGGACACACAAGGAATTTGTCTCCCGTGCATAAGCCCTCAGTGTACACACATAGAACAACAAAGTGATAGGTCATAGATCATAACTCATAGTTACAGTCATTAACCATAAGATAATGATAAAAAGCAACAGGAGAGAAAATGAGAAGAGGATATTTGATACGCTTCCTTGGATTTTCAAAAGCCAGACAAAACATTTCCCTCTTTCACTTATGTTCTCTACTCCATCGGATTCTAGATCAGTTGAGAACAAGGTCACTGCATCCCAATACAAGGGGCAGGAATCAAATCCTGGTTGGTCCTGGCACGAGGAACTAAGCAGGATGGGATCATCAAACCCAAGACCGAGAAGAAGAAAAATAGATCCCACGGAGGCAAATCCATTCCCTTAATAGAAGAGACAAGCAGGAATCAAACTTTTCTAAACCATATTTTTATGGCATCACCGAGCGAAGAATTTCTCGGAGAAGACTCCAATATTTCCTGGCCATCTCCAGAGACTAAACCGCTCCCGGGCTCATATTTAGTTCTGACAGCTTATCTCTGTGTGCATTTCAATGCTCTTCTGAATGTGAACGGGAAACCCTCTCGATTCTCGGATGCAATCCCAAACTAGCTTTTCAAGGAAGACATTTTGGAAAAGACCAACACTGGAGGTTTTTAAGAAGAGACTGGACAGCCATTTGCCTGAAATGGTATAGGGTTTCCTGCCTTAGCAGGGTGTTGGACTAGATGACCTCCAAGGTCCCTTCCAACTTTATTATTATATTATTATTATTATTATTATTATTATTATTATTATTATTATTATTAAAGACTTCCCCCCCACCGCCAACAGGATGGCACCTTCAGACTATCATTTGCATTTTTGAGTCCACAAAAGTCGCATATCCACAACTAAAAAAGAGGGCAGGAATAAAACATGGGGGGGGGGGGGAAACCCACAAAACTGCTAGGGATAGTTAGGATTAACTTTGTTTGTAAGAAAGTGGGCTTGTAGGAACGTTGTAGGCATCCAGTCTATTTTCTTCCGTTTCGGATTCAACAAACTGCAGGTTAACTCACTGTTGCTGTGCAAATAGAGGTATTTAATAAAAATTATTATTAAGAAGAATTTGATTACCGTGTGAACTTGACAAATGAGCTCTTTCTAGAACCAACTCTGAATTCTGGTGAAAATATACTAGCCGATCTCGTTCCTGACAAACAGGGGCTTTAATCCCAGGTGCATCACATCTAAGCCAAGAAGATTGCCATCTAATCTCTGCGCTTGCCAGCTAATGCCCTAACACCTTTGTTGGTCCTTCGCATGCCAGGAGATTGTTGTGGCTGTGGTTGTGGCCAGGAAAGACAAGCAGGCCCCCATCCACCTATCCAGCCCTTCGGGGAATCTCTCGAGCTTCAAGCAATCCATCCCAAGGAACTGTCCAAACCTCCGCAGCTTTTCTCAGCAAGAAATCAGAAGCGCCAAAGCGCCCTTGCCTTAGCCCGGACTGTCTTTTCCAAGCGCCCCGTGTAAGTTAACACCGCTGGGGTTTCCTGGTGGTCTCCTTTCCACGGTTCACCACCGAGAGAAAGCCGGCGGAAGCTGGAAGAGGAGAAAAACCCCTCTCCCCCGCGATGCGTGGAGCTCCACCGCCGCTTTCCGGGGAAGTCGAGGAACCCAGAGGCTTTACCCCCCCCCCCCACGGCGGAAAGGAATCGGAGCACCCCCTCCCCGCCCGGGAGGGGAAGGGAGGAGACCCCGTTTGGCTCGCCCCGGGACCTTTTTTTTTTTTTTGCAAGCCCAGGGAGGCTGGCAGGCGCCGCGAACGCGCGTGGCTCTCTCTCTCTCTCACCTCTCGGCAGGGCGGCAGCTGCAAGCTGGCGGCCACGGCATCGGCCGGGCAGCCCAGCAGGAGCGCCCAGCCGCCCAGCCAGCACAGCGCGCCCCGCAGCCGGATCATCGCCCAGGGCAGGCGGGGTCCCCGGCGGAGCTTCGCCCGGCCGCTGCCGCCGCCGCCGCTGCTGCTGCTGTTCCGGAGGTTGCTTCACCCTTGCCTGCAAACGCCCGGCTCCTCTCCGTCGCGTCCCGGGCCTGGCTCCGTCCGCTGCCCTCCCGGCCGGGCAAAAGCCGCCCCCACCCGCTCGCTTGCCAGCTGCTAGGCGGCTGAGCAGCCAGAAGGGAGAAGCCGGGGGAGGGCGGGGCCGCCGGGGGAGGGAGGGAGGAGGGAGGGAGGGAGAGAGGAGACCCTGGCAGTGCGCAGGCGCGAGTGGTGGGGAGGCTAGGTGCTCCCCAGGATCTGGCCCCGGTTGTGACAGCTTGGGGGGGGAGGGGATGCGCCGGACGCGGGGTGGGGGGGGAAGCTTTCAGTCTCTCTGGACTGGACTAGAAGACCTCCAAGGTCTTGGAGCCTTGGTGGAGCAGTGGGCTGATGCCTCTTTAAGTAACACCAGCTGCCTGCAGTTAGTGCAGGTTCGAGTCCCACCAGGCTCAAGGTTGACTCAGCCTTCCATCCTTCCCAGGTAGGTAAAATGAGGACCCAGATTGTTGGGGGCAATTAAGCTGACTTTGTAATAATGTCGCTTGGGGTGTGTGTGAAAGCCCTAATAATGAGCAGGCATATACATAGAATGAAGGCTACTGCTAAGCTTGTAAGCCCGCCCTGAGTCTTTGGAGAAGGGCGGGATATAAATGGAATTAAAATAAATAAATTATTGCCCCCAACAATCTGGGTCCTCATTTTACCTACCTCGGAAGGATGGAAGGCTGAGTCAACCTTGAGCCTGGTGGGACTCAAACCTGCACTAATTGCAGGCAGCTGGTGTTACTTAAGGAGGCATTAGCCCACTGCTCCACCAAATAAGCTGACTTTGTAATGGGTAGTTGGCCTGGTATATACATGACAGGGTGTGGTGTTTTCCCTGGTGAGCTGAACAACAATGGCAACGTTTATTGAAGGGGCTAGGATGGTTTCTGGTGATATTGTCTGTGTATTGAAGTTTTGGACAAGCAGTGATCCTTGGTGGAGCAGTGGGCTAATGCCTCCTTAAGTAACCCCAGCTGCCTGCAATTAGTGCAGGTTCGAGTCCCACCAGGCTCAAGGTTGACTCAGCCTTCCATCCTTCCCAGGTAGGTAAAATGAGGACCCAGATTGTTGGGGGCAATTAAGCTGACTTTGTAATAATGCCGCTTGGGGTATGTGTGTGTGAAAGCCCTAATAAGCAGGCATATACATAGAATGAAGGCTACTGCTAAAGTTTGTAAGCCGCCCTGAGTCTTCGGAGAAGGGCGGGATATAAATGGAATTAAAATAAAAAATAAATAAAATAAATAATGCCGCCTGGGGGGGGGGGCGAAAGCCCTAATAAGCAGGCATATACATAGAATGAAGGCTATTGCTAGTGCACATTGATTTGTGCTTTAGACTGTAAGCCACCCTGAGTCTTCGGAGAAGGGCGGGATATAAATGGAATTAATTTTTTTTAAAAAAAGGTCCTTTCCAGCTCCATTCTATTCTATTCAAAGGCTCAGAGGAGGCTGGTACCGATCAAGGGGTGCAGTGTTGATTTATTTTTTTTATTATTGTGGTCGTAAGTCAAAGACTCCTTGCACCGGGAACCCCGAATAATAATAAACCCCCGAAGCCTAGGACAATTTTATTTGACAATTCATACGGACGTACGACCACCACCCCCCCACTCCCCATGGAGCCCAAGGTTTCTGTTGCTAAACGAGGCAATTGTGAAGTGAGTTTTGCCCCATTTTACCAGCTTTCTGGCTCCCCACCCCCCACCCCCGTTGATTGTGCTTGTCGGAAGGTCGCAAAAGGGGATCGCATGATCCCGGGACACGGCAACTGTTGCCAAGATGCTGCAACGGTCATAAGTGGGGAAAACGGTCACAAGTCACTTTTTTCAGTGCTGCTGTAACTTTAAATGGTCAATAAGCGAACTGTTGTAACTCGAGGACTACCTGTATTTGTAGCTCAGGGTTAAAATAAGGGATCCTTGGTGTTGGTTTTCTTGTAGACGTTTCATGACCCAACTAAGAAACATTATCAGTTCTAACTGAGGTCTGGGCTGGGAATGGTAAGTTGACACCACATGCTGAGCCCCAGGAGGGATTATCCCAGATTCCCATGTTCACAAGATACCTTCGAATCCTAAGATAATAATAATAATAATAATAATAATAACAACAACAGCAGCAGCAGCAAATAATAATAATAATAATAATATAATAATAATAATAATAACAATAATAATAATAACAATAATAATAATAATAATCAGAACATCTTACATTTTAAGGAGATACCCGCTTGATACCTAGGATGCTGGAAGCAACCCGTGTCAACCATTAGTGCCAGCCAATTTGAGTGTTCAGTTGACTGAGTTTCATGTTTTATGAATAAAAGTTTAATAATAATAATAATAATAATAATAATAATAATAGCAGCAGCAGCAGCAATAGCAGCAGCTAATAATAATAATAATAATAATAATAATAATAATAATAATAATAATAATAATAATAATAATCGGAACATCTTACATTTTAAGGAGATACCCGCTTGATACCTAGGATGCTGGCAGCAACCCGTGTCAACCATTAGTGCCAGTCAATTTGAGTGTTCAGTTGACTGAGTTTCATGTCTTATGAATAAAAGTTATACAATAATAATAATTATTATTGAAACTGCACAATTATGGATGAAACGTGTAACAGTGATACCCATTGTCATCGGGGCACTGGGAACTATGTCCAAAAACTTTGCAAAATACATCAAGAAATTGCAGCTTCCTGCAATAACTCCAGCAAAGCTACAAAAAACCGCTACTCGGAACATCTTACATTTTAAGGAGATCCCTGGTTGATACCTAGGATGCTGGCAGCAACCCGTGTCAACCATTAGTGCCAGTCAATTTGAGTTTTCAGTTGACTGTTTCATATTTTGTGAATAAAAGCTAATAATAATAATAATAATAATAATAATAATAATAATAATAATAATAATAATAATAATAATAATAATAATAATAATAAAATAATAATAATAATAATAATAATAATAATAATAATAATAATAATAATAATAATGTAGTTTGAAAAGACCTTGGTGGTCATCTAGTCCAACCCCCTGCTCAGGCAGGAAACCCTATACCATTTCAGACAGATGGCTGTCTAGTCTCTTCTTAAAAACTTCCAGTGTTGGAGCATTCACCACTTCTGGAGGCAGGTTGTTCCACTGGTTAAGTGTTCTAACTGTCAGAAAGTTTCTCCTTAGTTCTAGGTTGCTTCTCTCCTTGATTAGTTTCCATCCGTTGCTTCTTGTTCTGCCTTCAGGTGCTTTGGAGAATAGCTTGACCCCTTCTTCTTTGGGGCAGCCCCTGAGATATTGGAACACTGCTATCATGTCCCCCCTCGTCCTTCTCTTCATTAAACTAGACATACCCAGTTCCAGCAACTGTTCCTTATGTGTTTTAGCCTCCAGTCCCCTGATCATCTTGGTTGCTCTTCTCTGCACTTTTTTTTAAGAGTCTTTTTTACATTGTGGTGACCAAAACTGGATGCAGTATTCCAAGTGTGGCCTTACCAGGGCATTGTAAAATGGTTATTGCCTTGGTAAGATAATACCGGAATCACCAGAGTGGATAGTGCAAAACTTTATTTCCTATCCAGAAAAGCTGCATTTGCAGGATTATTAATTAAACCTGCTTTTCTGAGCCCAGGGCACTATAAAGTAATTGAATAGTCTATGTTTGCTCAAAGTCCCTCCTGCCTCAAGACAACAAACCAAGATTAACACTAATCAAGTTCAGCTTGCTGTGTGGCAACCTAGTTATGCTAACATAGTTCTTAGTTTATGTTTCAGGGTGTTGAGCAGACTTATAAAATTGGATTAATGGAGGGAACCAGGATTTAGTTCACCATGGTTACGGCTCCCATGTGATTCTCATTCTTTGAAATGTTTTGCAGAATATATTTGGATGTTGGCATAAAGTAGAATGTTAGATTTTCAGTGTATGTACAATGAAAATCGAATAGTAAATGAACAGTGTTCGCATGCTCAGCAAGATCTGGCTATAAAGTTAATGTTTGCAAAAACAACTGCAATCCGTCACAAAAGAAATGCTAAATAAACATTTATTTTTTTCTCTGTGGTGCAATACTGAGGAAAAAAAATAGAAAATGGGATCTTATTTTTAATCACCTTCATAGTCATTCGTCTTAACAATTTCTCCTTTGACTCCCTAGAAAGGTCTTGCAATGTAATAATGTTCACTATTTAAACAAAAGCAGACATTCAAAGAATCCTACTAATATTTCTTAACCTTTCTGGGACTAACATCCATTTAATCAGTGGCACATTATTCTAATATGTTTGAGTCTGTTTGTGACGTACGGCCAATAATATAGAAAAATCTGGGGCTTGTAACAATTTAACTCAGGTTTCCCTGTCAGCAAAATATACACCATGAAATGACTGCTAGTAGTTGCTAACACAGGACCTGGTTAAAACTTGGATGGGGTTCACAGGGACTTCTGAGCTGAAGGCTAAAGTGCAAAATACAAACAAGCATGTAGCTTGAAAGCATTGGTAAACCACTTCCACATAGTTTCCCATAAGTGAAGTGCCTTGAATCTAGCTATTAATATAATTAATACTTGAATGGATGCATCCTGGAACACTGACCTCTCTTAACTTTTGTTCCATTCAGAAAAGTTAGAGCATATATTTAGTACAAATACCCAAAGATAAGCATATATATGAAGAGATCTTACACTACTTTGCAAATAAATCTACTCCAATTACTCACATTCCCCCCACCAGTGAATTTATTTATTAGATTTATAGTCCACAATCCAAGAGACTCTTCATATACTGTACATCAACAGCAGTGCAATAAAGTATCTCAGCCAAAAGAATAGAAGGACAATTAATCAAAAGCAACACAATCAAAAGTCAGTTCGTGGTGGTGTCAGCTTCTTCTCCCAGAGGCTTTTGGAAATAATTTGGTTTTTCAATAGCTTGCAAAAAGTTAATAAAGTGGGAGCAGGTTGAATTTCTGGAGGAAGTCCATTCCAAAATGGACACGTACCCGGAGAAAAGGGTCATCTACAAGCTTCTGCCCCCCCTCTTACCTCATGAACTGTTGAATCTGAGAGGTCTTTGGTGCTTTGCAGTGCTTTTTTTGTCATAGAACTCACCAGAACAGAGTTCTGGCACCTTTTTTCAACGGAGTTTCCAAGTTTTAAAAGGAACTCTTGAAAATTTGATGTTTGGTCCACATGGACTTGAATCGCCCTGTCGAGCATGGCAGGTCGGCGGCAAAATCATTAAAACGGTGCATGCGAGCTGGTTGTGTGTCAAATCCGACGGATGCGTACTTCATCCGCGCTGGTTGTGATGGCACTGCTCGGCTTGTGGCACTGCTCAGCTTTTGATTGGTCATGTGGTCGCGCGCTGAGTGCTTACTGCGGACGGCGACCATTATGTTTCATTACACAACTGACGTGTGTAGGTGTGTGTAGAGTGATTGACAATGTGCAAAAGGTAAATAATTTCTTTATTTTAAAAAAACTGTTGGTGAATTGAAAATCTTTTTAAAAATTTTAGTGTAAAAGTGTGATCCCCAATTTTAAAAATGAAAAAAAAAAATTACTAATTACTTCTCAACTACCGGTCCTGCTAAGAACTGAAGGTGTAATTTTTTTAAAATAAAAGATAACAAGATGTCAGTTCCGGCACCTTTTTTCCTACAAAAAAAACACTGGTGCTTTCTGAGCTTGCTTGTTTTCTTGCAGATGTTACCTAGTCTGGTAATGAAACATCTGCAAGAAAACCAGCAGGTTCAGAGAGCATCAAGGACCCCTCGTGTCAACCCTGAGCTACAAATATTCTCCTTGATTAGGTTGAAGTTGGTGGAGACAGGTCTTCTTGCAATATCCTAGTGTCAAAAATAGCACTTGGAAGCTTACTGTGAGCCAGTGAGATCAACAGATGTTTGCTAACAGCTGCACTGTAGACCAATTGAACCTTCCCAAAGGGTCTTCAACAAAGGTAAGTCTGTGCAAAATACATTAGACTAGTTGGAGGGCAGTTGGTGAGGAGGTCATGGTTACTGTCATAAAGTCCTCTCACCCCAGGTAAAAACAGCAACTTTGAGAGGGACCTTGGAGTCCTAGTGGATCACTTGACTATGATCCTGTATCACTTGACTATGAGCCACCAGTGTGCAGCAGCAACCAAAAAAGCTAATACAGTCCTAGGCTGTATAAACAGAGGCACAGAATCAAGATCACATGAAGTATTACCACTTTATAAAACCCTAGTAAGACCACACCTGAAATACTGCAGCCAATTTTTGGTCCCCTTATAAAAAAAAGATGTTGAGAGTTTGGGAAAAAAATTCAGAGAAGAACAACTAAGATGACCAAAGGCCTGGAGACTAAAACATACGAAGAAAGGCTGAGGGACTTGGGTTTGGCTAGTCTACAGAAAAGAAGAAATAAGTGAGATATGATAGCAGTGTTCCAGTATTTGAGGGGCTGCCAGAAGACAGAGGGGGTCACGTTGTTCTCCAAAGCACCAGAAGGAAAGATGAGAAACAATGGTTGGAAAGTGATCAAAGAGAGAAGCAACCTGGAACTAAGGAGAAACTTCCTGACAGTGAGGACAATCAACCAGTGGAACAGCTTACCCCCAGAAATTGTGGGTGCCCCATCACTGGAGATTTTTAAGAGGAGACTGGATGTTCACCTGTCTGAGATGGTGTAGATTCTTCTGCTTGAGCAGGGGGCTGGACTAGAAGACCTCCAAGGTCCTTCCAGCTCCTATTCTGTTCTGTTCTATTCTGTTCTAATAGTTGGAATTGGGCAAAGGACCACTGGCTATGTCTTCCACCTCCAGAAGAATCCCCAAGCTATGAACCTGCTCTTCAGGGAAAGTCCTCTGTTATCCAGAGACAATAACTTTGATGAATAAACAAGAGCTTCATCTTGCTTGGGTTCACCCTTGACCTCTTTTTTTCTCAATGTGACACTCATAACTTCCAAACTAGCAAGGGTAGAGGTAAAGGTTTGGGTCTCATGGACACGTTGGAGATGTAGTATCCCACATCCTGCCACAGTTTCATGCAGGAGACAGAAGACCAAAATCTGGAGCACATCAAAAGTGAGCAGCCCTCTCTTTTTATAACAAGCACTGTTTGCCCTTAAAGGAGCAAAATCACAGAAAACAGCCTTTGCCCTTTGAAGAATTCATGTTGAACGGTTGTGGTTAGATATTAATCTTCCTTTTGTAGAAGGAGGTGGGTGACCATGTCGGCTGCGAAACTGTCAAAAGGCAAACTGTTTGAAAGATTCTTTGCCACTCTGAATTCATAGAAGCAACTTCCTTTCTGAAGAAAAAATCTGGAGATTTAAATTTCTCCGGCTTTTCAGCCACTTCCCCCCCCCATGAAGGTTAGGAGGAAGCATCTGAGCAGAGTGATTCAGATTGAGCCTGCTCCCCTGGTATGGATTATCTGGAGCAGGGGTCTTCAAACTTGGCAACTTTAAGACTTGTGGACTTCAACTCCCAGAATTCCTCAGCCAGAAAAGCTTTAAGTCCACAAGTCTTAAAGTTGCCAAGGTTGAGGACCCTGCAATAAGGAACATGAGGAATGCCAGACCTGGCTACCAAAATGGCGTAGCTGTGCTGGCTGAGGAATTCTGGGAGTTGAAGTCCACAAGTCTTAAAGTTGCCAAGTTTGAAGACCCCTGATTTGGAGGGAATGTCGGTCAGTGGTCTCAGGGATTATTTTGTCCGTTCTGCGCAGAATAACATTTTCAAAGGCTCGGTGCAATTCTGTAAGGAGAGTTTGGGGCTCAAGACCTACTACAGTTTTACAATTCCTCACTGCCATTTGCCTTTTAACCGAATACCAGAGTTGGAAGGGACCTTGGAGGTCTTCTAGTCCAACCCCCTGCTCAGGCAGGAAACCCTATACCATTTCAGACAAATAGATGTCCAGTCTCTTCCTAAAAACTTCCAGTGTTGGAGCATTCACAGCTTCTGGAGGCAGGTTGCTCCACTGGATAATTGTTCTAACTGTCAGGAAGTTTCTCCTTAGTTCTAGGTTGCTTCTCTTTTTGGTTAGTTTCCATCCATTGCTTCTTTTCCTGCTTTAAGTGCTTTGGAGAATAGATTGACCCCCCTCTTCTTTCTCGCATCCCCTGAGATATTGGGAGACTGCTATCATGACGCCCCAGTCCTTCTTTTCATTAAATTAGAGATACCCAATTCCAGCAACCGTTCCTTATATGTTTTAGCCTCCAGACCCCTAATCATCCTTGTTGCTCTTCTCTGTACTCTTTCTAGGGTCTCAACATCTTTTTTTTACATTGTGACGACCAAAACTGGATGCAGTATTCCAAGTGCGGTCTTTTAAGCACTTGATCCTGTATACAGAGAGACTGACATTGCTAGCTAGCAAGTGTCCAGCTTTTTGTACCATACGTGAAAGCACAAAATGGCCAGAGAAGGCAGAGATCATTGACCAAAGGGGTCAAGGACATACAGTATCTGTCATTTGCAACTGAGACATTTGTGCAAGACAAAAGGAACTGCAACGTATTTGATGGACTGTCCCATTTGCACCAGCAGAGAGGGTTGAAGATTAATTTTCTTACAGATAAAGGAACCTCCGGTGATGGACACCTTCCTGGCAGATTAAGGGCTATCTGAGAATGGCGTCATCCATTTTTCCCCAGTCAAATTGACAGGTGGCCCATTGCCTCAATGAGACAGACAGGAAGGGCAGATCAGCCCATATAATCTGGAAACCTAATATTTGGACAACACTTCACGCTGTCTCCTTAAGCAAATAACTAACTTATAAAAGTTTGCTCCTGTTCTGCAAATGCTGCGTGTATTCCTCTATAAAAGCAATGGACAAACTCATTTTCTTTATCCGCTGCTTCCTTAAAGCCAAAATAGTTGGAAAGCAAGGGCACCCATTTGGAAAAGCATTTTTATAAGCTGCCTCTTTTCCACCAGTCAAAATTTACCTTTGTGTCTTAGCAGTGCCCGAGAATTTGTGAAAGTTAAGCTGTTTCTCTTTGAATATAGAAAACTAGTTTTATGAAGAGCACGAATCACATTTAGGCAACAATTGCCGTAATAAAGGTAGAAAGAAGAAGAATGATAGTCAGCCAGATGTTCAGACTGGATCTGCATTTTTTGTCCACATACTGAGACCTTCCCAAGGACCTGGGACAGGCAGATGTTGATGTTTGATGGTGTTAAAGGTACCATTACAGGATGGAAGCTGCTCCAAGTAAAGCTGCCTTTTGCAATTGTCTGATGGGGATTTTGTCAATGCCAATGGTGTCCCAGGGGTGCTCCAGATGTTTTGGGACTGCACCCAAGGCATCTATGAATATCGGTACTACCCTTGCTTGCCTTTGCCGCAGTCATTCTATTTCTATTTGCAGGTCTTTGTATTTTGAGATTTTCTCCAGTTCTTTCTCTTCTTTTCTGCTGTCTCCAGGCACTGCAACATCCACTATCCAGACTTTTTTTGTCTTTCTTGTCAACAATTGTTGAGTCCAGGATGTTATGTGGCAGATGCCAGTCAGTTTGAATTCTAAAGTCCCAGCACAATTTAACTTCTTCATTTTCTATGACTTTCTCTATTTTATCGACCCACCAGATATTTCTTGCAGATCTTCCAATGCACCATTGTTGCTACTTTGTCTTGCCACTGCTTGTAGTCAGTCTGGGTGATCTTCTTGCAGCAGCTTAGCAGGTGGTCCACTGTTTCTTCAGCTTCTTTGCATAGGTGGCAGTTACTGTCTGTTGCTATCTTCTCAATTATGGCTTTGTATGCATTTGTCTATTATTATTGTTGTTGTTGTTTACTATTATATACACATCAATATAAAAACCATAGCTGCCAATTTTTTAGCTGGTGTTGGCCTTCATATGCATCAAGTTCTTCCCAACAACCTGTATTGCTGTAGTATATATGCAGATCCAAGCAGCATGGCCTTTTGTAATGGAAATTTTGACAATGGGCATATCTTCTATGTACTGTCCAGGATTTTTTGGTATGGCACCAGTGTGCTGATAACGAAGAAGAAGAAGAAGAAGAAGAAGAAGAAGAAGAAGAAGAAGAAGAAGGAGGAGGAGGAGGAGGAGGAGGAGGAGGAGGAGGAGGAGGAGGAGGAGGAGGAGGAGGAGGAGGAGGAGGAGGTGGTTGATCGCACACAATTTGGCCTTTGTTCCACTTAATGAGTCCTTCCCAAAGGCCCTGGGATAGACAGATGCTGTTGTTTAATGATGTCAAAGGTCTTGTCAGCTGCTCTGAGTAAAGCTGCCTTTTGCAATTGACGGATGGGGATTTTGTCAATGCATATGGTTTTCAAGAGGTGCTACCCTGACTCTCAAATCACCCAATCCCATGTGCCATTGTCAGGAGTAGAATTTCTCAGCCATATTAATATTATCTGGTTTGATGGGATTTGCTAACTGTTATTCAGAGGAAAGTGTGGATAAAGCTGGAACATACAGTCCTGTCTTTTGTTATCATTGAGTAACTCCACCTTAAGCTTACATTTCACAAGGCAAACAGACAGCTGATTAACCCTCTTAAAAATAAATGTGCTTGCCACAAAGGCAACACTGAATCATTGAGTAGCCCGTGAGTCAAGTCACCTTTGATATTTACCTGGATACCAGCATTACTTAAATAGTTTCTGGAGATGAATGCAGTATCCAGGGACACTTCAATAAGTCCATTGTGTTGTTATGAAATTTGGAGGCTTTTGAATGGCTCTTTGTTGTGGCATTGTTAATTCTCTGGGGCTGAAATTATGGCCTCTCTGGGGTGGTCCTGCAGCTCCATGATCCTATCCTAGAAAAAAGTCTCCTTCAGCACAATAGAATTTACTCCTTGGAAAAATAACCACACAGCTATAAAAACCATGAGAATTTAAAAAACAAACAACAACCTCTGTGCGTAGAAGGAATGGTGTATGCACAGACACACACATTCAGGTAGTCCTCAATTTACGAGCCTCAACTGAGCTCAAAGATTTCTGTTGCTAACTGCGACAGTTGTTAAGTGAATTTTGCCCCATTTTATGAGCTCTCCGGCCATGGTCGTTAAGTGGATCACTGCGGTTGACTTTGCTTGTCAGAAGCTCACAAGAGGGGATCATGTGACCACAGGATACTGCGACCATCATAAATACAAATCGTTCCCCCGGATTTTGATCACGTGACCATGGGCATGCTGCAAGGGTCATAAGTGTGAAAAAAACGATCATAAGTCACTTTTTCCAATGCCACTGTAACTTTGAACAGTCACTAAATGAACTGTCGTAGGTCAAGGACTACCTGTATAGTTTTAAATAGGCAGAATGGGGTAAGCAACACATCTGCAAGGTGTTGGGTTAATTTCAACACTCGCTCTCCTCAGCCAGTCTACAACAGGCCGTAAATGTTTTACCCTCCAGACTCTACTCACTCATCACGAAGAGAAGATAACAATTTATTACATGGCCTAATTAATGTGTTTGCCTCCAGAGAAGTTTTTCCAAGATACCTTTCAAAGCAATCTTCACTGTGTATTTTGCATCCCTGCTGAAACTGTCTGGGCAGATAATAAATGCTGCCTGTTGTGATCGGGTTGCGGCTGGTCGACATCCTTATAACAAGCACATTATCCAGCAAGCATGGAGTGCTCTCTCAACTGGCTAGCAATGCTATTACCTGGACAGGTGAATAGAATAGAATAGAATAGAATAGAATAGAATAGAATAGAATAGAATAGAATAGAATAGAATAGAATAGAATAGAATAGAATAGAATAGAATAGAATAGAATAGAATAGAATAGAATAGAATAGAATAGAATATATAGGAATGGAATGGAATGGAATGGAATGGAATGGAATGGAATGGAATGGAATGGAATGGAATATATAGGAATAGAATAGAATAGAATAGAATAGAATAGAATAGAATAGAATAGAATAGAATAGAATAGAATAGAACAGAATAGAATAGAATAGAATAGAATAGAATAGAATAGAATATAGAGGAATGGAATGGAATGGAATGGAACGGAACAGATTAGAATATTGGAAAATAGAACAGAACGGAGTGGAGTGGAGTGGAGTGGAATGGAATGGAATAGAATAGAATAGAATAGAATAGAATAGAATAGAATAGAATAGAATAGAATAGAATAGAATAGAATAGAATAGAATAGAATATTGGAAAATAGAACAGAACAGAATAGGATAGAATATTGGAAAATAGAATAGAATAGAATAGAATAGAATAGAATAGAATAGAATAGAATAGAATAGAATAGAATAGAATAGAATAGAATAGAATAGAAGAATTGGAGGGGACCTTATAGCTCATCTAGTCCAATCCCCTGCTTAAGCAGGAGACCCTACATCCTTTCTGACAGATGGCAGTCCAGTCTCATCTTGAAATCTTCCGGTGATGAAGCACCCACAACATCTGAAGGCAAACTGTTCCATTGGTTGATTGTTCTCACTGTCAGAAGATTTCTCCTTATTTCTAGGTTGAATCTCTCCTTGACCAGTTTCCATCCATTATTTCTTGTCTGGCCTTCAGGTCCGTTGTAAAATAGGTTCACTCACCCCCTCCTCTCTGTGACAGCCCCTCAGATATTGGAACACTAATATCAGGTCACCCCTCGTCCTTCTCTTCATTAAACTAGACATACCCAATTCCAGAAACCGTTCCTTATATGTTTTAGCCTCCAGTCCCCTAATCATCTTTGTTGCTCTTCTCTGCACTCTGTCAGTTACAGAAGGCATCTAAAAAGGAGCACATATCAGCAGGATCTGCTAAACTTAAGAGTTTGCAGAAAGGAAGGCCAATGGAAGGTTCCTTGAAATATCTCTATAGAATTGTGATACTGAGCTGGAGGGAAAAATGTTCATGCATTATATGCATGTCCTGCCTCTCCATTACAAATGTTGCCCAAGGCAGCTCATCATCCAAAGTCAAGGGAACCTACTTAAGCCAGAAAATCATAGCATCGGTTTAAAAAAATGTTCAAATCTCTGCTAGCATTCTACTAGTAGCATTTTGCCAAATGTTCCTTGGTTAAGAACGCAACATGTCATGAATGATTATCCGACATAAACGTTACCAGAGTATTGCAGGAATAGGTTACGTCTAGCCAAGTGAAAAGAAGGACCAGGGGTGACATGATAGCAGTGTTTCAATATTTGAGGAGAATTGACTAATTCTCCAAAGCACCAGAAGACAGGAAACAATGGATGGAAACTAACCAAGGAGAGAAGCAACCCAGAACTAAGGAGAAATTTCCTGACAGTGAGAAGAATTAACTGGTGGGGGATCCAACACTGGAGGTTTTTAAGAAGAGATTGGACAGCCATTTGTCTGAAATGGTATATGGACTAGAAGATGCCCAATGTTCTGTACCAGCCTACTACCGGCCCTGCAGAAAAGGCAGGGACAACCCCTTTACAAAAAGGCAAGAGGCTGGAACTAAGCCTGCCAAATTTATTGACATAAAACAGAGCAAAACAAAACACGAACCATGAAACAGGAGCTATTCAAACGGTTGCCTTCAGCAAACCAGCCCTCCCACACATTCCCCTTTTAAACAGTTCAGGGCGTGGCTTCTCTCTGCCTCCTTCTGAGGTGCCCCATTGCCTTCCTCTGTTTACTCCTGATTGACTGCCTCCTGCGTCGGGCGTCCTTGAACAGGGCCAGCTGTGGGTCATCTTCATCCACGCTGTCAGGCTCACACAGCTGGGTCTGCGTCGTAACCAGATGGGAGGGGCCTGGCTGAGGGCTCTGCAAAGCATCAGGGCTATCCTCTGCAGGCTCTCCAACACCTCCCTCCTCCTCCTCTGAATCGTCCGACCCAACTGCCGAGCCCAAAGGCTGACCCTGAATCACAACACCCAAGGTCTTTTCAAACTCCATTATTCTGTTATTCCTGTTGAACCTCAGATCGTAGCTCCTCAATAGACTTCAAGAGTCATGTCCCTGAACTGCTTCAGAATGTTATCTTGTTCTGGACTTAAAAAATTACTCATCTCCCTTGGCCCTAGCCCAGGGGTAGGCAACCTCGGCTCTTTTATGACTCATGGACTTCAACTCCCAGAATTCCTGAGTCAGCATAGCTGACTCAGGAATTCTGGGAGTTGAAGTCCATGAGTCATAAAAGAGCCGAGGTTGCCTACCCCTGCCCTAGCCCTAGGAAATAGTTTCTGCATGTCTCTGTCAGGGACCTATTTCTCTACTTTCTACGCTCTCCTAGAACACACACGCACAGCTGTCCTTTGCTTTGCAATGGTGGGACCTGATTAACCATCCTGTTCCTTCCTTGTGGGTTGCAAACTGCAGATTGGGGAGTAATGTGGTAGATCGGTGCACTGGATTTGTTTACCGAAGAGCAGAGTTGGAAGGGATCTTGGAGGTCTTCCAGTCCAACCCCATGCTCAAGCAGGAGAGCCTATACTGTTTGGGAAACTGGCTGTCCGGTCTCTTCTTAAAAGGCTCCAGCGATGGACCACCCACAACTTCTGAAGGCAAGCCTTTCCACTGATTTAATTATTCTCACTGTTAGAAAAATTTCTCCTTAGTTCCAGGTTGCTTCTCTCCTTGATTAGTTTCCATCTGTTGCTTCTTGTCCTGCCTTCAGCTCCTTTGGAGAATAGGTGGACCCTCCCCCCTTCTTTCTCGCAAACCCCTTGGGTTATGATGGGATGAATTCCCTTGTTAAAAAGCAGTGTGGACCCTTAGACAGTCTGTCCAGTCTGGAGCAACGTTCCTCATTTGTTTGGCAAGCAAACCCAGGTCGTCTGTTTGTGAAATGATTGTTACCAGTGCTTTTTTGTAAAAGAAAAAGGTGCCGGAACTCACACATGTCATACAACCCGCCTTGCCTACCATACAAGGTTCCATCCAAAAAAGGTGCTGGAACTCCGTTCTGAGCGTTCTATGACAAAAAAAGCCCTGTGTTACAATAGAAAAACTCAGTGACAGATTAATGCTCAGTGAAGATAATTTTTGCCTGCTCTTTCCAAGGATAAAAGGAGAGGCAAGAAGAGTCTTCAGAGGCTTGGACTCTGTCTGAGATTTGCTTGATTTCTGTTATAAATGAGCTAACAAAATCACCTTCAAGTTGCAAACTGCAGAAAGCTGGGTGATCAGCAGATAATAGTGGTTGTTTTATCTCTCTTGTTTTTCTGGGGTTGGTTTTTATTTTTTGGTGGGGGGAGGGGGAAATGAAGCAAAATTGAAGCGAATAAGAGGATTTGATGCTTCTCTGGGTGCTCAGCTATTATGTTTTCATTGCAGGCCATTGCTAAAAGCCGCCGCCCCAAAAGACTTTAATGAAACACTGAATCATGGACAAAACAAAGCTCCATTCACAAGCCATGTGCAAGCAGAATAAACAGGGGACAATGGAGCCCCATTCATATATAGGGAAGTAAAAGGAAGGAAGGTCTGAAGGCCAGAACATTTGGGCCATCTAAGCAAGGCCAAGTTGATTTGTTCCACCAGAAATGAATAATCATGATTAGGGGGCTGAAGGCTAAAACATACAACGAGTGGTTGTAGGAACTGGGTATGTCTGGTGTATCAAAGAGAAGGACCAGGGGTGACGTGGTAGCAGTCTTCCAGTGTTTGAGCAGCTACCCCAAAGAGGAGGGGGTCAACTTATTTTCCAACACACCAGAAGGCAGGACAAGATGCAATGGATGGAAACTTATCAAGGAGAGAAGCAACCTGGAACTAAGGAGAAACTTCCTGACAGTGAGAACAATTAACCCGTGGAACAGCTTTCCACCAGAAGTGGTGGTGGCTGCTCCATCACTGGAGGCTTTTAAGAAGAGACTGGATAGCCATTTGTCTGGAATGGTATAGGGTCTCCTGCTTGAGCAGGGGGTTGGACTAGAACAGACATGTCAAACACAAGGCCTGGGGGCCAGATCCGGCCCACGAAGTGGTTTCATGTGGCCCGCGAAGCCATCCTGGAAACAGTGAGGGAACGGCCCCCTCTGCCTTGGCCCTGGCCCAGAGACCCTCCTTCTGCCAGAGACCCTCAGATCTGTCCCACCCCTGCCCAGGCCCCCATAGGCACCCTTGATGCTAACGTTGTAGAGCTGGCCACGCCCACCCAGTAGGCCATATGCACTCTAGCCACGCCCACCCAGTAGGCCACGCCCACCCTGGCCATACCCACCCGGCCCCCTGAGGGCAACTGCAATGCTGATGCGGCCCTCAATGAAATTGAGTTTGACACCCCTGGACTAGAAGATCTCCAAGGTCCCCTCTGTTATTCTGCATATTATAGAAAGCATTCATAAAGGATCTTAGCATAGGAGATGCAACTTTTAGTCCATAGCCTAGGATGAGGGGATCTGTAGAGGGGTGTCAAAAAAAAAGAAACAAACCCAAGATGGTGGCTGGAAAAGGCCTTTTTTTAAAAGTATGTCATGTTGACTTTGTTAATTCTCCCAGTCCAAAGTGGGATAATTAAATCGCATTCAGTCTTTCACTAGGGTGTTCCAATTGGGACCAATCTTTTTTCTTGGTCCATCTCTCCTACAAGATGTCACTGTTTATGTTCATCATTTGTTAGGTAAATGCATAATGGGCCCCATCTGTTTATAGGTCTACCACAAACAATGGAGCTGATATCTGGTTCCAATCTCTCTCTAAAGCTTTTCAGTATCTACACACAACTGCTAGGATAGATCCTCAAGAGATTGGGAATTGAATGCCGTGAGTAGGCTTGTGAAAACTAGATTTAATTCTCAGGGTCATCTTCAGGAAACGAAGTAATTCCTATTTAGCAGTGAGCTGGATGAAGATAATGAAGTGAAATTACAGACAAGACAAGATGGAGCTGTCCATTTGGAAGCCAAAACTCCAGAGATATCTTTCTGATGTGAATAGGATTACTAAAAGAGCAGGTCCATAGTTTAAGGCAGGGGTCTTCAAACTTGGCCCTTTTATGACTTGTGGACTTCAACTCCCAGAATTCTTCAGCCAGCATGCTGGCTTAAACCAGATCCCTGGTTTAAGGCTACCTCTGGACTCAATTCTCTGGATTCAGTTTTCTCTCTAGTATCCCAGCTACAAGAGTGCTTTGATCAGCTTCAACTGATCCAGTTACACCCCTTCCTACAAGATAATACTCTTAAGACTATAGTATATAGACCAAGGGTAGGCAACCTTGGCTCTTTTATGACTTGTGGACTTCAACTCCCAGAATTCCTGAGCCAGCCATGCTGAGGGGAAAGGGAGAGGTTTCCATGCTGAGCCAAGCTGGCTCAGGAATTCTGGGAGTTGAAGTCCACAAGTCATAAAAGAGCCAAGGTTGCCTACCCCTGATATAGACTCTTCAAATATCCCAGCATTGACTGTAACAATGTCCTCTGGAGCTGTCATTGTGTCTAGTCAGAGAAACTTCAGCTAGGACATGACTTGACCATTGGTCCACTCTTAGGAAACCTAGAGGCCACAATATATCTGCGCCAATTGGTTTCGTGGATTGGCCATTAGCTCTGAAGTCCTCCATGGCTCAGCTGCAGGTGGTTCAAGAGGAGACCTCTTCCTCTATGAAACTCTTCTCCTGGAGATGATCTCAAGGGGTCCCTCTACAGTTGTAGAGAGATCACCTGATACTGACACACTTCTTTGTTGCCAGCCCATAAGTCTGTAAGTCTTAAAGTTGCCAAAGTTGTGTGTGCGCGCACACACACACACACACACGGCCTAAGGTTTTATGGGCTGATGCTAAGATAGTCAAAGGTAGCAGATCTTGGCAAGATCTTCTGAACTTTTGGAGTATTCTTCATCCTTAAAGGACAGATTTTGTGTGCCTCACAACCTGCCTTCTGCCTCTTATTTCCTTGGTCGTGATGGCAGAGAGTGACTCATGAAAAGTAATGCATTCAAATGCGATTAATACCCGGCTAATTTTCTGAATGGGGAAAGCGCTGTATATCCACATCCTGCGTTATCGGAAAGCAGCCTGCATTGGCCTGTAACAAGAGCTCTTGAAGGAAAAGCAGGCTTTTATTCTTGATTATTCTTGATACGATTTCATAATTATGCGCTGGAGGATTTAATTCCCTGAAACACCAAAAGGCAAATTGTCCTCTTAACTTCTGATGCAGAATACAATTATACGAGGGAGAATATTCTGCTGAATATGAGAACTGTGCTGGGAATATAAGCTTTAGCAAAATGGGTAGCAATCTCCTTTTAGCAATCTCCTTTTCAGAAATCCATCCTGGCAGCTTAGTACGTAGGAAAAGCTTTTAAAGAGATTGTGCTTCACTTGGAAAAGATGTTTTATTTATTTTCCTCTTCTGTTTGTTATTCCTGACACCTGGTATCAGCTTGCTCCCTCGTGAATTCCCATTTAAATTTAATTCCAATTTTAAGACGTCTCTCACAAGCCTTTGACAGCAAGGCCTATCAGCAAGATGAAAAAGGAATTTCCTTTATAGGTAACTCACTGTCGGCTGCT
Organism: Vipera berus; assembly: GCF_964194415.1. Lineage (NCBI taxonomy): Eukaryota > Metazoa > Chordata > Lepidosauria > Squamata > Viperidae > Vipera > Vipera berus. The sequence continues at coordinate 10,527,363 of NC_138208.1, read as the reverse complement.
ATAAAGTAATGGAAGACTTTAAATAAATGCATCAGCCTTACAGATAAACATGATCTGTGGTTCCCATCCGTTCAGAACACTGACTTGCTTATACTGTAAGCTATTTTATTATGCAAAGGTTTCCCGGCACTGCCAAGCTGTTACTGAGAAGTTGATATTTAAAGTGAAATAATTCAAAGCATGCAACCAGGGTGTTCTTTTTTTTTTTTTCTTCCCTTGCTACAAAGGCCCAAGCAGGAATACTACAATCTGTGGCTTCCCTAAAAACTAGAACCTATCAATAGCCAGGGTCATTTGTGAATTTCAGACACAGAATTCATCATTCAGCCACAGCTCTGTTCTGGTGCCCATCAGGAGTGACAAATCCAATGAATCTCATATCTGGCAGCAAGATTGACATCCAGCGATGCTCTAGGGCAGGGGTCTTCAAATCTGGCCCTTTTATGACTTGTGGACTTCAACTCCCAGAATTCCTCAGCCAGCGTGCCTGGCTGAGGAATTCTGGGAGTTGAAGTCCACAAGTCATAAAAGAGCCAGGTTTGAAGGCCCCTGCTCTAGGAGGTGTGGACTTCAACTCCCAGAATTTCCCAGTCAGCCCTCATATCTTAAAATTGGCAAAATTGAGAACTAGAATCTGAAGCTCAATGCTCTGTTCTTCACCTTCTACATAAGCACAAGTCCACAAATCTTAAAGTTGCTAAGATTTTATATATGTGTATGTGTTTGGACCATCCTGGTCACCCTCTTTCTTTTTTTTTCCTGTGTCTTCTGGATAACTCTGGCCTCTTGAAATTCTTCATATATTCCTGTAGCCCAGTGTTTGTCAACCTTAGCTACTTTAAAAATTTGTGGACTTCAAATCCCAGAATTCCCCAGCCAGCATGTCAGTGCTGATTATTCCTACATTTCATTGATTCACATGGACAAAGAATGAGATAGATATATTAGATAGATAGATGATAGATAGATAGATAGATAGATAGATAGATAGATAGGTAGGTAGGTAGGTAGGTAGGTAGGTAGGTAGGTAGGTAGGTAGGTAGATAGATAGATAGATAGATAGATAGATAGATAGATAGATAGATAGATAGATAGATAGATAGATAGATAGATAGATAAACTTTATTGTCATTTTTCCTGTGGGCACAACAGCACGCATTAAAAATGAAATTTAGTTGCTTGCTCTCAAAGTGTGCACACACATAACACACATTTAAAACATACTATATACAACATATATATAGACCTACATCCTTACATATAAGTAACATGTAAATATTAATCATTGTCTATCTAAAATGCATAACGGAAGGAGGAAGCTTGAGAGTTCACAAAGTTAATACTGTATGGAACAAAACTGTGACCGAATCTGGATGTTCTGCTTCAGATACCATGGAGCCTTCTCCCAGAAGGTTACAAGGAAAACAGTTCATGAAGAGGATGTGTAGTGTGCCAGATAATCTTGTGGACCCTGCTCAAGCAACGCTTGTGTGCCGTGTCCTGGATGGGAGGGAGGGAACTGCCAATGATCTTTTCTGCTGTCCTCACCACTCTCCGCACCGCCTTCCTGTCTGAAGCAGGAATGCTTCTAAACCAGATTGTAATGCAATATGACAGGATGCTCTCAATCGTCCCTCTATAGAAAGTGGTCAGGACAGGGGAAGGAAGATGTGCTTTTCTCATGCGACGCAGAAAATGCAGGCGCTGCTGTGCCCGCTTCACTGGTGTCTCACTGTTGAGCAACCAAGCCAGCCTACTTGTTAACTACACACCCAGGAATTTGATGCTGGTAACCATCTCTACCAGAGAACAAGTGGAAGAACGTATGATAAAGTGGGCTAATTTTTTTGCTTATAATACACAGATTGAACAACGGGAAAATATGCACCATTTGCATTGTGTTATCATCTTAAAGAGAACTTTTATAAAATGATATCCCAAAGATATGGGACACAGGAACATTAATCTACAATCTAAAACGTGCTTAAAATTGAGGTTGAAAAAGTAAACAAGAAGAAGGGTGCAATGTTGCGTGGTTGAACGGAGAGACGGACACTTGAGCTGGGTAGTATTTCTTTATTGAGTCAGAAATGAAGCTGGAGCAAAGGGGTTACCTGGCGTCTCTTTATACCTGCCCAGGTGAATGGTGACCAATAGATTTAAACCTGGGCTTCCCGCCAGTGCAGGTGGCCAATGGATTTAAACCCTGGCTTCCCGCCAGAGCTGACCATGCCTGGGGCTGTCAACGACTCGCTCTATTCAGGCTTTCCCGCCAAAGCAGTTATAGCCTGGAGCTGTCCAGCCCCCTGCTGTGCTGACATTTCCGTGTATGCTTTAAAGGCATACACTACAAAGGGTTATTTTATCATGCATGGTGGATGTGTAAAAAAGCTATAAATTTTTGGATTTAAATGCATACACTGATTCAGAGGATTTTAAAGTTTAATATGCAATTATTAATATCCAATCTTCATTAAAGATTAATCTCCCAATTAATATCCAGGAAGTCTTCCACTGATGGAGAAACAGTTGGACAAAAAGTCATGGAACTTTGTCTTTGTGTATGACAGCTGCAGCAAAATTATTGTCTGCCCAAAGATGGAAAGATTTGGCAATTCCTGCAATGGAAGAATGATTGGTGAAGATGCTAGAACTTGCTGAGATGGCCAAATTGACTTGCTTGATTAAAGAAATAATCTATGTTTATTGCTGTCTGAAAACCCCCTATGGACTTTTCGTGAAAAACCTGGAACGTATGATTTATGGTTTTGATTAGATAGATTGTAGAAAGAAGAGAGTCATGGTGTAACTTTACAGAAATGAGGTAAGGAATTATTTATTTTATTTATTTTATTTAATTGGATTTATATACCGCCCTTTCCCGCAGGACTCAGGGCGGTTTACAGGGTAATTTAAAACAAGAAATACAAAAGTTAAAAACAATTTAAAATAATTACAACAGTCCCTGAAAAAGTAAAAAAACCCCATTAAAATTAAAATTAAAAATTCTCAGCCTGGGCCAGAGAGCTCGAAGAGCCAGGTCTTCAGGTCCCGGCGGAATGAACGGAGGTCGGGGGCAGTCCTAAGCTCCGCGGGCAGCTGGTTCCAAAGGGCAGGTGCCCCCACTGAGAAGGCCCTCCCCCTGGGTGTTACCCACCGGCAATTACATGCTAAGAAACCAGGTTTGCGGAAAATTTATTTATTTATTTATTTATTTTAATTCCATTTATATCCCGCCCTTCTCCGAAGACTCAGGGCGGCTTACAAGCTTAGCAGTAGCCTTCATTCTATGTATATGCCTGCTTATTAGGGCTTTCACACACACCCCAAGCGGCATTATTACAAAGTCAGCTTAATTGCCCCCAACAATCTGGGTCCTCATTTTACCTACCTCGGAAGGATGGAAGGCTGAGTCAACCTTGAGCCTGGTGGGATGCGAACCTGCACTAATTGCAGGCAGCTGGTGTTACTTAAGGAGGCATTAGCCCACTGCTCCACCAAATACAGACAGCAAGGCTCTTTGATTGCAATAAATTGAAACTGGAACCAAAACTGAGATTATACCAGTTTCTACGTTTTAGAAATTCCATCCCTAATGTAGTCCTTATTATACACGCTACTGTATTCATGCTTGAAACTGATTTGAATCCCCTTGAAATATGTTGGGTCTCAAATACAGTAATGTCTCCTCCTTCTTTTGGTTGGTATCTTTCTGTTTGTTCTACAAATGTTTCCCCATCTCTGATAAGGTAAAGGTAAAGGTTCCCCCACACATGCGTGCTAGTCGTTTCCGACTCTAGGGGCCGGTGCTCATCTCCGTTTCAAAGCCGAAGAGCCAGCGCTTGTCCGAGGACGTCTCCGTGGTCATGTGGCCGGCATGACTAGACGCCAAAGGCGCACGGAACGCTGTTACCTTCCCAGCGTAGCGGTCCCTATTTTTCTACTTGCATTTTTACGTGCTTTCAAACTGCTAGGTTGGCAGAAGCTGGGACGAGTAACAGGCGCTCACTCTGTTACGCGGCACTCAGGATTCGACCCGCCAAACTGCCGACCTTCTGATCGACAAGCTCAGCGTCCTAACCCACTGAGCCACCGCGTCCCTCTGATAGGCAGATTTAATTTGGGGCTCTTGGGTCCGAAAGGTTCTGGAACAAATGGAAATTGTTTAGTCTAACTAACTGTTGCTTTCTGCCTTTTTGTAATCAGCTTTTGCACCAGGAAAATCTCACGCAAGCATGAGAATCATGTCCATGGATGGGATGTACTGAAGCAGGGAATAAGGCAGTGTTCAGGAATGATCGATGTCTTCCTTATGATGCAATGGCTCTGCTGTCTGATTTTCTTTGGCTAACCAAGTTTATAAAGCAATGCTACCCACTTTCTAAGGTGTGGCACTTCTGGACGTAACTCTGCCAGCGTTCCAGATTGTTGGCCACCCAGCTGCTTAATTTGATCAAACAAAGTGTTGCTTGATGAAGAAGCCTCCACTTGGGATATCTGATTAGATAGATATGGTATCTCAAGTTCAAGTTCACGCAAGGGACTGGGACCTTACATTTCTCAAGGCATAAATCCCAACGTACAGCAGAAAAGACTTTGTTTCCGTTTCTTTAATGCCGTCTTGGAAGTCCAGATTTTCTCAGCCCAGACCTGACAGCTGGAAGGAAGCTACCTCCTACGGTATTAGCAATGTGTTATTTCTCTTCAATCCCCTGAAAGAATTTGGGATGGAACAAGATGGAATAAGAGAGTCTTAAACACAGTAGAATACAAGATGGGCCTTGATTTTTTCATCCTCAACCAAAACAAAAATCAGAAAGCAAGGGAACGGAACTTATTCACCATCCCTTCTGTGTCATGAAACTGCAGGCAGCAGGATCAATCAATCATAAAGATGTAAACCTGAAAGGGCCTTGCTTTTCAAATAAAACCCTGTGATTGCCAGATACAAATAGTCTGAAGGGTACAAATAGCTCCTGAATAGCTCATTTCGAGTGGCATTCAGGCATGTTTGCAGAAGGAAAGCACCCAATCCAATGCAAGTCGATGGACTTTTATTCTTCTGCCGATAAACCATCCCTAAGAACGAAAAGCCTGGGAAGAGGATAGAATATTTAATCGATTTATAGATCAGCCCATCTGTCTTCTGACAGTTGCCAGCAATCATTGTGTCTTTCAGCAGATGCTCGTCTCCAGAGGGGAAAAACAAGCGCTACCGATCGCGGCGGCATCCGTGCCAGAAATTTTCTTAATTCGTCCTTACGTGGATCAAAACCCACACCTTCCTCAGACGCGAGAAAAAAGCTCGCCCCATTTGGCACGGAGGACTTGCAGGTATGAAATGTGAAAATAACAAAGTCATTAAGAGGAAACCCTCTCTGCTTTTCTGGGAGATCCGGACACTTGCAGAAAGTGTTAGCTGTTCCAACACTGCTCTCCCCCTCCCTACAACTAGCTGCAACATCCAGCTTTCCCTTTTCCACAGTTTTACAATCCTGAGAACTTGGTGCAAAGGAGGGATACACATAGAATAACAGACTTGGAAGGGACCTTGGAGGTCATCTAATCCAATATCTTGCTTGAGCAGGAGATCCTATACCAGGGGTAGGCAACCTTGGCTCTTTTATGACTCGTGGACTTCAACTCCCAGAATTCCTGAGCGAGCATGGCTCAGCTTGGAAACCTCTCCCTTTTTCCTCAGCGTGGCTGGCTCAGGAATTCTGGGAGTTGAAGTCCACAAGTCCTAAAGTGGCCTAGGCCTAGAGCAGGGGTAGGCAACCTTGGCTCTTTTATGACTCATGGACTTCATGAAAAAAGCACCTTTGGGATGCAAAGTTTAACCTGACCTTTAAAAATCCTCCCCAACTTCCAGGAACAAGAAGTGCCCTGGAAGTGCCCTTGTCACTTCTAGAAATTTGGAAAGTTTTCTAACATATTTGAAGGGATCGCTCAATGAGAAGTGCTTGGCCTGGAGGATAATACTGAGAACCCTGCAGTGTTGGCCTCCCACTGCTTCCTCCCCCTCCACCAAAGAACAACAATTTACATTTTTATAAAGGCATCCTCTCTAACGTGGATGCCACAGCCGTTTTCCCCACTCCAGGGTTTCCCACCCACCTCCTTCTTCTTGACGGAGTTTCTCCATCCCAGCCGTAATAAATTTTGATGAACGCCTCCATCATTTGGCAAAATAAGCCTGCTGTTTGCAAGATGCAGCAATTAAAAATTTCTATCGTCTTGATATCTGTTCCGGAAGTGATGGAAGAGCAAGAAAACTTGCTCTTGAGACTTTCTGGAAACAGCTTCTGTGATCTCCACTGCATTCTGGTGCTGATGTCAATTTACCCGCCAGGGCAGAAAGGAAGAAATGAGGTCAAACTGAGAGGAAGTAAAACATGGACTGTCAAGTCTTCAGATTTTGCTGGCTGACCTCTTGGTCTTTTCCTGTCACTGCTGACAGTCACCGGGGCCATTAAACCCATAAGCTAAGCCTCCTCAGGACTTTCTCTCTCTGGTATCTTAGATGGCTCTCAACCCCCTGCCAATCCTTCTCCTCTTTTATATATACATCGATTTTCCTGCAAAGACCTTTTGGGAAGTTTTTCAGCTTCCAACTTGACCTGCATTTATTTCCTGCGTGCTCCTTGCACCTGCTTACAAATCTGTTTTCAGGTGCCATCCTAGCATTCTTTCCAAGACTTTTCAGCTGTTCTTCTGAGCATCAGAAGGCTTTTGTTGTTAAGGCTTTTAAATCTCATATTTTGAGAAGTGCTTTATTGCGTGTTTGGAAAAAGTATTATTATAAATTGAATTATAAAATACCAATTTGGGGGATTCCTGGACACCCGATAGAGGGAGTATCTATGGGTGTGAATTTGGATATGATTTCTTATAAGCCATTACTTAGATTGGTAGGGAATGATTGGCAATTAAGGTCGTTAGCTGAGTTAAAACAAGAAAACATCGTACAGTCTTGGTTTCAGCATGCTCAACGGCAAGTTAGGTGGAAGTTAGATCAGAAGGTTGGTTTGACACTGAGGGATGAAAATTTGGTAAAACAGATTAAAGATCAAACTCGAGCGCATGTAAAGAGAATTTATAATGCTTTAATAGAATTGGATTCGGAAATGGAATTAGTGAAAGACTGCATGGTAAAGTGGGCTCAAAATATTCAAGAATCGATCCCATTGGATGTTTGGGAGGTAATTTGGGTTAGAAATGTAAAATTTACTCAAGCCCAAAATTTAAGAGAAAACTTTTATAAAATGTTTTATAGATGGCATTTGGATACTAAAAAGCTGTCTTGTATGTATTCCAATTTACAGCCCAAATGTTGGAGATGTGGTAGTTTGGATGCTACTTACTTTCATATTTGGTGGACTTGTAGAAATATAAAAGCTTTTTGGATTAAAATTTGGTGGAACATCCAAAAGATTTTTAAGAGAAAGATAAAGTTTACCCCACAATTATTTTTATTGGGTGTTATTACAGATTTTGATACTAAAGAAATTAACTTGATGTTAAATTTGATAACAGCTGCAAGGTTATTGGTAGGGCAATATTGGAAGAAGGATTGCCTGCCTACTATAGAGGAATGGACGCTTAAAGTGTCAAATTTAGCAGAAATGGCCAAGATTTCTGCTTACTTGAAGGATCATTCACAAGAAAGATACATTTCGGTTTGGAGAAGATGGATAGATTATATTCAGGAAAAATATGGGACTAAAAAGTTCCATTTAGCTTATGAGTAAATTTTAGATTGTTATAATTTAAATTTTTCTTTTTTCTTTTTTATTATTAGTTATAATAATATATATATTACACGGTATTATTGTTGTATTAGTATAAGTTGGATACATTGAGATTGTTTGTAATTATGTTATAGGCGGGTTAAAGTGCATTATGTATTTGGTTATTCAGATAGTTGGTTAATGTTAGTTAGATTAGGATTATTATATATTTGTAACCCTGTAATCAGCTTTGGGAAGTGGGGAGGGGGGTTTAGGGGTGGGTTGGGGATGGGATAATATTGTAACTTTTATAAAACTTTTCAATAAAAAAATAAAAAAGAAGGCTTTTGTTGTTGTTTGTTTGTTTTTGCAGTGAAAACATGCGTGAGGTTTACTTCAGATTGCTGAACCAGCCACAACTGGCTGTGTTTTCACAAAACCCATTTCCAAAATCCCCGATCTTTGGAATCCACAAGCACATCCAGGCTTTTAAGAGCAAGTAGTGGCAGATAGACCAAAAGACACACACACCCCTCTTCACAGGGAAGAGTCATTTACAGGTAAAAATAACAGAGTAACAGAGTTGAAGGTCATCTAAGACAGGGCTTTTCAACCTTTTCACCCATTGTACCCCTTTTAGGATATGGCAACATCCGAGGACCACCAGTCGCCTAGCAAGGTGTCAAAAACTTGATGACCAAAAAAAAAAGGAAAGGAAAAAAGTGATGAAGTACAGGTAGTCCTCAACTTACAACAGTTCGCTTAGTGACTGTTCGAAGTTACAATGGCACTGAAAAAAGTGCCCCCCAAGCCACAGCCGAGCAAGACACCTGCCTGCCCGCCCGGCAGCGCTCTTCCTCCTGTCCGATGTTTTCATTGTTGTGAGCATTTCTGTTGAAGATTGGCAGTGGGGCTGGGGTGGGGGGGTGTTTGGTTTTTATCCCCCCTCCCCATCTGCTGGGTGGTTGCAGCAGGTTTGGGTCACTTCACATGACCCTGGGACACTGTGACTGTCATAAATATGAATCAGTTGCCAAGCATCTGAATGTAAATCACAAGACCCTGGAGATGCTGCAACATTCCAGCTGATCGGCACTTCTTCTGGACTCAGCAGAAGCACCAGGATAAGCGCCGAGCTCCAGCTGGAATCTGGCACTGATCCTGGCGCTTCCACTGAGCCCTGACAGCCCTGCAGCTCCACCCGTCTCTCGCTCAGGCTTGTGCGGTGCTGCCACCGGTTCAGCTCATTCCCCTCCCCCGCTACCACTTTTCTAGGATGGTCACGTACCACTTGCCAGCTGCCAATGTACCACAGATGGTACCCGTACCACTGGTTGAAAAGCCCTGATCTAGTCCAACCCACTGCTCAGGCAGGAAACCCTATACCATTCCAGACAAATGACTATCCAGTTTCTTCTTAAAAAACCTCCTGTGTTGGAGCAGCTATAACTATGGAGGGAAGCCGTTCCACTGATTCGTTGTTCTGACTGTCAGTAAATTTCTCCTTAGTTCTAGGTCGGATCTCCCTCTGATGATCTTCCACCCATTGCTTCTTGTCTTGCCTTCAGGTGCTTTGAAGAATAGGTTGACTGCTTCTTCTTTTTTATGACGGACACTTTTTCCCCCCTTCTTCAAAGATTCTAAACGAATGGACTGAGATTTTTTTTTAAAAAAAATTGAATGAGCCCAAATGCAGGAAGGTGCTACAAATTTCAGCTACAGTCTCCTAGAACACTGCCCATTTCTGGGGAAGCCAGGCTACTGAGCTGTTTCCAAATATAGCAAGCACATATTCTGCAGAAAGAAGATTTGGATTGGGATACAACATCCAGCTGCTGTTTTATACCTGAGCTTCTGTGGGTGGCAGCGCTAAACTTGGCAGAAGCTAAGCAGGTCCAGTTTTGGAAAGAAAGAAAGGTGCAGAAGAATATTCAAATCGTTGTTGGAAGTGTCAAAAGCATGACAGACATTTTCCCATGCATGATGGTCTTGTGAGAAAAATATTGGACGCAAAGCCTATGACGAGGCAGAGAATTTTAAAAAAATAACATCCAGACAAAAAAACAGAAACTTTTTTTCTGTTAGGACATATGGATAGTCAGTTAGAAAAGGATTGATTTTATATGTGGTAATGAGCAGGAGGTTATTATACGGACACAAAAATGCAAGAATGCTGGAGTGGATAGTGAAGATGGGTGAACTCTTGGAAATGGCTAATTTGATGTCCTGGATTAGGAAGAAAACGGCTACTACTTTTATAAAAGACTGCAAACCTTTCATGGACGTTTTGCTGAAAGTAGATAAAAATGAACCGGTGATTTCTGGATTTGCTGATTAATTATAGGCAGAACAAAGAAAGAAGGGGACCATATTGTATCATTTTGAATGGGAGAAACAGTTTTAAATATATTTATAGCTGCTGTGAAAAAGAGTGGAACCTGTTTTTTTAAGTAACCTTCAATTTTCTTTTTCTACTTTTTTTTCTCTTTATTGTCTTAAAGTTTTTTTTCTTTACCTTTTCTCTTTCTTTGTGTGGTTTCGTTTGCCTTTTTTGAATATCTTCCATAAAGCTTATTAAAAAGAGGGGAGGGAAATGGAAAAGAAATGTTTTGAAAGAAACCAATGTCAAGCTGGATTCGAGGGCATCTTTATTTTACCCTAGGTGTAGAAATCCACCTGCAGAAATAATCACATTTCAGCACAAATCTCATTAACAACCCCCTAGGAGGGAAGAGGTAGCAGATGACCTATCTGTCAGTAATTATGCAGGTGGTCCAGAAAAAGAAATTCAAGGAAAAGTGGGAAGAAAATAATAAACAAAGAGCCATAGGGTCAACAATAATGGCCTAGATCTATTACTGAAGGAAAAAAATCTTTATCAGGGTCCAGTCCAAGCTGGGAATAATCAAAATGGAGACCGCTTTAGAAAGAAATAGTTCAGGGGTGTCAAACTCAATTTCATTGAGGGCCGCATCAGCATTGCGGTTGCCCTCAAGGGGCCGGGTGGGTGTGGCCAGGGTGGGCGTGGCCTACTGGGTGGGCGTGGCTAGAGTGCATATGGCCTACTGGGTGGGCATGGCCAGCTCTACATCGTTCGTATCAAGGGTGCCTATGGGGGCCTGGGCAGGAGCGGGGCAGATCTGAGGGTCTCTGGCAAAAGGAGGGTCTCTGGGCCAGGGCCAAGGCCGTGGGGGCCGTTCCCTCACTGTTTCCAGGATGGCTTCGTGGGCCACATGAAACCACATCGCGGGCCACATCCGGCCCCCGGGCCTTGTGTTTGACATGTCTGATATAGTTTATTGGAGAGGAGAGCCAGACAGAAAGATGGCTCTGGAAAAACTGACCACACGGAGCAGGGAGTGGTGGGTTTTTATACCTTCTGGGCTCTTGAGGTTGTTTCCTGTCCCTGTTTGAGGCTTTGTATTTCCTGTGGCATGAACTTTGACCTGAGTCTGAATGTGCCTTTCTGGTATTCTGATGGGAGTGGGTTAATCCTATTTATGTCCCAAAGGTCATATCCTGCTTCCTTGGGGCTGGGGCTGATGACTGTTGGATTTTTTTGGTGTGAGGGATTGTTGATTCTAGGGATCTTTGTCTTTCTAATGCCAGCTTCCTGACTCCAATCTTTCCAACAAGATTATCACACCTGCATTTCTGCAGACCTGGTGTAAAGTCGCGTGCTTCACATAGAGACGGACACAGAGCTGGGGTGAAGATGAGTTTATTCTGAACAGAACGAACTGGGGAAACAGGGAAGCCTGGCGTCTATTTGTACCTGCCCAGGTGGATGGCATCCAATCAGTTCAAACCTGGGCTTCCTGCCAGTGCAGGTGACAATGGGTGTAGATCCTGGCTTCCCACCAGGCTGACCATGCCTGGGGCTGTCAACAGCTTAAGTCATTAGGCTTATCCTGAGTGAGTAGTCATCGCCCGGAGCTGTCCAGCCCCTCTGCTGATCTGCACCATCAGCCTCCTGCTATGCTGTCCTTTGTGTATGCTGGGAGGCATACACTGCACCTGGTTTCTGTCTGGGACAGAGAGACTTGTGGAGTGGGGTTGGTTTCTGCCTTTAAAATCTTTTGGGGAAATATAGTCTGCCTTTTTAATATTTCCCAAAATATTATTTCGTTCTCTGGATTCTTCCCACACTACCATGACCTCTGCTTTGCAATCCATTCGTTTCAAGTCTAGAACATATGAGAGTCACGCATGTTGCCATAGCCACTGCTTTTCTTTCCAGTCTTTTGAAAGCCATTTTCATGGGCGGCATCAGTCCCTGGCTTCTAATCAGCTGAACAGTCCTATTCTTCAACAAACCCTACTGAATGTCCAGCACACCGTGGCTTCTTGCAGAAGCAGGAAATGGGGTCACAGATTCTATCTTTGGGGAACCCTCTCTGCCACATGAGGCCACAATAGGAGGGATTTGGGGGTGAACATTTCCAGTGCGCACAGAACCCTGGAAAGACTCGTGAATAGCACTGGCACAATACCTGTAGAACACGTTCTGAATGACTTTCAAGGGGTGTGTAGCCCTACAGGATGAACGTATGAGAGACCACCAGGAAATGACAGGCCGATAGGCTGGTCTGTGAAGTATTTTTAAAAAAAAACCAAAACAAAACCCAAGAATGCAGTAACAGTAAACATGTTTCTGCTACTGGATATTTTCCTGTGTTGGATAGAAGCCAAACTGAATACAAGGCAACCTTTACCCTTTTTCTACTGCTTTCTCACTTCTGATTATCTGGAAGCATGTCTAAAAGGTTGTTGTGATATAGCAATCCAGTAGAACAAGCCTAAGAGTTCTCCCACGGGGAGATGGGTGGCATATCCATTTAATAATAAATATATAAACAAAACAATATGCAACCAGAAAACAGAGTGGTCTTTTCAGCAAGTCAAGAAACAACCAGCCCCAGACGCGCAGGGCTCAAGCTAACTTACTTTATTATCTTTATTATCTTCTGCCTATAATGCAGGAATCTCCCCAGCCTGAAAACCTACTCCTGGGAACAATTAGACAAGGCTCCAAGGCACGCAGGTGGGTCATCCCTGCCCCTTTGTGATTCCAGGCTACCTCCACACTGTATCCCTCCTCCATGCAGGCTGGGTGCTGTTGTGATTCAGGGTCAGCCTGTGGGTTCGGCAGTTGGGTCGGACGATTCAGAGGAGGAGGAGGAGGATGTTGGAGAGGTTGCTGAGGGTGTTGGAGAGCTTGCTGATGAGAGCCCTCAGCCAGGCCCCTCCCACCTGGTTACGACGTAGATCCAGCTGTGTGAGCCTGACAGCGTGGATGAAGATGACCCACAGCTGGCCCTGTTCAAGGACGCCTGACGCAGGAGGCAGTCAATCAGAAGTAAACAGAGGAAGGCAATGGGGCACCTCGGAAGGAGGCAGAGAGAAGCCACGCCCTGAACTGTTTAAAAGGGGAATGCGTGGGAGGGCTGGTTTGCTGAAGGCAACCGTTTGAATAGCTCCTGTTTCATGGTTCGTGTCTTGTTCTGTTTGCTTTTGTGTCCATAAATTTGGCAGGCTTAGTTCCAGCCTCTTGCCTTCTTGTAAAAGGGGTTGTCCCTGCCTTTTCTGCAGGGCCGGTAGCAGGCTGGTACAGAACAGCTGCTCAGTACCAAGTATTTTAGACAGCACGTTCTATGGACAATGGGTGTGATACAGTGGTGGGATTCAAATATGTGAACAACCGGTTCTCTGTGTGGATGCCGCTTCCGGAAATCCAATTCTGGGCCTGGGTAACAAAAAATTAGCTACCGGTTCTGCCGAACTGGTGCGAGCTGGCTGAATCCCACCACTGCTGTGATACCTTTGTTCTCAAGGGAACCTTAATAAAAGTAAGAATCCAAAAAGGCCTCTTAGAAATTTACCCAGCTGAAAAGCCCAAAGGTGGAGAAGACCGCCATCTGGTGGTTACAAGGCGGTAGATAACCTAATCCTAGTAAAGGTCTATGGCAGGGGTCAGCAACCTGAAACAGTGAAAGAGCCACTCGGAACTGGTTCCCTCACAAAAGGAAAAACTGGGAGCCGCAAAAAATGTGTGCGCATGTGCATACATGCGCACATGCGCAGAACAGGGTTTGACTGAAGAGTGGAGCCAAGGTGAGATATGCACCTACCCTGCATATTTGAATTGATTGGTTTTTAGTCCCAGTTTTTTTTTTTTGGACTGCACATGGCAGAGGACTGGGAGCCGCAGGAGACGGCTGAAAGAGCCGCATGCGGCTCCAGAGCCGCGGGTTGCAGACCTGTGGTCTATGGGAAAATCATAGTAAAAAGCGAAGAGTAGCCAGAGATAAATTATTTACAGAAAATACAGTATATGGCACGCCTGGACACTTCCTGGCTTTCGCAGGCTAACAAGGCCACTTTTGCAAGGAGAGTCACCACTGGATGCTGGAACAAGAGAAGAAAATTTAGGGTTTTTTTTCTTTTTGAAGAGATTAAAGAATAATTTTTTTAAAAAAAATAAGGTAAAGGTTCCCCCGCACATGCATGCTAGTCGTTTCCGACTCTAGAGGCCGGTGCTCATCTCCGTTTCAAAGCCGAAGACCCAGCGCTTGTCCGAGGACGTCTCCGTGGTCATGTGGCCGGCATGACTAGACGCCAAAGGCGCACGGAACGCTGTTACCTTCCCACCGGAGTGGTCCCTATTTTTCTACTTGCATTTTTACGTGCTTTCGAACTGCTAGGCTGGCAGAAGCTGGGACGAGTAACAGGCGCTCACTCTGTTACGCGGCACTCGGGATTCGACCCGCCAAACTGCCGACCTTCTGATCGACAAGCTCAGCGTCCTAACCCACTGAGCCACCGTGTCCCTTTAAAAAAAAATGGTAGTATTTATAACCAGTGGAACAGCTTTCCTTCAGAAATTGGGGTGCTCCAGCACTGGAAGCCTGCAAAAAAAAAAGAGACTTGTCTGAAATAATATAGGGTCTCCTACTTGAGCAGGGGGTTGGACTAGAGCAGGGGTGTCAAACTTTTTAGTTTCCTTCGCTTTTTCTTTGTTTTATTTCATACCCACACTTTTCTCCTTTCCTTTCCTTTTTTGTATTTTCCTGTTTACATTTTGCATTCTTAATAAAATTATCCGAAGGTCACGTGGCGCATCGGTCTACTCTTTGCAGTTTATTAAAGTTGCATTCTTACTTAATTGGGAACAAGAGGATTTAATGTAACAGGCTTACTTCAGGGTAGACACACATAGATTTATACTATCCCAGCCTCTGGAATCTAAATTTATACTTTCTCACAATATCTTGGCATCTCCACCCAAACATTTTGAGCGAGTTTAAAATTGGTTTTGAGTCTGCCTAATAAGATGCTCTGTCTGGTTTCAAAAATTAAGCCAATTTAAGAACAACAACAACAACAAAAATCTGAAAGCAACACAACTCTTCTCAAAACCAGAGCAGCTTATCCTCCCGCTGAGGAGTCTCCTGCCCTGGAGTCTCAGTAATGGGATGGGCAGCTACATAAATTTATAATTAAATTAAATTAATGTAATAAATAAATGCTCCCAAAGGCTGCTTACCAAGCAATGCCGATGGGCCATTTGCTATACAAATGCAAGGTTATGGCATGAACTCAGAAGACAGGGAGGAGATTGTATTTGGAAAGCCTGCATAACAAGGAAAAGGTAGTGTGGACAGGTGGGGGCCCCTTTCAATGTAGAAAATAAGCATATCATACAAGACATATTAAGGGACGCGGTGGCTCAGTGGGTTAGGACGCTGAGCTTGTCAATCAGAAGGTCGGCAGTTTGGCGGGTTGAATCCCGAGTGCCGTGTAACAGAGTGAGCGCCTGTTACTCGTCCCAGCTTCTGCCAACCTAGCAGTTTGAAAGCACATAAAAAATGCAAGTAGAAAAATAGGGACCACTATGGTAGGAAGGTAACAGCTTTCCGTGTGCCTTTGGCATCTAGTCATGCCGGCCACATGACCACGGAGACATCCTCAGACAAGCGCTGGCTCTTCGGCTTTGAAACGGAGATGAGCACCAGGCCCTAGAGTCGGAAACGACTAGCACGCATGTGCGGGGGAACCTTTACCTTTACAAGACATATTGCTAAGATAAGGAATTGGGCTAAGACAGAGC